>NC_056731.1:665725514-666376764 GCF_019279795.1 Protopterus annectens
TTGGTATTCATAGGCAGCCTTACATACTTACTTTACTCTTCAGTTTGTTGGTTCTGTGATATGAATCCACTCTACCCTATGGCCAAGTCCATGATGTTAACGTATACTCCCTTACAGCATACTTTGCTTACAAGTTGTGCTGTGTATGCTTCTATATATAAAGCAACATGCCAAGGTACTTAATTGTCAGTGCCAAAACAGGACAGCTAAACTGTATGAGATGATGCCTTGTGAAAGATGAGAGTAAATGACTACTACTATCCAAGAAAATCAAAAATCATGGCGAGTGTTACAGTTCCATCCACTATAACATGATCGTCAACAATCAGACAATCAGTGCACACATTTGTGTTAATAATTAATGGCACTGAATAGCACAGTGTTTTATGGTTGAAATAAATACTCACTCTGCCTCTTTCTGTTAGGGTAGTCAACATGACAATAAGAGATGACATGTTCTCCCACACTGCCTGCCAGAAAACTGCACAAGTACTGGGAAGAGGGCCTTGGCTTGCAATGTACCGATTTACAATTCCTGCAGAAGGAATTTCCATCTGTAAAATCAATAAACAAATGAATATGTAACAATTTTTTATAACAACTGTAGGAACTGAGTTAGTTGCATACGTCTACTTACATTTACATGGTTGGCATTGACATAATCTTCACTTCCAGAAATGATAACTCTTGTATCATCATCTAAAAACAGAAAAGGATAAACTCCATGAAGTAATAAGTTTTCCTACAACATTCATAGATTAGCTCAGGCAAGAAGAGAAAATATTATATGGTATGTTAATGTTACGCCATAAGGTAGTACTATTTAGTGACTGCTTCATTATAAAACTCATTTTGTGTACTTCTAGCCCAAATAAAGACTGACAACAGAAATGAATAACTTTCATTTACTACTTCAGTTAATGCTTACGTTATTTATTTTAGGTGCCAGAGTCCAATCATTTTAACTTACTATTTATTTGACATTTGTTGACCGGGTTGGTCCAGCAGGGACAGAGCCCTTTTTCAGTGGACACCCAGGGAGAAAAGCTCCACAGTAAATACATACAAAAAAGTTGACTTAGTATTCAATTAATAAAACAAGAAACATACATAGAATAACTAAAGCACGTTAAAAATACATGGAAGTAAGAATCAACATTATAGCATGTGTAGGTACAATGTAGAGTAGAAGAATACATATGGTTATAATTATAGGGCAAACACAATTGATGAGTATAGGTACAAATAAGAAAGGATTACCAAGGTTATTCTTTTGACTGGTTTAAAGTCATATACCAGAGACAAGATAAACTGGCATAGTATGAAAGAAAAAGAGGTTAAGTAACAAAAAGAAAACTAAAAGAGAACAGAGGCAAAGAGGAAGGAACGATAATTTACAAATTAAAGAAAAAAGTGTGTTAAGAAAAACATAGAATTGCAAAGATTTATTAAAAAAAATCACAAGGTGCTTCAACAAAGTATTAGTTTAAGGGTATGCACACTTATGCAACCAGCTTTTTGTTAAGTTTTTTATTTTTTATGTTTCCTCTACCAGATTTGTTTGTTTTTCAATTGAATTGTACAGGTTATAGGTCACATTAAAGGTGGGAAAAGTTTTGAAATTATTTATTGTGGTCTCATTTTTTTTGTATCACAAAAACCTGCCATTTTCACAGGGGTGTGTATACTTTTCATATCCACTGCAATAGTATACAACTAAAGACTCTCACTTTAACCTTTAAGTGACTCTCCCCTACTCCATATATAGGAATTGTGTTTCCTTGCCTTACATACATACAGACCTGCTGAATCTACACTGTTTGGTATAACTGTGCTCTTAAACCAATCATCTTACATTAAGAGGGCTTCCCTGCACCCTTGTGTATTATAAGTGTGTTAGTTCAAGACCTATCTGAGTTAGGGATTGCTGGAGAAAGGTTCAGTATGGGGCTTTCCCATTGGTAGTTGTGTTAAAAACTGTTTAACTTTGCCTGTATATAAGCCTCACATTTGTGTGTTGCTGCACATTATGTAACAGAGTTTAGCAGTGCCCTGTATAGATGAAAATGCTTGGGAACATTATTTTTCCCTAGAAATCTTCCAGTAGACCCCCTCCCCCAAGCTTCCCTGCTGAGCAAAGGCCAACTCAGTTGCGCTCTAAGTAGCATTATCATACTTCTCACCCGCAACCTACTATACACCTACTACCTTTGCTACTCCAAGTCAAACTGGCCCACTATTTAAGCCACAGTCTTAATCCAGCTAGCCGATTTCCTTCTCAAATACCACATTCAGAAAAATGTTGCCACAATGTGCGGGCAGTTTCTCATCATTTCTCCTGCCAGCTTGATTGACATGGGCATGTAGCAATTGCTTCATGTATACTGACAACCATTTACTCTTAAAGCAAACTAACATCCTTGGTGAGAGAAGCTGTGGAACAGGAGTCAATTCTCTCACATAAAAACAAACTAGACATCAAACAGGCTGTCAGCACACACTCTTCACCTCTCAAGCAAACCTCACCTCTCACACAAAATAAGATCAAGACACAAACCCACATCAGTGGATGTACTCACTAAAAGCCTAACAAAAGAACAGAGACCTCCTAAACGCACAACACCCACATTTAACACTAAGCAAAAATAAACCAGTACACATAACACACACACCAGTGTCTCAACAAATAAGCCCCTAAGAAAAAACGCATCAATTGTCCTGGTCACAGAGACACAGATGTCCCCCTCACCAGACTGGACAAGAAGGACGCAGTCAGCTGCCTAGCAGATGCCAGGATCTGACTAATCATGCATGCACTCAAGTTATGACTCTGTCATAATCCATGTTGGAGTGTATGACTTGAAATGTACCTCTCTGGGCTATATTAAGAGAGACATGACAGAACTCTCTAATTGTGTGTCCCAGACAAGTATGTCCCTAGCCCTAAGAAGTATCCTACAGTCAGACCTCAAAATGAGCATGAAATAACCAAAGGTGGAGGTGAATCCATCTTCATTAAAACCAAATATACTTCGAGACTGGGCAAACAGCATGACTCTCTTGAAATACTCCATATCCAATTAACTAATGGGAAAGTACCATACTACCTCATTGCTAGCTATAAATCCCAATATGAACCTGGATAAGCACAAAGCGTACCTCAATTTACTGGAATCCCTTGCCGTATTGCCTAACACCACAGTCATGGAGATTTCAACTATCCTTCTACAGACTGAGGGACATACACAAGCAAAAGCACTCTCACCCAAAGGTTCCTGGACTTTAACACAAATTCTCTGGAACAGATACTCTGCACCCCCACCAGGGGCTCTAATGTTATGGACACAGTACTCACCATCACAAAAATCAAACTGTAATAGTCAGCCAACCCCACCACTAGCTATATACTACCTACTCAAATAAAATAAATAAACCACATACATACACTAACCAAACCCTATTTCTAACCTAAAGTAAAGCACAAAAAAAGAAGTTATGTACTCACCATAACGTTCCATCTGAGTAGGTAACTTCATTTGTCTGCAACCTGTGGGTATCGGATCCGATTCAGATCCGAGCCGGCAGCTTTCCTAGCCAAAGATCAGAGATCCAAGCTCCTCCCCCTACCCATAATGCCCTGCCACCTCCCTCTAACCCTCAGATTGAGTTTGCCATAGTATCATAGAACATTACTATAACACAAGGAAACTACTTGAACATTCCACCTGATGTCATCTGGAAAGTGACATATCCTGGATCCTTCAAGAATGAACTAAGGTCCGGGGGATGGAGGGAGGGTTGGTTGCAGACAAATGAAGTTACCTACTCAGATGGAATGTTATGGTGAGTACATAACTTTATCTGAAGTAGTTAACTTCATTTGATCAGCAACCTGTGGGACAGAGTCCCCAGCTACCACAACTTGGGAAGTCCTCATGGAAGGATATTCCGGAGCACTGCAGAGCCAAAAGATGCACGTCCTCTGGATATTAAATCCACTTTATAATGTGTAATAAAAGTATGAGATGAAGCCCAAGTAGCTGCTGCACAAATGTCGTCCAAAGACACCCTCGACCAGAAGGCAGCAGAAGTAGCCACAGAACGGGTAGAATGAGCTTGAACCCTCAGGGGCTCAGGTCAACCAGAGCTTCTGTATGCGAGAAGGATGCATTGGGAAATCCACCTAGCTAAGGTTACCTTAGTCACTGGCTTACCCAGACAAGACTTAGCAAATGAAACAAAAAGTTGATCTGATTTTCGAAATTCAGCTGTTCTGTTTAAGTAAAAATGCAACTGTCTATGTACATCCAGACAATGAAGTCTATACTCTCCTTTGTTCTGATAATTAGGAAAGAAGACAGGTAGATTGATGGATTGGCTGATGTTGACTTCTGAAGCCACTTTAGGCAGAAAGGAGGGATTAGTCCTGAGGGGAACCCTGTCTTTATGAAAGATGATGTATGCAGGCTTACTGCAAACAGCGTGAAGCTCCGATATCCTACTAGCTGAGGTAATGGCAATCAGGAAGGCAGTTTTCCAAGATACATACTTTAAAGTCGACTGAAGCTGGAGAACCAGGGTTAAATCCCATGGAGGAACTGCATCTTTAACAGGGGGTCTTAACAGGAAAGTTCCTTTCAGGAATGTCTTGCAAATCTTGGAGGAAGCTAAGGGCCCAAAACTGTTTCCAACATGGAAGTGGGAAATAGCTGCCAATTGAACTTTATCAGTAGAAGAACTAGCCCCTTGATGAAAAATATGGGATAAAAAGTCAAGGACTGCTGGGATAGGAGCCGTAAAGGGATCACAATTCCTATGCTCTGCCCAGATAGAGAAACACTTCCATTTACGCTTGTAGATTCTCCTAACGGAAGGCTTATGAGCGGCCACCAGGATGGCCTTAACTGAGGATGAGATACCGGGAGTCCTGGCCATTAATGGAACTGGATCAACCAAGCCGAGAGCTTGAGGTTGCCCAGGTTGGGTGTCTTCAAACCCAAGGGATGAGAAATCAGATCCAGAATGGGATCTAAGATCCAGGGAGGATGTACTAGATGAGACCATAGGCATGGGAACCAGGTTTGGCGAGGCCAGAATGAGGCTATGAGGATAACTCTGCTCCACAACTGACGAGCTTTCTGCAAGAATTTTGTCATCAATGGAAGAGGATAAGCATAAAGAAGACCAGATGGCCAAGCATGAACCAGAGCGCCTCTGGGGACTTCCCCTGGTGGGGGAATTAGAGCGAAGAACTCGCTGCACTTTGTGTTCAAAGGCGACACGAACAGATCGCAGCAAGGTTGACCCCATCTGAAGAGGATCTGTTCCGCTACTACTGGGTTCAGAGACCACTCGTAAGGTGAGAGGATAGTTCGACTCAACCTATCCGCTAGAATGTTTGACTGACCCGGTATGTGCATTGCTATGAGAAAGCGGTTGGTGGATATCGCCCATTCCCACACTCTCATGGCCTCTCAGCAAAGTGGGTAAGATCTGGTTCCCCCCTGTTTGTTGATGTACCTGACTAATGACATGTTGTCTGTTTGAATTGCAATAGTCCCTGGAGGAAGAAGGGAATGGACAGCCTGCAACGCTAGAAGCACCGCCCTCATCTCCAGCATACTGATATGCAAAGAGGTCTCTGTGTGAGTCCACGTGCCTTGGACGGATCTGCCCATGCAATGCCCCCCCTACCCGAGGAGAGATGCGTCCGTGGTCACTGTGACTTGGGGTGGGGACATGGAGAAGGGGCGCCCTTCCCGGAGGTCCCAGGAATGGAGTCACTAAAGTAGAGATTCCCTGCAAACCCTGCTGAGGGGAATAGGTGTAGACAGGGGGTGACGTAGGATGACCCACTGGACCTCTAAGGTCCACTGAAGGATTCTCATCTTCAGACATGCGATAGGTGACAGATTGATGGCCGCTGCCATGGACCCCAGGGCCCTCAGGACTAATTCCGCTGGAAGGGCTGATGATTGTAGAAGGGCCTAAATGTGAAGTTTTAGATTGCGGAGTCTGTCCGCCGTCAGAAAGACTTTGGAATGTATAGTGTCTATCCTGGCCCCTATGAAATCCAAGATCTGAGTAGACTGAAAGGAGGATTTCTTATGGTTGATCGTGATCCCTAGATGGCGGGATAGATGTAAGAAGTAGTCCCTGCCTGAACATAGTAGATGCTTGGTGGGGGCGGTTAGGAGCCAGTCGTCTAGGTAAGGAAAGACCTGTATTCCCTGAAACCTCAGGTGGGCCCCTACAACTGCCATGACCTTGGTGAACAGCCTGGGGGCTGTGGTGAGACCGAAGGGTAGGACCCTAAATTGATAATGGCTGGCTCCCAGCTGGAAGCAGAGGAACCTCCTGGATCGCCTGTCCATTAGAATGTGGTAGTACGCATCCTTGAGGTCTATCGAGCACAACCAGTCGTTCTCCTGTAAAAGTGGGAGAATGGATTGAATAGTGACCATCCAGAACTTTTCCTTGGCGACTGACAGGTTCAGTGTGGACAGGTCGAGAATCGGCCATAAGTCCCCCGTCTTTTTTGGCACCAAAAAGAACCTGGAGTAAAAGCCTGATCCGTATTGCCCGAGAGGGACATGCTGGATGGCTCTTTTTCTTAGCAGCTCTCTTATTTCGAAGGCTGCTACCTCACTCTGATTGGGTGGAACATTGGGGAGGAGATGTTAGGAATGGAATAAAACAGCCTCTGGATATGATTCGGAGCACCCAGCGATCCGTCATAATGGACACCCAATGTGCTAGGTGCACCGAGAAGTGCCCCCCGACTGCCTCCAGAGAGGAGCAGTCGGGCAACCCCTCAGGGTTGCTGCGCGGGTCAATCGGAAAAAGGTTCCCTAGACCCGAAATTCTTTGCCCCCCCCCCTGCCTCTGGGCAGGCGTCCATCTTGTCCTCCTCTGCCTCTGAAGGACGAAGGATCCGGAGCGAAACGGGATTGTTGAGCTTTCCGGAACCACATCTTCTTTTGTCCTTTTTGGTTCCTGGAGAAGGACCTCTGAGAAGCCGAAAAGCGGATCCCGACGGCAGACGTCTTCCCGTCTTTCTCGCTCTGGAGAAGCGTATCGCGGACGGTTTTGCCGAAAAGCATAGAACTGTCAAAAGGGGCGTTCGCGAAGGACGCCTTGAAGGGTTCTGCAAAGTCGCAAAGACAGAGCCAGGCCTGTCGACGTAAGACAACGCCTGTTCCACTGGCTCTAGCCACTCCCTCCATGGCATGGGAGAGAAGCCACATAGATGTGTTAGTAATCGACTTAAGAGTGGCCATTCGAGCCGAGAAGGTCCGTTTGTCCTCGGCCGATATGGACTCTGGGGGTGATCCAGCATACTTTTTGATTAGGTCCCGCTGGAGCCGAATTACATGTGCCATATAGTTCAGTGACCTTACGGAGAAGGTCGCTGAAGCGAACATCCGCTTCCCGAGGCGGTCCATCATCTGAGACTCCTTGTCTGGAGGATGTACCAAGGAACTCTCCTGTGCTAATTCCTTTTTAGTGGCAGCTGCCACCACCCATGGCATCCACTGGGGCACCCTTGCTCCAAACTGTCCTGTCCGTTGGGGGGCTGAGGATCCTGTCCGTTCTCTTGGGTACTGGCTCGACAGTGTCCGGCTCCTTCCATGCCCTGGTAGTTATGAGGTCCAACTGGGGGTTGGCGGGAGGGGACACCCAAGCGGTAGATGGGCCTGCGTCAAACACCTCCAGAAACACAGACTCTTCCGAGGAAGGTTTTTGGGCAGACCCCCCCCCCCAATGCGCAACATTTCCATAATGTCTCCAAAGGAGACGTCTTCGGGGGGTGACCTTGGGGAACCTTCCCCTTCCTCTAAGTCCGTGTCTTCTGTGAGGGACTTGGGTGAGTCCAAGTGCCTCCTCTTGCACTTTCGTTTGTGAGGGACCTCCTCGGGGGGGCTGTCCGAAGAGGCCTCACCAACAATGTCCTGTTCCTCTACAGGAACCATCTGGGACGTAGGCGCAGGCTGTCCCTGGGGCCGGATGATGGAAGAAAGGCCCATCTCAGAGGGAATGGCTGGTGGGTCTGTAGCAAGAGCCTGGGGCCTCGAATCCCTCGAAAGGACCCTCTCCACGATGTTGAATGCAGAGGGTGAACTGCTCTCCCTAGGATCCGAAAGCAGTCCCCTCGGATCAAGCGTGCGGATCGGCGTCGGAGACGACCCGATCAGATCCGAAAAAGTAGTGTGCTCCAACCTCAACGGAGCCAAAGGCCCACTAACCCTTCCGGATCCAACGCTCACCTCACGGCCCCGAGAGCTTGGATCTGAAAATGGATCAGACAGACTCGAGGATACAGTCGGCGCCAAAGTCGGAAACACTGCCGGCCCCAACGCCACCCCAGCTCCAAAGCTAGTCGAATCAGACTGCTCCGAAACCCGATAGCGGGTCAGAGAAGGAGCAATGGGGGCGAAAAAGGGGGTCGAGCTCCCCCCTGGAGGGGGAGGAGGCAAGAGCACTCCCATCTGCAGCTGGGCCTAAAGAAATCGACGAATCATCCGGTCCATGTCTGCATCGGACAGACTCCTAGTTGATCTGGATGAGGCCACCGAGGCTGGCCGGGAAGGCGCCTAGATGACCTCGAGGGTGACCGGGTCTCCTCCGGCTCCAGGGAGACACGTGGAGAACGAAGCCGGGAGGGGGAAGACCCGGGGACCTTAAGGAGAGATGCAAGCGGCTTAGACGGCGGGGCTGAAAGAGCTGACTCGGACCGCCTCTTGTGGCTACGGTGCCTATCTTTCTCCCGCTCCTTGACCTTCCTATCCTTCTTTCTGCCGTCCCTTTCCTCCTGGACCAAAGTGGGAGGTTCAGTCCCAGCCAGGGGATCAGAGGCGGTAGGTGGAGCAGCCGCAGCCGTGGCTGGCGCCACAGAGGAGGAGGAAGACGAAGTGGAATCAGGGGGCAAAAGGCCCGCAAGGATTAACTTCGTCCTCCTATCCCTCAATGCCCTGGGGTTGAAGGCTGCACAAATAGTGCAGCCCGAAGAAAGGTGGTCAACACCCAGGCAAATAACGCACAGAGTGTGGCCATCCACTAGAGACAGCTTCTGGCCACACTCGGAGCATTTAGAAAACATAGCTTTTGGGCCTTCAGACATTCTTATAGAAGAGAAAGAACAGGCCCACATGCACACGCCTTCACACACAGACAGGGGGGAGGGGAATTAACTTTAACTACACTGAGAAGTTTAAAACTACCCAAAACAAACTAAGAGCGAAAAGGGAACCACACACACAAAGATTTAGCAATTTTCTGACAGAAACTTAGAAAAAAAGCCTTTATCTCACTATACCCACGCTAGGAGCTCGTTCTAACATGCTTTAACAAAGCCGCGGCAAACGAGATCTGAGGGTTAGAGGGATGTGGCAGGGCATTATGGGGGAGGAGCTTGGAGCTCAGATCTTTGGCTAGGAAAGCTGCCGGCTCAGGTCTGAATCGGATCCGATACCCACAGGTTGCTGATCAAATGAAGTTAACTACTTCAGATCCCTACTTCTAACCTTACACTAAATCCCACATACACAACTAACTATGCACTATCCTTAACCCCTCCCTAACCCTAAGGTCCGTAACGACCACACACTTCCCCTACAAAAATATACACAAAATAACCTACATAAAAACCCAACCTCTAACCCTACACTAAATCTAACATACATTACTTATCTAAGCACTTACCTTAACCCACACCCTATCCTAAACTCTGTAACTATCCAACACTTACCTTACGCAGCTAATCCACAGACGGGCCAACCATGTAAATTCGATATTTCCATTTTCGCTGTTTTCGACTTTCGCTCTAAGTCCACTTTGCGCTGTACGGTTAGACGTTTACGTAGTCGCGTAAATGTCTTTTCGCTTTCCTAATATAGACCCAGATAATGGTACCAATACAGCCTTATTAAACTCTTCAAAGTCACTGTGCTTGTCCCTATGCAGAATCCATGCTGGTGACTGGAGAATACTACTGCCAGACACAATAAAATACTTGTGATCAGGTTAGTTTCTCTGGCTTCTGCCTGAAGAAGGAAGAACAGAAATGGCCCTGAAGTCAGAAACTGAAGAAGGTTTAAACATTTTGGAAAGATGGTTTATAACTGTTGCTTTTCATATGTTAGGAAATAGACAGGCAATGCTCAATCATGGACTGACTGAATATATGGTGGTGGATGTTAAAGAGTGATCTTCACATAAAAGAAGGGAAAAGGTATGCAGGCTGTTGGCGTCACTGGTGGTATGACAATGAATTTTCTCTATGAGTTCCTTAATTCCTTTTTTCTTTATAACACAGAAATAGAATACAGAAATTAATTTTGGGGGTTAGGAAGATTCAAACAAAGCAGGGAAAAAGTCTGGAAAGACTGCTTGAGGAAGATTTGAGAACTTGAATCTGGAGAATGAAATGGATGTGTTGGAGGTGTTTATAAGGATGGATTTTTTTCTGAGCCTGGTTTGATACCCTGTAATATTACCTTGTTTTTAAAACTTTTTTGGACTGGATAGAAGGATGGATTTTTGGGACCTAAACAATATGGCTCTCTGGAGTCTGACACATTTTTGGTTAGATTTCAGATTGTTAGAAATCACTTAATCATTAGAATGTCTGGACAGTTTCCAATGGACTCATGCTTGGTCCCAGAATTTAAGAAGAGCTTTAAGCTCAGAAGTGAGCCAGTTGTTTGCATGTGGTTTTTAGAAGTCTGCATGCAACAGTAAAGTTCTTGCCTTTCATCTCCATGAATATACTGGGAAGGCATATGTTATACTATTTGGCTCTGTGTGCTGTAAGGCAGGTGGCTAATGTAATGAGTTAACGTGGGAATTCAGATTGGAATGCTATTTTGAGTTCTGGTTCAGAAAATTTTGTATTGGGTATGTTCAGAGCTGGATGCAGCACCAGGTGACCTAGGCAGTCGGCTAGGGTCTACTGGCTGGGGGACTGCTACATTTACCTTTTAATTAAAAAAATAAATTACATGTCTTCTTTACAAACACCCTCTGCATCTGTGTGTGCAATGCAGATTTACATCCCTGCATGCATCGAAGCTCACTCCTGTCCCTCTTCATTTCTGCAAGAAGATGACGTTCCTGCTGCTTCATTAACATGCCGAATTTTAAAGACAAGACATTCCTACAGCACAAGACAGACAAAATGAATGGTCCATCTGTAAGGCAGGGGTGTGTGTGTGTGTGTGTGTATGTAATGCCCTAGTTAGGGATGGCAGGTTAGTTAAGTTGCACAGGCTCGCACTATACTTTGGTTACAAGCGGTATGGGCCTGAATCCTCTACACCAGCTACAAGACAACTCAAAAATATGAGTATCTGTGCATTTCCAAGGAACTGCAAATTTCAGTGCATTTCCAAGGAATTGTGAGCTTCAAGTTAAGAGACGTTTACTGCTGCTCATGCTAAGTTCGTTTTCAATCTGTAACTGTTTTTTTTAGCAAATCATTGTCTCTGGTTGTGCTAGAAATTTTGAAAGCAAAGTTAGAAGCACAACCGGTAGCATAATTGCTTTAGATGCAGAAGGCTGTGGGTTCTACTCGCACACCATGTAGATGGATTGCTGATACTGTGTTGTACTTTAAGGGTTGGGGGGCTGCAGTTCTGAGTGTGTCCTCCTTTGGATTAGATGTCTATTAACTATGAACCTGTTGTCAGTTTGCCATCCATTCCCTACTGCAGTACTACTAGCTTACCAATTTTTTTTAATGTAACATAGGCAATTTATTCTTCAAGGGCAGCAGGCACTGAAGTGGTAGATAAAACACTGAAATATAAAGTTGTTTGCCAGCAGCAATCTCTTCCTTAGTTATAAATCTCTTTAATGTGGAATTATTCAGATGACTTTTTACTTCTACAGAGATTGTGCACATTGACTGATATTGGTGGATTGTAGTGACAGATGTCAGAGTGGGCTTTTACGGATGACATGTTCTGAAATGGACAGCTATGCCATTATTGGTTCATACATTTTGTTTCATTGCTTACTGGAAAAATATTCAAAAGTACAAATTTAAAACACATACTACACGGTGGTGCAGCTGTTAGCATTGCCACCTCACAGCAAGAGGTTCTCCAGTTCAATTCACGGCTGGGGTGCCTTCTGTGCGGAGTCTGCATGTCCTCCCTGTGGTCGCGTGGGTTTCCTCCGGGTGTTCCGGTTTCCTCCCACATCCCAAAGACATGCTGTAGGTGGATTGGACACTCTAAATTGGCCGTAGGTGTGAGTGTGTGTGTGTGTGTGTGTGTGTGTGTGTGTGTGTGTGTGTGTGTGTGTGTGTGTGTGTGTGTGTGCCTTCTGTGGAAGGTTGGGCGCCGGGCTGGCAACTCGACACTGTAAGACTCCACTGCCAATCATGAGAGGACAGGTGATCCACTGTGGCGACCCTTAACCGGGAAAAAGCCGAAAGAAGAAGAAGAAGTGGTGCTGTATTATACAAGAAATATAATTTAATACAATCAGAAAGGTGAATCAAAGAGCACATTCATGTATGCATGGCCCTAAAAATGTGTGCAAGGGACTTATGATTTTAAAAGGTAATCAATCTGCCACTTGCGAGATGCATTTTCTTTGAATGTGGGTTTCAACAAATGCGAGTTTCAAGGGCAGAGAAGTTTACTGCTCATGCTAAGTCTGTTGTCACTGCGAGACTGTATTGTTTTGTTAAGCAAATGGCTATCAGTGTTTCTGCTATAAAATTTGAAAAAAAGTTTTAAATTAAATCCAAATATCCATAATCATTGCAGAAGTAAAGAAGAAAATATGTACACTGACAGATTTGAACAGTGTTTATGGTAACTGGAGAGAAATAGCCAAGTAATTGGATACAGGAATGGCTGCAGAGGGGGAATGGGCAATGCTGTGCTTACGTGGAGGCCAGATCTATTACCCTGCGTAGGGCCCCATTTGATGATTATCTGTCTCTGGGCATGTTACACATGCTCCTTGACAGTAAGAATACGATGGGGCAATGGTTGCAGAGGGTGCTGGCAGGCAGAACAAGCAATATGAAGTTTAGAAAATTTGCTATAACTAGGTCTACAAGAGAGTGTTCAAATGATTTTACATTTAGACTGGTCGGTTCTTTTACAAATTGCTGAGGGCAAAAGTCTGCTATGTACTCATTAATGTTTTTAAGTGTGCCTAGAAGGGTAATTTTTGAAATCCCCCAGAACTATAACCTTTCTGAGGAAGTTGTGTAACCAGGATTCATACCCTGACTATATCAGGAAAGTGGCTGCTGAGAAAGGTATTTAACTGCCTGAGTTTTCTGGAGACACTACCAGTATTCAGAAGGTAAATTTTAAGAGAAGACGTCTGGATGTGGGTTAGGGATGGGAAATTGTGGCTGTGCTGTGGTTTTATTCTATTACAGCTGATGAGCAGGAATAAAATCCAGGTACAGCTGATGGAGAAATCTTGGAATTTTGGAGTTAGCAGTACGGGGCTGGTACATCTGCTAACTATCAAATGGTTACTAATAAGGGCAAGTGAGAAACTGAGCTGTTTACAACTAGGCAAACTATTAAAAATGTTGGGAATGTGGTATTTGGATAACAGTGCTAAAAGGGACTATGTTGTGATAATTGCTACAATGGGCTGACAGTTTGGAAGTGGGGTTGCACAGGTATTGAAAGAGAGCTGTAGCCATAAGGCTATATTGGTGAATAGTATTACAGGCCACATAATGCAATGATAAACGTGGATTATTACCTTAAGAACTAGCATAAGGGGATAAAGGAAGTGGGGGGGGGGCTGATAAATTCTGCAGGGAGTGGGATAGAAAAAAGAACTAGTGTATGGATTTAGGATGTTCTGGTTGGTTGAGAGCAATAAGAGGAGGTGCTGACGTGTAATAGGCTAAAGAGTAATACAGGAAAGTATTTACACTAGCATTAAGAAAATGATGTGTGATGTACAGTAATGAGGGTAGTGCAAGGTATCAAAGTAGAGCATAGCTGAGAGGAGCTAGAAGTAGAAAAGTTAGTGGAATATTACTTCTGTGGAATAATGAAGGACCAAAAAAATCCAGCAGCACAATAGCAATCCAACGGACCACAACGTAGTTACCAGAAATCGAAAAAGGTTTAATAGTAAGCTCTTTCGGCTGTGACACCAGCCTTCATCAGACCTGCTTACTATTAAACCAAGCAAGAGAATCATAGCATGCCAATGAAAAACAGAGATGAGAAAAGAGGTACCATTTTGGCAGGAAAGATCATGCCATCAGCATTTAGTGAAAAAGGAAACAAAAACACAACTGAAGGGGAAAAGGGGGAGGGGCATAATTTACATTAGATAATTCTAGCATGCTACAATACAGGGTAAATGTGCTAAAGTAACACCCTGACATAGTTTGTGGGTGGCCACAGCATGCACATAAACAGGGGTCCAAGTGCTCAGATGAAACCAGAATAGTGCACATCTGTGCAGGGCATCCACTGAAACAGCTGATTTAAGAAAGGGCATAATGAAGGGGTGAGATGTTTCTAAAACACCAAGCACTACCCTACTCTAAAAAGACCTGAAGCAGACTGGACAATAAATCGGTTTTAACACACTAACGATGGAGCAACATATAAATAGTATTTGAAGTGTTAATGGTTTTGTTAGCAGTTAGGGTTATACAGTTGGTTTATGGATTCATTTATGTTCAGGTTTAAGCATTTGCCTTTCATACATTTTGGTAGTGGATGGGTTAATTTGTTGATGCAGAACTGAGACAGAATGGGTGGTTTAAAAGTAGGGGAGGTTAATGGCGACTGAGATATTGAGGTGGGGGGGAGCACAGAAGACAGTCAATGCTGGTCAGGGAGAGAGGGGAAGCAAAAGAACCCAGCCAGTGATAATCAGGGAGTCAATCAGTGCACAAATACATAGGCAGGAGCTGATAAGCCAAGGCATGATCATCCACACTTAAGAGTACTGATCCAAACTTTGCAAAACATGTTCTTTTCTGTTTTCCAAATACAGACACACACACACACACACACACACACACACACACACACACACACACACACACACACAATGAAAATTATGTAAAACAAAGTCAGAAACAATGCTTGCTGAAAGCTACTTAAAAAATCAAGAGTATGTATTAACAGGTTGTTCCCCAAGTACTTGCTTGAGAAAAAAAATTCAGCAGATAGACAAATCATTTTATAAGAAATACTTGAAAATTCAAACTGAAACCAAAATACAGCTTTCAATTACGAAACATACAGTTTCGAACTGTTTTACAATAAGTACTTGAGAAAGCAAATTAAATGTTCAGCTGTTTGTAGAGCATCTTATGTTGATGCTGAGATTGGTGTTGGGGGGGGGGGGGTTAGTACAGTGATCTACAAGGAATGCGCACACAAATAATCTCTGTACATGAAGCATTAAGCAGCAGAACATTACCATAACAGATACTGCACCTTCAGGCCAATAAGAAGACAAAAGATATGCCTTACACATTTACTCAGAAAATTATAAATGGTAGGTAGGTCACTAGATGCATGAAGAAACAGCAACAGCACCATACACATGACTAATTAGTGGGAGAACAGCAAGTATTAATGCACAAAATCAGAATGTTGGCACTCCACCAATAAATACATACATAGTAAGCTGCCTTTTATAAGAATATAACATATGAAAGTATTGTTATTTAAAACATGCTGCATCTAATAACTTATTCAACAACAGGAGCGGCCTTAGGTCAACTGGTGCCCTAGGCAAAAGTAGGGTTACCACCTGTCCCACTTTGCGAGGGACAGTCCCTCTTTGGGCAGTTGTGTCCTGCAAAAAAATTGTAAAAATGGCAAATGTCCTGAGATTTTAGGGCCAAATTATTTCTTATATTTTATGTAATAGTTGCATAAAACAGTTATTCTTATCTGAAACACCTAAATGTTATAAGAAACAGAATAAGCAACTACAATGCTACAAGAATAAGCTTTTATTTAGGCAAAAAAGTGAAGTTCTGTCTTTTGTACTGTCCGTGGGTATGTTTTGGCCTGCCAAATCTGATGTTTGTACCAAAAATGTCCCACTTTGGGCATGTGAAAAGGTGGCAACCCTAGGCAAAAGGGCTCCTTGGCGCCCCCACCACACCACCCAGTGCCCCCATCCTGGCCTATCTGCACCAAATAAATACTGGCAAAGCTCCCCTGCTAGAGTGGCTCCCTAAGCGGCCGCCTAGTTGGCCTATGCCTAAGGCCGGCTAGGAGTATGACAGAAGACACAGTTAAGAATTCCAGTGCCAGAAATCTAAGAAACTACATAAAACACCAACACTAAGATTAGATACTTTTCTAAAACAATAACATTTCAGGGATCAACTCAAAGCTGGCTGAACATCACAACCTTGTAACCTAGAAGGCGGTTATTCAACAAGAAGTTTAGCTACAGCCTCTAAAATAATTTAAATGGCTTAACGAAGAAAAATGGATCATTAAGTACAACAGAAAAAGCCTTCTCCAACATAGTCCTTATAAGCTGGAACAAAATACCACATGACCAAAGGCAATTAGTACAGCTGAAAATAATCCTGTGTTCAACCACCAACAATTATTCATCACTCAATCAACACTTGTTAATACTGCATATAGCAGATTAGCACCATACCACTACACATTAGTTTTGCATACATTCCTAACTGCTGAAACTGAGTTCTGTGATCATTCTGCTAGCTGATTTAATTTCTCTGCTGGCTGTACAAAGCATTTGCAATAGCTGTAAATACTGTAGCAGGCACGAATGTGTTCTGCCTGACAGAGCACTGCTTTGTTAATTCAGAATGCTCTCTGTATGTACTGTCTAAAAATCTTTGTCTCGCTTCATTAGCTTTGGTCGTGGCTAAAAACAGTCTTTGGATCAGTTTACTTATCCAATCAACAAATGTAAAATAAAGTAATATAAATGACATTCATAAAAAAGTAGCTGGAAAGCAAAAGGTGTGACAGCCCAAACAACTCCAAATGTAAATGTGAAGTAACTGGCAGCCCCCTCTCCAGCAGAATGAAGGGGGTAAACTGGGAAAGAGTGCACCAACAGTGCATTAAGAAAGAGAGAGAACTCTAACAGTAAGAGTAAAGACCTAAAACATTAACTAAGTCACCAATAGCAGTTAGTGCAATCTCCAGAACACAGGGGCAAGGTGATCATAACATGAAGCATCTGTCAATATTCCTGGTTGCAGAGTTTTGCTCACTGCAGCTGACCATTGTCAGCATCAAAGATACCCAGGTAGACAGCACTGTAGAGGTCAAGCCATGAAGATATCAGGGAATGATGATGATTCTGTTGCAGACTGGATTTATATGACTCCGGAATGCAAAATGGTTTCATCATTCTGGACTGAATTTCAAATTTTTTCTCAAGCATTGTGGACGAATAAATGCATTATAACTAATTCATTAATTTTGTTTAATGCTCCAATTCCAGATTCTATTCCTAGATCATGGTTGCCTCTCCTTTGGTCCATATTAGCCATGGCAAGGAAAGTAGTATGCTTTGAAAAGGAAGCAACGGAGAAAATAAAGTCTCCGTTGCTCCATCTTGGTTTTCTTTTTTCTTTTTTTTGTTTTAATTTAAAAAAAAAAAGTTTTGGCTATATTAGGGGTAGGAGAGACAGACAGAATGGAGGAAATGCAAAAAAAATCAGGTACGTGTCTTTAGTTTTAAATAATGTACCTAATTTTCTTTGTATTTTCTCCATGTTGCCTCGCTGGTATGTCCTGAGTCCAGACTTCCCCTCCCCCCCAAAAGAGCAAGTATCTATCCCAGCAGAGGGCTGCCTCCCAAACATCTCTAATGCTCAGGTGAAGGCTGCCCTCTCCAAAGCAAAAAACACTGCTTCCATGGGACCAGATGGCGTCCCAGGTTGCGTCCTACATGAACTCCAAGAGGAACTAATCCCTCAAATAAAACAGCTATACAATCTCAGCCTCACTACAGGATATGTGCCCACAGAATGGCGTACAGCAACAGTGGTCCCACTCCGCAAAGGTGAAGCCTCTACGGACCCTGGAAACTATCGCCCCATAAGCCTGACTAGCTTAGTCTGCAAGGCTATGGAGAGGATCATCATGGAGCTCATAAACAAAGACATTGGGGACCTACAGACACTAGATCCTACCCAGTTCGGCTTTGTCAAGGGCAGATCCTGCCTTTTGAACCTGGTTGACTTCTTCGAAACAGTCACCAAAGCCATAGATGAAGGGAAGGTAGTCCACACAGCCTATCTGGACCTTGCAAAGGCATTTGACACAATACCCCACTCGGGCATCATAGGTAAGCTATCCAGCTTAAATATAAACCCCTATGTCACAAGATGGGTCGCAAACTGGCTCAAAGACAGAACCCACAGAGTAAGAGTTGCTGGAGTCATGTCAGACTCGAAACCAGTCACAAGTGGCGTCCCACAGGGTTCTGTCCTGGGACCACTCTTGTTCGGTATATACTTTTCCGAGGTACAGGCAAACATGGGAGGACTATGGCTCACCAAGTTCGCAGATGACTGCAAACTGGGCGCCATAATCAACTCTCCAGCTGACACAAACATCCTTCAAAAAGGTCTCACAGAGACAGATAACTGGTGCCAGCGCCATGGTTTAAAGCTAAATGCCAAAAAATGTATAGTCATACCCTTTGGCAAAAACAATGTGCCCACAAATTACCACATAGGCGGAAACCCATTAAGTACAGAGAAAGTTATTAGGGACCTGGGGACCCAAGTTGATAGCAATCTCTCCTTTGAAAACCACATTGCCAAAGTGGTTAGAAAGACCTTCTACATAGCCCACCTCATCACAAAGGGTTTCACATCTAGATCAAGAGAGGTAATCGTGCCCCTTTATTCATCCCTCATCAGGCCCATCATAGAATACAATGCCCCTTTGGGATGTACCTTACACGACACCTGCAGCAATTAGAAAGACCCCAAAAGTATCTCACCAAGAGGATCAAGGGTCTCAAACAGATGCCATATGCTGCTCGGTTAAAAACTCCAGCTCTACTCAGTTGCATACCGCCTACTTCGAGGCGATCTATGCCTGACATACAAAGCTATGTCAAATCCAGAATTAATGGACATGCTCCACCTCAGTAAATCTAAATCCCTTAGAGCCACACGCTCGAGGGACTTGAACCTCAGCAGAAATAAATAGAACTTGCTGGAGGGACAGGTTCATAACCCAGAGGCTCCTTCGCTCTGGAATAGAATTCCAGTTCATGTGAGGCAGAGCACCTCACTGAATCTCTTCAAGAAGAATCTCGATAGGTGGATGGGGGATCGTAGGTTTGTCCCAGGGATTACTCCCGTGTCACTATTAGACAGAGGCACAGTAAACCAAACCTTAAAAAGGGCACAGTATACTCAAATCAAGGGGTGGCGTAAGCCATACAGAATCGGGCTAGGCTTATAATTGCCTCAGGGCAGATAGCCTAGTATGAACCTATGAACCTATAGATTTTTTTTTTTTTTTTTTGTTAAAAATAAAAGTTATGGAATATACGAATGGAAAGAAGTCTGGGTGACCGGAACTTTTTCCGTTGGTATACTCTGGGATTTACAACCGGCAAGCTGGTTGGGCTGGCCAATCAGCGTGCTCATTTTCTAATATTAATGGCCAGTCATATAATTAGTCAACATATTACATTTATACAATTATATAACACATTTATAATATAACTAATATTCATAAAACATTTCCATTACATATTATATATTAATAATGTAACTTAAAATGATTTAAAAGCTGATGTGATTTTTCATGGTCAGTGAGTTGCACAGGAATAATCCAGTAATTTAAATTTTAGCTTACTATCACCATAACGAAAAGAATAAATAAATAAAGGAGACAAACAGGGAACCTTAGACTAATTAACAGTGTAGAAGTAACAGCATAACCTTGGCTTTAGTTAGGTTCCACTTCAGTCAACTCTAATTTAACAACTTCAAAAGAGAATTCAAGCAGTTTTCCTAAAGTTGAAGGCTGACACAGAATCCGAAAGAAAAAAGAACAAGCTTTAAATATACTCAACATTAACAATGATACTTGTCTGTCTTTCCCTACAACAAATCTCTTAAAAGAAACAAATACCATGCTCCAGGAAAGCTAGGATTCAAGCCTGAAGCACCTTATGTTACTATGTGGTCTCTGGAAGGAATTATTCCTAAAATCACATGCTGGGGCCATTCTGCCAAGTAAAAGGTGGCCCAAGAAAGAATACAAGAGAATCCACAGTGGCAGCACAGGATGTCTATTAGAACTGCACAAGTCCACAGAGTCAAGTGCCCACAAAGACCATGGAGAGCCAAGATAGAATACAAATTATGTAAGACAGAATATAAATTATCTCCCTCTATCAAGAGATGATCCCTGACCTGGGAGAGAGCCATCTCAGTACTACATCTAGAACAAAAGCAAGAAGATAAGGATCAAAAAGACCATGAGATGTCAAACAGGAATACATTGTACTGTACACCAACTTCTCAGTAACATTTCCAATGACTAAATTGCAGACAGATAATGATTCTCCAGATCAAAGGGATCCAAAGATCACTTCTTTGATAAGGTGGTAACTAAGGTTTATTTTAAAATGGAAGTGAATACTTCATGTAAAAATGGAATGAAAGATAACTAGCCCATGTTATCTCCAAAAGCCACAACAAACCTGGCAGGATCTGTGCCCTATCTGCAGAGTGCTAGACAAATGAGACCATATCCATTTCTTCACAAAGCTGACATCGTGAACTCAGGTCAACATAAACTGAAAAATACAACTACTTCAACACCACTAAGGTCATCTGAGGCAGGTAAAGAAAAATGCAGTCTAATTTTGGAGACCTTATCTGGAAAGAATTGAGCTACATCTTAACGCTGTGACAATCTCTTAACTATACACGTTACCAAACAGGATGCTTAACAATAAAGACATGTGTAAAAATATTGAAAAAGGAACAACATAATTTAAATAGTGACAGTTTCTGTGTTATTTGACTGTGTTTCTTACCTTGACATAAAGATGCAAATGCCCATTTCAAAATACACAGAATTCTAGAATTTGATCAATTCATGCCCCATGAATTGCATAATTGTAACTTCATCCTTGCCCTCTCCAGAAAATCAGAATGGCCTCCATTATCCACAGCTGGTCAACTTACTTTTACAACTATTTCTTAAGGGTTAGTAGTTATGTACAAAATAATGTCAGCAATAGTACAATACAGTTTTCTTTTCTTAGATATACTTTTGTTTACTTTTGCTCCCCATGCCTGCCAACCATCAAGCTTTCTCCAATTGGACTACAGCCCATTCTTTGTCTCATAATGGGTATTCCACGTGAATGGGATAAAGGGGATTTCCAGAGGGGCTTTCATTCAGACAGCCATGAGGATGATTTGTGCTCACTCGGGCATCTACATCTTTCTTGTGTGAATGCATGCTCCTACCTACTCATGCTGAGGACAACTGTGAATTTGGCTTGGTAGTCGAATGCCCGCTTGTCCCCTGAAGGACTGTGGCACTGGATGACCCTGACCCACTAACCTCAAAGGATTGACATGGCCATCCTCCCAAGGCAGTTCTAACAGAAGCCTGAGAAGCTGAATGAACTCTGGTTGCCTGGGCCACAGTCAGGGCTATATATCTCTCTACGTCAACAAAGCTACAACATTTCAAAAAGTACTTTTCTGGTTTTTATACTACATTACATCACTTCTAGTAACAGAAATTTATTCAGGTATTTGTGTTAGGGAATGGACATGGATGATGACACTACAAATATGTATGTGATGAGGACAGAACATGGACTGGACTGTGTTACATTTCTGCTGTGACTGGATTAACAAAGCGCACGTGAGCAAACATTCAGCACTGACAAGTGACAAACAGTGCTACAGAAGTTGAAGATATGCCTTACAGCAACTGATGTATGACAAATGAGACTGTGGGGCCAAACACAGGACCTCCAACAACACAAACAAAAAAGACAACAAAATCACCCTAGCACAAACTCACCTCTTGTCCACACTTAACTATGCAGCACCTATCCTAACCCACATTAGAAAAATTGATCTGGCTAAAATTGAGGTATGCTACAACAAAATTACCAAATTTGCTAACAACTCTCCATTTAGAACTCATCACTACCAGGCACTAGGAGACCTTCAATGGCTTGTATTCTCTCAATTGTTAATCTACCAGCAGCTAACCTGTGCTTTTAACATCCTAAATTTCCCAAACAAAACTCCAGTACTAAAACAACTACTAACCCAACACTCCACTAGTCGCCTGCTTCGGTCTTCCAATAAACCACTCCTCAGTATTACCACCGCCAATAATACAGCTGGCAAAGCTTTATACTCCCACAAAATAGCCAAAAACTGGAACAATCTCCCCCCCCACCATAACCTCCACAAAAACAGCTACTCAAATCTCATCTTAAGAAAACATGGATCTGCCCATGTATTACATGACAACCCATCTTCCACCTACTGGCACTCCTCCATATTTCTGCATATACTTTTGTAATGATGGTATGTTTTGGAAACTGTTGCAATGACTGTATATATTTTGTTTTAGCTATTGTGTATGCCACTACCAGCACATCTCCCTATTTCTGCATATACTTTTCTAATGATGGTATGTTTTGGAAAGTGTTGCAATGACTACATATACTTTGTTTTAACTATTGTGTATGCTACTACCTTTAGATAAATTATACTTTGTAAAATTAATGTGCATGACACTACCTAGGATAATTTTTTATCTATGACTTATGTCACTTGTTAACATTTAACATGTGGAGCTTTTCTCCCCAGGACTCCACTAAAAATGGACCTGGTCCAGTTGGATTATCCCGGTTAACAAATGTAAAATAAATAAAAAAAATAATTAAAAAAAGTGACGATAAGGACAAGCAGAAGAACGTAACTACAACTAAAGTGAAGAGCTGGAAAAAATTAAAGGGCTGCAACAAACAACACATGGGTTGACATGACTTGTATGCAATGAAATAAAGAGAGAGTGCAAACTCTTGAAGACATATTCAACCACTCAGCATACAATACAAACTAGTACTTCAAGTTATTAAGGACCTTAAGTTGCTCAGTAAAGGGAGGCAATGCATTCAGAAAACACCGATGTGCGATTCTGGAGTACAGCTCTTTTAATATTAAAATACAAAAAAATAAGCAATGAGGCTGATGACTGAAGCCTGAGATGACAACTTTCTAGGATAAGTTACTCTTGGGTCCACTTTTACACCTTTTTGTTTACTGTTACTTTAACTTACCTCTTTTTCAACATCTGGCAGTTTGTATCCATCTGTCATGTCAGACTGAACTCTCCCCAGGATTCACGAAGCCTCCGTGTAAGAGTTATAACTCTTACACGGAGGCTGCAGTTAAACGGAGTGAGGTCAGCATGCTTTGCATAGTCATGAGAGCATGCTGAATCATACCTAAGTCTAACACGGTCCATGTAAGACAGTAGGGGGCGTGTCCGTAGGCTGAGCCCTGCAAGCGGACACGCCCCCAGAAGTGTAAAAGTGCCCAAAGTAAACACCCACAACAGAGTCCACGGAAATGTGAATAAACACAACACAACACATGCCCCCACAGACTATGAACATAAAATATATATAAATGAACATGTTATATATTTTTTTTAAATTGTAAAGATGTTTAACCGTGAGTGCGCTCGTTTGCTGGCGTGTAAGCGCAGCTACAGTTAGCAGTCAGTGGGAAAGCATATAAGAAGTAAATATGCAAAATAAGCCAGGAAGCAATAGCGTAGCGGTAGAGATGTTGGCTGCAGAGCAGGCATTCATGGTTCGAGCCCCCACAACACCAATTTTTTTTTTTGCAAAATAAGCAGGAAACAAGTCCCTGACAAATATGTACACATAAAACCACAAGTTATGTAAAATGTAATGAAATAGCCCATTTATATTGAAGACATGTGAGGTAACAAAAGAAGAAAAAATGCCAGATATGCCCTTAGCTGAGCTACAGTTTAACAGAGTGAGTACATGTGCCCGTAGATGAGCAGTGGTTTAACTGGTGCAAAATGAGTGCCCGTAGCTGAGCAGTGGTTTAACATGCTAAATCTATGTGCCCCTAACTGAGCTAAGCGTAATATGCGTGCCTATGGCCAAATGAGGCTTAAAGCAGCGCACCGCGCAAACGAGCTAACAGACGGGCAACATTGAGCAAGCCGTATCAAAACTGCCTTTACACAGACACACCCCTCAGCATGTCTAGACAGTCATGAAAAATAAAAAGCAGTGGCCAGGTTCGAACCCAGGATACTATACACCATAGTCAAGGTACAGAACCACTAAGCCATGACAGCAGTACCTGCAAATGCAATAATCGCTAATATATAGGAATGAATACAAACTAGAGCATGACAATGCAGGTTTACTGAAGTTGATACAATTCCAAAATGGCCAATCACAGATATGTGCAGGAAAAACGGACTATATAAGCCCCATAGGCGGGAATACACGGCATAAACGATTGTAGAACTGACCTGCAGGCAGAATGACAGGAGTAGGAGAGGGTAGTCGCTTTCGAGCACAGAGGTGGGGTGTTGAGGAGTCCAGGTACATGGTCTGGCTCCTAGTCCATAACCATGAGGCCCAACTCATGCAGGGCCAGGTCCTCTGGGGAGCATACAGGGCTGAGGCGTGGGACCGGTTGGCTCATGATCTCACCAGTGCCACAGGGATTCCAAGGACTGGTGAGCAGGTCCGTCACCACCATGCGGACCTGAAGAGACGCAAGCAGGACCAACTGAACCTTTGGATCCAGGAGGCCCGGCAAACACCCAAAGCCCCACTACTGAGTAAGTAACATTTAATTATGTATGTAAGAAATTAAACTAGCTGATATTATGGAGATGTGTATTCCAATATTACTTCATTTATATTACAGCTGCAGGTGTCCGTTCTGCGAACCGCAGAGCCTATGGCGATAGGCTGGTGCGGTTGCGCCACCAGGCAGGTCAGTAATCCACTACCAGTAACTGTAAAGAAATATAAAAGTATGACAGTCAGCAAAAGAGTGCAGTGTAGTCAGTAAGGAATAAAATCTGCAAGTAACAGTGTGAAAGTGTATGCAAGTATTGCTTGATTACAAGAGTGTGTTTCAGCCTGTAAGTTTAACCTAAACATGAAACTGTCCGACATATATTCTGAAATAAAAATGCCCTGCCTGTAAGAAAATAGTACACAACCTGCAGCAGGCTGAAAAGTATAGCTGCAGAAGATGATGAAATCACATGTGTGAAATATATCCCTGTGGAAATACTGAAACATGACAGAAGTGAGACTGCTGGAAAGGATTGTAATAACTACTGTTAAAACATGTCAATAAAGCCTAGAAGTACCATCCTGAATAGTAAAATGAAAGCAAGTGAGAGAGTGTGAGAAAGTGCCATGAATCCAGCAATACAGTAGTAATACAACCTGAATAAAGTATACTGCAGTCAAGACAGAATGAAATGCATGTGAGATTCAAAACCAAACAGCAAAATATGTTCAAAGTGTTGCTGCATCTGGAATGTGTATCCCAAAATCAGGATATGTTGCTCTCAGTCTGCAATATGCAGATAGGATGTTTGTCTGATATACCAAACATCCACACTTGTCTACAGCTATATAAAGCAAATGTAGCCCTGATGTAGTTGAACAAAGCTAGATATGAATGTGTATGAAGAACCATAAAATGTATATTGATGTTGCATTAACAGTCCTATCACCAAGTTGAAATAGTTATCATATAGGAAACTGTAGTTAGAACAGTAGTGTGTATATAACTGTAGCTATTAGAAATGTACAGCATATGTATTGTTATTGAAGGTGTTAATATTACTTTCTTCACCCCACCCTATAACCACATATAACCCATTCCACGTGAAAATGGTATGTGCAATCACAATTAACACCCCTGGACGTTTGTCCTGTTGGGTCATATATATTTGCATGTCTGTTGATGCATCTGCCCTGTTCATACATCCACACCTGATGGCCTGTTGCCATCAATTAACCCTGCATGTTGTTGGACTGTGTAATTCTGTTCAAATTATGCATGTGTTATGCACGCTGTTCAATGGTGTGAATATCTGGGTGTTTGGTTAATGGGAATACTAATGCATGCTGTTACAACTAATTGTGAATGGTATTATATGTCACTAACCCAAACTGTCATGACATAATGCAAAACATAGTATGACAGGGAAGGCGGGTTCCAGCGGACCCACCTCTCCCACCTCAGCTGGCGAGTGCACCTGGCACTATTGCCGAGTCCGGACCCTCCTCCGGTGGCCCTGTGCCACCTGCGGGTGGAAGCGCTGCAGGGGATGGGGCTCGCCCCCCCTCTGCAAGTGTGGCCAGAGGAGGACCACCACTCACCCTCCGTAGCGTCCGGACTGTGGTGCGTAGGGAGATTCGGGACTCTGTTCTCGAGCCCCTACGCCAGCTCGAGGCACGGGTGGCACAACTAACGGGCATGCCTGTTGCCCCGCCTACACAGCCCCCAGCACAGCCCCGTCCTGGGCAGTGAAGGAACAGTGGCAACTGCCTATGGGTGGGGATATCAGTTCCACTGTTGCCATCTGTGGGCACATGGGCTCTGGATATCCAAACCTCCGTCCGCGTCAATTGTGTAACGACCCCACATGTGTCATACACCGCCCTGTCGTCTTGTTTGTCTTGTCTGTTTACCTACCCAACCTACCTCCCCAGCTGTACTGACTACCTTCACCTGACATACCACTCTCACCTGAAAAAATAAAAAAAAAAAAGGGCACTCTGTACCCACAAAAAATTACGCCCATACATAGCTGCCCAAATACTTTGTTTTAGCCTATTTTTTGTGTATTGCAAACTTTCCCCCTATTTCTGGCCAAAATAAAAAAAAAAAAAACTTTTCTAAAATGGGAAAAATGGTAATGTTTGGGAAAAAAGGGTGTTGAAAAATTTGACTAAAATATCCCCCCCCCCCCCCCCCCCCCCTTTTTTTTTTTTTTTTTTTTCTTTTTTTTTTTTTTTTTTGGTTTTAATTTTATGTGATGACTCTCCAGTTTAAACCTTGTAAAATTATAATTTTACCAGGCATTTAGTAGTCACTGTTCATTTCATGGAGCTTCCCCAGAACTCCTAAAATGGGTCCGTGGTACCCTGCAAGGGAAAAATGTAAAAGTGCCCAAAGTAAACACCCACAACAGAGTCCACGGAAATGTGAATAAACACAACACAACACATGCCCCCACAGACTATGAACATAAAATATATATAAATGAACATGTTATATATTTTTTAAATTGTAAAGATGTTTAACCGTGAGTGCGCTCGTTTGCTAGCGTGCCGTAAGCGCAGCTACAGTTAGCAGTCAGTGGGAAAGCATATAAGAAGTAAATATGCAAAATAAGCCAGGAAGCAATAGCGTAGCGGTAGAGATGTTGGCTGCAGAGCAGGCATTCATGGTTCGAGCCCCCACAACACCAATTTTTTTTTTTTTGCAAAATAAGCAGGAAACAAGTCCCTGACAAATATGTACACATAAAACCACAAGTTATGTAAAATGTAATGAAATAGCCCATTTATATTGAAGACATGTGAGGTAACAAAAGAAGAAAAAATGCAAGATATTCCCAGGGATGAGCTACAGTTTAACACAGTGAGTACATGTGCCCGTAAATGAGCAGTGGTTTAACTGGTGCAAAATGAGTGCCCGTAGCTGAGCAGTGGTTTAACATGCTAAATCTATGTGCCCCTAACTGAGCTAAGCGTAATATGCGTGCCTATGGCCAAATGAGGCTTAAAGCAGCGCATCGCATAACGAGCTAACAGGCGGGCAACATTGAGCAAGCCGTATCAAAACTGCCTTTACACAGACACACGCCCGCAGCATGGCTAGACGCTCATGAAAAATAAAAGCAGTGGCCAGGTTCGAACCCAGGATACTATACACCATAGTCAAGGTACAGAACCACTAAGCCATGACAGCAGTACCTGCAAATGCAATAATCGCTAATATATAGGAATGAATACAAACTAGAGCATGACAATGCAGGTTTACTGAAGTTGATACAATTCCAAAATGGCCAATCACAGATATGTGCGGAAAAACGGACTATATAAGCCCCATAGGCGGAATACACGGCATAAGCGATTGTAGAACTGACCTGCAGGCAGAATGACAGGAGTAGGAGAGGGTAGTCGCTTTCGAGCACAGAGGTGGGGTGTTGAGGAGTCCAGGTACATGGTCTGGCTCCTAGTCCATAACCATGAGGCCCAACTCATGCAGGGCCAGGTCCTCTGGGGAGCATACAGGGCTGAGGCGTGGGACGGTTGGCTCATGATCTCACCAGTGCCACAGGGATTCCAAGGACTGGTGAGCAGGTCCGTCACCACCATGCGGACCTGAAGAGGCAAGCAGGACCAACTGAACCTTTGGATCCAGGAGGCCCGGCAAACACCCAAAGCCCCACTACTGAGTAAGTAACATTTAATTATGTATGTAAGAAATTAAACTAGCTGATATTATGGAGATGTGTATTCCAATATTACTTCATTTATATTACAGCTGCAGGTGTCCGTTCTGCGAACCAGAGCCTATGGCGATAGGCTGGTGCGGTTGCGCCACCAGGCAGGTCAGTAATCCACTACCAGTAACTGTAAAGAAATATAAAAGTATGACAGTCAGCAAAAGAGTGCAGTGTAGTCAGTAAGGAATAAAATCTGCAAGTAACAGTGTGAAAGTGTATGCAAGTATTGCTTGATTACAAGAGTGTGTTTCAGCCTGTAAGTTTAACCTAAACATGAAACTGTCCGACATATATTCTGAAATAAAATGCCCTGCCTGTAAGAAAATAGTACACAACCTGCAGCAGGCTGAAAAGTATAGCTGCAGAAGATGATGAAATCACATGTGTGAAATATATCCCTGTGGAAATACTGAAACATGACAGAAGTGAGACTGCTGGAAAGGATTGTAATAACTACTGTTAAAACATGTCAATAAAGCCTAGAAGTACCATCCTGAATAGTAAAATGAAAGCAAGTGAGAGAGTGTGAGAAAGTGCCATGAATCCAGCAATACAGTAGTAATACAACCTGAATAAAGTATACTGCAGTCAAGACAGAATGAAATGCATGTGAGATTCAAAACCAAACAGCAAAATATGTTCAAAGTGTTGCTGCATCTGGAATGTGTATCCCAAAATCAGGATATGTTGCTCTCAGTCTGCAATATGCAGATAGGATGTTTGTCTGATATACCAAACATCCACACTTGTCTACAGCTATATAAAGCAAATGTAGCCCTGATGTAGTTGAACAAAGCTAGATATGAATGTGTATGAAGAACCATAAAATGTATATTGATGTTGCATTAACAGTCCTATCACCAAGTTGAAATAGTTATCATATAGGAAACTGTAGTTAGAACAGTAGTGTGTATATAACTGTAGCTATTAGAAATGTACAGCATATGTATTGTTATTGAAGGTGTTAATATTACTTTCTTCACCCCACCCTATAACCACATATAACCCATTCCACGTGAAAATGGTATGTGCAATCACAATTAACACCCCTGGACGTTTGTCCTGTTGGGTCATATATATTTGCATGTCTGTTGATGCATCTGCCCTGTTCATACATCCACACCTGATGGCCTGTTGCCATCAATTAACCCTGCATGTTGTTGGACTGTGTAATTCTGTTCAAATTATGCATGTGTTATGCACGCTGTTCAATGGTGTGAATATCTGGGTGTTTGGTTAATGGGAATACTAATGCATGCTGTTACAACTAATTGTGAATGGTATTATATGTCACTAACCCAAACTGTCATGACATAATGCAAAACATAGTATGACAGGTTCCAGCGGACCCACCTCTCCCACCTCAGCTGGCGAGTGCACCTGGCACTATTGCCGAGTCCGGACCCTCCTCCGGTGGCCCTGTGCCACCTGCGGGTGGAAGCGCTGCAGGGGATGGGGCTCGCCCCCCCTCTGCAAGTGTGGCCAGAGGAGGACCACCACTCACCCTCCGTAGCGTCCGGACTGTGGTGCGTGGGAGATTGGGACTCTGTTCTCGTGCCCCTACGCCAGCTCGAGGCACGGTGGCACAACTAACGGGCATGCCTGTTGCCCGCCTACACAGCCCCCAGCACAGCCCCGTCCTGGGCAGTGAAGGAACAGTGGCAACTGCCTATGGGTGGGGATATCAGTTCCACTGTTGCCATCTGTGGGCACATGGGCTCTGGATATCCAAACCTCCGTCCACGACAATTGTGTAACCCCCACGTGTCATACACCGCCCCTGTATACGTCTTGTTTGTCTTGTCTGTTTACCTACCCAACCTACCTCCCCAGCTGTACTGACTACCTTCACCTGACATACCACTCTCACCTGAAAAAAAAAAAAAAAAAAAAGGACACTCTGTACCCACAAAAAAATTACGCCCCATACATAGCTGCCCATTCCGCACAAATGTCTGCTGGACATGGAACCTATCAATTACAATTGGCTGTACAACAAGTATTATTGTTGTCCTGACACCTCTCTCAGGGGTGGAAGGTTTCAAATGTCACACCAAATTACATACATATGCACAGCTGTTGCTGATGAAGAAATGGGCAGCTATGGGCCTTACCGACATCCCTCCTGCACATCCCAAGCTTGTTTCCCTACTGTCTTACCCTCTTTGTGACCCCTTTTTCACCACTTTCCTGTCTCCCCATTTTCTTTTCTTTCAAAGAAAATAGCGGTGTGCAAGAAGAGTAAGCACGTTTAAGCGGTTGTAATCGGGTGTGCGCTTGTGTGCGCGGAGCTAACCGCCAGTGCGAATGTGTGAGCTCCGCACAAACCAGCGCTAACCCGGTTACAACTGCTTAAAAGTGCCTTAGTCACTTTGATTGACAGGTCCTGTACTCAGCTCAAAAGCAAAATAAAATCCCACTGTGAGTCCCGAACCCAGGACCTTGGAAACAGTAGTCTGCATGACTTACCACTAAGCCGTGACTCTTATACAAGAACACTGTGCTAAAATAAATATATCATGTAATAGTAGGAATGAATGTAAAGGGAATATAGATGTGTAGTACACAAAGCATGCCATTTAGAATTACTATCAAAACTAGTAGATTTCCATAATAGTAGTGTGTGAACAGAAACAGCCATGCTAGTTGGAAGCTAGTAGGTAATAATGTCACTATAGCACCTTGCAAGACACACACATACTCACAAGCAGGATAAGCACTGCCCATACCCCACAACCTCTTACAGGAACACATCTGGACCAAGTAATAAAATATGTGGAGCAAAGGCCCAAAACCAGGGACACATTACAAATAATGTTACAACAAACGCAGACAGTTCAGAGAGTAACAGGGTCTGCACTTTGTGGGATGTTTGGAAGGGTATGCAGTCTGAAACTTGAATGTTTGTCACCATATTCTGACTTGAGCCCAGAGTGACTTGCCAGAAAAAGGTGTGCATGAAATATTGACCAAAATATGAGGCAGAAATGTGGACAACCTGCAAATATCTGTACACATGATGGGTCTGACACCACCATATTTGAATAGTTAAGAGCCTAGACATAGCAACAGTGAATGACTTACAGGGATGCCCCACAGACCCCATGTGAAATGTACAAACAGTAGGCAGAAAGGTGTAACACATGCAATGGTAACTATGGAGTCCTGAAAGTATTCACCACTTGCATGGCAGAAAAGTGTAGTAATACATATGCTCATGCTAACCCACAGTCACAACTGCAGCATACCAGACATTTTAATGGGTGTACCCCACTGATATGTACCATTCCATGAGGCACATAACAGATGAACCTGAAAGTCTCTGGGGCCTGCTCAGCAGCATACTCAAATACCCTAATAGATGTCAAGGCCCACACCATGGCCAGACCACACTGCATGCTGTAACACCCTAGCAGATATAGCAAGCATTCCAAGGTGTGAATGTACATGGAAAATAGGAAAGCTACAGCAGCACACTACAGTCAAGACACCTAGCAGGCATACAAGTAGTGACTGTAAAGGGCAACTATTGAAGCCTTAGCAACAAAGTGCAAGCAAAAGTGAAAGGAAAGCACACACACACACACACACACACATTAACAGTAGTAGTAGTTGTAGGTGTCAGTGTACATACACAGTTAGTACAGGAAACTGGAGAAATGAATGGAGGAATGTTAATCTACAACACACCTGGAAATATGAGAGAGATACCAACCTTTACACTCACAGAACATTGTCCACAGCATAACAGCATGGTCCCTGCCCTTAAAATCTGAAAGGGCTACGCCTATCTCACATACCTTTTTATAGCACTGTTCTGAAATCACAGTGAGAACTGCAATCAGTACACAACTGGCTGCATGCAATTAGCAAATGCTGGCTAACAATTGGTGCAGAGGCCATCACATGGGCATATCCAGATACCTACAAAAGTATGCTGTACTCCATGTCCACACATGCAATACTTTCATTGCACCCTGAGAGGGACGTGAGAGACAGACAGAGAGACAGAGAGAGAGAGACAGACAGAGAGACAGAGAGAGAGAGACAGAGACAGAGACAGAGAAAACTGCAATTAAGCAGACAGAAACAAATTGTTCAGCAACAGCTACCTGAAAGCTGACAACTGGGAAGTGGAGCAGCAGGACAGAGAACCAGACGGCAACACAAGCAGCTGTGACAAACACAGGTAATGTAAAGTAATACTATAAAGGTCTACATACTGTGAACCCTCCATATGTGTCATTGGTCTGTATCCATATGTATATGAAGATGTGTAAAGGGCAGGGGACATACAGCAACTATCAGTGAAGGCTGTACATACATTTGTATGTGAGAGCATCTATGTGCACATATCAATGTTGTTTGATTGTAGGTTGTAGTGCCATGTACAAAGTAGGTTTCACAGTTATGTATGTTTAGCAGTATGTTAGTGTGTGTATACAGTATGGTAGACAAATATGTTGATATACCTGTCTAACATATGGATACGTATGTATGTCAACATATGTATGTGTATATATATATATATATATATATATATATATATATATATATGATATGCATATATGTATACATACATAGAGAGAGATGTAGGAATACATAGACAGATGTAGATAGAATATTGTACAAACATATCTATGTAATGCACACATACAGATATAGATATATGTAGATACATATACATAGACAGACTGATCTGACTACCTACAGGTATGACTGTATATGACGACCTGCAACACAGCCTGTCCCACCCCTCTGTCACTCACACCCCTCTGTGTCCCCCTTCACATCTATAGCAATATATGTACATCAATATATATATGTGTATATGTATACGGACATATATATATATATATATATATATACATATAGATATATCTATATACATATATATATATATATATATATATATATATATATATAGAGAGAGAGAGAGATGTATATAAATTCTGAGTGAGGCACATGTGTACAGATGTATTGCAACAGGTGCCTGGTGACAAAGGCATGGAGTGAACACCAGTGTCAAAACCGGAGTACCATACCACATTCCAGATCACCTACACCAGTAACCACCAGATATGTGATTGGCTGCCCACCACTGCATGTGTCAGGGGTGAACAGGGTCATAAATGTGTACAATAGTGGCCCCAATGATATTCACAGTGGCACACTATCCCTGGAATACCTGCACATGGTATGTGTCAGCGGACATGGTGTGTCAGCTATGGACATGTAGGTCGGTGTACCCTCCACACCACATAATGGATGCCATGGTATGGACCTCACATGACAGCTACAGATATGGAGAAGGACACAGTGACATGTACAACACTGTGACAATGCACTCAAACACATTACCAATGCACAGTGACTGACAACACCACAGAGTACACATATGCTACCCACATAGAGGTTACCACTCACGGATTTACATATGTAAGTCACACCCATGACAGATGTCCAACAACCATAGTAACACCTCACACCATCCACAACCTAAATGTCTGCTGTGTGTCGTCCGTGCCACTGCAATAGAGTGCACATGTGTAAGAGGTAAGAGTTCCTACCCACAGATAAGACATACCCTGCAATAAACCACACAGTGTTAAGAAGCAAGACTCCCCATGAGTACATGTCACACATACCCCTGCTGAATGTTAGTCAGATAAGTAATATGCCATATGAGTCACCCTGTGTAACTGTGTGACAGCAGCAGGTACCATCACACCACATGTGTCACAATGGTCAGGGTAGCAGAACAGTACACTGCTGTAGTCCCAGGGGCAATAGCATATTGTATAGTATTGTATTGTAATGTAATGTATTGTGTTGTATTGTATTGGTATGTTGAGGTGCCTCCTTCGTGGAGTGGAACCACTGCTGCTGCGCCAGTGTACAGGTACATATCCTGTAGTCAGGCTAGTGTTACATAGCACTTCTATATGTGTGTTTAGCTCCTGTCAGAGTTTATGTAGCATGCAACTGGGGATACCATCAGGTCCCATCCATGTTGTGTATTCTGCTGTCCTGAGGGTGGCTCTCACCTGGACATCTGTGATGACAGGGAGGTTACAGTCAGCTGGGATAACTATGCCTTATTTTGGGGAGAGGCGGGTGACACCTGCACTGAACCTGTCTGTCACAATGTTGTTGATATCTGTGGTGTCAGTGAAATATTTGTTGTTGTGTACTACCTATGGGCATAGAGGATGGATCCTGACCAGGTTGCTAACATAACTGAAGAAGGCCTTCTGGTTATCTGTAGTGTCCCTCTTGATTTCCCTCTCAAAGTTGCCCATGGATTTTGTATGATGGAAAATAGATCCTTACTAGTGCTGCTCAGACATGCCCTCCCTTTATGGAATTATGCTCTGTCTTGCAGTAGCTTCCATCTTCTGTAATACAATCTGTCTATGGCTGGGGTCCACCAGACAGGATGCTGTCCCTTTGTGGAGAGTGTCTTGGTCATATATGGGATTGCATGATCCATGCATTCTCGGAGATGTCTGTAGAAAGCAATTGTGTAGGGGTCAGCATTGTGGGTTGTATCTGCCACTGGCCCAGTGGGCTGAAAGGATACCATGTCACTGTTACAAAGTGTAAAGTTTGTATCTGTAATGTTATGCACTATAGTCGTTTGTGCTGGTGGTGGAGGTGGGATATGTATATCCAGGGCAATCAGTGTGTGGTCAGCTCACAGTAGTTGATGATGTAGGCCATACAGTACCTAGATACAAACCCCCAGAGTGAGGAGGTGCTCGACCTGAATCAGTGTTCTGACTGCTGGGGTTTGGTAGTATGTCGTATGGAGTCTGCCAGGTACTGTTGCACAGTTGCTGGCTGAGCACTGATACCTGGCCATCTACATGTGTATCCACCAATAGACAGACAGATGCTACATATGTGAGATATGTTGTATCATAACAGTCGAGTAGCATGTGTAGTATGTGTGCCAAATTCTGCTGACATATATTGCTGATACCAGGTTATTTTCTTTCTCAGGTACATGGCCCACCCGGAATCCCACCTACTCCACAGCTGAGGATGAGGAGATACACCAGAGCCTGGTGCGGGATTATGCAATACTCTTTTCCCGCACCAGCCAGAATCAGCAGGAGAGGGCTGCACTGTGGCAAAACCTTGTCCATCGGGTAAATGACATAGGCACGCATAATAGGACATATGAGCAGGTACGACATCACTGCAGTGATTTAATCAGACATGTCCGTCAGCGTGCGTCGGATATCCACAGGCAACAGGTCGCCACAGGTGGTGGGGTGGCTACACATCCCCCACTCACCAGACTGGAGGGACTACTCATGAGTGTAGTGGCTCCAGTCCGCCAGCAACAACAACAGCAGCAGACATGCATTATGATGGAGGCTGGAGCCACACAGCAGCAAGACAGTGAACGTGCAGGTAATATGCCATATGTATAGTTGACTGTTGTGTACACTGGTAGTTAATGCATGTGTGAGGTGTGTCCTTGGTTTGTAGCTGTCACCATAGTATTTAATGTGCACATGTGATATCCTCAATATTAGCAGCTGACCTGTGAAAGGCGACTGTTGTACTACTGACCTGTATCATACTCAGTAACAATGGCACGGTTGTGCCCACTGACATTAGTTTCTTCACGTCTGCAGGACCCTCTGGTATAACAGCAATGCAGCCTATCCATGCTGGTGAGTGTGTATCAACAATTCCTGTAATAGTGTTGATAGTAATAGTACTATTTGGCTCACTTAGTAGTGCTGTTTGTATGCATGTAGGTGTGTCTGTGTGTTGATATCACGCATACTGAGTACTGTACAATTGTGTGAAACTGTGTGCATGTGTGCACCTGTACATGTGTGCACCTGTGCATGTGTGCATGTGTGCACCTGTGCATGTGTGCATGTGTGCACGTGTGCATGTGTGCACGTGTGCATGTGTGCACCTGTACATGTGTGCACCTGTGCATGTGTGCATGTGTGCACCTGTGCATGTGTGCATGTGTGCACCTGTGCATGTGTGCACCTCTGCACGTGTGCATGTGTGCATGTGTGCACCTGTACATGTGTGCACCTGTGTATGTGTGCATGTGTGCACCTGTGCATGTGTGCACGTGTGCATGTGTGCATTTGTGCACCTGTGCATGTGTGCATTGCTGGTAATGTGTAGACATTGTAAACTGTGTTTCCTGTTTCCCTCCCACAGGTTCTGTTGCTGCTCTGGTGTCATGTAGCAGGGAACCTGAGTCAGGTGCCGTGTGTACTGATAATGATGACATCTGTGTAATGGCACAGGAAAGTATGCCAGGGTCCGCCATTGGTCAGCCGATTGACAGTACTCAGCTGTCGACCCCATCAATGCGCACAGTTATCCTGCCAATACACCCTTTGTCACCAATGTCCCTAGGTGATGGACAGCATACAGTGGGCATTGACCAGGGTAATGTGGTATCTGTGGCACATGCCTCCCCACACAGCAGCCATGGGCATGGCCCAGAGATGGTACCACACAGACAGATGTCCAGGGGTTCTCGTGGGAGCATCCGTGGGCATACTGCCCCTGTCAGACGTGCCCACAGAGGTCTTACAACCTCAGCTATGTTTCGGGCTGTCATGCAGGCACAGTCACGTATGGAACGGTACACCAGACAGGGTCTGAGGGAGCTGACAGCATGTCGCACAGCCATGACTGACAGTATGCGTGACATTGCGGCTGCCATCCGTGATTTCACCAATGTCATAGACAGACGTTGTGGGGACATATTAGACCGGTTCCACAACTACATGTCCATGAACCAGGGCAATGGTGGGCGGTTGAGGCGTCGACGTGGCCGTATGCCAGCAACAGCTGGCAGTCGTCGCGGACGACAACAGGGCCGCAGCCGCCCCCGTAGTGCCAGCAGCAGCCCCAGCAATGCTGGGTCTGTGCTGTCATCAGACCGCCCCAGGAGACCACGTGCACGTGGCTCTGGCCAGGCCCGACAGGGATCTGTGTCCAGTCAATGAACACCTGCTTCTGATGACAGTACCCAGTCTGGGTTGGTACTGGATACGGTCCGTAGCACCCCTGCAAGGCACAGGTACCGTGTCCGTGGCCAGAGACACTGATCTGTATGACCTGGCAGGTACAGTCTGTGGCTGTCCACAAACACCAGTATATGGCAGCCATGAGGTGGAACTGTGTGCATCCATACACACATGCGAATTGACAACACCTAGGGCTACCGCATACATGCACACACTGCATCAACATTGCCCCACCTTCTACTGCTGTCCCTCACCAACACACATACACATACATGTCAATTGGTGGTATCGGTGGCTGACTCAGGCATACCAAGTTCACACCCTGTGCATATGATGAAACTGTGCCACCTCCTGCAATCTGTAACAACTGTGCAGGTACAGGTTAACATGTTGCTGATGCACAGGGTGACCACATAGATGTGAAGTAATAGTATCATGTTGTTAACAGTACTGTGTGCTGAATTAATTGTGGGTATATCACAGCATGCCTGATGCAGTAAGTGTGTGATTGTCATGTCCTGTTGTCTACACCCATGGTAAGTACCATAGTGTATCATCTGCACATGTTGGCATACTGGTGGTAATGATGTCAACAGAAGGCTACATACATAGGTAGCACAGGGGATAGGGTAATGAATGTAGTAATACACAATGATGGACATGTAAATTGCAAGTGGCATGTTGCCCACACTAGACTCTGCAATGCAGATGTTTGAGGATGTTGATATGTGTGCAGTACTACACGACTGGTACAGGACACACAGGAGCACCCTAGCACTGCATGCTCACATCTCATACCATGCTAGACAGCCCCAACACACATAACTAACTGTCACAGGAGGGAGAGTCCCCATATATGTCAGGGATACTGTGGTGGCAGGCCAGGAAGCATACATCCTACTAAGTATGGAACCACTGAGTGAAGGCTCAGTGTCTGTTATTTGACATGTGTATTACTGCAGGTATGAGCACATGGGTTTCCATCCAGTTATTGCACATTCTGACAGTACATGGTCTGTACACTTGTGTGCACTGAGACTGGACCCTAGCCATCTGACCCGTGTATTTCCATGTACATGTGCATAGTGCCTGCATATTTGCAGTGTTACCTACTGGAACTGGTACAGCTTGTTTGTTGTACAATGGACTACATGCAGCCCTGTTTACTGTAGCTTTGTTTGCATGCATGTTTGCTTGCAATTACCCTGGAATACTGATCACACCTGCAATGCATAGTTATAGAACTTCTGTGGACTCCTAGTGCCATCTGCATAGCTTACTATATGTATGTCCATGTCCCACTTGACAGGATGTCACTGTTTGTCCTGTTCACATGTACATTGCCTGTGACACGGTACATATGACTTACCTGGCATGTGTCCACGTGAGCAGTCATATATGCTACTGCTAACTAATCACAGGCATTACACCTTCACATATTCATCTTCTGTTGAACTACCTGCTTTGCTAGGGACGGCCTGCACCTGTCACCCCTGGGCTTTCAGATATTAGCAAAGGCTCTTGCTACCCCCACAGTGCCTATGTTAGGCAAGGCTCAAATGACAAACCCACCTTCATAGGTATCACAAGGGATAGGAAACTAAGAGTAATGCTACCCAACGCCAGAAGTCTAAACCTCCAGATGCATGCACCCAAAACACTCCTTGGCATGGAGAACATCGATATCTGTGCAGTAACAGATGCCTGGTTCAGGGCTACTGAGAGCACACCAGCACTACCAGGTTTAACCTGGTTGATTTCTTTGAAACAGTCACCAAGGCCATTGACGAGGCGAAGGTGGTTCACACAGCCTACCTGGACCTCGCAAAAGCCTTCACAACAATACCCCACTTGGGCATTCTAGAGAAGCTCACCAGCTTAAATATAAGCCCCTATGTCACTAGATGGATTGCACAGTGGCTCAAGGACAGAACCCACATGGTTAGAATTGCTGGAGCCATGCCAGACTCCAAACCAGTTACAAGTTGTGTCCCACAAGGCTCAGTCCTGGGACCTCTCTTGTTTGGTATATATTTATTGGAGGTACAGGCCAACACGGACGGACTGTGGCTGACCAAATATGCAGATGACTGCGAACTGGCCACCATAATCGACTCTCCAGCCGACACAAGCATCTTCCAAAGGGGCATCATAGGAACAGACAACTTGTGCCAGAGCCATGGCCTTCAGCTGAACAGTGTTTAGAAAGGGAAATGTGCATCCTGTAGTCTGTTCACCTAGTTGCCAAAAGGGACATTGTCCTCACACACACTAACCCCCCTCAGACAAACACACACACTTGCCATTCGCAGGATTCAAACCCCTACCTAACTATGTTATGACACTTGAGACGGACGCATTAGCAGAGCGCGCTATTCGCATTACTGGGAGGTTTCCCTTCTCCTGCTATACTTATAGAGTGCTGACATCATCAGTGTTTAGAAAGGGGAATGTGCATCCTGTAGTCTGTTCTCCTAGTTGCCAAAAGGGACATTTCCCTCACACACACTAACCCCCCTCAGACAAACACACACACTTGCCATTCGCAGGATTCAAACCCCTACCTAACTATGTTATGACACTTTAGACGGACGCATTAGCAGAGCGCTATTCGCATTACTGGGAAGTTTCTTTTCTCCTGCTGTACTTATAGGGTGCTGACATCATCGGTGTTTAGAAAGGGAATGTGCATCCTGTAGTGTGTTTTCCTAGTTGCCAAAAGGGACATTTCTCTCCCACAGACTTACACACACACCAACCCCACACACACACACACACACACACACACACACACACACACACACACACACACACACACACACACACTGAGCATTTGCAGGATTCAAACCCCTACCTAACTATGTTATGACACTTGAGACGGACGCATTAGCAGAGCGCGCTATTCGCATTACTGGGAAGTTTCTTTTCTCCTGCTGTACTTATAGGGTGCTGACATCATCGGTGTTTAGAAAGGGGAATGTGCATCCTGTGGGGAGGCAGACACCAAGCACACTCTGGCTAAGCTGTCATTCCCTAGGGCAAACAGCCTAGTGTTGACCTCTACACCCATATGTTTAATTGTCAAATGCACATTATTTGTTGCTGATAGACTGTTTGCACATCTTTATTGCCATAGCATTCCCTGTTTGTATGAACAACTTGTGCATCTGTGGAAGATGTTTGCATATGGGAGGGATCCACTATATCAAGTATGTCTCTGTAGTCATTTAACTGTGTGCACTGGGCAGACTGCTGTAATGTGGTTGGTTCCTGGAATAACACATAAAAATACCAGATATGTGTGTCCAACTGCTAAACTGAGATTTGGCCTAAGTGTGTGAGCATGCCCAGTTCAGCCTTCCCATGGCATGTTGTCTGACATATGTCTCATTTATCAAAGTGTGTGAGCATGCCCAGTGTGAGCATTCCATATGTTGGACTCTGCAGCCCACCACATTTGTGGATGAGTGTGAACTTCAACAAATATCACCCGTTTATGGTTGTGTGTTGTGTGTCATGTTGTGTAGTTACTGTACAACTGCTTTGTGTGTGAACACAACAGGATTATACTGTGCCTGCAGTGTTTGCATGGGATACTTTGCATACAGTTGTCAACATCCTTTCACACTGACCTAACACTGTAGTACTGTATAGTGTACTGGTAGTACTTTGACTGTGGTGGACAGTATCCTGGGCTTTAGTGCTATCACTGCTTTACATTTCGATAGTGGGCACAACAGCCTGGTTAGGGGCCAGTTGTGTACATCTGACCATGTTGCATTCTGTTCAGATATGAACTACTTAAACCAGGCTTGTCCAACATTGGTAGTGTATTCCACAACATAGGTGTACATTTGCAAACACTAGCGATGTGCCCTAGTCCATGTCTAATGCTAGTTGGAGAGTGTGTTTGTCCTTCAACACACATTGTAAGTGGAGTTTGCCATGACATATGTCATGGTTAGTATACTGTGCCTCTGTCTACCTGTGACATGACAGTGATACCCAGGATAAAGCTACCATCTCCCATCCACTCATCAAGATTCCTATTGAGGAAGATTGATAAGTGACTCTATGGGTAGCCGGTACTGGGGGTTCACTCATGGGTGGGGGTGGCTTCTGTGTTATGGATCACGCAGTACAGCTTGTCCTATGTAAGTCAGTGCTGGGGTTCAGGTCTCTCATGTGCATAGCTCACTGCCATTCAGATTGTACAAGGTGCAGCATGTTTATTGATACCAGCAACACAGGAACACATGGCATCTGTGCAAGCTCTTTGATACTCCTGGTGAGGTACTGTTGGGGACTTTACGGTTGATGGAGGTGTCTGCTGAGGTACATCCCACAGGGGCTATTGTAGTCAATTGTACCGCTGATGAAGGATGACTGCAGAGCCACAATGACCTCCCCTTATCTAGATCTGACAACCTTCATGATTATGTGGTTATATGGTATGTTTCTGTAAACACTACAGCACATGTTTGTCCAATGCAGGATATCTATCACCTTGTGTCCCCAGGTCTCTCATTACATGTTAACTATATAATGGGTTAACACCTATGTGGTAATTGGTGGGCACTTACTGTATATCCACGGGGGTTGACTATACACGTTTCTGCAATTAGCTTGCTGACATGGCTATGGCACCAGTTGTCTGTTTCTATGTGGCCCTTCTGTGGGATGCTTGTGTCAGCTGGTGGATCATATGTGGTAGGCAGTTTGTAGTCCTCTGCAAACATGTTCGGACACAGTCCTTCCATGTTTGCCTGTACCTATGGGACATATATACCAGACGAGGGAGATCCCAGGACAAAGCCTTGTGGGATGCCAGTTATATCTGGTTTGTAGTCTGACATGGCTGCAGCATGTCTGTTCTGTCCTTGGTCTGGTTTGCAACCCCTCTACTGACATGTGGGTTTATATTTAAGCTGGTGAGCTTATCTATAATGAACACGTAGGGTATTGTATAGAAGCCTTTGCAAGGTCCAGCTACGCTGTGTGGACCACATTGCCCTCATCAATGACCTTAATAACTGTTTCAATTGAGTCAAACATGTTTAGGGGCAGGATCTGCACTTGAGAAAGCCACATTGGGTAGGGTCCGGTGTCAGTAGGTCCCCAATATCTTTATGTCTGTGGTACATGCTGATCCTTTCCATAGCTGTGCAGACCAAGCTTCTCAGGATTCTGGGGTAGTAGTTTTCTGTATCCATTCAGGCAACACCTTTGTTGAGAAGGACCACTGTTGTTGTACACTGCTCTTTGGGTACATATTCTGTGGTAAGGCTGACATTGAGCAGTAGTGTGGTTTGGCATTCCATTCATCTTGGAGTCCATGTTGCACTAAGCCCAGGACACCATCTCATACCATTGCTGCTGTGTGTTTTGCTTTGTAGATGTTGGCTGTTACCTCAGCATCTGCAATGTCAGGGGGCCAGCAGTCTGCTGGGATAGATATTCTGCATTTGGGGGTTTGCACTGCACCTGTCAGGATGTATGTTGGCAATATGTGTGTGTGTTTGTGATATTTGTGTGATTCAGGGCATATCTGTGAATTCCCAACATGGTTCCTACCATCAGTTGTGAAAGCCTTGGGATTATCCTTAGTGTCCTGTACAATTTGTATCTTCATAGGTTCATAGGTTCATACTAAGCTATCCACCCTAGGGCATTTGTTAGCCTAGCCAGAGTGTGTGTGGCTTTTGCCACCCCTTGCTATGTGAATATTATGGCCATTTATGATTTGCTTTGGTGTGCCTCTGTCTGGACATGACACAGTGAAGACCCCCAGTGTAACTCTACAATCATCCATCCACTTGGCAAGATTCCTGTTGAAGAGTGTCAGTGAGGGGCTCTGCCTAACATGGAGTGGGATTCTGGTCCAGGGTGTGGGGAGCCTCTGGATTATGTATCTGTCCCACCAGCTTATCCTATTTCATTATTTGTTGAGGTTGACATCTGTCACTCTCACAGCTCCGATGGATTTGAGTTTTCTGGGGTGGAGCATGTCCATTACTCCTGTGTTGGGCATGGCCTTCTACAACAGGCAGGCAATGCCTCTGTGTAGGCAGCATGTGACTGCATTCAGCTGGGGTGTCTACAGCCAGGCAGCATATGACATATATTTGAGACCCTTTATCCTCTTGGTGAGGTACCTTTGAGGTCTAACTGCTGCAGGTGTCAGGTAAGGTACATCCCATATGAGGCATTGTACTAGATTATGGGTGTGATTAGAGAACAGTATAGGGGCACAATGACCTCTGTTGACGTAGATGTGAATCCTTTCCTGATACGGTGTCAAATGTAGACAGTCTTCCTAGCCACATTGGCAATGTGGGTGTCACATAACAGGTTACTGTCCACTTGTGTCCCTAGGTCCCTGGTTACTCCTTCCATACATAATGCTTTACCACCTATGTGGTAATTTGTGGTACCTTGTTTGGTATTTGGTGGGACATTCATACTGTCCAGTGTCTTCAGGACGGCTGGGTGGGGTTCCTGTGTGTGAGAGTGTGGTCTGTAGCATGCTACAGACTGTACAGCAGTCTTGCCTACAGTTAGTTGCACATGGGTGGACTCCAATGCCTTGTGCATACCTGGACGTATGGGTGTCTGTGCTGACTATGGATACTCACCCTCCTTTTATGTTTTGTTCCAGGTTTTGGGGCCATGACACATGATACGTGGTATAACCTGGTAGTGCTGGTGTGCTGTCAGGAGGCTTGCAGCAGGTTTCTGTCACTGCACAGACATCGATGTTCTCCATACTGGGGATGGCCTTGGGAGCATGCATATTGGGGTTTACACATCTGGCATTGGTCAGCATTTCCCTTATGTTTCTTCCCACTTATGTTTTCTAGGGTGGTGGGTCAGTCTTTTCAGCCTTGCCTACAAAAGGCTCTATGGAGGTGGCAAAGGCCTTATCCAATATTCAGACGCCCAGGGGTAACAGGTGCAGGCCATCCCAAGAACAGCTACGTGGCTTGTCAAGCATGACATCCCAAGCAGACAGACATTGGATCCCCTTGGAATGACACCAGTAAGTGTGCCACTTGCTATGACTGATCATTCCGTGTTTGTACTGTGTCATTATTCTTGGTAAGGGTTGGATGCTGCAAACGGTGAGTGTCATACCGGCCTGGACTACATAAACAGAGAGCTCATCTATGTCTCTTTTCATGTAGTCTAGGGAGGTACATCTCAGGTCATTCACACCAGCATGGACTATGACTGCATCATATTTCTACTTGCTTTGGAGTGACCTGCATACTTCTGTTATGTGGCATATTGTGGCAGCCTACAGGCAGCTTACTGTACCCTTTCCCTTGTTCAGTCTGGTGTGCGGGACAGCAGTGTGTCTGACTATGGAGTCACCTATTACAACTGTATCAGGCATGTTGTTTCTCCTTCTGGCCTGTGACTGTTTGGCACACCAGCTTTGTGTACTATGTGTTGCTTGTGCTATGTTTGGAGGTTGTTTGATTGGGTGTCTGCTTTAGAGGCCTCTGTTGGTGTGCTGTGTTTGTAATTTGTGCCTCCGGGAATGTTTTTCTGTGTTTATGTGTTTGGTTTGCAGTTGTGATAGGTCTATGTGGGACTGTGTTTGTGGTGTGTGTGGTTACCTTCTCCTCCTGACTAGTTTTGGGAGTACTGAGTTGAGGGAGCTCAGCCTCCAGTTTGGATAGATGGTTGCATCTCTCACATATATTTGTATTTCTTGGGTGGAGTTAGGGTTGTCTGTGTACTTGGGGCAGGTGTAACATTGCCTCAGGATTCACAGATTCAACTTGTTGTGGCTGGCCTTAGTGGATTGTATGTGTGGACAGATTTTATTGCCATACTACTGATCAGTGATTACTTCATTGTTTATGTTTGCTCTATCATGTAGTAGCTTCCTCATTCTCTTGCATGGTTTGGTTATGGCTGGTGTCCACCATGCCAGATTCCTGCGTGTATGGCATTGTGTCTTGTTTTAATTTAGGATTGCATAATCCAAGCATTCCTGGCAGTGTTCATGGAATGGCTGTATTACAGGTTCTGAGGTGTGGCCCATATTTTGCACCTGCACAGGACCTTTAATGGATTCCACATCAGTTTGGAGGAGTGCAAATATTGCTTAACACATGTTTTCCACTATGGTTTTCTGGCCAGGGACTGTGGTCAGGATTTGTATATCCAGTGTGATTACTCTATGGTCTGGTTTTACCAGTGAGCAATACACTTCTCATCTTGCCATCCAGTACCCATGTTGCTGATTATCACATCCAGTATGCTTACCGCTCTTGTGGGAGTGGTACGTTGTTCCTGGGCCTTTTGGTTTATGGATTCTATGAACTTTTGTCCTACACTGTTGGAGCTAGTATAATGCTCCCAGTCTATGTCTGGGTATTTTCAGTCACCCAATATAATGTGGTTTGGAGGACTTGATATATTCATGTATTCCAGCATAGGCCAGGTGCAGTTCCTGGTGTTGGGACAGTAGTCTGTAGCAGGCTATAAACTGGGGGGCAGTTTTAGCCACTGTTACTTGACCATGGCTAGTCCATGCTTTTTGTTGTGGTACCAACATGGGGGTGTGGTTATCCTTGACAATTCTTGCTAGTCACCCTCCTTTTGTAGCTTGTTCCAAGTTTTGAGGCTGCACAGCACAGTATGAGGTGTAACCTGGTAGTGTTAGGGTGCTGTTGTGAGCCTTGGCTCAGTTTTCTGTTACAGCGCAGATATCAACATTCTCCATACTGGGTGAGTTTAGACTGCATGCATCTTGCTGTTTCGACTTATCCCTTATCTTATTCTTATCCCTTCTGATACCTATGGAGATAGGTTTGTGTTTTGAGCCTTACCTATTCAGGGCACACTGTGGGTAACAACAGCCTTTGCCAGTATCCATACGGCCTGCACTGATAGGTGCACGCCAGTCCTAGCAGGTGGTGCATCATGTCATGCTCAGCATGTCATCCCAGACTGACACACATTGGATCCCCTTTGACTAACTGCGATACTTCAGTCAATTATTGCACTTGATCATCTCATTGTCATGTTGTGGCATGATGCTTGGTGAGGGTAGGATGTTAGTCAGGGTCCTCAGGTGTGCATATAGTACATGGTGTTACATTACTTAACGCATAGCATTCATGCCTCAGGTGGTGCTGCAGGGCTTCCTCTGTCGGATGCGCATATTACACTTCCCTGTACATGTTTGAGAGCAGGTTGTGTCATGTTAGGCATCCCTGTTACTATATGAGTGAGTCAGAGAGGGGTATCATTCCCAGGGTTCCTACTGAGCCAGTGTATGTGCTATGCGTTGCCTCTTTGCCAAGGCCAGGGCATACTGGGCATGCCTCCTTCTGCCTACTGGGGCAGGCTCATTGTTCCTCCTCCGAGTCACGCTCTGCCTGTGATGGCCTTGGCAATGGTGGGGGGCTGTTTGGCCCGGCCCTATGCTGGTCCTGCTGCAGCTGTTTTCGCAAGATCATATTATGTAGCATAGCACATACCATGACAATTTGGGTACATGTAGTTGGTGTGTACTGCAAGGCTCCACCAGATGTGTCCAGACACTGGAACCGTGACTTGAGCAGCCCAAACACACGCTCTATTACATTACGTGTTCGTGCGTGTGCCTCATTATGGCGTTCCTGTTCAGGTGTGTGTGCGTTTCTGATGGGTGTCATCAGCCACGGCTCCAGTGCATAACCTGCATCCCCCACTAGGTGTCCGTGCGGGATGTCCCCATTGGCAAATGTCTGGTACAGCTGCGTCAAATGCCAGATGTGGGAATCATGGTAGCTCCCAGGACAGTCAGCACACACATTCATTATTATGCCCTGGGCATCACACACGACCTGGCAGTTGATGGAGGGGAAGCCCTTGCGGTTGATGTATGCCCTACCCTGCTCACCGGCTGGTGCTTTGATGCGTATGTGCGTGCAGTCTATTGCACCCACTACCTCAGGGTATTCCGCTATTTGCTGGAAGAGACGCATATTGCTGGCCAATACCTCACGGGCATTGGGGAAATATACATGATCACCGACATGTGCTGACATGGCATCCAGGAACTGGTGCAGTACCCTGGAGGCTGATGCCTGTGATATCCCCATCATATCACCAGTTGGTCTCTGGAAGGTACCTGTTGCTAGTATTCTTAGGCCAACACATACCTTGGTTTCCACTGGGATGGGTTCCCCTCTGTTGGTTCTGTGTGTGAGGCGTGGCCTGCACAGCTCCACTATTTGCTGCAGGAGATCTCTGTCCACTCTATAGCGCTACTATCTCCAGCTCATGTAACCCGTGGTAGGTGACCCTGGGCCTGTACACTCTTCTCCGTCTCCTCACTGTGGGTTGTCTGGCACCATCTGCATTGTCACCACCCTCAGCAAGTCGCCTATGTCTCGTTATGACAGCTATGGCAGCCCCTAACATTTCTGCTCTGAGTTCAGCTTTTTCAGTTTTCACTTCTGATAACTTAACTCCTGTCTTGCAGTGTCTCTTGAGAGAAACATCCTGCACTGCTGTTTGCAGAGTTTTAAGTACTGGGCTGGGCTACTATTCTGCCTGTGTAATTGCCTGCATCTAATTGTTTTCACCTGCTAGCTCCAGCAGTATTCCCTGCTAACTTCCTACTAAATCTGTTGCTTCCTTTTTCCTTTCTGTTTCCTCAGGGTGGAACCGTGTGTAAACCAGCAGAAACACGCTCACAGTGGCTTACACGCGCGCACACATGCTTACACGGTTCAGAATCTGCTTATTCGGATTAAAACGCATGCACGCCCGCGCAAACAGTGTTAAACATCTCCCAACACGCTCCCACATGCTCAGTCTGCCTTACACCCGCGCACACTGCCTTACTCGCGCTTCATGGCGCGCACACGTGCGCATACACATCCAGCAAGAAACTTTGGTGTAGGCAACAGTGTACACCTTCCATTTCTTGACTTTCTCATGCTTAGTTAGTGGCACACCTCTTTCCATGATATCTGTCTGACATCTGTCATGTAACTCTAACCTCCAATGAACTGCATTTCTTTCTACCATTCCCCCCTGTGATGTCACCTATCTCCTACTCTGTTCCTCCCCCTTCTGTAACTCTTACATTACTCAGACTGTGCTCATTTGCTATGTGACAGTGGAATTCAGTATCCTTACACTCATTTGCATCAGATTGCCTACTAATGCTTAGTTACATGTCTTAGACTCAGCTTCCCCCCTTAGCAACCACTACACGGTGGCCATGTTGGTTTTGGTCTGCTGGTCCCTGCATTGACATTCCATGTATTGCATAAAACCCACATTTGTGGGTTTAAAACCTTCGTTTTTATGTTCTATACAGCACAGCCCGTTTGTGCGGGGCTGCGCAAGGTTTAAACATTTTTAATATATTTGCATCAGGTTACCTTTTGCCAATGGAAACATATTTGGCCATTGGCATGCTGCCTGACACATATGCACCCTTTATTTGGAGCTGACATGGCTCCAATGCAGTTTTTGCAGAAACGTACTCAGTTGTCAACTGAGTACATTTCTGCAGCTAAAACGGCTCTTACACGGGCTGTTCTGGGCTTCCTGGATCGCTAATCATCCTCATTTGCATGCTATTCGGCTGCAAGTGAGGTGATTAGCTTATCCACGCCCACTCCGTGTAAGAGCCGTTTTAGCTTGTCTCTTACACGGACTTTGGGCTGTTCCTGGATCGCGAAGGCTGCATGGAGTCTTACACTACTCTTAGACTCCGTGCAAGCCTTCATGAATCCGGCCCTCTGAAGATTTACATAATCACATTGTTTTAACATCAAGGTAAGATGCATGCGATATATTCTTAATATCTAAAAACAGACTTATAAATATTATCAACATATGCGGTAGGCTGTGAATGAAAATCTTCACAATGGATAAGTTTCAATTCTACAGTGGAATCAAACACGGAGTGCTGGCCTCCAAAGCAGAACTGAATCAGAAAAGCTTTCAATCCGGGTTTAAGAAGAGGGAAGGCAAGCACTATTTGCATATGGAAGTCAGTAGCATAAATAAATGAAATACACTGAACCAAGATTTAAGGGGGGAGGAGCAAAGCAGCACCGTGTGAAGAAGGCTTAATGGGGGAGGGGGGGACATTAATTGAAACTATATAAACAGTATTTCTGCACTATGTCCTTGCAAGTACTTTTCGTTGAAAGTTGCATCACATATTAGCAAAACAAATGCATACTATAGCAGATAAGCAACGCTATACTTCTGATTTGTAGCAAAGTGTCAGTGTGTGTAGCCTCACAGTTTATAGACATGCAGATTCACTTTGACTTTTCACAGATTAGCATACGGGTCTACTTTCATAACGGATCCATTTGCAAACTGTCTGTTTTGATGGTATAGTCACAGAATAAAGCAAAGTGTTGCTTTAGACTGAGCAAATCAATGTATAAATAAATCTTACAATTTAAACGTGCACAGAGATGAAAGAGAAAGTACAGTTGTGTACCTACCATAAATGTAGATGCTCGAGTGTATTCACTGTTGCAGTCATTACAATTGGGTTATCCTGCTGGCAGGCTACCCTCAGTCGGCCTGAATTCCAAAGTCTAGGTCCGGCGTCAGTTGCTGTCACCTCCTCCCTGACGTCAGTGTGCCAAGGGTATGAAAGATGCAGCCGACGCCATTTTCTTCAGTTTTTCTTGCCCCAGATGTCAGGTGCCCCTAAAATGGTATGCTAAAATATGCCAATAAGCATGCATGCACAAAAACCTATTTTTTCTTCATCTACAAGCAAATACACCACATAGGTTGTATAGAATAGAGAAGTACAGATAAGTCCCAGCAAAGAAAAAGGGGGGTGGTGGGAGGGTAACCTGGACTGCAACAGTGAATACACTCGAACATCTACATTTATGGTAGGTACACAACTGTACTATGTTCATCGTGTTTCACTGTTGCAGTCATTACAATTGGGTTCAATCCCAAAGCTAAGGTTGGGAGGCTGGTGCTAAATAGGCTTAGGAGCGGCTATCAGGCCCTGCAAAACTGCAGTGGCAAAGCCTGCCCTGGATTTAGTGTAGAGAGGTAAGTGATAGTGCTTTGTAAAAGTATGTACTGAACTCCAAGTTGCAGCCTCTAAGATGTCTTTGGTTGGTACTCCTCTGAGGAAGGCTGCTGAAGTGGCTGCTGCACTGGTTGAATGTGGCCTAATGCCCTTAGGCACTGATGTGCCATGCTGTGAATAGCAGAAACAAATGCAGTGACCTATCCACTTTGAAATAGTCTCCTTTGAGATAGGCTTTCCTTGTGATACTGCAGCAAATGCCACTAGAAGTTGTTCAGACTTTCTGAAAGCTTTGGTTCTGTCCAAGTAGAAGCATAGCTGTCTGTGAATGTCCAAAGAATGCAGAATTCTCTCACCCTTATTCTGTGGGTTTGGATAAAAGGTAGGCAAATGAATTGTTTGGTTAAGGGCCACACTGGACACTACCTTAGGCATAAATGTAGGGTTTATCCTCAGAGAAACCCTGTCAGGATGGAAAATGATAAAAGGTTCCACAGCCATGAGTGCCTGCAACTCTGAGACTCGTCTAGCAGAGGTTATTGCTAGGAGCAGAGCTGTTTTCCAGGATAAGAATTTTATATCAGATGCAGAGGCTGGCTCAAGTGGAGGCAGTGTGAGTTTTTCCAAGACATAGTTGAGGTCCCATGCAGGTATTGGTGCTCTCCTTGGAGGTCTTATGTTTTTGCCACCTCTGAGGTACTGCCTTAGGAACGGATGAGAAAAAATAGGTGGTTCTGTATTGTAATGAGCTGAAATGGCAGAGGCATGAATTTTAATTGATGAAAAGGAAAGGCCTTTATCCAGCATCTCAGTTAAGTATTGCAAAATCTGAGGAATATTTGGAACAATCGTGTCAATACCTTGTGCCTGGTTCCAAGCACAGAATCTCTTCCATTTTTCTGCATAAGATTTTCTGGTGCTAGGCCTCCTGGCCTCCAAAATAACATCCCTCACTGCTTTAGAGAGAGGTGTTTGTTGAGAGACTACATTATCTGCCATGCTGCAGGTTTAAGGTCTTGAGTTGGCTGTGCTGTATCTGACTGTCTTGTTGGGTCAATAAGTGAGGAATTTGAGGTAATGTCCAAGCTGGGCATTGAGACAAGCTCTTTAGGACTGGGTACCAGTGCTGGTGGGGACAGTCTGGAGCAATCAGTATAATTTTTGGTTTCTCTTGTCTGACCTTGAGGAGTACCTTGGGGAGGAGAGGCAGAGGAGGAAAGGCATATACTGTTAGATTTTTCCAGCTGAAAAATAGAGCATCCACTTTCCATGCTTGCTTGTGATAAGTCCTTGTGCAGAATTTTTGAAGTTGGTAGTTGTGAGGGGAGGCAAATAGGTCTATGTCCGGGCATCCCCAGGTCCTTGTTATCATGCTGAAGACTTGTGGATCCAATTTCCACTCGTGGGGATCCATTGGGTTTCTGCTTAGTTCGTCTGCCAGAGTATTTGTCCTTCCTGGCAGGAATTTTGCTTGCAGATTTACTTGGGTAAGTCAATGCTGTGTCCCACAAGTTCATGGCTAGCCTGCAGAGGGGGTAGGAATGTGTGCCTCCCTGCTTGTTTATGTACCACATGACTGTAGTATTGTCCATCTTTATTAGTAGTTGTCCTGGATGAAGTAGATCCTTGAAGGCTGTCAGGGCATTCTGAACAGCTAGCATCTCTTTTTGATTGATATGTAGATGCATTTGACTTGCGGACCATGTGCCCTGAATACATTTTCCTGCCATATGGGCCCCCCAGGCATAATCTTATGCATCTGTTGTCAATGACTGCCTAGCTGTGGGTAAGGTGAATGGCTGTCCCGTGTTGTGGTGACAGGCTTTTGCCCACCATCGAAACTCGTGTTGCAGGCAGGGAATGAGGGTAATTATTGTTTCCAGGCTGTGGCAATGTTGAGTCCAAACACTTTTTAGATACAAGTGAAGTTTCCTCATATGCAGTCTTGCATATGGAATTAGCAGAATGCAGGATGCCATGAAACCCAAGGCCTGTAGAATTTTTCTTGTAGATAACTGGTCTTTGTTGCCAACATTTTGAAATAAGTAGTCAGTTGTCTGTGTTTGTCTGGTGTGAGATAAGCCATCTGGGTAGTTGTATTTAAGCTTGCACCCAGGAATATTATCTCTTGAGAGGGTACGAGTTTTGATTTCTTCTCGTTTACTGTGTCCCCTAGACTTGTTAGTAATCTTTTTACAAATGCCAGATGCTGTAGTAGAATGTCCTTGTTCTCCGCTTGAATAAGGCAGTCGTCCAAGTAAGGATATATTTGTATTCCTCTTTGCCTGCAAAATGCAATTACTGGTGCCAGGCACTTTGTGAAGACCCTAGGCACAGTAGATAAACCAAAGGGCAGTGCAGAGAATTGGTAGTGCATTGTGCCAGCTTTGAATCTGAGGTATCTTCTGCATGTTTGTCTGATTGGGACATGCAGGTATGCCTCTTTTAGATCTAAAGTCACAAGCCAAGCCTTCTTGCCCAACATGGGCAGAAGCTGCTGTAGAGTCAACATTTTGAATTTTGGAATATCCAGATATGTGTTTAGAATAGATAGGTCCAGTATTGGTCTCCAGGCTTTGTCCTTTCTGGGTACCAAGAACAGTCTTGAATAGAATCCTTGTCCCTGCTCTTGCTCTGGTACTTGTTGAATGGCCCTCATGTCCATGAGGGATGAAACTTGTTTTTGTGCCTCTGCCCATTGATTGCGTGGCAGGTCTGGCATACCGTTTAGCCTTGGCAGGCTGTGAAAGTGGAACCTGTAGCCTTGTGAAACTATATTTAGAACCCATTTGTCCTGGGTGATCCTGTGCCAATTTTGTGAAAAAAGTGCTAGTTTTCCCCCCCAAAGGGGCTGCCAAAAGATAAGTGCTTGGTGCTGGAAGTGGAAAGTCATTGAGACTGTTTCGTGTATGGCTGTGGTTTTTCCTCTCCGCTCTTGGAGGTACAAAGCACCCCATTGTTTAGGTCTGTATGAGCCTTGGGGCTGTGATCTGCCTCTGGGGCATCTGTATCTGCCCCTTTGTAGTCTATCTGACACTGGAAAGGACCAATTTCTTTGTAGGTCAGTTCCTGCTAAATCTGGGAGGCTGTACCTGCAAGAAATCCTTGACTGTTTGCATAGATTTAGCTTTGTCCTCCATTTTCTTCAACACCTCTTCTGCTTTAACTCCAAACAAAGTATCATGCTGTAAAGGAGCATCTAATAGTTTTGCTTTAACATGATCAGGCAGATGTTGTTCTTTTAACCAAGCATGCCTCCTAATGACAGAACCTGTAACAGCGGCCCTGCAGGAGGCCTCAAGAGAATCAAAACCACATTGCAAAGTATGCTTTCCAACTTGTTCAGCTGCATGCAATAAATACTGCATTTCTTTATTGTCTGCACATTCTGTATTTGCTGACATTTTCTGTTTAAGCAAAGACACAAGATATTGCTGATACTTAAGCATATGAAACTGGCAATTTAAGGCGCTGACAACCAAGGTAGCACAGGTATAAATCTTTTTGCCCCATCTGTCTAGGGCCCTAGAATCCCTATCAGAGGAGATAGGATTTTTTGCAGTAGAAGCCTTGACCCCTTTTGGGACCCTGAGAGATGGTTTCTGGGTCAGCTGCAGGGTTCTTATAGAGACATTTATGTGAATCAGGAACCCTATGTTATCTGTCTGGCTTAACAGGGGGCTGGTGGTAAAGAGTCTGGAGAAAGACTGGACTCTGAAAATACATCATCTACAATGTCTAAAACAGGCGGGATAGCAAGGGGCCTGTGCTGGGGCAATAAAAGGAAGTCTCTGAGCCTTTTCTTGGATTCTGAGTGATCTTGGCTCTCCCAGTGGAAATGCTCCCTCATAGTATGCAGTGTCTCCCCAAAAGAATAATCCTTAGGAGGAGAGGCTGAAGGGGTAGATTCTTCAGCATCAGAATCCTCATAGGGAGGAATAGAGTAATCCTGTTCAGAGGAGGAATCAGAGGAAATGGAAACCTGGTCTGAAGATTCATATTCTAACTCTTGCCTAGGCCTCTTATCAGGAGGGGGATGGGAACCCCTGATCAAAGTAATAAGGTCTTCGGCCATTTTAAGCATCTGCTTTTTAGGCATGGAGGCCTGTCCAGGTGAATGCTGTACTTGTTTCTTTGTCTTTAGAGCTGCTTTAGATTTTGCCTTTGTAGCTGAAGTAGGTTTCACATATAACTGTGTAGGCCTGAAAACACCCTCAGTAGCCGATGCCTGCTCAGCGGCTCCGGACCCATCTGAGGGAATAGTTTCCGAGTGTCCAATATCTTGAGTTTCCAGAGGCCTAGTCGGCTCCACGTGGGAGTCGGAAGCGGCCTGTGGCTCTGAGGTAGCGGGTGTCAGGGGCTGTGAAAGCGCCTCACTGAGAACTGGTGACAGGCCTAGAAGAAGCCTCGTCGTCGGTTTTGGATCTCGGATGCCTGTCCTTTTCTTTTTCTTTTCGTTTTTTTGTAAACTCCAGTAGTCAGCTGATCCGACGGCATTATATAATTAAATCTTCTGCAAAAGTAATGGAATGCAAAATCGTACCGACGCTTCATAGTGCGTTGGTTAAATCTAGCACAAAACCGACAACTAACAAAGTTATGGTCAGGGCCTAGGCAAGGAATACAGTAAGAATGAAAATCCTTATGAGGTATTTGCTTCCCACAAGAAATACAGTTATTAACTTTTTCTGACATCAGTCTGGAGCAAGAAAAAAAGTTTCCCCAACAGGGTACTTAGCTTTAATGAAGACTTCGGATCTGAAAATCGAATTTGAAAAACTCAGGAGTCGGCCGACAGGCACTTGCGAACTGCTTTTGCTTCGGGCACCGCGCAGCAAGAAAGATTGAAGAAAATGGCGTCGGCTGCATCTTTTAAACCCCTGGCGCACTGACATCAGGGAGGAGGTGACAGCAACCAACGCCAGACCTAGACTTTGGAATTCAGGTCGACTGAGGGTAGCCTGCCAGCAGGATAACCCAATTGTAATGACTGCAACAGTGAAACACGATGAACATCATACTTACTGTAGTAACACATTTTCAGGAACTCATTGTGGTACACAATATGTTTGGCTCCTGCAACTACAATATGGTCTTCAACACCATTTCACTGAAGGACACACAAAATATGCCAGTTTCATACAAATATATTTCTGTCAGTAGTGGCTAGCAAAAACAAGAAATACATTGGGGATGTAAGAATGCTGCACAGATAAACATCAAAAGTACAATGCAGAAGAAGGCTATCCTTAGGAAGGAGGAGAAAAAGCATAGGAACAGACTAATCTTTTTGTAATATAATGTTATCAATGATTACATCTGTAGGGAATGTGAACCTTACAATCTTGAGAGTACATTATTCAGGATTATAAAATGACTCCCCCATTAATACTCCAAAACGTGCACGCTGATTGGCCAGCGTGCCCATTGTAAATCCCACAATATACCAAAGGAAAAAGATCCGGTGGCCAGTGTCCAAAACCTTTTTTTTTTTTAATAAATAAAAAAAAGAAAAAAAAAAAGAAAAACCGGAGCAACAGAGACTTTCTTTTCTCCATTGCTTCCGTTTCAAAGCATTGATGTACTGGGTATGCATAGGAATGCAAGTCCCATATGCATGCGCAGTACATCAACACAAGGAAGCAGTATACCACCACTGGCGGAAAAACAGTAAAGCGCCATTATACAAAGACATTATTTAAGAAAATTAATTTTTTTTTTCTTAAATAATTTCATTTTATAATAGCAATAACCGACTCCGTGGTTGTGGTATATTGAAATTTACCCATAGTTGGCTTTAATTAATCATGAGGGCAAAGCCTTCGTGATTAAACCACACCAACTGTGGGTAAATCTTCAATATACCACACCACATCATTGGTTATTGCTTAAATATATATATATATATATATATATATATATATATATATATATATATATATATATATATATATATATGTGTGTGTGTGTGTGTGTGTGTGTGTGTATATTGATATAATTACCAACTGGCAAAACAAGCAAGTTAACAGGTCACAAACAGCTACCAAGACCATGTCAGTGGTGGATCATAAAGCTAGGCTACCAATGCAAAGTGGTAACACCAAAAAAAAAAAAAAAAAAAAAAAAAAAAAAAAAAAACACATTCCAACCAACATTAAGCCAAGAAAAAACGTGAACCTGCTCGAGTAAGAAAATCAAGCGGCTGTAATAATGCCAAAAAAACTTTAATGAAACTCAGAGCTGTCACCTAGTCACACCAAGGCTTCTTCAGAATTAAATTAAACAGTGACACAAATCAATTTAAACTAGCCCCCATATTAGTATTATGGTGTGATGCATTTTGACAGTTTCTTTTGATTGGTAGTTGCTGTGATGTCCCTAATATGGGTGGGTAATATAACTGGATTTGTATCACTGTTTAATTTAACTAAGAAGAAGCCTTGCTGTGACTAGGCGAAAGTGCTCAGTTTCATTAATTTTTTTTTTGGAATAATTATGGCTATTTGGTTCTCTTACTCAAGCCAGCGCATGTTTTTTCTTGGTAACAATGCAAAGTCTCTGGAACACTTCTCCTGTAGACCATAATTAAGACTAAACTGAGAGATGAATCCTTGAAAAAGCATAATTATGAATGCCACAAGTATAGCGAGTTCAAAAAACATCCAGGAGGAGCTTAACTTACAATGTAGAATATACAACTCACTATTCAAAATATAAGTAATGAACAAAATGATTGTACTTGCTTTCTTGTCTTATAGCAAAACTAATTCTATTTTGTATTTACATTTTCCTCATTACAAGCTCATGTCTAGTTGTGAAAACAGTAGTTGTAATTCAGATGGATATACTCAAATATAAACTGAAGATAAATCTTCTAATTCAAAGCATACACATGATTCTTGTGGACTGAACTTAGACGTTATATCCAAATGTTATGTGAAATCAGGGATGGCTAATGGGCTCCCCCCATGAAAGCAAACCTATCAAGAAATCTTTTTTTTTCATTGACAAAAATAGTAAACTTTCTCCTTTCAGAAATCAGAACTCTGTATGCCACTGTGCATGCATGCAGTTCCAGTTTCTGTTAAAAAAAATAAGAAGAAAAGAAACCTGCTAACCAGTGGTGAGCTGTTTTATAAAACAGCTCAGTGCTAGATCTATTCAAAATAAAGAAAAATTTCACTAGGGCCTTAACTTAGGTCTTCATGCATGTTTAGTGCGGCAAAAAGACAGCTTCTGAAGCAGCTGAATCCGCTACTGTATGAATCAGTATGGGGGTATTTCCTACTGGCTCAGACTGTTTGGATGACTAAGACAGCCTGAATGAAAGGGAAAATATGGAGAGGTGCTGGAGCAAGTTTTTTGTAATTAAAGTCATTAAACAGTTCTACGAGTGCTAATGCTAGCCAATCTTGAAGATTGCAAGAATCTTTTTTTCTTTTTTTATTAACGTGTGTTTGTGTTTCCTTGTCTGATTGCATACATGCACGCATGTATAGGGTAGGAGCTTGCAAGGTATGATTCTGACAGCTGGGAGCTACCAGAGGGAGGTTGGCATAATGGTTAAGTTATTTGCCTTACAGACAGTGGGTGCAGGGTTTGATTCTCACATAAGTTAATTGGCTAGACTTAAAATGGCTCACAAGGGCAATTAGCCTACCACTAATCTATGAACTTATGAAATACATTCCTGGACCAATATTTATGTATTTTAGCATCCATATGATCACAAGCTGGCATCTGAGTTCTACACAGTCATACAAATGGCTGTAACTGATGGTCACTCACATCTATGTTTGTGTGCGGAATGGTTGCAATGGGTTCCACTGTATGATTCTGACAACAGCAAACTGAAATAAATTACTGGAGATGTTGTTTATGTGTTTATTCATTTATTTGCAGATATCTGAGGTATACCACAGTCACATATTGTTGTAACGTGTGTGTGCGCACATACTTGTGTAATAGTTTGACTGCATGTTTCTGACAGCAGTAAATAAATGTCATTATTGTCACTATTATTTATGCTTTTATTCATTCAATCCTCATTCATTCACTTGATTACAATCAGATATTGGAGGTGTACACAGTCAACTGGCTGCAAATGATGGCACATTTATGCCTGTGTGTGTGTGTGTGTGTGGGGGGGGGTAAATAAATTACTCTAAGCAACTGTAATTATTTATTTTATTTTATTACAGTCTGATATCTGAGAGTACACACTTAGCAAAAATAGCTACACCTGCTGGAAGTAACAGTGTTTTGGGAAAATTAAAATGACCTGGATGGTATAGGTGTCAGTTGGTTTCAAGTTAAACAGTAATCATTGCAGGACTAATTTGCATTTGTGTGAAGGCAGTTGGAATATTTTACTATAGTTACAATTTGTGTGAAAAAATCTGAAATATATTACTTCGGCCATTTTTGTAACAATCAAACACCTGAGATGTATACAGTCAACCAAGTGGCTATAAACTGTTGGGTACAGGAGGACTTGTCTGATGATGAAAGTGACAGTCTTTGTTGTTATTTACTCAAGTTAAGCGGCCATTAATCTGGCTTTGCAGGACCAGAGTGCATTAGCATGAAGCACATTGGAATACTTAAACTAAGACTATGTGTGAAAAAAAAGTTAAAATGATGACTGTATCTATTATTTGTATCACAGTCAGACATATACAGAGTGCTAAATTGTCTAACTACTAGGTACTGAGTCTCTCTGCAGATTGCAATGACTGACCCTATTGTAATTTACTCATTAAACAGTCATTATTCCAGCTTTGCAGGAGTAATGCGCATTTGTGAAATAAAAGATGAATACTTAAATGTGTCTACAGTTTACATGAAACATAGTTAAAACACATTACCATGGCCACAATATTTTTTGGACAAATCATGCTATTAGGATCAAGTGGATCCTGACATCATGGTAAGTCATCTACATAAAGAGACAGACCATGTACCCAGCAATTAATCTGGCTTTGCAGGACACTTTACTGTACATGAGCTATATGTTGATGAAATGACTGTGTGAGGCAACATGCAGTGTATCAAACCAACAATTTGCTGATAATTTCTTCAGCTTTCTATCAGTTGAATCATCAGTATTGTACACAGCGGGTGGTTATCATTGGTGGACTGTGTAAGGTGCGTACGTGTGTGCGTGTGTGTGTGTGTGTGTGTGTGTGTGCGTGTGTGTGTGTGTGTGTGTGTGTGTCTGTGTAGTATAGTTGCCATCTCACAGTTTTTGGATCTCCAGTTGACTCCTTGGCTGTAATTCCCTCTGAATGGAGTCTGAATGTCCTCAGACTCTATGCTGCTTTTAAGTAAGTGCTCTGCTCTGCTTTCTCCAACACTGCAAAGACACCATAAGTGAACTGACATTGCTGTGATTTGACTATTGGTAAGTAACTATGCAGAATATGTATGTACGTGCATGCACTCATCTATGTAACAGCAGATATATCTTCTACTGACCTCACTTATCAGGGGTAGTGCCAGTATATGTGTGCATGCCTGAAAAGCAAAAATATCATCAATCTTATCTGTGGACATACATAATTCATTTTTTAACTGACTGTTAGAAGAAGAGTTTCTGGGGTTTCAGATGCCTCAGCTATAAAAGGAGATTTTGACAAAGTGAGGGTCCCATCCTTCACCTCTGCCTTGAGCCCTACTTATTCTAAAACTAGCCCTACTCAGAGGTGTGCACAGAAGGTCATTATGGCTTGTGTGGGTCTGGAGACAGTGTGGTCCTTACTTAAGATTCCTCTCAGTCAAATCTCAGAGGTGTGTACTGAAGATCACCATGGTTAGTCAAGGATGAACAAGCTGTAATAAATTACTGTAATTACTACTTTTCTCTTTCCACACAATCAAACGTGTCTAGAGTTGGCCAACTTTCTGGCAGCAATAAGTTATTGTGTCATCGTGCCAGTGATCAGATTCTATTACATCCTCCATAGGCCACCAAAGACAGCTACTTACTATGTAGAACATCTGTTTTTTTTTACTTTCATCCCAGTCTAACAATAGAGGGGTACAAAGAGGTGTGATGTTTGCAGGCAGGGGTGAGGAGACATGCTGTGTACATGTATGACAGCAAAGACTTGCATTACAAACCTGTGTTCATATATTCTTTCACTATCATCTCTGTCTCCGACACTAAAAGGTTACACAGACTGTTACTATCATTTTTTTTTTGGGGGGGGGGGGGGGGGGCAGGCACTCTTCCCAGATGTGAGTTATGTATTCTTGTAAGCATTTGTATTCTCAGTTCACACAGTAGCTGTTTAGTCAGCTTTATAGAGAAACTGTTGGACACAGCCTATTTCTTCCTAGAATGAAGGAAGGACTGAACCTCTTTCCTTACTCAGTATTTTTGCTCAGCTCTAAAATGCACCACAAAACACCTAGAGCCCATGACTTCTTGGGGCTAGTAGCATTCAAACTGGTGGCTTAATTCAGTTTCTGCTGACACAGCCATTTAGCTAGGGTGTATTGAAAGGTTAGTTAAAAAAGCTAAAGTGTAAGACAAAGTATGAAAAAAAAACTTAACACCTCTATATTCTAGCCAGTTTATTAACTGCATTGTCAATGACTTCACATAAAACAGCCCCACCACACTCTAGCTAGCCTCATCCATTCATTTACTGCTGCAGCCCCCCACCACCACCACCATGCATTGAAGTCACCATCCACCACTGTGTAAAACATATCAAGGCTCTAATATTCAAATTCCTGTAACACGGAGATGTTTTGATTAACAAAAAAAGTGACATAAAAAGAATACTAGGATAGAGACAACATGTGTCAGCTGCTGGCCTAAACTGAGGCAAAACTGTACAAGGAGGGGGAAAAGGCATAAACAGCTGACTGCAGGGTTCAGCTTCTTACTGGATGAGAGTAAGTACTTCTTCAAAGACAGGTATGGAAACCATGGGATGGAACATGAGAAAGTATGGTGGAGAAGAGACTCTGTGAAGTCATTCGACAAATGAAGGAGGTAAAGAAAGGATGTCACGTGTACCTAAAACTAGATGCATGTGTTTTCTCAATCAGTGCCAAAAACTCCTGCCACTTTAACACTGTTCTCCCTCCATGCCTCTGTCCCATCAGTGCACTCTCCTGATTATTGTCTGATTTAAGCAGTTTATTTCAGTTTTCAGAAGTGTAAATGTGACAGAACTATTTATGTGTTTAAACTACTATAAATTAAGTTTAAAAGGTACCTTTTTTGAAAAACCCTCTTTCTTAGAGTTTTTTCATAGATGCATTCACACTTAAGAAAAAGGTCATAAATGTTGTTAATCCTCCCCCACCCCCAGGACATGAGACTTCATACAAGCAAACTGCAGTGAGAACTATCACTGTCAAATATGTTTTCTGCCAATAAAAATGAGATACATGTTCTATGGTAGCTTTAGCAGAGATTTCTGTACACTTTGGCGAACGCTAAAACTTTGGGCATGCACTTCTTCATGAAGAGACGTCTGATGTCACAAGAGAATATCCAATAGCGTCAGCAGACATCTCTTCATGTATTCAAGTCCCTGCCTAATTTTTGGAAATGAAAACAAGCAGTTGGGTGCCCCATTCCCTTTTGGTTAGCAATTTCAGACAAATGACTTAAAAAAAAAAAACTTTGCCCCAAATAAATTAAGTACCCTGGTACTAATTTCATGCATTTTCTATTTTTCTTTTTCAAACTCTCAGTACAATTGAAAATGTAAAATAAATACAAGTGCACGCGTAACTTCAGTTTTGAAATTTATTTAATTACATTTGATTAGTGGGTAGTGTCTAACTGTGCCAAGAGCCCATTTTCGGCACAGACCCTGGCAGAAAAGCTCTAGGTATACATTAATGATTTACAGTGACATGATGATGAGAAGAAACAGCAAGAATTACTTAAAGAGTTCAAGAAATATATAGGCAGGTTCACAATATTCAATATCCAGATATAGAGAAAAATCATGAGAACATCAATGTCATATTTGTAGTACATATATAATGTTTTTTTAAAACTATAGCAAGCAGATAGTAACTAACTCATAGGAAGTGTCACAGTAGAGAGGTTTATGGAAGAGTCTTGGTGCCTTCCTAATTCAATTGTATCATGTCTGATTCTTTGGTGCTTGCCAGACCTTTACAAATTGAGGCTTACTGTATGCCATTTATTTTGAAGGTATATATTTAAGCCACCTTAGTTTGCCTGCCTTTAGATTTTCCCTTGTAAGCTGTTGCCAGTCAAGCATTTACTAATACTTTCTTGAGCTGCTCTTATTTAACTGTCTTCTACCTTATTACCTTAGCTTGCTGTTCTGTGTGCTCTTAAGTGTTCAAGTGCTTTTATTCTGCACTTAGTGCCTCCATTTTGATTTTTTTCATAATTTACTGCTCTCTGCACTTGTTTTTGCCATTTTGTAATTTATCTGCATTTATTTAAACTGTATTTGCCTTCATATTGCTACACACTCAAGTGTGCTAGCTTGTACTGCATTTAAAGTGTTTTTGCTACTGTTTTAACTGCTTTTCTGCAAGTTCTAAGCTTGTTTCCTGCCTTTCCTGTAACTAGAATAGTCCAGATACAGATTTGCTGTACCCAGGACTGTTTTGTAAGTTTCTGAGCCCCCCAGACCTTTCAGTGTTGGAGGGAAGCCTTCTAGCTTATCAGTGGGAGTGGTAAGCACTAGGTAGCCTATCTACCACAAGAGGAGTGGTTTCTGGTCCAGACATTGTAGTTTATTGGCCGTTTGGGCTTTTTTTTCCATCCCTTTCAACTTTCTGGTTTAAAAGCCCTTTTTGCACACCGTGCAGGGGTGCTAAGCTGAGGTAAACTACTATTGGTGCCAGAAGGTCTGCTCTTCAAATTTTCCCCTTACAGCGTGCTTGTTCTTTTACTTTCTTGCACTTCAGTTAGCTTAATCGGCTAGCACTTTAACATGCTTTTGCAGCATTTATTGTAGCACTTAGGTGCTATCAGCACTAGCTGTTCCTACACAGTAACAGCACCAGTACTTATTAGTTATGACCACCCATCCTAGTATGATTGTAGGGCAATTTCCTGTGCTTTCTCCTGCTAACCTGGTGCACTTGGGCATTCTGAGATAGTGTGGCAACTGTCTAATGTACACAGGCAACCCTTTCCTCTTACCTCCCAACACTCATACCGGTGAGAGATGCATTCAAATCACCAAACTGGAAGCAGTGCACGCTCCAACAAAGACCCAACTAACTGGTCAAGAGGATAAGGTCAACACCTGCAACTCACTACATAGAACACACATCCCTCCAAAACACCAACCATCACAACCCACACACAGAAACACAAACCCTACACCCACCTTCACGGAGGTTCTCAATAAAAATTTACCCAGAGACCCCCCCCCCCCGAAACAGAAACGCACTTGACCACCACAACACAACACCAAAACACACAGCTCACAACCACAGTGTGCCCCTCAACCCAAGCCCTTAAGGCAAAACACTTTGCCCAATGTACTAATCATAGAAGACTCAATTGTGAGGCACACTGATGCCCCACTCACTAAGATGAACAAGGAGAATGCGACAGTCAGTTGTCTATCAGGTGCCAGGATCCTCCACATAACAAGTGCACTCAGACTCAGTCATTGTCAATGTGGGCGTGAATGACCTGAGATGTACTTCCCTGGACAACTTGAAAAGAGATGTGATGGAATTCTCGGATTATATGGCCCAAGCAGGTATGACCCTAGCCATGAGCAGTATTCTACCGTCATCCAGAATTATACCACAGTATGAGCAGGAAATGATTGACTTCAACAATTGGCTAAGTTTCTGGTGTCATTCTAAGGAGATCCAGTAAATGTCTGCCTGGGACGACATGATCGACAGACCTCGATGCTTTGCCAGAGATGGCCTGCATCTGTCACCCCAGGGATTCCGGGTACTGGTTAAGGCTCTTGCCACTCCTATAGTGCCTTTTTTAGGCAGTGTTCCAAAGACCAAAATTCCACCATAACAGCTACAAACAAATGCAATTCGAGGGCCATGCTGCTCAATCTAGAAGTCTAAATCTCAAGATGCACTCGCTCGAAGCTCTCCCCAAAATGGAGAATGTCGATAGCTGTGCTGTAATGGAGACATGGTTTAAAGAGGCAGAAAGCAACCCTGTGCTCCCAGGCTACAACTCATTCCATACCTTTCGGCCCCAGAATACGTCCAGAAGCTCCAAAGGCAGTGGTGTCTCCATATTCTTAAAGGATACGCACATCTCTAGACTGGTAGTCCAGCATAATGCAGCCGAGATACTTCAGGTACAACTAACACTGGGTAAGATGGTGATACAAGTCATAGCCTGCTACAGAACCCCAAACATGTCCCTAGATTCTCACTCCAAGTTCCTAAGCACTGTGGAATCTATCAAGGTCCAAACTAATACTCTCATACTGGGTGACTTCAACTACCCTTCCATCAACTGGGAAAACTATTCAAGTACCAATGTACAAGCCCAACACTTTCTGGAATTTTATCAGTTCCAATACCCTGGACCAGCTCATTCAGACCCCCACTAGAGGAAGCAACATCCTCGACCTGGTTATCACCAACATGGGAGACTGTTGCTCCACACCTATAGTCAATTCCTACCTGGTTAAATCTGACCACAACCTGATCACCATGGAAATCTCCATCTCACCTACACCCCTCGTTAAGATGACCACACTGAAACACTTCTCTAAAGCCAACTTTGGACTCCTAAAAACAGAGGTGGCTAACTTCTCGGCACCCATGTCAATGGAAAAGAGCTGCATGACTGCCGAGTCATACATCAATGCACTGTACGAGCATGTACACAAATGCATGGACCTTTCCATACCAAATAGAGATAAGACACTCTCCTCCAAAAAAAAAGGATGTCAATCTGGTGGTCCCTAGCCATCAGTAAACTCTACAACAGAAAGAAGAAACTATTGTAGAAAAAAAATGAAGTCACAAGACTAGAAAACCTCCCTTATCAGTCTCAACAAAAAGCTGAGAGATCCCTTATCAAATCCTCTAAAGTTAGCTATGAAGGCAGAATTGCGGCTGACACCAAAAACAACCACAAAGCTTTATATAGCTATATCAAAAACCTCAAATCCAATACCCAGATTTGCTCTGCGTTATTGCACAATGGCACCTCCTATACTGAGACAACAGATACAGCCAACATACTGGCTGACAGATCCATTGCCAAATTTACCCCCCCCCCCCCCCCAGGGCCCTTTCACAATACCAGAAGAAAGCCTGGTACCCACCATTTCTGCGGCACAGGTAAAAGCTGCATTGTCCAAAGCCAAGAATACAGCAACCATGGGACCTAATAATATCCCTGGCTGTGTCCTACATGAGCTACAAAACAAACTGGCACCACATCTATGTGCCCTATTCAATCACAGCCTTACGTCAGGCTATGCCCCTAATGAATGGCACACTGCTACAGTCATCCCACTCCATAAAGGGGGAGTAACTACAGACCACGGGAGCTATCGCCCCATTAGCTGGATGAGTCTTGTATGCAAAGCTATGGAGCGCATCATCACGGACCTGCTTAACAAAGATATAGGCAATCTCCAAACTCTTGACCCCACACAGTTTGGCTTTGTGAAGCAGAGATCCTGCCTGCTGACAGTGGTTGACTTCTTTGAGGCAGTCGCCAAGGCTATGGATGAGGGTACGGCAGTGCATGCAGCCTACCTCGACCTGGCCAAGGCCTTTGATACTATTCTCCAGTCAGGTATCATTGATAAACTCACCAAACTAGGCATCAATACTTGCATTGCTAGGTGGGTTGCAAATTGGCTCACAAACAGGACCCACAGAGTGAAAGTTGCGGATTCCAAGTCAGACTGTCAACCAGTCATGAGTGGAGTCCCACAGGGCTCGGTCCTGGGCCCTCTCCTGTTTGGCATCTACTTCTCAGAAGTCCAGGCCAACACAGAAGGACTCTGGCTGACCAAGTTCGCTGATGACTGCAAGCTAGGAGTTATTATCAACACCCCAAGTGATGCAGACATCCTACAAAAGGCCCTCTCTGAGACCAATGGCTGGTGTTGGAACCACGCCCCGAAGCTTAAGGCCAACAAATGTTATCATCCCCTTTGGAAAAAACTCAGTTCCCATGAATTGTGACGTTGATGGGAGCCCACTGAACACTGAAGGGGCCATAAGAGATCTGGGCACTCAGGTCGACAGCCACCTCACCTTCGACCACCACACTACCACTGTGGACAGAAAGTCCTTCTATGTGGCACATCTTATAACCAAACGGTTTGCATCTAGGAAGAAAGAGGTCATCATCCCTCTCTACTTATCCCTCATTAGACCAGTCAACGAATATAATGCCCTGTTTGGCATGTACCTGACCAGACACCTACAACAGCTGGACAGGCCACAAAAGTACCTCACAAAAAGGATCCTAGGCCTTAAACACATGTCCTACATGGACAGACCCAAGAAACATCAGCTGCTCTCACTCTCTTATCGTATTCTTAGAGGTGATCTCTGCTCGACTTACAAAGCCATGTCCGACCCAGCCCTACTTGAAATGCTACACCTAAAGAAATCCCAATCCCCCCACGCCACACGCTCCAGAGATCACAACCTCATTACCACAATTAACAGAACATGCTGGAGGGACAGGTTCATCTCCCAAAGACTGCCTATACTCTGGAATAAGCTTCACATTCATGTCAAGCAGAACACCTCACTGGCCCTCTTCAAGAGAAATCTTGACGAGTGGATGGGTAACAAAGTTCACTCCAGGGATCATTCCAGTTGCCCTACTGGATAGGGGCACTGTGAACTAACATTGGGTGCCATGGTGCCTGGGCAATTTTTTTGGGCTAGGCTTGTAAAGGCTCCATGGCCATTAGCCTAGTACAAACCTATGAATCTATGAAGTAAAGCAAGGTACACTATTGAGAGTAAACAGCAGGGGAAAGCAGGGTGTGTGTAAACAGCCTGGAGATGTGCAGGGGCATAGCCATTGTTTAGAGTAATATTCTTTTAGTAGTTGTTTGAAATTGTGAGTATCAGTATTAGTTAGAATATGCTTGGGGAAGAGAGTTCCAGGTTTTGGCTATTTTATAGGAATACAAGGAGTTTCCATAATAGTTATGTGATTTAGTTCTATTGAGCATAATTTGTCATAAAATGCACATCAGTGACGATTTTGGAACACCAGGCTAACACAGTATGCTTCTTATACTTGTCAGCAGACAAACAGTGGAAAGATAAGATGAAGACACAACTTAGAAAACAGATAATTCTTTAATTTGTCTTTATTATGTGCACTATGAATGTAAATGGACAGTTGCTAGAGATACTAAAAGGACAGCCAAGATTGTCCATTTACAATGTATAGTGCATCTACTGTACCTTCTCATAACAAAAATACACTTTAGAGAGGTCATCTTAATGTCTACTTTGCAAGTTGCAAAAGTCACATGATTTGCTACGAGCCAGTTAAGTTTACTACTAAGACTACTAATTTTAGCATACAGCTAATGGTATTTAAAGTAGAACCCAGCGACTGTACCACATTTTTGAGGCTATGTCTAGAATGATCCCATCCCGCCCTAAGTATTCGATCAGTAGCAGAATTACATGCAACAGTACATAGGTGCAGTATTCAAGAAAGACTTAAAAGACATGACAACTTTAACTTAGAAGGCTTCTGCATACCGGTAAGTCTTTATGACTGAGCGACCATTATCTTGTTTTGTTTTCTTCCCTTTTGCAGACCATAGTGCAGAGAACAGACTCACAAGAGAAGTCACATGCTAATGTGACAGTCCTAGGGAACAGATAATGCTCCATGAACATTTCTGAGCATGTATGCACACAGACTGTGCACACTCTAATTCAAAAGTTATAACAGTGACAGAAGTATGATCAATACATGCATGTGAATTTAATTGTTATAATGCTTCTGTCTAAGAATTCTTGGGTCTCATGCTGCAGTCACCATGTGTGTATGATACACACAGCAATCTCTAGCTCCACTGGTCTTGTGCTCCGTCTAGTTACAAATTCTTGTATACTCTGTGCTGGAAAATTTGGGGGCATCTAGTACATAAGTCAGATGTACTATCCTCCATTAGGATGTTACTGGATGCCTGCCAACATCACCCACTGAATATCTAGTCTTGCATAGTAAAGTTTTTATTTAGCAACCATTGAAGAACATTTTTTCCAAGTAATCCAAGGAGAATGCTAACTTTGGCTGTGGACACTGGGTTGACAGCACAGGGGTAAAATATCTGTTTTTCCTGCTGGTTATAATATCTCAGGTGTGAACATGCAGCCTGACTCAAACAAGGTTACGTTAAGAAACATTTTTTTCTAATAAGGGGTAGGTCCCACTGCTTGATCTCTTTTGAACATTAGGAGTCTACATGCATAGACACACACAGAGTGGAAAAGTATCTGGAACACGGATATGCATCTATGAGAATATAATGCCACTGTGTGAATCATCATTGAGATGCACTCCTGAGAGTGACAGCATTCAGATGAGTCCTTAAGTGAAGGCCCATCTGATTGAATTGGTGGCAGCTCAGATTGATACAAAAGATCCCACAGCACCTATTGAAAAGTGTAGGAGTCCTTTACTTATTATAAAAATGCATAATTTACAAAAGTCATACACACCTATTTACATCATGTATATTATTTACATATCTAACAATTTATTTTTCATTTACCTCATTAACAAGAGAAAATAATTTCAGTTATGTGACCCCGACTCTGCTTTCCACAACCAAAATCTTATTTTTTTAGCAATGTCACCAAATCCCATTTTTGATTGAGCAAAATTTCCTTGACTGTGATTGAAATCATCCATACAATGCAAAACTTTTTTATCAATTCTTGTTACATAATTTCCCCCGTTTTTTTTTTTTACAATATCCATACTCAATCATATCCATAATTATATCATTCATACTTGAAATTTCCTCTAAATATCTCATAACACAAATCTTCTCCCATAATGTTTTAATTCTTCTACATCCTAAAAACACATGTTCACTAGCTTCAAAGTGTTTACAGTATATACTTATTCTATCATTCTTCATTTTATATGGCATATTGGCTTTTACTGGAAGCTTTTGTATAGCAAGTCTCCACACAAAATCTTGATATTCCTCCATTCCCTTATATCTTCCCATTATCACTTGAACTGTTGCAATCTTTTTTCTTTTGGCAGCTCCTTCCATGGATATACAAAAAGATATCATTACATTATAATACAATTTTTCCTACCTTTCTTCATTTCATCAATTTTTATTTTCCATAATAAAATTTAATCCAGATAATTATTTCATAAAACAAGCCCTCTTTCTTTTATTTAAAATATATGCCCATTCTTCTTTATATTTAAACTTCAGGAGTCATGGTAATTATGAATTATCATTATATTTTAGATATTGCATAACTTTATGTAAATGCAAAGATGATGCATAAACAATTGGATTAATTAAACCTAATCCTTCTCTTTTCACAAATAAATGAAAATACTATAAACCTCCTTATCCAACGAAAGAGGAATACTAAAGACATTTGCTAAATATGACATTCTTGCTAAAATAATTACAGAATCAAATAAATCTTCTTTCTAAAATATAATCTGAACGTTTTCCAAAACTTACACATACTTCTCATACTTTCTATATTTTCTTTCGACAGTCATTGTGTATTTTCCTGTTTTCCAAAAGATATACCAAGCATTTTTATGCTTAGCAAATTAAAATGAATACACCCTAATATTCCATCAAAGATTAATCCTTGACTTTTCTCTTTATTTATATGTAGACCTATTTCTTTTAGATGATCCTGTAAATACGTTAATCATTCCTACACTATTTTTTGCTACAATTACAATATCATCTGATGTGCACAAGATAACATACTCGGTTACGATTACTCCATTAAATATATAACTTCACTCTTGCATTTCTCTGTTTATACATATTGACACTACATTTATAACTAATGTAAATACTATACTACTTAAAGGACAATCTTGTCTGATATCCCTCTGAATCACTATTTCTATACTTAACCAACCATTTACCAAAGTTTTAGCTGCATTTAATTTATATGGTATTATACATGTCCTTCTAATCTTGTAATTTATGTGACATGCATTAAGTATTTCACATAACACATTATTGTGGATAGAATCAAAAGCTCTACTTAACATCACCTACCATAATAACTTTGTTTAATTTCCCTTCCACTCTTCTCTGTAAAACACTTTATTCCAAACTACTGGTCTACAATCTTGAATTTCAGTTTTACAACCTTTTTTCCATATAAATGTAATTACCCCACTACATAATTCTTTATATTGAAATCATTTGTTCAACTATTCATTTAACACCATTAGAAAGTAGCTTTTTTGTTTGTAATCTTGTCATATTTTACAGATCCTATATTCTATTCCACCCAGATCAGCTACTGATTCCAGATTTACTACCTTTAATACATTTTCTTCTTCTTCTTTCGGCTTTTCCGGGTTAGGGGTCACCACAGCGGATCACCTGTCTGCTCATGATTGGCAGTGGAGTTTTACGGTGTCGAGTTGCCCAACCTTCCACAGAAGGCACACACACGCATGCACTCACACCTAATTATTATAATATTCTTTCCAATTTCCTCATTAACTTGTTCTGCAAAAGATTCTACCTTCCATCCATTATTAATTTAATTTGCCCTTTAAATAATTTTTTATACAATTTCTATTTCCATAATTTTTCTCTGTGTATTATGTATTCTACCACCTGTATCCTTTATTAGCCTCATTATACTATTGTCCTCTCTGACAAGTTTACTTAAATATGGTGCAATTTCTTCTTTTCGCCTATTAGGAAAATATCTTTGCACATATAATAAATGTTTTATCTTACCTTTTATTCAAAGTATATAATTTCTGTTCTGTAACAAAATATATTCTTCATTTCTTTCAAGGCTATGAAATGTCTCATTAGTTGACTTGCTACATATCAATTTTCATTCCTTTCTTGTTCACTGTGCATAAAATATTTCTTGTACTCCATTTCATGTTTTCAGTGTAGCTTACATCTGATCTTTCTTTTACTATTTCTTATTTCTTCATTACTAGGTTCTTATCTTGTTCATCTTCTAAAATATTTACCTGCACTAGTTCTACTTGAGTGTATACAACTTCAGATTGTTTCTCTTCATAATTATCAGGTTGTTTTTAACCTGCTTCTATGTCTTCACATTGTATTCCTAAATGTCCTATTTTTTTACATGTCTAATATCTTAACTCACAATTCTTCATATCATGCCATATATTTCCACATTTTCTTTTTTCACAATTACTAATCAAATGATCCATTTTACCACAAAGAAAACAAGTCTTTGGTTGACACCAATTTATCACCATACCTTTTATCCCTTTCTACATTTATAAGGCTAGGAATATGTACATTTATTTCTAAATGCAGCACCATAAGACAATCCCAAGTCCCTGTCTATATAACCCCCTTTTACCACACCCATTCAAAATTTCTAGCAATAAAAGTCTCTTTTTCAAATTCGTTTCTAAATAGTATATGGATTTTCTTCTTTGCTTCTCTATAAAAAAAAGTCTTTAAGACATATTGATTCCAAGGAAAACTGTCTTTCTTTTTTTCAAAGTCACTCAAAAGTTTCTCCATCGGTTGACTAGTCTCAAAATAATGTCACAATAAGTCTCTTGACTTATATGAATAAAGTCTCTCATTTGCTTTAGTCCCCAAAGATGCAAGTACTTCATCCCATACCTTGTATCCATCTAGTTCTGAATTTTCTTTTTTTTTTGTAGTCTCACTGTGAATGATTTCTTCCTTTTTGCAACACTTTCTTTTTTTCTTCTTTTTCTTTGTATGTCCCAACTTTAACTATCTTTGCAAAGGATTTCTTCACTGTTGATTCTATCAGTTTCTGCTCCTCTTGGTGTATTCTATCCATTATCTTGCCCCATGAAATATCCTTACCACTTTTTGGCTCACTCACATGCACTAAATCCATCAGCAAATTATCCTGCAACCATCTTGACTGGAGGGTTGTAACAATACAAACTGGTGTTGAATCTTCTTCCTTACGAAAATTCTGCTGAAAGATATCATCAGAGTCCATTAATGGCACAACTGCTCTCACATTTTGCTATTGACTGCTCTTGAAAAGGCTTGTCAGCCTTCGACTCCTCACTGTATACCACCCCCTTCCTTCACAGGTTCATCTATATTTACCACGCGTCTGCTCCTCAGAGACTGCCTCTCCATTTCGTACCTCCTTCTTACTTTCCATCATTAAAGATTCACTTTGTTTAGCGAATCTAACTTGCAACACACTCCATTCCTTCTCCCTGCTTTGACAGGCCACCTTCAAGTTCAGATTGGAAGCAGGAAGCATCACCAGTAACAGCATCCCTGTACAAAAAGAATAGGGGTAGTTCTCCAATACCCTGGCCAAATTTCCCCTAGTAGTATAAATATTACCTCAGGTCTCCCCTGAAAACAGGTTAGCCTAATGAGACTAACCTGGTCAACAAAGGATAAATACATAAATTCTGCCCTTAGAATGCAATGTGCGCTGAGTGCCTGATAACAGTGGTGGGTCAAAGGCAACTAGTCATGGTAAATAAACTTCTCAATATTTTCAGTGAGTAGCCAAAAAAACTGCACTGTTGCCCACAAAACAAATGACAAGTTAAAATATGCATATGATGAAATACTGTTATATGAAAGGTACATTTTCTTATGTTCTACAATTTCTTCCCTTTGTCCTCATCATTTTGCTCACTGGCACTTCACTTCTCCAGGTACCATAATGCATCACTGTAAGCTGTCACTTTCTTTCAAAACATTTAAAAGATGTCTAGTAAGCTCAAGTATATAGGCACTCTTTTTTCATGAATATACATGTTCCTTATTGCTACACAGGTTTTATGTATTTGTTTTTGTGTAAAGTGGAACTTTGTGCGCATGTCTGCATCTCTGTGTAGATAGGCTATGTAAAGTGTTACTGCTTTGAGGGAGTTACTAGAACAGAAAAAAATATGCTGCCTTTTTCCCTATTAAATTACATGTGACAAATTCCTCTCAAGTTGCGTCATGATGAGGAATGTTCCTCAGTCCATATTCATCTCATTTCCACATGGAAATAACATATCCAACTTTCAGTGTTAGGATTATTTCAATGGATATCTGTGGTAAATAGTACTGAATCGTATCAATTCATCTACATGACTGTTGTAAATAATCATGTTTCTACAACTGAGTCATGCATTGCGGCATGTAAGATGCAGAAGGATTGTGTCTTTAGATTGTTAGTCACAATGGCATGTGTGAAATGACCTGCTTTATGCTATTCTCCAATTTTCACCTCCTCTCTGACTTTGAATCACAGAGAATGACTACATATCATGACGATGGTTTTGCAATTGCACACAACTGGAGAATGTCATCAAGTTGTGAAAAGCAAATACTGTCAGACAGAAGTGCTAAATGGTCTCAATAATTCTGTGTACTGGCTGCAGAGGTGCAGACAAAGTTGTTTTTCTTAGTCTCATTAACCAATAAATTTGTAATACAGTTTGAATTCCAGATTTCATGCCATGCTAATATCTAAGAGGTTAGCAATACCTGTATTATTACAGTGTATAGTATTGCAGGGTGGACATACCAAGACATTGTTTGTTTATTATACATATATATATATATATATACATATCGTATTTCTATACCTTTAAATATATTTATAAAGCCTTGATTTAGTGTTGTTAAAATAATTCTGTTTTCCAAAATTTAAATTCATGGGCAGCATCATTATCCACAATGTGTTTTGCTAGTGCATTTGTCAACACACTTAAACACAGAACACATTGTGGATAATGATGCGACCCATGAATTTAAATTTAGAGTTATTAGTGTTATATACAAAAACATCAGAGGGGGTGACAAATAATATTTTGGAAAACAAAGAATATGGTTGGATTTTAAGATTTAAAGCAGACAACTTTCCAGGTCTAAACAGCACAATCAGTTTGAAACATCTTAGCTAAAAAGCAAATGCAGCTGCAGTAATAATATTTCTCTCTTGTAATATGTTTTTTGTGATTGGATGGCTGTGTCATGTGATTTCAATTATTTTATATAAATTACAAGTGTTTTATGAAGTGACTATTAGCACTGAGAAAGGGGATAACCACAAAATTTTGCTGCATACTTTGTTTTGTTTGTTTTATTAAATATTTGTAGTGTTTCTGTTTGTCTTTATTTTTGTGTGTGTGTTATTGGCTTGGTCTTTCCAAACACAGAATACCACAGTGTGTTGTTTTTGTTAACATTTGATGGAGCCCTCCCAAAAAACTCCTTGAAAATTTCTCTACAATTGAGTAAACCAAGAAAACTATATAACACATGGTGACATTCCACTGGTCTGAATGGCATACCATTCAGAATATTCCAAATACTGCCATCTACACACTTGTCAGGGAAGTGCTCAGTGATGAAATCATGAAAAAAACACATTTTGCTTATTTAAATGATGAGTGGGGTATTTAGTAACACAAAAATTGAGTTTTGTGGCTAAAATATTATGAATGCATGACATTTGTCAATAATTATCATGTTTCTGAACACATCTCTGGCAATGTACACTTGGACAGATTTAGCTTTAACAAATAAAAATTCGTGAAACCAAAACTCCAATAATATTAACTCCAAAAAGCAAGGTTTCCGATGGTCAATGAAGACAGAAATAAGACTGAAAAGATACTTGGCGTACACACTTTATTCTCCGCTTTCATCTAAAACAGACTTCTTCAGAATACAAATTACCAAACAGACAAATCACATACATACAGCAAAACCCAATGAACTTGGAGCCAATTAAAGATTTAAAGAAATATAAAACATTCTTGAAAAATGCTTAAAACGTGATCATCATCATCTTCTTCTTTCAGCTGTTCCCGTTAGGGGTCGCCACAGTGGATCATCTGTTTCCATTTCTTCTTGTCCTCTGCATCTTGCTGTGTCACACCAACCACCTGCATGTCCTCTCTCACCACATCCATAAACCTTATCTTAGGCCTTCCTCTTTTCCTGTTACCTGGTAGCTTCATTCTTAGCATCTTTTTCCCAATATACTCAGCATCCCTCCTCAGCACATGTCCAAACCAACGTAATCTTGCCTCTCTGGCTTTATCTCCAAACCTTCCAACCTGGGCTGACCCTCTAATATACTTATTCCTAATCCTGTCCATCCTCGTCACACCCAGTGCAAATCTTAACATCTTTAACTCTGCCACGTCAAGCTTTGACTCCTGCCTTTTTGTCAATGCCCTGTCTCCAACCCATATAACATAGCTGGTCTCACTACCCTCTTGTAGACCTTCTCTTTCACTCTTACTGGTACTCGTCTGTCACAAATCACTCCTGACACTCTTCTCCACCTACTCCATCCTGCCTGTACTCTCTTCTTCACCACTCTTCAACACTCACCATTACTCTGAACTGTTGATCCCAAGTACTTAAACTCATCCACCTTCGCCATCTCTACTCCCTGCATCCCCACCATTCTTCTATCCTCCCTCTCATTCACACACATATATTCTGTCTTAGTCCTGCTGACGTTCATTCATCTTCTCTCTAGAGCAAATCTCCACCTCTCCAAGGTCTCCTCCACCTGTTCCCTACTCTCACTACAGATCACAATGTCATCTGCAAACATCATAGTCCACTGGGACTCCTGTCTTATTTCGTCTGTCAACCTGTCCATCACCATTGCAAATAAGAAAGGGCTCAGAGCTGATCCTTGATGTAATCCCACCTCCACCTTAAACGTATCCGTCACTCCCACTGCAGACCTCACCGCTGTCACACTGCCCTCGTACATATCCTGTACCACTCTTACATACTTCTCTGACACTCCCAACTTCCTCATACAATACCACAACTCCTCTCTAGGCACTCTGTCATATGCTCTCTCTAAATTCACAAAGACACAATGCAACTCCTTCTGACCTTCTCTGTACTTCTCCATCAACACTCTCAGAGCAAACATCACATCTGTAGTGCTCCTTCCTGGCATGAAACCATACTGCTGATCACTAATCATAACCTCCCTTCTTAACCTAGCTTCCACTACTCTTTCCCATAACTTCATGCTGTGACTGATCAGTTTAATCCCTCTGTAGTTACTACAGCTCTGCACAGCATCCTTATTCTTAAAAATCGGTACCAAAACACTTTTTCTCCATTCCTCAAGCATCCTTTCACTTTCCAAGATTTCATTAAACAATCTAGTTAAAAACTCCACTGCCATTTCACCTAAACACCTCCATGCTTCCACAGGTATGCCATCTGGACCAACAGCCTTTCCGTTCTTCATCCTCTTCATAGCTATCCTTACTTCCTCCTTGCTAATCCACTGCACTTCATGATTCACTATCCGCACAGCATCCAACCTTCTCTCCCTCTCATTCTCTTCATTCATCAACCCCTCAAAGTACACTTTCCATCTCCCCAACACACACTCCTCACTTGTATGTTTCCTTCATTATCCTTTATCACCTTTACCTGCTGCACATCTTTCCTAGCTTGGACCCTCTGTCTAGCCAATTGGTACAGGTCCTTTTTTTCCCTCCTTAGTGTCCAACATTTCATACAACTCTTCATATGCCTTATCCTTAGCCTTCGACACCTCTCTCTTTGCCATGCACCTCATCTCCTTATACTCCTGTCTACTTTCTTCATCTCTCTGACAATCCCACTTCTTCTTTGCCAACCTCTTCCTCTGTATAAATAACATAATACACAGCTAATACAATGCTAATAATGGAGCTTTTCAAACTTTAACTTTTAATTTTCTATATTAAAAAAAAACATTTGATGTTAATTGCCTCATTCTGACCCGGTCTTTTGTCGCCTTCAAGTTTCACTTGCCAAAGGGTTTCCCTTAGTTCTAATTAATTTTTAAAATCACCACCCCTATGGTCAGATTTCACAACTTCTAATATAGAAAATAAAAATGTTTTATATTTTTCACACTCGACTGAGTGTTTAAATAAGGCATTATTACTATCCTTCTTTTTAATACTATAAAGATGCTCCCTCATGCGTTCCATTAATGTACAGGTGGTCATCCCAACATAAAATGCCTCAAAACTGCTACATAAACTGATGTAGACAACCTCTCTTATTTTACAAGTCTGATGGCCTGGTACTCTTAGGGTGTGTGAGATATGTGGTAACATGACATAAGAACCTTCAAGAACATAGATGCAAAAATTACACTGTCCACACTTAAACATCCCAAATCTCTTGTTGGAATGTGTTACCCTACAAGTAATTGTTGCAAGGCCCTTTTCCAATAATTTCTTGATATTACAATTGTTTCTATAAACAAAATCGGGTTAGCCCCTAAAACTTTAATCAAATCTCCATTTCCTTCCAAAATTTTCCAGTTACTTTGTATTATGTTCCTAATAGTTGGACCATCCACTGATATGTCCAAACTACAAAAAACACCTTCTGTGGTACCAGTCTGAATAGTCCTTGTTTTGTTAGTGACAAGGGGTACCCTAAGTATAGGTGGATATAACAAATCCCTTTTATTTAAAATTTCACAAATAAGTACACTATGATGTTCTTTCTCGTAACCCCTTTTTATAAACATGTTAGTTGTTATATTAAACTCATCTATCAAATCCGAATTCTTGGTTGTCATGCGACTAGCGCGTATGTATTGTCCCTTAGGAATATTCTTTTTTATAAAGTATGGGTGGTTACTCTTATTATGTAGATATCCATTAGTAAAGGTTTCTTTTCTATGGATCCTGCTATCAAATAATTCTGTTTCCTGATTCCATGTCAAGGAAACATCAAGAAAATTAGCCATATTACCACACACACCTTGAACAAACTGCAAAAACTTGGACTGATTATTAATGTCTTTCTCAAATTGCCCTAATACCTTGTGATCTCCTTCTATATATCAATCCAAGTTTTTGCAGAAATTAAACTATAGACAATACTTAAAAAATATTGCTAGTTGGTGTTTGACCAGCACTACATGGCAGATATTTACATTTACTTGTCCATTAAATATTTAGATACACATACTATTCATAATTATGCAAATATCTCAAAAATGAAATGGCATCAACAAATCTAGTTGTTTGCCAGGCGAACATCAAATCTGCTTGACCAAAAGTCACACTGACAGTTGGAGTTTGTCTATTAGGATTAGAAATATATTAACACTTGTTTGCATGATTATAATAAGTAAATGTTTATATTACCTAATTACTTGTTTAAAATAAAATTATTAGCATGCTTGGTAATGTATTAACAGTACCATTGTAAAGGGGAGTGTGTTAAGAATAATTTTCATATTTTAACTTTTGTAGCCTTGGGGTGGACAGAAAATGACTACATTACAGACCTTAACTATTTTCACACCTAGCCCAAGTGGAATTTCACACCTTCTGATTCCTGCAGAGTTCCTGCCAGGACAGCTTTCACCTGAGTGAAAATTCTGAGAATGTAGTTTCCCAAACTACATGCAAACACATGTATATATCTCAAAAACTATAAAGTCTACAAAAAAAGTTAAAATATTAAAGTTACTCAGCACATGCTCCTTTTCACAATGGTGATATTAATGTCAGCCAGACCAAATGGTAATTTTATTACTGCAAGAGTAGTTAGATTATATGCAAAATTAGTTACTGTAACTATGCAAACAAATATTAATATCTCTGTAACCATATTAGATACACCCCAACCATAAGTGTGACTGATTTATATAAATAAGCTCTTCATTTTTCTGCAAAGTAATTTTGTTTATTTACCACTAAGCCATCTGAGCTTGGTTTTATGTCACTCCACTTTTGAGATAGTTGCATATTTATGAATGGCATGCATAGCTTAATGTTTAATTGGCAAATAAATGTAAATATCTGCAAAAGAGTGCTAGATGGACACCAATTATCAGTGCAAAGGTTTTTCAGCACTGTGTATTCTTTCATTTGGTAGCATGGAGTACCATATGAATACCTTCTTGTTCAAGTTATTAATATAATTATTAGCATATGACATATATGCATAATAACCAAGATGTTTTCCGTTACATATTATTCCATGTGTTGAAGAGCCATTCCTGAGCTCTGTGGTGACTAGCCATGTGAAATACTGTTCTACAATGCATCCAGTTTCAAAATTACAGAGATATTAACTGAAATTATATTTTTGCAAATATGCACATTGCATTGCTAAACAAGTATAGGTATCTTCAGATTTCTAGCAGGCAGAGAGCAGATATTAGTGACCACTTTTGCAGAACAATGTAATCCTTCATTTGATACCATGAAGGACCATAAAGTTAATATAATTATTAACATATGACATATACATAATATTTCGTGAAAATAACTAAGCTTTTATCAGTTACAAATGATCCCACGTTTGAGTAGCCGTTCCAGGCCTCTATGGTGACTGGACATGTGAAGTGCTGTTCTACGTGTCCAGGTAGGCAATGCCAGAGATATTTACAGAAAATAAAATATTTGTACAAACATATGACATGCATATTTCTGGAAAATAATTTAGATTCTATGTTACATAGTATCCAACTTGTCTGAGGAGTTACTGCTGACATCTACGATGACTGGGCACATAAAATGCTTTTTATCAAAGTGTGCAGTAGGAGAACACCTAAGATATGTATAGAAATTATATTTTCACAAAATGCATTATTACACATGAATAAATATCTGCAGTATGCTGGAGTGACATTCTACAAAGCCATGCACTTTGATAACAGTAAAAAGTATAAAATTCCTACTGACCACCATTAACAGCTAAATGTAATACTACAAACCACAAATTCACCAGTAGGACTAGTAGACACAAGTTTATTTTTCAAGTTGAGCGCTTTCATCAAAGTAAAATTGACTTCCTCAGCACAATATATAAACAGTCATGTGGATTTAAATATATTACACTGTCCACAGGATAGAATCCCACAAATCAAACAAAAGATCTCTTGAATAAATTAATACCTTAAATGCATACACTATAAACACTAAAAATACAATAAAATACATTTCTATAAAGAAGTTATATAAAATTAAACCCTTTCCGCTCTTTCTTTTAAAGCAGGCAAGATAGATGTAAAATCATTTAATCCTGGACACAGATTAGCTGCCAAATGAAGCTGCCACATCAGTTCCCTCTTGTTTAAAGTGTTTTCCACTTGCCACCCCTGGGGTTTATTTCAATGGTATCTAATATCCCAAACTTAAATCCAGAGAAATTAACACATATTTTACTATGCCTGAATAAGGCATTGGTTTCTTTTAAATTCTTAATGTCATATAAGTGTTCATATATCCTGTACCTGAGAGCCCACTCAGTTTTCCCAACATAAAACCCCGTGCAGGAATTACACTTTGCCAGATAAACTATTTTGCTAGTCTGACAGTCACCTTTTTTGAAAAACAGTGTGTCCTGGTTGACATTGTCAAGTTTCAAACTAGCAGCCGATAGTACATATCTACACTGTGTACAACAACCATAGGCTTTGGTGAATTCATTCATTTTTTTCACTACTATTGTTCATGTTACCCTCCAAGGTAAGTTTCAAGTTGCGGCCCACTTTAGTACAAAAAATAGGCTGTTCACCCACTGCTTGTAAAATATTAGGGTCACCCCTAAAAATGTTCCAATTCTTACAAAGTATATTTCTGATATCATTATAATGTGTACTATATTGCACCACACATGCCTGGGAGAAGTTATGGGTAGAACTCTCTGTTGTTTCACAATTTTTGGTTTTAGAAAGACCTCTACCTAATAGAGGTTCATATTTCGAACCCCACTCTCTCAAAACCTCTTGTAAAATACCCTCTACAAATTCTAGTGGATAATCTCTCTCCAGAAATATGTTCCTCAGGTCACTGAATTCCTTAATGACGTCCTCAAGATGGGAAGTCATTCTAGAAATTCTGATTGCCTGTCCCTTGACAATACTTTTTTTGTGGTATAGTGGGTGGTGACTTAGGAAGTGGAGGTAGGAATTACAAAAAGTTTCCTTTCTATACACCTTGGATCTAAAACAACACACATCTTTAATGATGGTGGTATCAAGATAGTGAATTTCTTTCTCATTACACGCATAGGTAAATTTCAAAAAATGGGTAGTGCCATTTAGATATTCAACAAAACCAGCAATGCTTTCCTTGGTACCCCTCCATAAAATAAAAATATCGTCCAGGTACCTGCTGTAAAACAAAATATCCAAATGAAACCTACTTTCAAAAATAAACTCTTTCTCCCACCCTAATAAAACAAGGTTTGCATAAATGGGGGCACAAGCTGCCCCCATAGCAACTCCTTTGGTTTGTTGGAAATATTGCCCTTCAAAAAAAATATAGTTATCTAAAATCAAGGCCATAATTTCACAAACAAGCTGTACATGCTCTGGAGATTAACTAGAATGATCAAACAGCATTTTTTCAAAATAATCCAACCCTTCCTCTCAAGGAATACAGGAGAATAAATCTTGTACATCAGATCGGGATTCCATAAATCTTGCTTAATCTGTCCCAGAAAGTCCCAAGAATCTTTCACAAGATGTGGCATACTCTCAACTACATGCTTCTGATCCACAAAGACTGCCAAATTGTGTGATGACAGATATCAAAATGGGAAATTAAAATCACTACCCTGGAGGTATCAATATACATAAATTCAACAAAAAATTAAAGCACAGGTTCATTACACATGGACCTTTTTTCAGTGTCAGCCTGGGATCCTTCATGCATATAGAATAGCAACATCAACATTCTAGAACATTCCAGAAATCAGCGGTAACAAAATATTACAAAACATTACTGCTGATGTTTATTAGACATAGAAATACATATCTACATGCACTGAAACATTAACAATACTGGAACTTGAGGATAAGCCTGTCTTGTGAGACCATTATTTTCCTCTGCAGAAGCATATGGTTTATTTTTCTCTATGGAGTCCATTTCATAGTTGCTTCTATTACTGACAAATCTAAGTCACGGTCTTCCAATTTATCTCTACATAATGCTGCTACAGGAAATGCTATGACACAGACAATTTCTGGCACTGTCCATGGGACAGGGAAGAACAGTATCCCCATCTTCAACCCGCACATCATTATCTTTATATCATCTAATAGCCATTCTTGTTTATCAGCTACCAAGTTTTATGCAAATGCAATACACCTCTTGCCCAGAGTAAACACATTTTAATACAACTTATTACCCACTGTTTCTAAAAAAGAAGTTTTGTACTCACCATAATGTTCCATCTGAGTAGTTGTACTTCATTTGTCTTCCACATGTGGGAATACAGATCTGTATCGGATCCAAGCCGGCAACGATTACTTGCATCATCTCCGAGCTCCAGACTCCTCCCCTTACCCATAATACATCTCTCTTGCCTTCCATCCCCAGATCGAGTTTGCTGAACTTACACTTATAACCCGACCTGATAACATACTTGTGGATCTATACTACAGCCCGTAGGCTGAACATGCGCCAAAGGTCTGGGGGAAGGAGGGAGGGACAGTTGAAGACAAATGAAGTACAACTACTCAGATGGAAAGTTATGGTGAGAACACAACTTCTTTATTCTGAAGTAGTTTACTTCATTTGATCTTCAACCTGTGGGACAGAGTCCCCAGCTACTAAACTCCTGGGTGGCCCTCATGGAAGGATATTCCGGAGCACCACGGAGCCAAAGGATGCTCTCCTTCTAGCTGTCAAATTCAATTTGTAATGGGAGATAAACATATGAGATGAGGACCAAGTAGCTGCAGAGCAAATGTCATCCAAAGACACCCTAGACCAGAAATCTGCAGATGTAGCCATGGACCTAATGGGATGAGTTTTAACCTGACATGGAAGAGACATGCTTTTGTCCTTATAGACCTGCAGGATACATAAAGAAATCCATCTAGCTATAGTGACCTTAGAAATAGATTTGCCCAAAAAAGGTCTACAGAACGAGACAAACAATTGATCAGATTTACGAAAAAATTTTTGTCCTGTGTAAATAGAATCATAACTGTCTGTGAACATCCAACATGTGCAGTTTGTATTTCTTCCTGTTGGTAAAATTGGGAAAGAACACAGGCAAATTTATAGTCTGATACTGACTGGTGATGCCATCTTAGGAAGAAAAGATGGATTGGTTCAAAGGGAAACTCTCATCTTTATGAAAGATGATGTACGGGAATTTTATGACAAGGCCTGTAATCCCGAAACCCTCCTAGCAGAGGTAATAGCGACCAGAAAGGCTGTTTTCCACGATAGAAATTTTAGATCAAAAGTAGCGGCAGGCTCAAAAGGCGGGGCGACCAGAGCTTGGAGAACCACAGTAAGGGCCTACGGAGGAACAGGATCTTTGATCGGTGTGGGGGGTGTGTGTAATAAAAAAGTGCCTTTAATAAATGCTTTAAACGGTCTAGAAGATGCCAAAGACACAGAATTCTCACCCACATGAAAATGACAAATGGCAGCCAACTGAACTTTGACAGTAGAAGAACTAGCACCATGGTGGAAGATGTCAGCTAGAAAATCAAGAATGGTGGAAAAAGGTGCCGTGAAAGGATCTAGACTCCTCTGAGAGGCCCAGAAAGAAAAACATTTCCACTTGCTGCGATAAACCTTTCTGGTTGCCTATTTATGAGCAGCCACCAGAATGGACTTAACTGAAGAAGAAAGTCCGGGAGTCCTAGCAATCACGGGAACTGGAGCAGCCAAGCTGTGAGCTTCAGGATGTCCAGACTCGGATGAGGCACCCCCCCCGACTGGTGTGAAATCAGATCCCGAATGGGATCTAGGATCCAAGGCAGAGCCAGACAGTGAGACCAAAGGAAGGGAAACCATACCTGATCAGGCCAGAATGGGGCAATGAGGATCAACTTGCTCCCCAGTCGACACGCTTTCTGCAGAAACCTCGGGATGAGAGGAACTGGCGGGTAAGCATACAGAAGAATGGGAGGCCAAGCATGAACTAGAGTGTCTCTGGGGAACTCCCCTGGCAGGGGGTTCACAGCGAAAAAACCTGCTGCACTTCGCGTTGGAAGGAGATGCGAAGAGATCACAGCAAGGGTGACCCCACTCGCTGAAGATCTGTTCCGCTACTGATGGATTCAGAGACCAGTTGTAAGACATCAGAATGGTCCGACTTAGCCTGTCCGCTAGAATGTTGGACCGTCACGGGATGTGTGTTACAATAAGAAAGCGACCGGTGGAGATCACCCATTCCCACACTCTCATGGCCTCGCGACAAAGGGGATAAGATCTGGTCCCTCCCTGTTTGTTGATATACCAGACTACAGACATGTTGTCTGATTGAATAGCAATCGTCCCCCCAAGGAAGAAAGGCATGAAGGGCCTGCAATGCTAGAAGGACTGCCCTCATCTCTAGGATATTGATATGCAAGCTGTTCTCCATGGGGGACAACAGGCTTTGGACTGTCCTGCCTGAACAATGCCCCCCACCCGAGTTGGGAGGTATCCGTTGTCACTGTGGTTTGGGCCGGGGCTGGAACGAAGGGTCGTCCCTCCAAAATGTCCGGAAAGCTTATCTACCATATGAGGGACAACCAACACACTTGACTTAGGTGGACAGGATAGGAGAATGGCAAATCCAACAGGGACCACTGAACCGCCAAAGTCAACTGAAAAATCCACATGTGTAGCCAAGCACAAGGGAGGAGAGTTATGGTCGCCGCCATCAAGCCTAGGGCCCTCAACACTGATTCTACTGTCGGGACGTGAGAATGGTAAATTAGGGAGACATGCATCCTGAGGCTTTGAACTCTGTCCAAGGTCAGGAACACTTTGCCCTGGAGTGTATCTATCCTGGCACCAATGTAGTCCATCACCTGTACAGGCTCTAGTAGAGATTTGGATGTGTTGATTGTGATACCCAAACTCAGGCAAGTGTCAGAAAGTAGTCCCTGGTTTGGGAAAGGAGACGCCTGGTGGGAGCAGTGAGGAGACAATTGTCCAGGTATGGATAGACCTGAAGCCTCAGGTGAGCTGCTACCACCATCACTTTGGTAAACACCCTGGGGGTTGTGATGAGGCCAAAGGGTAGGGCTCGAAATTGATAATGATTGGTCCCTAGCCGGAAGCGGAGGAACCTCCTGGAGCTTCTGTGCATTTTTGTGCGATAGTAAGCATCCTGGAGATCTAACAAGCACATCCAGTTGCTCTCTTGCAGGTACGGCATGATTGACTGTAGCGTGATCATCCGGAACATTTCTTTGGCAACTGACAGGTTCAGGGTAGAAAGGTCCAGAATGGGCCTTAAGTTCCCCATCTTCTTTGGCACCAAAAAGAACCTGAATTAGAAGCCCGATCCGGACTGATCTGGGGGGACAGTTTTGATGGCTCATTTTCCTAGCAGCTTGGAAATTTCCTGTGCTGCTGCCTCCCTTTGCATGGGTGGTACATCCAGGAGGTGTTTGGGAGAAGTGGGTGAAGCCACGAAGGGGATATGATTTGAAGCACCCAGCGGTCTGTTGTTGTGGACTCCCAAGCTGCTGGGTTCAAGGACAATTGCCCCTGACTGCCTTCAGAGTAGAGCAGTCGGGCAACCCCTCAGGGTTGCTGCCCATGTCTGTCAGAGAAAGGTTCTCGACACCCAAAGTTTCGCAGACCCCCTCAGCTTCTGGGCCAGCATCCATTCTGTTCCCCCTCTGCCTCTAGGGGAAGAAGAGCCCTAAGTGTCTCCGGGAATACTGAGACTTCCGGAACCACACCTTCTTTTGCCCTCTCTGGTTCCGGGAAAAGGACCTTTGAGGGTTAGAGAAGTGGATCCCGACGGCAGATAGTGTCTTCCTGTCCTTTTCACTCTGGACTAATGTCTCCTTGATGGTCTTACCAAGAACAGTCAAGCCATCATAAGGGGCATTGGCAAAGGACGCCTTAAAGGGTTCAGTAAATTGGCACAACCTGAGCCAGGTGTTAAGCCTCATGGACACGCCAGACCCAGCCGCGTCGCATGGACGTATTAGATACTGCTCTCAGACTGGCCATTTTCACGGAGAACGAAACCTTGTCCTCCTGCAACATGGACTTGGGTGGAGACTCCTCAGCTCCTTCACCAGGTCGCATTGGAGTCTCGTGACATGGGCCTAGTTCAGCACCCGTATAGGAAAAAGTAGCTGAAGCATACACCTGCTTCCCTAGGTGGTCCATCGTTTGTGACTCTCGATCAGGATGGTGGACCGAGGAACTTTCCTGAGATAGTTCCCTCTTCATGGCTGCTGCTACCACTATGGCGTCCAGTGGGGAGCCCTTGTTCCAGGAAGGCCTGTCAACAAGGGGACTTAAAACCTTATTGAGGCGCTTGGGGTTTGGCTCCACAGTATCTGGTTCCTTCCACGCCCGTGAGGTGATCAAATCCACTAAAGGATCCACTGAAGGGGACACCCAAGATGTAGACGGGCCTGTCCCAAAAGCCTCCAGAAACACAGATTCATCAGAGGAGGGCTTGGTGGCAAACCAACCTTCCCGCTGGTGCAGGATCTCTATAATGTCTCCCAAAGGAGACATCGTCGGGAGGTGACCTTGAGGAGCCCTCCCCCTCATCTAAATCTGTGTCCTCGGTTAAGGAATTGGGGGAGTCCAAGTGCCTCCTCTTGCCCGTATGCTTGCGAGGCACATCTCCCGTGGGGCTCTCCGGGGAGCGCTCGCAAGCCATCTGTTCCTCTGAGGGAACTGTCTGGGGCTCTTCAGGCATAGGCTGTCGTCCTGGTAAAACGAGGACTGTAGACAGAGCTGAGGGGGTCTGGGCAGAGCCCAAGGGGGCAGTCAGGGTTCCCGATCCGATGGAGAGGACATGTTCTACTACACTGAATGCCAAAGGAGAATGGACCTCCTGGGAAGCTAATACGGAGGCCAGTTTCCCCAGGTCCGATGCGAGAATCGGAGTTGGACCCGAAGTGAACAAAGCCCCGAGGGAGCGAACCTGGACCGACAACGTCAGAGCCGATGGTAAGGGTTCCATTCCCTTGGATCCAACACCCAGGTTCTGGCTCCAAGAGTGGCTCTGATCTGAACTGGTCGGATCCGAGATGCTCCAGGCAGCTGCCGGCATCGAGGACTGTCGGCACTGACACCTCGACCAAGGCCAATCTCAGATCTGAGAACTCCCAAGCCAAAGGTCGGATCGGGGAAGGAGTAATGGGCTGAAAAAAAGGAAGCGAGCTCCCCCTCCTGAGGGGGGGGGGGCTGGCAAGACCCCCATCTGGATCTGTGTACAGATAAAGCGCCTCATCATCTTACCCAGATCCATGTCCGATAAAGATCCATGCCCGATAAAGAACAGGTTGACCGAGACGAGGCCATGGACTCCAACCTGGCTGGTCGGGAAGCCGAAGCCTGAGAGACTGGACGTGTCTCCTCCAGCTCCAGGGAGAACCTCAGAGACTGGAGCCGAGGGGAGTCACGGATCCTAGCAGACTTGTTCAGTGATGAGAGGTCCTAGGACCTCTTCCTCTTGTCCTTCATCCTCGACTCTCTCTCCCGCTCTCTACTTCTCCTCTGCTCCGCTACCACAGGCTTAGATGCAGGAGTTTGAGTCCAAGCCTGGGAGGGAGGGGAGGCCAGAGTCAGAAAAGCAGGAGAGGCAGTCACGGCAGTCGCTGTGACCGAAGCCGAGGGGGGAGGTTCAGTGGCAGAGAGAAGACCTTTGAGGGCCAACTTGGCCTTTCTATCCTTCAAGGCTCGGGGGGCTGAACTTCACACAGATCTAACAATCCACATTTAGGCATGCCACACCTAAACACAATACACACAGAGTGTGGCTATCCGCTGGGGAGAGTTTATGGCCACACTATGTGCAGTGCTTAAAAATAAGCTTTTCAGCCATGCTGAATTAAGAAAGTGAAGTAAACAGTCAACAATTTCTTCCTGTAAACAACAAACCCACTCACCACACTAGACTGACTATGGGGGAGGGGCACCACAGACAAACTACACTAAACTAACTAATCCTACGAACCTATACATGATGCCAAAGCGATGGGAGGGGAGAAAGGGTACCTATACTAATCAGAAACGGATAAATAAACAGAACATTTTTTGAAAACTTACAGTCAAAAACACCCTTCTAGCTGGAGCTCTAGAGACACGATGTTTCACAAATCACGGCAAACAAGATCTAGGGATGGAAGGCAGGAGAGGTGTATTATGGGTAAGGGGAGGAGTCTGAAGCTCGAAGCTGATGCTAGTAATCTTTGCCGGCTCAGATCCGATACTGATCCGTATTCCCACAGGTTTAAGATCACACGAAGTAAACTACTTCAGATCAAATATTACCCAAGTGTGGCTGCCATAATATGCAATTCTAGCAGCATACCATTAATTGCCAACATACAAAACAACCTTCAGTACCTCTAACTTTAAATCTATTATGCTTATTAACAACTTTAACCTGGAATTCCCCTCAGATTCCACTGAGTTCCTGACAATGAATCAAACAGACATTGTACAATAGATATTAATAGTTGCTGAGCACCTACATCAGCTATGCTGCCTTAAAAGAAAACATACTTCGTCACAATTAAACTTCTGCATAGAATGTTGCCAATAAGTTTTATATTACACACCAGAATACACACAAACACACACATATATATTTATATTACTCTATCTTAATAATGTAATCAAATTAAATGAATATCAAAATATATAATAATCAAGTTATTTACTCAAAAATTTGTGACAAAGCCAACAATAATGGAGGAATAAAGGCCCAAAATCAAGAAAAATTTTAAATACTTCTCTAATTCACTTAAAAGCAGAGCAACAGGTTTTGGGTCGGCAATTTTTTTTTTTTTTTTGAACAATAAAAGTATGAAATTCTCATGACTGTCAATATTGAATTGTGCAAGCTTCAGAGATTTATCAGAAACACAACTTATGAAACACAGGAAAAAATCTGAAGCAAAATCAGAAGCATTCTGTGAAATCAGGGAAAGTAGAGAGGTATAGGTTTGAGATCAATACACAAAAACAAAGACAAAACTCTACTGTTGTACATTACTGACTGATTGCAACCATTAGTGACTTACCCAGACAGCAAATGGTTTAGAAAAGGTAGTCTCGTTTCCTAACATACGGATCATAATCTATACTCAACAGTCAAAATGGAGCCACTTAGACATGCCAAGCACGGAAGATAGTACTTCAGCAAACAGAAGGCAGTTTTGGAATTCATTTCTGTACTGGCACTCAAAACTGGTGGTAAGGAAATTAATGTTGTACTCATCCACCTAGCAGCATGTAACTACCACTTCAGGACAATCTCAGAAACTTGCATTATGCATGGAGTTAGCACTAATCAGGGGCAACTTTAAGTATCATTTACATTTACCTTAAAAGTTAATAGAACAATGGGGTTGACATCAATTATCGTTGGACAAAACTAAGTATGAAACTCTAACAGCAAGCATTACTGACAGACTGTAACTGCAATGTTTTCTTTATTTAGATGAAGAAAACGGCAAAAAAGCAATTCTTAAATATATCAATTTGCATACAAAAGTACTCACTAAGTATAATATATTGGTCCAGCTTGAACAAAACTTTTCCTGTCTCTATGGTAAATGATGACTGGGCTGCTCCTTCACCTCTTTGCATCCAAGAAAAAGAGTGAAGGATGCAGCTGAACTTTTAAGCACAGAAATGCAGAAACACAGCTCCCAGCAATGACAGGGTTAGGAAGGTTAAGAATGACAGACTTCTGCGAATGTGACTGATTTCTGCATGGTGACATCTGGCATTACCGTGCAGAAACCAATCAGGGTGTTAGATGTCTGTGAATGCAGACATCATTCATTCAATCGGCATTGTCGTCATCATCATCATCACCATTCAATCAGTACTGGGGAGAAGAAATGGGCAAGAAAATATGCTCTAAAATATTATGCCCAATGAAACAAAAATACATTTAATTCCAGTATGTCGATATGCAGAGAGTACGAGGGGAGCAAGAATGCATATTGCTAGTTCGGACGGCTGTATGGAATGCGCTTTTATGCACACAGCAGTATATGCCAAAAAATAAGAATTGCTGAATTTTTTTTTATGGCGGCACTGCCTTTCTTTTTCATTTTTATTTAACACATGAACAAACGTGGAATTGAATAACTGCGTTTGTACATGTGTAAATGCTTACCAAACTGTATACAACACGCTTAAAGTGTAGAGCACACTGGGGAGCTGTAGGTGTGAAAAACAGAAATGTCTCACTGACAGTGGTGCAGTAGGCGGCCATCAAGGATTTATGCAGGTAGTGCTATATGTGTGAGAGAGTTAAAGAAATAAATGCACTGTGGTTGGTCAGTTCTAAATTGGTCTACAACCGTATCTTCAAACAATGAGGCAGACATATGAATCTTAAGGGGCAAGTCAAGTAGGTTATCATGGCAGAAAAAGGTACATAATTCACAGAGCCAGTTTTAAAAGTTAACAGCCTGTGTAAAAATTCTAAGTCATACCTGAAATGGCTGAACAGTTCTGCTTATGTCCTAGGTTACAAAAGAGGCAATGAAGATGCTAGTTAGGAACACTCCCGATTATGAGCAAGTTTTGCCAGAATATAGCAGAGTCTTGAGGTAACAAGTTCCACATAGGAGGAATTTACAAACATGATGAAAAAAAGCATCCAAAGGACAAAATACTGGACCTTGCTAAAATAATCTTCTTCTTGCAGCTGCTCCCATTTCGAGTCGCCACAGCGGATCATCTGTTTCCATTTCTTCTTGTCCTCTGCAATTTGCTCTGTCACACCAACCACCTACATGTCCTCTCTCACCACATCCGTAAACCTTATCTTAGGCCTTCCTCTTTTCCTGTTACCTGGCAACTTCATCCTTAGCATCTTTTTCCCAATATACTCTGCATCCCTCCTCAGCACATGTCCAAACCAATGTAATCTTGCCTCTCTGGCTTTGTCTCCAAATCTTCCAACCCGGGCTGACCCTCTAATATACTTATTCCTAATCCTGTCCACCCTCATTACACCCAGTGCAAATCTTAACATCTTTAACTCTGCCACGTCTAGCTCTGACTCCTGCCTTTTTGTCAATGCCACTGTCTCCAACCCATATAACATAGCTGGTCTCACTATCTAGATAGAGAGATTTCAAATCCCTTACTTGATTCACTGCTCTGATTACACAGTCATTTAATTGTTACTTTTACTTTAATGTTTGTTAACCACAGCACTGAAGTGACCTACTAAGAATACATTTCAGCCACTGTCCATACTACATACACTGCATTCATTTACTGTGATCTCCCCTGCTTTGAATTTGTACTACCTTATGTATTGGATATTTGATATAAAAGGAGTGTATGCATACATTTATGAATAAGTATTTTCTTATATACTTATGTGTACATATTATACATCTACACGTACACACGTGCACACAGTGTGTGTGTGTCTATTATTTATATTACACATATGCATAAACATACATATTTATGTGTGTGTGTGTGTGTGTGCACATGTATATAAGGAATAGAAAATACCTCAAACTAAAGAGGGACAAAGCAGTGAACTAAACAGCAGGGATTCAGATCACTCTGTAAGACGTACCAAGGAAAATCCATGACACTAGTAACTAACTTCTTAAGAAAAACACAGGAAAATAGGATGAAAACTTTGGTAAAGAGCTACATAGCCTTGCCATATCAGATGGCCAGATTTGTTCGCCGGTGCTGGCAAAGCCTTGGTTAGCAATAGAAACTGAGCACGTGAAACCAGCTTGCACTAAGGGGAAACCAAGGAAGAATCACATTGCTCTTGAGCCCCACAGGCCTAACTGAAGACAAGACAGTCACCAAAGGTTCTGATGATGCTTTTGACAATACCATCTAATGTCCTCAGTGGTTCAGTTGCTGAACGTGAAGAAGCCAGTTTTGAAGACAACTCTTACTATTCAATGTGGCATACATCAGTGCCAGCGGGGAAGAGGGTGACTGACTGGTTATGCTCCACTACCCATACAGAAGCTTGGTAATAGAGCCACCCAGTACAGGCACAACAGCCCACTGATCGCTCCTTCAGTTCCCTCATTGAAAAGCTCAAATAATTATGAGCTTGCCACTGTCATAATACAAGTCTCATCTCCAGGTCAACATACAGGTGAAAATCTACAGTATTAACTTTTTCCATCAGTCTGTTTAATTTTTTACTTCAATCAAAAAAAAAAAGTGTGTGAAATGAAGCAGTAACTTACATGGCAGTATGTCTTTGTATCTGTTTTTATCCATATTCTCAGGTAACTTTGCACATGTCATACTCATGCCTGGCTTTTTCTTATAAAGTTGCTGGAATACAGACAAACAAACATCTGACAGTTACACACAGACAAAATGAAAGGTGTTAAATACACTTCAAAAGTGGGTATATATTTTAACATCTGTTCCTTTCAAAATAATTTTTAAACATAGTCCCTAGTTCTTGGTTACATACTTACATAAACGTAACAGTGCTAGTTCTACATGCCTTTTCATCACATATCTTTTTTTTTCTGAAATGCTGTCATCCATTTTTCTGTACTTTGTTTTAATATTAACAGTCTGCAAGACATTACTCATTGTCTGATACATAGGGAATCCAAACAACATATAATACACAGAAAAAATAAGAATGGTCAAGAGTTCAAAGGTCACCTTGCACATTTATGAGATCTGTTTGATAAGATAAAATGCAAGTGGTCAGTGCTGAGTCATTCCATTCCCCCCTCTTTATTCCATATTATTCAAGTAAGCATTCTTAGCTTTCCCTATCCAACATTTCAGTATCCTGAAAATGTTATATGTTCAAGATGAGGAGATAACAATTACTCCACGTTTCGTCTCATGTATTTATTCTTAGTGGACTGGTGTCATTGCCAGGGACCCTTGGAATCATCAGGTTTGATTAACTACTCAGTACACAAGAAGGTCATGATACAATTATACATGCACCCATAAGAAGGTCCACAAAAAATTAACTATCATGGTAAAACATAATTAACTTGCTTTTCTGACTGCACAATTTAGAAATTCAAAATACTGTGTTGAGCAGTAAGCTGTCCATCCATCGTATTCTGCAACAAAACAAAGTTCATTAAGGAGTGCTTTACCAATAGCTTCAATGATTCATAAGTATTTAACTAAGCTACTAATCTGTTAGGATCTTATGAAGCTGTCTTACATTCCCATGGTAGTTTTTAGCACTTTACAGTTTTCATACAAATAAACCACAGCTGGACTGAACCAGGATAAGTTGGGACATTTACAGGTTTTCCATATCCATGAGGGTCATGGGTGCTAAATTTGGACTGAATTTGTGATTAGCCATCCATTCATCCAACTTACATTTCACAAGAGTAAGACACTTCTACATAAAGTATTTTGTTATATGTGGAGTGCAAGATGGTTAAATAGTTAAATAAAAAAATAAAACAAGTAAATACTCCTTCCAGTACAGACTTCCAAGTATACTACTTAATGAAACATAGTTCAGCAGACACCAGCTATGGTGGCCAAAGATACCTTCTGCTAAGGAAGCAACCAACAGTCTTATGGACTGAATAAATCTGTCTCTCTAAAATAAACCTTTACATAAGATTAACTGAGGAAAAACACAATAGCTATTATATGTAAAACATCTGTCTGGGTTAATTCACATTAAAATATAAAACTAGAGCAAAAGCTTATTAGACTAGGTATGTCTTAAAAGCCAATTAGCCACTGAGATAAAAGAATTCTAAATGGTGGGAAAACAAATGAGAACACTGTCATCCTTGCAGAATTTACACTCATCCCACAAAACTTCAGCATGCCACCATCAGATAGCAGCCGTTTAAAGAAAAATGACAGGGTCAAAAACAGAGCTTTCAGATAATTGGGATCAAGATTACACAGGGATACATAAACAGTTTAAATGTAAGTGATCCTCCACAGTACATGAACTAAAACAAAAATTATGTGCTGTTACTGTCATGCTTTAAAGTACTATGCCTGCATTCTGCATTAGCTGCAGTATGAAGTTGTGCACTCTGGAAGTCCCACTTGAAGTGCACTGCTCCAGTCCAACTTACATAAAAATCAACAAAAGAACGACTACCAGAAGACAAGGAGCCAGAATAAGGTGCTTCATCCCACAGATCCATCCCACAGAGCTCCTATAGTGATGAAATAGCATAAAAAATGTGCTGTCACTTAATCTTTAAGTGACATCTCATCACTTAGTATTATTTTATGGCCATGGGCCTAATAGTGTATCGGAACTATTTACCTTCAATTTTAGAAGGGAAATACAAAGAGCTGAAGAACTATTAGTAGCAGCCTGTTCTTTCTATGCCTCAGATTTTTGTGAGTTCAGTTGCAGTTTGCAGAGGCCCATTTCTGAACCTCCGATAAAATCTTCTCCAGCAAGCCAAATCCATCAGTTGGTCAGGCTCAAATGGCAGGAAAATTATCAGCGGCTCATCAGTATAATAATAATCAGTCCACACCAATGTAAGCTTCCCAGCTGCACCATGCAAACCAATAAATAAGCAGAAGCTGACACAGAGACTGAGCTACATTATAAAGGGCAGTCTGCATGAAGAACTGAAAAGCAAGTCTATGAATATGACCAGTGTGGCAAGACATGAGTCAAATAAAGGCTGTACCAACCTATCTGTAACAGTCACACAAGTGGTCATCTGGAGGAAATATCGAAGAGGATGAAGCTAGGACACTGCTGCAGATTGCTTGCCGCCCTATGGAAACCAGTTAAATGTCCCTGAATGAGCAAATTCAATGTTGTGGTGATGTCAAAAAATAGACAGAATAGGACAAAAAGGTTGTATATTATTAGGTATGTCTCCAGATTTTAGTTTTCTGATCACTACCTCTCCAAAACATTCCCTATTTAAAGAGATATTGAGGACTGCTCTACAGATCTCCAGATCATTCACATTCAAATAGGGCTCTACAAGAAAAAACAATTGGCTGAGTGTGTGTTTAAAGTAGTAGATGGAAAAGCTTCCTGGTTGCAGGGGGGGATGACTAGATGAGCTGAAGAACAGACGGATCAAAAACCTCGAAGCAAGGCAAAATTAGTATTGTTGGTTCAAGAAGTAGGTAACAAGAAATGGGTTGCAATTTAGAGACGTACAGTTACAACCCGATTCGTTCTGAATGATCAAAATGCTCCTCAGGGAGCACAAAGAAGTAATTTAAGTGGCCACCTGCAATGAATACTTGAAATCATCAGGCTGTCATGGTTGTGTGAGAAACACCATAATCATCAAAGAATCAAATCTTCTAGCATCCTTTCAAGCAATCTTCCTGAAATGTGAAATAAGTAGGCATACCCAAAGTTCTGAAAAAACATTTATGTATTACTAACCATGGCTGGGATCTCAACTGGGCTGGAACTATGCCTTCTTAAGTGTGATTTCAGAAAGAAGAATCTGTAATGATGATGCAATAAAATACCTATCCATAGCTCTGAAGAGTTTCATTAGCCATGGCTGAAATCTCAAATGAGCAGAAGCTATACCTTCTTGAGTATGGTATTAGAAAACTCAAACCAAGAATATTCGCTTCACCTAGGCTTCAAATAATCCAAGTACTTTCACTGACTTCATAGCTACATTAAGGCAGTTTAGTCTTAGGACCAGGTATGCCTTGACAAGTAACCACCTCCTCAAGCCATATCCCCTTCTCAAGGAAGGCTAGGTCAGTCAAACCTGGTGTAAATTTGTGAGGGACCAATCAAATCATCCACTTTTTGTTTGAAGGATGCTAATGAATCATACTGTTTAACCTGCAGGGGAAGTCTAATCCAGACGTAGGGAGTTACTGTGTGATAAAAACCTCTCTCTCGCCAATGTGTTCTGTTTATCTGTTGGTGAAGCCCTAGGCCCCAATTCACATTTATAGTAAAAGTATTAGATTTGCAGATACACAGAAGATCAAAGACAACTGTCTCTCCAATCGCATAGTGGAGCACGCGTAGCACGCTTAGGCTTTCCCCTCAAAAAGTCTGTAAGATACAGAATAAAAGAACAGTGCACTCTCCTTCCCAATAGACACTGACATTTACTCCTACTACTAAAACTATTTATTTCTCTTATATTTTTCTTCACTTCTTCTAGACTTGTTACTCCCATTATTTATTTCCTCCTGTCTTTAGTGGAACTGCATGCCTTCAAGAAAGTCACCCTTGGTCTCCCCTTCCTTTCTGATTTCTCCTTGCCTGAGACAGTTACTAAACCAATTTCAGCTCTGAGCTAGTACTTGTGCACAGTCAGCATTGATTCAGTGCACCTAACTGTCTATTTAATGTGATTTTATTTTTCTATAGAAGTGTCCCTGTAAGCAAATAGATACGTATGTAACGGTGAAGTCTGCAGTTTGAACACCAGTCTGTGGGCTATATTTGTATGCAAATTACAAATATTATGGCAGCCTAAGACAAATAACTTTGTCCACTATAATAGCTCCATTTTCTTAGACCACAGCAGTCTCATTGGTACTTTCTCCTTTAACTGTGCTCAATTCACTGTTTTTAGCTGTCCGCTGCCTCCCTTAAGTTTATTTTTCTTCTTGTGTAACCACTTTTGAGTTCTTGGCCAGTATTTTTCCAGAGCTGAACTACTGCATTCTGCCTTACTTTTTCTCATTATTTTACTGGTCTGTGGGAGTTGAGGTAGGCTTTTGAATTTTGCATTTCAAAGTCCGTGGAAACCTCCTTACATTACACAGTTGTTCAAACAGTCAAGTGCAACTTTTTTACTGTTATCACCATTAGTCAGGTCAAGGTGATATTAGACTAGCTCTCCTACTAAAACTGGGTCCTAGAGCAACAAAACCAAAACATTCATCTAATAGTAAAGAGGCCTTTTAAACTGCCTTGTTCCTTTTATTCATCTCTCAGCAGATTGGTGGCTGTTTACATTAAGTCTCTGCCTCTTGACAAATTTTCTATGCACTTTGTTCACCCTTGCTAACGCTCAGGCTCCCCTGCCCCACCCCCAAATCTCATCTACCCTCTCTTACTCTACATTCATACTTCCATAGCACCACCCACATATTCATCTAACCAATATCATCAGTTCCCTCCAGCAGGAAAACAATAAAATTACTCCCAATAGTAACACCCACTCTAGGTTTCCACACAAGACTGTCTAATAAATTGGGAACAAAACACTCAAATCCAACGCCAAAATGAAACAGGGAAGCCAAACTGAAAACTGACTGAAACCACTTAGCTTTAATAACGTAAAGGTAAAAATACAACTTAGTGCTTTCATCTTTAAAATGCAAATATTTCTTCAGAGTGAACCAAAAGAAGAAAATCTAATGTATTTAAATAAAATTAAATGTAACCCAGTTAACCTTAAAGCCATAGGCAAGTAAAAACACTTAAATAGATGAACTTACAAATACAAATATTTTGTGTACATGTAAAAATGTATAAGCATTAAAAAAAGCACACTAAAAAAACAAAACCTGAGTTGAACTACTAATGCAGCTCACTACTGTAACTGCATATTGATTTAATAATGCATGTGAAACGTAAATATGAATAAGAATATACGAATATAAACATACACAATTGTATAAAATATATAAAAACACATTTAACTATACATGATTGTTACCATAAAATAGGAACTGAACACTGCTTTTCATCAGGGTGTAGAAAAACTGTTCAACAACACAGATATTTCTCTTCTTAAGTTAATTATGAAGGAAAATGATTGTAAAATAGTTCTCCTTGATTTTGAATTAAGAAATGCCAATGACTTCATCAGGAATGATTTGTCATTTGATTCAGTTAAACAGCAATTTTTTTTTAAAAAGTTGACTCTAATTTTGTTAAAAGTAAAGAGTGAAAATCCTGTAAGCCGGAGAGAGATAGGGGCAACTATGAGCATGGCAAGGCCTTCCCTATTCCGGGACATGGACTTAGAAGGGACAGTAGCATTGTCTCTTTTAGAGACGATATTAATTAGGTTGAATGTGCAACAATACTGATGATGTGTTTTTTAGAACATCCTCGGGTCAGATAGTCTAAGAGACTGGCCAGCCACCAACAGGATCACAACTATGGCATAAGGACCGGTTTGAAACCCCAGCACAGAAGACCTTATTCCAATCCCCAGTGCAGGGGAAGAGGTCTAGGCAGATTCAGACGGTGGCTGATAATATGAATCACTGCAAATGTGGTTGTGGTTTGATAATGGACAACACAGTGTGGATAGTTTTAAAGTGTTTAATCTTTCCAACATTGAGTTGTCTGAGTTTAGTTTGTCAATTTTCAGGAAAGGTATTATTTTTCCCCAGTTACAATTTGGACATCGTTAATGCAATCCTACAGCTATAAATTTTTACTTGGGATTGTAATTTAAAATAGTTTTTTGCTGACAAAGTTAACAAAAAGGACAATGTTTATGATCCCCAAATAGGGCTTCGTAGAAAGTGTGTGTTCATTCAACCCCCTAACCTTAATGTCTCTATTTTGAGTGGATTTGCAAAAGACAATTCAGATATGTGTATAATAAAAACAAAAATAAGTTTAAAATAGGTTCTGACAATTTATCTTCAGAGGAAAGGAAACTTCTTTATGATTTGTCTACTGATAAAAACATTCACATTATGAAGGCTGACAAGGGCAAGGGGTGGGTAGTGGTAATGAACAGTATAGATTACTCCTCTAAGATTTGTTTTGCTGTCAAATGAAAATCCACATCAAAGGGTGACTTTAAACAAAATGAACACAACTTATGCCAAGTTGGATTTCTTTCTTTTAGATATAGTACTACAAGGTGAGATGGATCATGAGGTTTGGAAATTTCTGAATGTGGTTAAACCTAGAGTGGCATCTTTGGCATACCCAAAAGGCATAAAAACTGTCATGATCCACCATTAAGCCCAAGAGTTTCTGCCAAGCGTTCTAAAATTGAACCCCTGGCAAAATTTGTAGATTCTAAGTGTAAGTCATTACTAGACCCAGAGAGGCATATTTTGAGAGATTAATGGGATTTATTGCAGAAATTGAAAACCCTAGATTATTATGACAATCTTGCGTTCATTACAGTCAATGCAGTTGACTTTTTCATGGTCATTCCACATGATGTTGGTTTAGAATGGTTTTCCTCTTTTTTACACAAGCACACATGTATGTCATTCAGGATGCTTTGTGTAGTTACTGCACTCTTAGATTTGGTCCTCTACAATAAGTTCCTCTTTTTTGAAGGAGAATTTTACCATCAGATTTCAGAAGTAGCCATGTGCACCTGCATGCACCCCTTTATATGCCAACATTGCACTTGCCATGTGGAAGAAGATCTACATCTTCGTTCCTGAGTTTCTTTCCTTTTATACATGGCTATTTCAGATACATGGATGATGTGTTGATCTTATGGAAAGGTAGTTTAAAACAGTGGGGAGGACTTTTTTGCCTTATTGCAAAATTCAGCTAACTGTTTGAAATTTACCTGTTCCATTAACAAGAAACACATTAATTATTTGGATATCTCCCTTGGTAAATATGAGGTTAGGGGTTGTTTTACGTCCACCATTTATAGAAAATAAACTTTTTACAACACCTACCTCCATTTTGAAAGCTGCTACCCCCTTTTCCAAAAATAAATCGGTCATTAAGGGTCAGACATTTAGATTATCTCGCCTCAATTCTGATGGCAATAGTTTTAATTTTGAATTGCATCATTTGATTATATTATTCTTGGACCGGAGTATCCCATTGATTTGTTAACAGATATAGCAATACAAGTGACAGAACATCAGTTGGATTTTTTTTGCACCTATTTTAAACAGTGGTCTTGGTAGAAGATTAGCTAGTCTTGAGGGCATTCAGACCAGCCTTCAACACAGTGTTGTGTTTATTATGCCATTTAGTAATACCACAGGTGGATACGTCCATATTGTCAGGAGGCAATGTGATATCATGTTCAGTGAGGACATTAGGAAGGTTTTGGATGGACCATCTATCATTACCTACTCTAATGGGATAAATATTAAAAACAGTCTTGAGGCAGGGCAAGGTAAAGTTTCCTGGAGTCATAGTCGTATGTCCAACTGCAGTGTTTGTAAAATTTGTAAATTTATTCATGAGCAGCCATATGCTATGGTCAATCAACCAGGGAAAGTTAATTGTAACACATCTCATTTGGTATATTTAGCTTTGTGTAGCTCCTGTGAAGCATTTTATGTTGGGAAAACCAACAGATGCTTAAAAGAAAGGATTAGGGAACACATATATGATATCAATAAGAGGAAGTCCACAAATGCCTTATTTAGGCACTATTGTTTGTGATAATTTTAGAAAATTTACTTTCTTCGCAATCAACAGCATGCTGGTTACTCCTTTGTCAGGTGAGACTGATATTCAATTCCTATGTGAAGATAACAATCATGTATAATTAAACATGTGTTTTGACATATTTTATATGACTGTATATGTTTACATATGTTTATTCTTATTCATATTTACATTTCACATACATCATTAAATCAATATGTAATTACAGTAGTACACTGCATTAGTAGTTCAACAACTCAGTTTTTCAGTGTGTGTGTGTGTGTGTGTGTGTGTGTGTGTGTGTGTGTGTTTAATGTTTATGCATTTTTACATGTATACAATGTATACAAATATTTGTGTTTGTATGTATGTGAGATCATCCATTTAACCCTTTTTACTTGTATATGGCTTTAAGGTTAACTGGATTAATTATATGTCCTTCCTGATTGGTGATCTGACATTTAATTGTATTAAATACATTAAACTTTCTTCTTTTGGTTCACTCTGAAGAAGTCTTTGCATTTTAAAGATGAAAGCACTACGTTGTATTTTTAACTTTATGTTATTAAATCTATGTGGTTTCAGTCCGTTTCAGTTACCCTGTTTCGTCTCTCACAATTGTCAATCTTTGCCTCCTTTAACTATCAAATTACATCTCTACAAACAACCCACTACCCTCCTAACATTTTTATCCTAATTTACAACAAAGATAAAACCCAAGTTAAATAAGATGCCCTCAAATCAGATTACTTTACTATTTCTTCTCACTCTACTAGCCTTCATCACCAATTATCAAATCCACCTTCTTCAAATACGCAAGACTTCAACCAGTCCTCAGAAAGGATATCAACATATACTCAGCTGTCTTTCCCCATAACACCCTGTCTCTACAAACAAACCACACCTGATTTATTTTTCTAAAAATATCTTAAAACTAGGCATCAAATTTACGATCAAACATTAAACCAAGACCAAAATATAAATGGCAACACTCTTCCCCCTGTAAAATATCAATTCAAAAAACTAGCAGAGATATATATCCCAAACCTGGTCCCTCTGTTCATATAAACCATCACTTCTAATGCCAAAATAAACCAGTTACCTAATACATCTCAGCAAAATACAGAATCCAAACTCACCTTACTAAATATGAACTTAAGAATGTGCACTAACATACATGCCTACCTTACCACATACACTCCTGATGTAGTCATAGCTACTGAAACCTGGTTAAAAAAGAAATAAAAAATAATGAGATCAACTCCCAGGATACAATATACTCGGGCATGACAGACAGAACAAGCATGCAGGTGGTGCAGCAAATCATTTAAAAAAATTCCCTAACCATTACCTTACCTCCACAGGAAATACCCAAATTTAACAATGCTGAACTACTAACAACACTATCAATAATAGGAAAACTATATGGTAAAAAGCAATTTATATACCACCGGGGAAGAACGCTGCTAATGCTGAAAGCATCCCGTATTGGATATCCCAACAAATTAACCATGAAACTATAATACTTGGAGACTTAAATATAGACTGGCAACTCAAATTCCACTACCCTCGGTAAATCCATAAACTTGTACAACTTCAGACAATTAATAACCACACCTATTAGAATCAATAAAACTTCAGGGAGATGCTTGACATTAGATTGCATTCTTACAAACCAACCAGACTGACAAAAGTAAGCTGCCTCTCAGCATAAAAGTGACCACATACCAACATATGCTATTAGAAAAATCACAACCTAAATAATCATTATCTATAACCAAATATGAAATACAACCAATTTCAGCAAAGATATTCTCAATGAAAGACTAAAAATATATAACTGGAATGTACTTACAACAATGCTGATAGATACTACTGTGGAACACTTTACTAATGTATTCTTACAGACATTAAATAATCTAGCACCAGTACATAATAAAAGAGTAAAGTCCAACCCCGCACCATGATGGACAAAGGAAACAAAAAAAAGTCATGATAAAAAGTAATAAAGCATGATAAAACTGGTATAAAAATAGAAATTAAAATGTCCTCCAGCAATTTAGTTTAGAAACCTTGCAAAAATCCATGTCAAACAGGATAAGCAAATATACTATACCAGCCTACAATAGAAACATATAAATAACTCAAAACGTCTTTGATCATCACTAAGTAAACTACTCTACCCTGGCAAGACCACTAGTCCCTCTCCAAAGACATATGATACGACAGACTCTATCCCCACACAGTATAATTCCTACTTTATACAATCAACATTATCTTTCTTAGACACCAACACATCTGCTCCCCTCACTCTACCCTGTCCAATCAAAACCACCCACAGCTCTTCAATTTTAGTCCAGTATCTACCTCACTTGTAAGGAAGTTGCTCTTTAAACTACAAACTACTTTTGTAGTTGTAGACCAGCTACCATCAGACTACCTATAAATGGCTACAGAAGACATACCCTTGCCTGTGTCCATTCTAATTAATAGGTCCATAACAGAAAGATACATCTCATCGCTGTGGGAAAACTCCTACATCACACCACTGCACAAAGGCGGTACATCTACAGAGTTTAATAACTACATACCAATAGCAATTCTCTCCCCCTCTCTCCAAAATATTAGAGAAATGCATCCATATGCAGCTGATGCAATACCTAACCTCAAACAACCTGCTCTCAAAAACACAACATGGCGTTAGGCTCCAGCACAACATCATTACCGCTCTACTACATTTTACCAGTAAAGTAAATCGACATAGAAATGAAGGTCTGCTTGTGTTCACCATGTTCCGGACTTGTCAAAGGCATTTGATACCATCTTGCCCCAACAACTGCTCATTCAACTCTCCATAGGACTTTCACAATACTCCTTGTTGTGGTTCCTTAGTTACCCTAGCTGGAAGGGAACAAGCCATTAAATGACAACAAAACTACTCATTCTTTCATCCAGTTACTACAGGTGTCCCTCAAGTCTGTACCCTGGGTCTGCTAATATTTAATATATTTATTAATGACCTCCACACCTACACTCACCATGCTACTTTAGTTCAGTATGCAGTCGACTCAAAATTAATGTGTGTGGCCTCAACAATAAATAAGCTCCAAGCCATTACCCAAAAATCTTTCTCCTCTGTAGAAACTTGGCTCAAAGAATCAAACCTCCTACTCATCTCCAAGAAAACTGTGTTAATGCTTTTTAACACAAAAAGTTGCCAAAATCAAAAGCAATCTATTACCATAAAGTCAGCAAATAATACTGTCATTGAAACTGTAACTCACAGTAAACTTCAAGCATTATAATAGATGACAATTTCAAATATGACCACCAAATACTGCATACCATTAAATCTAAACACCAGAAACTAGGGTCCCTTTATAGGATCAATGGATTCCTTACAGATACTGCAAGAAAAAAATCTAGCCACCACATTCTTACTGCAGACTCTCTTGTATGCCGCTCCTGTCCTAACAAACAATATTCAAAGAAAGAAATTTGCCTCTTGATACAATAAAATAGCTAAATTTGCCACCAGTCTCCCTCACATTACCCACCACTGTCTTAGCTTAAAGCAATTAAACTGGCTTGAACTGCACAACTGTCTAATATATTCACAACTGACTACAGCACACAAACTCATTCATCATCCAGAAAAATACCCTGCACTACATAACTTATTACTGACCTACCGTCCAGCAAGGGACCTCCGCTCTAGTAACAAATTCTTATTACTTACAAATAAGTCAAGTAAAGTTTCATGAGATTCACTCTACTCCCAATACATTGGTAAACTCTGGAATAGTATCCCCATGCAAATAAAACTCTTCAACAAACTAGTTTTTAAACCACTGCTTAAACCAAATCTTAGTCAATCCTGGTCCTGTAAATGTTCATCACAGGGTTAAAACTTTTTCATTGTACAATACTAGCTGGATACTCTTCTTAAACATAATATTCTCAACTTCTTACTGAAATGACAAAACAATTTTTATACATAACTGCTGCCTGTACAATCCACTAATCTGCAAGTGTGCTTTCTCTTTAGTAACTTCCACCTCTGTAAAATCTTAGAATGTATATATATATATATATATATATATATATATATATATATATATATATATACATATATATATATATATATATATAAATGTAACTACTGTTTATGTATAAATCTAAACATAAATGTAACTATTGTTTGTATATAAATGTAAACTGAAATGTAACTACTCCATGTTTCACTGGAACTTAGTATAATACAATGTAGGCAAATGGAGCTTTTCTCCTGGGGCTTCTGCTGAAAATGGGTATTACCCAGTCGAACTTTCCCAGTAAACAAAGGCAAATAAATACACAGAAGATAAAGTATATGAAACAATTTGTACTGAGCACAGTATAATTATTAGAAACAAATTCAGTTCAGACTATATTCCGCAAAATAATTCCATCACTTACATGGAATCATTTTATACACACACACACACATATATATATATATATATTATTTAACAAAGGCACATTTATTAAATACCTGGCTTCACCAATTACATACAGTTAACACTAAATTTGGAGGAATGTGAAAGTAATCTAAGAATGTTTTCAAATTACCTTTTTCATTTGAGTCAGTATGGGTCCGAACACATAACCAGATAATATATGAAAATATTTCTTCTTTTTAGGAGTCAGGCAAAAAGTCACAGCAGAGGTACAGGACCTAACAACACTTTCAGCATTGCAGAAATATGCTTTTAAAGCATCAGAAATAAGCATACTGAGATACAATTCATAACTGAGTAAGAAGATTATGATTTGGTAATAACAGCAGAGGCATGAACTTTTTCTGATTTAATAATTTGGTTACAGAAAATATGACTGCTTAAAGGACAGTTTAAGAGGAAGTGGCTTTCATTTGCACATGGAAGGAACAATACCATCTGTAATGGTAAAGGACAACATAATGGAAATACTAATTTTTCACTTACTGGAGTCTTGGGAGACAATCAGAACACTAGCATGCAGCCATTGTCGAAATATGGGCAACTGTTTGGAAACAGACTTGTTAACAACAAAATAATTCTTTTGGGAGACTTTAATTATCCCAATATTAACTGGAGTACATTAAGTTCAAATAACAAGAAAGTCACATAAATTTGTACATAAATTAACATTTCATGGGATAACCCAGCTAGCAGCAAAACATAATACTAGGAAAGTTACAGGACTAGACAATATCAATAAATGAAGTAAATTTGATAACATAAAAAATAGGGATGCCATTGGGAAAATCAGATCACAATTATGTATGCTGCAATATAAGAAAATACTGGAAACAGTTACGAAAAAGGCTGTATAACTATGATAAAAATTGACTATAGTAAAATCAAAAAACAAATTAGTAACACAAACTGGAGTGATAAAAATCAGTCAAAATGATTATGGTTATTCCACCTTAGAATAAATATTGCTTAAAGGAGTTAAGTCTACAATACTCAAAAAAGTAAGCAAAGGTAATGTATTTCTTTTCTAGTGGTGCAGGGAACTATTAAAACTTTATAGAAAGAAAATATTTAAAAATATCCAACAAAATACAATAAGAGTCAAATTGTCAAGGATCTGCAGTTTAATATTAAAACACATAAAATTAAGTTATACAATAAAAATTGAAACCGATATCAAAAATAAAAAGGTTTATTACAAATATTTAAACTCACAGAAAAAAACTAATCAATCTAGTTAGTGACAAATTAAATTATAGCATATTATTTGAGCCTTAACAATAACAAATTAATTTAACAAACATTTTACAACAGTAGGTAGAGATTGGGAAACAGCAAAGATTTACCTAAATTAGATGTACAAGAGCATGCATGCCCAGTAATAACATGAGAAAGTGTTAAAAGAGCATTAAAGTTGTGACACACAAAACATCTTTCAGGCCAGACAAAACTAATGTCATATTATTAAAAAAAACAAAATAGAAGAATCAGAGATGAAGCTGACAGACCTATTCAACTTGTCACTTAAACTCTGCACTGTCCCAAATTTATGGAAGACGTCTACTGTTCCACAAATCTTATAAAAAATGAAAAATAGACATGAGTAATTAAAGATCAGTTACTTGAACTCTAGTTTAAGAAAGTGGTTTGACTGGTGCATGCTAGAACTAATGGAGACTAACAGAATAAAGAATAATCTATATGACATAAGCCAACATGGCTTTACCAAAGAACAATCTAGCTTACTAACTTAGTTTAGAGTTATTTATTTATTTTACATTCATTGACCAGGTTTGTCCTGCTGAGCTGATGGCCCTTTTTCAGCGAGGCCCGGGGAAAAAAAGCTCCACAATTTACAATAAAATTGTAAGTGCAAAATTGAATAGTTAATGTAAATGAAAATGGTATTTTGAACAAAAATGTTAGCATTTTCAAGTTGGAACAGTAAAAGCATAACAATTATTTATAGAGTTTAAGTGGACATTTAACTGGACAGTATGCAAAGTATAGCCAAGGTAGTTACAGTTAGTGAAGATCATACAGCTATTAGATAAGCAGAAAAATTGTTAAGATAAGAGTGCCAGGTAATAACTTAGATAGGATGACTAAGAGAGCTAACACATTATAGAAATAAAACCAATGAGGGCAGACAGTAAGCTACACAGGAGAGGAGGACAGTTTAAGGAGGGTGAGTACAGTGACTTTTTATGATCAGATAACATCAACCATGGACCAAGGGATGGAGCAGTACTTGTATTTCTAGGCTTGGCTAAGGCATTTGATATTTTGTATCATAAATAAATGAAAAAAGAAGTTATGTACTTACCATAACGTTCCATGTTTGTTATCCTTGATCTTGCCTTCCTTCTTGTTGGTAGGGTTCGGAGCCGACCCTCGGCTCCGACTTGGCCATATTCTAAAGCTCGAGAGCTTCCACTGGGTTGAGGCTAGACCCTATCCCATCATGCCTAGCGCTAGTTACCTAGATCTCATTTGTGATAACCCATAACACTAGGCCACAATGTGTATATATATAAACTACAGACATACATAACAAAATATATATATGTATATGTATATAAGAAAAAAACCTCAAGCCATAAGTAGAAATTCTTACTCTATCCAATTCATAAGGCAGGAAGGAAATCAAGGCCTATATAGCCAAAGATGGATAACTCCTCTCGATCCTCCAGGAGGGGGAAGGAGGGTGGGATGCAAGAAGGAAGGCGGAATTAAGGACAACAAACATGGAACATTATGGTAAGTACATAACTTCTTTATGTTATGTTGTCTCTATGTCGCCTTCCTTCTTGTTGTTTGGGACAGCGTCCCCAGCACCTTCTTCTTGGATGGCTCAATGGAATATACTCTTCAGAACCATGGAACCAAAGGATGCCCTGTTCCGGGAGGCCACATCTACTTTGTAATGAGTAATACATGTTTGGGGGTTAACATACGTAGCCTCTGTACAAATTGAGTCTAAAGGCAGTCTGGCCCAAAAGGCAGTAGAGGTAGACAAAGCCCTGTTTGAGTGTCCTCGAATTTTCCCTGGTAGTTGTTTGTTCCGTGAGTTATAGACATAAGTAATGGTATCCGAAATCCATTTTGATAATGTCACTTTCGATACTGGAGTTCCCTTTTTGTTCTCTGCAAAGGATACAAACAACTGGTCAGATTGTCTGAATTCCTGAGTCCTGTGCAAAAAGTGTCTCAGCAAATAAGCCCCTAAGGCAAAGCACCTCAAAACCTAATGTCATAGTCATAGGCGACTCCAAAGTGGGACACACAGTTGTACCCCCTCCCCAGGCTGAACAAGGAGAAGGTCATGGTCACCTGTGTGTCAGGTGCCAGGATCCATCAAATCACGCATGCACTCAAGTCACTCAACAAGTACTGTTATGACTCTGTCATAGTGCATGTTGTGGTGAATGACTTGAGATGCACCTCTCTGGACTATATGGAGAGAGACATGACTGAACACTCAGAATGTGTGTCACAGGCAGGTATGACCCTAGCCCTAAACAGCATTCTACCTTCATCCAAGATGATGCCACAGTATAAACAAAAAATGATCAACTTCAACAATTGGCTTAGCGTCTGGTGTCACTCCAGGTGGATCCAGTATCTGCCAGCCTGGGAAGGCTTGATTGACAGGCCACTATGCTTTGTCAGAGATGGGCTACACCTGTCGCCTTTAGGCTTTCAGATATTGACAATATTGACTCTCCGACAGAGTCTTTTTTGGTAATGTCAAAACAACAACATTTCTGATGTAACAAAATCCACTCAAGACAAACTAAAGGTTTTGCTGCTTAATGCTAGGAGACTGAACAGGAAACTGCACTCCCTGGAAGCACTCCTCACCTTGGAAGATGCTGACGTCTGTGCGGTCAAGGAAGTGGAAAACACTCAGGCCTTCCACACATTCAGACCTCAAAATAGGCATGAAAGAACCAAAGGTGGAGGTGTAGCCATCTTCATTACGGCCAAGTACACCTTAAGAATGGTCAAACAGTATGACTCACAAACTACTCCATGTCCAACTAACTATAGGCAAAGTACCCTATGACATTATTGCTAGCTATAGGTACCCCACCCTGAACCAAGAAAAGTATACCACTTACTTGGACTTACTGGAGCCACTCAACATACAGCGCAACACCATAGCCATGGGAGATTTTGACTCTCCCTCCATCAACTGGGAGGCATACACGAGCACAAGCATGCTCGCCCAGAGGGTCCTGGACTTTATCAACACTTATGCTCTGAAACAGATAGTCTGCTTAATCTATATGGGACTTCCTACCAAGGATCAGACCAGCTGGCCAGTTTCCAAAGCGTCAGGACACCTTCAATATGCCCTAACCAACACCCTGTGTGAGGGAAACAGGAGAAAATGCATTGACTAGAATGTCAAAAAAAAATCAAAGCTTTTTTGCAAAAGGGCTTCAAAATAGGATCAAAGCCTGATGCAAATCTCACATCTTGGTATAAAAATTGCAAAAATAAGGGGGGATGGAGGGTGAGTGCAGCTACTGCAGCAGTAATCCAGTTGATGATCATCTGTTATGGTAAATTGACTTACATAGTTGTAACATGTTCATCATTAGATCACTGTGCCAAGTAGCCCAGCTACATGGGTTGTATACTAAAGCTTAGAGAGTAAGGGAAGAAGAGGAAGGATCAGAGCCCAGGACCCCCAGGATAATAGTCCTTACAAAATGTGTTCTGGATCTAGAAAAATAATCCAAAGTGTAGTGCCTGGGAAAGGTGTGTACAGATGACCACATTCCTACCTCCAGTAACTTTATAGAGTCCACTCCTTAACAAAATGCCTTAGAAGTAGTCAGAGTCTAGTAGAGTGAGCCATGGACTTTCCTTGGAAATGTTTTGTTATGGTGAGAACAAAAAAAAGCAATGGCATAGGACAGTGAGTTAGAAATTCTGTTTGGACACCACTTGTCCCTTTTTCGTACCTTTGTGGGAGACCGACAGCTGAATGTTGAAGGTTTTTGTTTTGTCAATACAGTATCTGAGCTGCCTATATACATTCAAAGTATGTAAAATTCTTTCGTAGGATCATGGGACCTTACTAATCGCCCTGGGGACCTTACAAGCCTAGCCAAGAGTTTATTCCCAAAAAGAAACTTCAGTCTGCACCTGTCGCCTCTGTCAATGAGGGACACAGGTGAAACCCCTGGAACAAATTTGTGGTTTCCCATCCACTCATCAAGGTTGCTCCTGAAGAGGGTCAGCGAGGTAATCTGTTTGATGTGTATGGGAAGTCTATTCCAGAGACAGGGCAGTCTCTGGGAGACAAACCTGTCTCTCCAGCAGGTTTTGTTGATGTCGCATATTAGATTCAGGCCTTTCAAGTGGGTAAAGTGTAAGGAGTTAGATTTCTGGATATGAAGCATCTCTAGTAGGGCAGGGTCCGAGACTGCCTTGTAGGCAAGACACAGATCACCTCTGAGCAATCTGTAAGATACTGAGTAGAGTGATAGTGATTTGAGCATGCCCGCATAGGACAGGTGTTGAAGGCCATGGATTCTCTTTGTGAAGTATTTTTCTGGCCTTTCCAGTTGGTGCAGATGTTTGGAGAGGTACATACCAAATGGGGCATTATACTCAATTACTGGTCTAATAAGGGAGGAGTATAGAGAGGTAATAACCTCTTCTTTCTAAATGCAATCCCTATACTTATGAGATGAACCATTTAAAAGGCTTTTCTTACCACTGCCCCTAATGTGTTATCAACCCAAGTACCTAGGTCTCTCACCACAGGTTGTGTGTTTAGGGGGTTGCCGCTGATGTGGTAATCAGTAAGGGCGATGTTTCTTCTGAATGGTATGAGGATACATTTTTTTGTGTTTAGGTTAAGTCCATGACTTTGGCACCAGTCATTAGTTGCTGTGAGACCCTCTTGCAGTATGTTAACATCACCTGGGGAGTTAATGACATCACCCAACTTATAGTCGCCTGCAAACTTGGTCAGCCACGGGCCTTTTGTCTTTGTCTGGACCTTTGAGAAGTAGATACCAAACAGCAGGGGTCCCAGGACAGTTCCCTGGGGAACTACACCAGTGACAGGTCTGCTATCAGAGGTGGAGGTGCCTATGTTGACCTTGAGGGTCCTTTTGGTGAGCCAGTTGGCCACCCACCTGATGAGATAAGTATTTACGCCAAGTTGTGTTAGCTTTTTGATTATGCCTGAGTGGGGAATTGTGTCAAAGGCCTTGGCCAAGTCAAGGTAAGCTGTATGTACTGTCTTTCCCTAATCCATGGTCTTTGTGACAGTCTCAAGCAAGTCAACCAGGTTTAACAGGCAAGATCTGCCATTGACAAATCCAAACTGGGTGAGCTCATGTGCTTGGAGATTGCCTATGCCCTTGTTTATGAGATCTATAATAATACACTCCATGGCTTTACAGATCAGACTTGTCAAGCTAATGGGACAATAGTTTCCAGGGTCAGTAGTGGCGCCACCTTTGTGCAAGGAGATGACAATGGCAGTTCTCCACTATGCTTGAATGAAGCCCGTACTTAAGCTGTGGATGAATAGGGTGCTCAATTTTGTTTATTTTTGGCTCTGGAAAGAAAACAGGGAGCTGAACAGCCTGGTTTAGTGTAAACTCTGAAACATCTTTAGGAATAAAAGAAGGATTTGTTCTCAAGATAACCCTATCTTTGTTAAACATAAAACTCTACATAAGAGGTTATAACTCAGATATACTTAGAAGTATGTTGCACTGTTTTCAGTGTTAAGAACTTCAAATCAGCCTCATAAGCAGGCCAAAAAGGAAGTAGTGTTAAGATTTAACAGTACAAAATTAAGATGCCTTATAGGAGGATAACATGTAAAACCCTTTCATAAACTGTTTCTCTTGAGGTAGGGTAGAAATGGTAATTCAAGGGCATACAAGCAGAAATGGCTCAGAGATGAAAGTTAACATAAGAATAGAATAGGCCAGAGGATAATTCACACAAATACTGAAGAATCACAGGAGTCTGAGCCGTAAAAGGTTCCAGCTAGAAGATCTTTTCCACTTATCTATATATGATTTCATAGTAACAGGCTTCCTTTCCTCCTTTAACACCTGTTGCACATTTCAGAAAAAGATGCCTAAAAGATATTAAAATTCTATCATCCTGACAGTCAATTGAATCTGATTGGGGTCAAGGTGTAACAAACACCCCAATCTTGTGTGAGTAAATGCAGTCTGCGAGGAAGATTCTGGTAATTGTTCCTGGCCATTTTCAAAAGAATGGAGAAACACTGTTGCCTGGGCCAGAAGGAAGTCACCACTATGATCTTTGGTGATTCCTACTGAATCTTCAGAGGTACCCTGGATATCAGTGGAAAGTGAAGAAAAGCATACAGGAACATTCCTGTCCAATGAAAAGAAAAGGCATGTGCCTTCAAGGCCTTCTTACATGGAGTCCTGGGGCAACGTCTTGCCAGCTGATTGCTCAAAGAGGAGGCAAATCAAATCCTGGAAGACCCAACTTTCTAGTTTCCATTCATGGTCTGTCCTTGTCCTGCTCAGCTTGTCTACCATACAATTTTGCTCTGACAAAATGTAGGATACCCGTAGAATGAGACTGTGCTGTGAGACTATATCGCTAACATGGCTAGTCTGCAAAAAGGGTATGACTGGTTCACCCTTCGGTTGTTGATGTACAACAAGACTGTCATATTGTCTGTAACCACTTGAAGAGGTCTTGGGGACCAAAGAGGATTCAGAGAGTTGAGTGCCTTGACCAAGGCATACATCTCTTTTAGATTTACATGCTTGCTTCTGTCCTTGGTAACTCATACACTTTGCACTGTATTCCCTCCTGAAACTGCTTCTCAAGCAAAGTCTAAGACATCTATGGTGACTGACTGCTTGGGAACAGGGAGGGACAGGGGGACATCTGGATTTAAGGATATTTGCTGTCTTCACCAAACGACTTCCCTTCTGACAAATCCCAACACTGGGATTTAAAAGGGCAAAGGATGTTGGTGCTGGGACCAAAGAGTCTTCAGGCACCATTGTATCTTTCTCATGTGGAGTCTTGCCACTGGTATCATGAGAATTGTAGATGTCATGATACCCAGAATCCTGGGGCATTCCCTCAGAGTGACTAAAAATTGAGAGGAAAACCTTAGAAATAGATCTAGACATACATCTATGTTTTTGTGGAAGAAAAACTCTTTGATCTGAGATGTCTAAAAGTGAAAAAAGACTTTTGAATGTTTTCTTGTAATCCCAGCTCATGTAAGAGATCATTCACCCAAGTGAGAAATTCCTGACACTTGCTATAACTGGAGCTAGACATTTTGTGACCACTCTTGGTGCAGTGGATAGTGCAAAAGGTAAGCTAGAGGACTTCCTATGTGAGTCAGACACAAACACCCTTAAGAAATGCCTGATGTCTGGATGAACAGGGATGTGGTGATGAGCAGCTTTTAAATCTAGAGTTACTAGGAGACTTGAATGAGGAGGAAGAGGTAACAAGTTGTGAAGTGACAGCATCCTGAACTTGGGCATCATAACAAACAGGTTTAGAAAAGGAAGATCCAGAACTGGTCACCAAGCATTTTCTTTCCCTGTCACTAAGAACATCCTTGAATTAAAAAAAAAAAAAAAAAAAAAAAAAAAAAAAAAAAACTTTTACTAGCTGGGAAGGAGGATTAGGTTCTACCACTCCTAGGGACATCATGTGATGAAGGATAGGTGGAAATACAAGAGTTTGGTCTGGTGATAGTGGGATTTCTGGAAAGGAGGAGTTTCATCCCACTGCCATCTGTAATCTTGATGAAAGATCTTCAGGAACCTATTTGTCTGAAACCATGTAACGCCGAAGAGAAAAGTGGAGATTCTGACTTTCTTGAAGGGAAAAGGAACTGCCAGGGTGGAGGGGGGGGGGGCAAGATCCCTTAAACAGTTGTTCTGATTTGTTGGATTGTCCTTGGGTTTTGGTGGGTTCCTGAATTCTTTTTGGAATCCCTTGCCATTTCTTCTTGAACGTTTGTTTACCTGCATTTTGTTGAGACTGCCAATACAGTATACTGTAATACAGGTCGATCGTTGGGAGGCTTCTGCAGAAGTGAGGAGAGACATTCCACCATGGCAGAATTGGAGCAGTCACAGTTTTATCTGCAGCACAGGTAGTAGAACCTGCAAGCCAAGTAAGTATTTACCCAGTTTTTCGCAGAAAAGAGGCAACAGTGGCACCTAGTCTCCACGCACATGCCTATGACTTTCAAAATTTATAATTTGTCTACCAGTGTTAACAGAGGCAGAAACTGACTTGTTAAAAAAGGGATGTAACTTTGTGCCCTCTAGAAGAGCGGACATTGTGAACACAATAATAGATTTGAAAGCTTATACACGTAAACATAATTTGAAGTTCATGGGGAATCAAGAGGGCAAACCCAGAGGGGATTTTATTGTACTCAGTGTCTTTAATCTACCTTTGCATTCAACAATCAAGGCTTTTGAAGACTTGTGTGAGGTGGAAATTAGGGATTTATTAAGTAAAAAAAGTAAAAGAAAATTCTTTAATATGACTGCATTTGAACAAAGTATGTTTAACTCTATCAGCAATGATTGTTACATTAGAGTCATGTGTGCTGATAAGGGGGCTCTATGGTTATAGTGAACACAGAAGATTATATCAAGGACATCTACACTTTGTTAGCAGACAAATCTGCATACAAGATAGTATCAAAGGCAGATGTTTTTAAAGCATACAAAAGAATAGATTCATGGTTTGTGGATGCTTTCACAGAAGGTATAATGTCTAAAACAATGTTTGATTTTTTTCAAGTTGACAGACCTAAGATAAGGCATCTTTTTGGCATCCTGAAGATACACAAAGATGAACAGTTTCTTCCTTACAGACCTATTGTTTCTTCACCGACATCTAAGTTAGAACCTTAGTCTAAATTTATTGATAGAACTTTGCTTAAGTTGGTTCAAAATACAGAGTTTTTTATTAGGGATTCTTTTGATTTTTTAAGTAAGATTAAAAGTATTAAAGTAGAAAGAGGGGAATTTTTAGTTACAGTGGATGTGGCATCATTATATACCTGCATTCCTCACAAAGTGGGTTTAGAATGGGTGAGTTACATGTTGATTCACAGTGGGGAGTATGATTTGGAAGAAAGTAATTTTATGTTGGAATGTATTGACAATATTCTTTCGTATAATTTTTTTGTTTTTGACAACAAGTATTTTTTACAAACCAAGGGTGTGGCGATGGGTGCAAGGATGGCTCCCAATTACGTCAACCTGGTCATAGCGTACTGGGAGACTAACATAATGTCTAAGCTTGTCAACAGGGAAAAGATTGTAACCTATTATCGTTTTACTGATGACCTCTTTTTTATTTGGAGGGGAACAGAGTCTGAACTCTCCAAATTTTTAGAAGATATGAGCAACAGTACCTTCTTTTTGAGATTGGTGGTTGGAATACTTCGAAAGTTTGTTTTCTAGACACAGAAGTCTTGAAAGAAGAGAAGGATTTTTTGGAGTCAGTCATCAGTTATAAAAATGTAGCTAGTAATGGTTTGTTGCATTACTCTAGTATGCATCCTACTTATGTCAAGTATAACATCATAAAAGGGCAGCTAGTAAGATTAAATAGGCTTACAGGTGATGAAACAAAGTTAGACTCTTTAGTAGAAGGGCTACATTGTAGGTTTAAAAACAGAAGGTATCCCCTGATATAGTAAACGAGGTTTTGAATACCAACTGTAGCAAGGAGGACACAAGAAGCAATATGCAAGGTGATCGAGATTGGGTTACTTCTATGTTGTTAATGTTTACTATAGACAGTAAAGAAACTAAGGACATTATATCCAATAATTGAAGAATTTTAGTATCATATAGTGATTTAAAGGCAGTCGTAGGAGAAGCACCCCTTTTTGTAAACAAAAGAGCTAGAAATGTTAAGGAAATGTTAGAAAGTGGGCACACTAAAGGGGGTTAAAAGTGGAGGTACTTTTAAGTGCAAAAGCTGCAATTTTTGCAAATATATTTCAGAAGGGCCAAATTTTGAAGTCTGTAACCAAACAACAGATTGGAAGGTTCCTGGCAAATTTAGCTGCGAATCCACCTATGTGGTATATATGGCTAAATATTTGGTCTCTTCTTTCTATATTGGCAAGACCAACAGGCAATTAAAAAATAAAATATACAAACATTATTATGCCATTAAAAAGAACAACTTGGACAATGCCCTTTACAAGCATACCCTCACATGTGCAGGTGACAAGAACGGAGTTAAATTTCGCTTTGGGGTTATTGATCATGTTCCCCAGGATTTTAATGGAGACAGAGATGGGGAACTTGATTATAGGGATTTCAAATGGCAGATTTTGTTGGATGCATGCAGGGCACCAGGTCTGAACAATGGAGTTAACTACAAAGCAGTCTTAAAAAGAAAGGCATACTACAACAAATGCAAATAGAATTCATATTTTAAATGTTTTATTTAAGAAACGTTATATGGTTGCCCCCCATTTTATATGTGGATGTTTTAAGTTAATGGTTTTAGGTAAATGTTTTTTGTAATTAATTTATTGGAATTGTGATGTGACTGGCCAAGATTTCTGACCATTTTAAATAAAAGGGTTGTATTTATTGAGTTGTTTGTTCTGAAGAAGGCCAAAGCTTTTGGCTGAAAGTGCTTAACCTGTTGTATTAAAGTTTTGTGTGAAGGATTTAGTGACTCCACTTCTTCTTGTGTTTTTGTTTGAATTTGAGACTGCTTATTTGTTTATTTTTTTTTCCAAAACTGGATGAGGAGTTAAGAATCTTTCACAACTAGTCAGAACAAACTTTAACATATAAGCCTGAAAATTCAAATTTCTGACCATAACACTTGCAGATGCACACACATTTTCTGATACTTACCAATAATTTTCCTATCCTTATCAGAAAAAGTAAAATTGCAATTAGCTAAATGTCCAGCAGCAGTAGAATTAACTAAAGGTACAGCTACTGGGGAGGTCTGGGAAAAATGTATAAAAACTTAAAACCTCAGGAACTTCATACATCCCCTCTTCTGCCTTTTTAGGGGTAGCTTGCTATCAGGAAAATTCAGACAACACCACACATCTTCCAAAGCTAAAAGAGCTGGAGAACAAGGTGGAGGTTCTGGAAATTCCTTCTGCAGAAGCTCATAATATTTTCTGAGGGACTGAGAAACCTCATTGTTCTCACACTGAAACATTCTGGAAACAGTCTCAGAGAAAGATAAACCCTCAAAGTGAGAATTAGAAAATGAAAAAATCTGAGTAGAAAAACCTTGTACATGTCCCTTCACACTCCTGCCCAGATTCAGAATCTTGAATCTTTTCAGGAAAAGAGCTACGCCTTTTTCTTTGACCAGAAACTTCTTTATAAGATCAATGGCCTGAATTAAACCCTGAGTCAGACCCAGTAAACTACTCCTGTCTAGAGAAATGTAAAAAGGTGTAGTACATTATGTTTAGTTTTCATTTTCGTTTTGACAGAGAAGATGGGGATAGGCACAACATTCGGAAAAAAACAGGGAAGCCTTCCTTGTTCCCTGACCCAGGAATGCATGAGTGTCTCTCTCTTGACCACGGAGGGGACCTAAATAGCTGCAGAGGACATGGGTAACTTCCAGGACATAGTGGCTTGTAGGTGCTACAACACAGGGATTCAGGGTAAAAGATGAGTGTTCTGAAGTACAACTAATGGCGACAGCAGAGTCATCAACTTGTGGCTGAGCCAAATTGCTAGCCTGCTGGGGTGGCAAAGGCTGTTTGCTAACTTTTTTTCTTTTTGTGGCTGGAAGAAGGATTGACTGTGGGATGGAGAGTTTGTTTGACTGACAAGTACAAAATTGTGCCTCTTTCCAGGGGAAAACAAGCAGCAAAAGATGGTAAAAAATTAAGTCATTAACAACTCTAGCAGCCTATACATGTTACATTCCAGAGCATTTTCTGAAAAAATAAATTTAAAAAGCATAAGATAAACAAATTGAATATTTTGTGAACAAAAGCTATCAAAACTGCACAAATAGAAATGAAATCAGTAAGATGTATTCTTTACAGCGATAACAGTAAGTTCATTCCTAGTCTTTCCTTAAGCACTATGAAATATAATGCACACAATCCCAAAGCTATATTTCTTCCTAAACTAGTACAAATTGTCATAGCTCGGAAACTGTACAATCTAGACATATATTGTTAGAAGACTTCTGTTAACCAAACATAAACGTTTTCACATTACAAGAAAAAACTTCTCTAAGAGTGCATGTTTGTTTATATATTTATAGAAATACAAAATATATACATAATTGTATAATTAGCAATACAAAATAACACAATCTCTCAAGATGTGTAACTTACTGCATGACTATCAAAGATAGTTTTCTTCAACAGCCTCAAAGTTTTCATCTGATGTCATGCAACAGTTTGTTAGTCACTTCTTTTTTGAAGCATTGCATACATATGGAAATATGGTTTAGTTTTATAATTACAACTAGCAATATCTCAGGTTTAGTGTAATATAAATACACATTTAAAATGCATTTTCCTGTCTCCCACAATGGCGTAGCACACCACAGCTCTGAATAGTACCCTCTCTGTTATGAAAATATGAACATAATTATGAAAATACACATTAATTTCACTACCTCAGGGTATCCAAGACTAACAAAAATTTTAAAGCACCATTACTTAATTATGACTTAAAAATAGGCAAATATACATTTATATAAAAGAAAGCAAGCCATATTAACATGTTCCCAGTTACATACATCTAACCTATTATTTTGTATAACTTTCACCAGCCCAACAATACACATATTGCTTAGTTACTGCTTTCCCTTAAAACTCATTCCTTCTCCAGAATATTATTCTGCATGTATTGTTCCCACAATCTCCATTTGTTTATATGTAATCTGCTCCTACACTTTTCTAAATATCTCACTTCCAGTTTTTTATCACTATTACAATATCCAACACTTCAAATACAGTTGATTTAGGCTTTGATTTCCATTTTCTAGTAACTCCTTTTTTCTCAGCCACCAGCACTAAAAGTAATAACTCCCTACTATGTCTGTGCAACTCAGATTCTGTACCCCAACTCAGAAGGATCGTTTCCTTAGTTACAACCATTTGCACACCCAATATTTCTGACAGAGTACTCTGTATGGAATTTTTAAAGTCTAACTCATTATACTCCAACAACACACATACTCCCAGAACCCTTTTTCTTCTCCATCACACATCCAACATTTGCCATTGACAGTATCTGAGGGAAAAAAAATATGTGGAGTCTGCTTGAGGTATAAAAACACTTATGAAAGTACTTCTAAGCAAAAATCCTAAATTATCTAGACTTTGTTGCATACTTGGGGAGCCATACATTATGTCCTATCACTGTTCCCTTGTAAATTGTTTATCCAAACTCTCTCTTCTCAAGCTTTTAACCTGCTCTGACTGATTCCTACAGTTATTATGCAGTATTTTATATGCCCTACTAATTATTCCTTTTTCAACTGAAGCTTCTGTTCTACATTCAACTAAAAACTCAAAACAGAGCAGGTCTTTCACTTAGGATTCCTCTACCCCTTTCTCTTTGCCTAAGCTCTGATATCCATTCCTGATAGGGAAGGCAGTTTCTAGCAAGCATTCCACGTTTTCTTGTTCTCTTTCCATTCCCTCGCCAGTTATTAGCTCCCAATACCTTGGTTTGTCGATTTTCTCCAATACATTCCTGTCTCTCGTCTATTCTCTGTACCCCTAATTGCAATCATCCCTACCAGCAAATACTCCTTTCTTCATTCGTGTGTGGCTTAGTTTTTAGAATACTTTTTTGCTACTTTATGAATACAGTATTATGTATGCCTGTTACCCTCCATAAGGATATGCACCCAAAATACACTATCTCTTTATTTCTTGAATTTCTCATTTTACCATCATCCCTTTCCACTTTGAATTATAGCTTTCTGCTTGTGTTATGTATATTACCTCTAACTGGGTAGCATTACAATATCCCTTCAAATCAGGTAATCCTAAACCACCTTGTTCTGCTGGAAGGATCGCTTCTCACCTAACTTTTGCCCTCTTTCTCTCTCATATAAATTTCTTTACTAATTGTCTACAACTTCTCCTCTGGTTGATAAAAAAATATACCTGAACTGTATATAAAAAGTACAGGGAATAAAAACAACTTCCCTACGTGTATCTTGCTATCAATATCCATAAACAAGAGCTTTCAGTTTTTCATTTCTGTATTATCTTTTGTTTAGTTTCTTCCCACATAACATTAGCTGCCATAACATAAAACCTTTTTAGTCCAGATTCCTAAATACTTCATGTCCCCATAAATATAGGTACTGCTGAAACAATTCATGTGTGGATACATAATTTTCAGCTATAGCCTTTGTTTTTTTTTTCCATTAATTTTATATCCTGAAAAAATATGAAACTATCATAAAATGTTCCACAACACTGAGACATCCTTTTCTGGTTTTATCAGGTACAAAATAACAATGTGTGCAAAGAAAGCCAACTTTTCTGATTACCATGCCAACAACATTCTTGAATTTTCTGAGACTCTTATTTTATTTGCCAATGGCTCTAAATATAAATAAAATAATAAAAAGGGAATGAGGACACCCGTGCCTGGTTTCTCTAACACAACCCTCACACTTTAATTCTTGCCAAGAATCCCTTATATATCCTCCTAATTAACCTTATTATTGCATCAAGGAATGCAAATGCTTCAATTGTCCTATTCATAAAATTCCAGCTTACTCTGTCAGATGCTATCTCTGCACTAAAGACCCACCAACAACAGCAGTATTTTCTTACATTCTGTTTCCCTCTGGATCAACATTGTTGTATTGATTCTGTCAATAGTTTGCCTCCCCTCCACAAAATCACATTGATCCATACCTATCAATTTCCCAACTTGTTATTCTTTTAGTTTTTATAGACAAACACTTTATAATCATGGTTATTTCTTCAGGTCTTTCTTGCAACTACACAAGGCAGGAGCCCCATCTCTAAGCCCAAGGCCAGGAGAACAACCCACACAAAATGTTGCCAGCAGGTATGGTGGGAAAGTAACATGTAAAGGTCATCTAAACAGGGGAGTAGACCTAAAAGGCAAGAAGAAAGGGTGCCAACCTTAATCCATAGTCAAAAGAAGGGTAAAGAGGGAGGCAAACCATACAGCAACGACGAAGTCACACGAACAGTGAACTCACACGAAGATCTACATTTATTGTAAGTACACACAACTGTACTATGCTCATTGGGTTTTCACTGGTGTAGTAATAACATTTTGAAAGAATTCCTAAAGCTAAATGAGAGGATGGCTTTAGGGCAGTATTAAGGAAAAGAGAACAACTCATGAACCACTGCAGAAGCAAAACCTGTTCTAGGGCTAGAAGCAGAATATGAATTATAGCGTTTGTAAAACTGTGGACTGACGACTAGATACCTGCCTCTAGTATAGCCTGGGTAGGTATTCTCCTGATAAAGTAGTAGTGGCAGCAGTGGCCCTGGTAGAATGAGTTCAAATGTTGCTATGGTGCTTGTAACAAAAAGAGATGCAGTTAGTGATCCATTTTAAAACACAGGGAATAAGACAAAAGTGAAGGAACAAATGTTTCCACATTTTATGTAAGAAACTACCAAGCTCAACCTTCTGGATTGTGTAAGACATTTAATATTATCCCCTTTTAATCCACTTAAATAATTTTCACAAACTAAGCAAGAAACACCGAACAAACTTGTAAAAAACAAAAAATGAGCTTGAGAACACAATCCCAATAAAGAACACTGGTTTATTATATATGTTAGCAAAAAATGCTTTCGGAGAGCTCAGTGTCTCTCCTTCATCAGACAAAAAATACTAACAGCTTCCCAGTACATTTATATAATGTTGTTAATTATGCAATCAACTTTAATTAAATTAAAACACCAATTGTTAAAATTTGGAATTAATATTGAAATTAAAACACTGGTGAATAAGAATTCTAAAAAATCTTTGCTCCAAACCAAACCATTCCTTGTTACCTTAGTTTAAACATATTATTAATAAATACAGAAAAACAAAAAACAATTTTTATCAATGTTTACATACTAAAAATTTAAATCTAGGCATTAGTATGCTACCCTTACATGAAACCAATAAATTTTAAAGACTCAAAACCTTTCAACTAAAAAACATATATTGATTTACAATTCTTATTATAAAAAATTATTATACTGTACAAATATATAAACCAGGATGTTGTTTCATTAGACAATGATTCTACCTTTTCATAGATAGGTACTAGGTAGATAGATAGGATAGTAAATTTGAAGGGGGCGTAGCTTAAAAACCATGCTTGAGGCTAAACCTCATTCCTCTAACCTTTGTGTTTTCGGTATGACTAAATGTGGGGCATGCAAGCATGTATGCACTGACCCAAAGGTTAAAATTAGGAATGAAGTGTTTAACATAGTGGGAAAATTCAACTGTGAGTCCAACAGCGTGGTTTATTTAGCTTTGTGTCAGAAATGCGCTGCTTTTTACATAGGTAAAACTGAAAGGAAGTTAAAGCAGCGCATTTATGAACACATATATGCTATAAACAGACAAGATTTAAATAATGCTCTTGCAAGGCATGTGAGAGAATTTCCTGACCACCATTTCAAATTTACTATTCTTAGAAAAATAACTGTGGATATTAGGGGTGGTCCATGGCAGATTCAGTTAGAAATGAATGAACTGGCTTGGCAAATCCGCACTGGTGCCTATATGCACCCCGGTTTGAATGACCATGTTTCTATTAGTTGTATTCTAAAGTACCTATCTATGAAAAGGTAGAATCATTGTCTAATGAAACAACATCCTGGTTTATATATTTGTACGGTATAATAATTTTTTATAATAAGAATTGTAAATCAATATATGTTTTTTAGTTGAAAGGTTTTGAGTCTTTAAAATTTATTGGTTTCATGTAAGGGTAGCATACTAATGCCTAGATTTAAATTTTTAGTATGTAAACATTGATAAAAATTGTTTTTTGTTTTTCTGTATTTATTAATAATATGTTTAAACTAAGGTAACAAGGAATGGCTTGGTTTGGAGCAAAGATTTTTTAGAATTCTTATTCACCAGTGTTTTAATTTCAATATTAATTCCAAATTTTAACAATTGGTGTTTTAATTTAATTAAAGTTGATTGCATAATTAACAACATTATATAAATGTACTGGGAAGCTGTTAGTATTTTTTGTCTGATGAAGGAGAGACACTGAGCTCTCCGAAAGCGTTTTTTTGCTAACATATATAATACACCAGTGTTCTTTATTGGGATTGTGTTCTCAAGCTAATTTTTTGTTTTTTACACTTAAATAATTTGACAGAGAAATCATAACTGCGTTTTTTTATGCTGAACTACATAGAGGTTTGTCAGGAAATAATATACCAAATCCTACTGCTGCATTTACTAACCTATATGACACACTCAATTGTAAATCTTTAGGTTCTTCTGCACCGAAACCACTTAGGTCCACCTAAAGTACAGTTGTGTACACTTACCATAAATGTAGATGTACGAGTGTATTCACTGTTGCAGTCATTACATTTGGGTTATCTGCTTGCAGGTAGCCCTCAGTCGGCCTGATTAACAAAGTCTTGGGTCCTGCGTCGGTTGCTGTCGCTTCTTCCAGACGTCAGGGGTATAAGACATGCAGCCGATGCCATTACATCAGTTTTTTTCTTGCCGAAGATGTCAGGTGCCCCCATAATGGGAAGCAATTAAATATAAAAGTACAAAGATATACCTCCAACAAAAAAGCATACACCAAAAAGGCTTTTAAGCATAGTAAAGGAAAGTAGAGGTATAGTCAAAAGAAGTTAGGGGGTTGGAGGGAGGGTAACCAGGACAGCAACAGTGAATACACTCGAACATCTACATTTATGGTAAGTGTACACAACTGTACTATGTTCGTGTTTCCCTGTTGCACTCATTACATTTGGGTAGATTCCCAAAGCTATGGTTGGGAGAAGGAATGTAGATAGCATTAGGGCCAGCTTTAAGGCCCTGTAAGACTGCAGTGGCAAATTAGGATGTCCCTGGTAGGGACGCCTCTGAGAAAGGCTGTAGAGGTAGATGCAGCCCTGGTGGAGTGAGGTCTGATCCCCTGGGGATAGGTTTTCCATGGTGCTTATAGCAGAAATGAATGCAATGGCTTATCCATTTAGAAATGGTTTGCTTTGAAATAGCCTTCCCCTCTGCCCCTGCAGCAAATGCCACCAGCAGTTGTTCAGATTTCATTTGAGGTTTAGTCCTGTCCAATTAGAATTTAAGTTGTCTGTGCACATCTAAGGAATGCAGTATTCGTTCCCCTTTATTCTGTGAATTGGGAAAGAAGGTTGGCAAATGAATGGACTCATTAAGAGCCACACTGGATACCACCTTGGGCATGAAAGATGGATTGGTTCTGAGGGACACCCTGTCTGCATGAAAGATGATGAAAGGCTCCACTGCCATAAGGGCCTGTAATTCAGATACCCTTCTAGCTGAAGTGATTGATAAAAGGAAAGCTGTTTCCAAGAAAGAAATTTTAAGTCTGCAGTAGCAGCTGGCTCGAAAGGAGGTAGAGTGAGTTTCTCCAAGACAAAGTTAAGGTCCCAGGCTGGGGTTGGAGCTCTCCTGGGTGGTCTCAAATTTTTGGCCCCTCTGAGGAACTGCTTGAGCAGTGGATGAGAGAATAGGGGCGGTTCTGTGTTATAATGAGCTGAAATGGCTGAGGCGTGGATTTTAATGGAGGAAAAATACAGGCCCGTGTGAAGCATCTCAGTTAAGTATTGTAAAATCTGAGGAAAATTGGGCACTGCTGTGCTCATCCCTTGAGTGTGGTTCTAGGCACAGAATCTTTTCCATTTTTCAGCATAAGATTTTCCAGTACTAGGCCTCCTTGCCTTTAAAATGATATCCATCACAGGTTTGCTGTGGGATGGTAAAGGAGAGATTAAGGAATTAGCCAGGCTGCAAGGTTCCGTGTTAGAAGCTGAGGGTGCAGAAGCTGGTTCTCCTGCTGAGACAGCAGGGAAGGAGTCTAAGACAGGTGCCATGGAGATAACTGTGACACACTGCGCAGGAGGGGGTACCAGTGTTGGCGTGGCCAGTCTGGAGCAATCAAAATCATCCTTGTTTGTTCCGGTTTGATTTTTAGTAGTACTTTGGAGAGCAGAGGCAGAGGTGGGAAGGCATAGACTGATAGGTTTTTCCAGCTGAAGGACAGAGCATCTACTTTCCAGGCTTGGTTGTGGGGAGTCCTTGTGCAAAATTTGTCCAATTGGTAGTTCTGAGGAGAGGTAAACAGGTCTACATCTGGGTTCTCCCATTTGCTTGTCAACATGTTGAAAATCCTTGGTTCCAGTTTCCACTCATGTGGGTCCATGAGGTTTCTGCTTAGTCCGTCTACCAGTGTATTTAATTTTCCTGGCAGGAATTGAGCTTGTAGGTGCACTTGGCAGCTCAAGACTGTGTTCCACAGTGCCATGGCTAGTCTGCAGAGGGGGTAAGAATGTGTACCCCCCTGCTTGTTTATGTACCACATAACAGTGGTGTTGTCCGTCTTTACCATTAGTTGTCCTGGAAGAATGTGGTCCTTGAAGGCTGTCAGAGCATTCTGTACAGTTAACATTTCTTTTTGATTGATATGTAGGTGCATTTGACTTGGGTTCCATTTGCCCTGAATGCACTTCCCTGCCAGGTGAGCCCCCCCATGTATAGTTTGATGCATCTGTTGTTAGGGTTTGGGTGGCAGGGGATGGTGTGAAAGGTAGTCCCTTGTTTTGGTGGCAGGCCTCTGCCCACCAAAGGAACTCTAGGCATACGCAAAGTATGATAGGACTCATTGTTTCTAGGTCTTGAGAATGCTGACACCATAGGCTTTTTAGATACCACTGTAGTTTCCTCAAATGCAGTCTTGCATATGGAATTAGAAGAATGCAGGAGGCCATGAACTCCAAGGCTTGCAGTATTTGTCTTCCAGATAGCAGGGTTTTTGTGGCCACTTGTTTGAAGTAGGTTGTCAAATTAATTTGTTTCTCTGGCGTGAGGTAAGCCATCTGGGAAGTTGTATTCTAGCTTGCTCCCAGGAATATAATTTGTTGACAGGGTACCAGGTGTGATTTCTTTTCATTTATGGTGTACCCCAGACAAGTTAGAACCCTTTGTACAAAGGCCAGATGACTCACAAGTATGTCCTGGCTTTCTGCCTGAATTAGACAATCGTCCAGGTATGGGTATATTTGAATATTTCTTTGCCTGCAAAATGCAATAACTGGAGCTAGGCACTTTGTGAATACCCGGGGTGTAGTAGATAAGCCAAAGGGCAGTGCAGAGAACTGATAGTGCGTGTAGCCTGCTTTGAAGCATAGGTATCTTCTGCAAGATTCCCTGATTGGGATGTGCAGGTATGCTTCTTTTAAATCGAGTGTTGCCAACCAGGCATCTTTGTCTAGCCTAGGAAGTAAATGGTGAAGAGTCAGCATCTTGAATTCTGGAATCTCCAAAAAGGTGTTTAGAGTAGACAGGTCCAGGATAGGACGCCATGAATTGTCTTTTCTGGGTACCAGGAAAAGTCTCGAGTAGAAACCTTGTCCCTTTTCCACTTCTGGTACCAGTTGAATAGCCCCCATGCTTAAGAGAGAAAGTACTTGTTTTTGGGCCTCTGCCCACTGATTTGGGGGTAGGTCTGGCCACCCGCTAGGTGTTGGCAACATGTGGAAGTGAAATCTGTATCCCTGAGACACTATATTTAAAACTCATTTGTCCTGGGTAATGCGTTCCCAATTCTTTGCATGAACAGCAATTGTTCCCCCCAAAAGGGGCAGTCAGTTGATAAGTGCTTGGAAATTTTAAAAGAAAGTCATTGAGACAGTTTACCATAGTGGGGAGTCTTATTCCCAGATTTGGAAGTGGAGGCCCCCCACTGCTTAGTTCTGTCTGTCCCCTGGGACTGAAACCTGGGGTTTTTGCTGTGTCTGGGTTTGGCTTGAGAAGACCTACAAGTGGCTGGAAAGGACCAATTCTTAGAGGGCCAGTGCCTACTAGGAGGCTGAACTTGTAAAAATGATTTAACAGTTTGCATAGATTTACCTTCATCTTCCATCTTTTTAAGAACTTCCACAGCCTTGTTGCCAAACAGGCGGTCTTGATTTAAAGAAGCATCCAACAATTTAGCTTTAACATGATCAGGCAAAGATTGCTCCTTAAGCCAAGCATGCCTTCTGAGCACAGACCCAGCAACAGCCACCCTGCAAGAGGCTTCTAATGAATCAAAACCAAATTGCAAAGTATGTTTTCCAACTTGTTCAGCAGAATGCATTAAATCCTGTAATTCTTTATTTTCCACAAAGTCAGGAATCAACATCATTTTCTGTTTAAGCAGTCCAATAACATGTTGCTGATACTTTAACATATGAAACTGGCAGTTTAAAGCCCTAATGGCCAAGGTTGCAGAAGTGTAAACCTTCTTACCCCATCTATCCAGCGCCCTGGAGTCTCTATCAGAAGGGGTAGGATTTTTAGCAGTAGAAGCCTTAATGCCCTTGGGCTCCTGTGAAATAGTCTCTGGATCTGCAATAGGATTTTTTAAAAGGAACTTGTGGGACTCAGGGACCCTGTAGTATCGGTCAGGTTTTCTGGGAGCAGGAGGCAGGGAATCAGGGGCCAAACTAGATTCCGAAAAAGCATCATCAACAAAGTCCAGTACAGGCGGAATAGCTAAAGGCCTATGCTGAGGTAGGACAAGGAAATCCCTAAGACTCTTTTTTGAATCAGAAAAATCCTGGCTTTCCCAGTGGAAATGCTCTCTTAAGAATATGTAAGGTTTCCCCAAAAGAAAAATCCTCAGGAGGGGAAGCAGAGGGAATAGAGTCCTCTGCATCAGAATCTTCATAAGTAGATAAGGGCAAATGCAGATCATCAGAAGAATCAGAAACAACAGAATCCTGATCAGAAGATTGATATTCAACTTCCGCCCTAGGCCTCTTAGAAAGGGGGGGGGGGGGTTGGCTGCACCTGATTAGAGTTATTAGATCTTCAGCCATTCTTATCATTTGTTTTTTAGGCATAGAGGCCTGAGCATGTGGCCTAGGCATTGTTTTTTTAAGCATGGATCGAGATTTAGGTCTAAGTAAAGAATGAGGCGCCAGTTTAAAATGCAAGTCCGTAGGCCTGAATACACCCTCAGAAGCCGGTGCCTACACAGCGGCTCCGGACCCATCCAAGGTAGAGACATCCTTGGGTTCCATAGTTGAAGCATCTCACGGCATACCGGACTTTGAATGGGTCTCAGTAGAGGCCTGCGAATCAGAAGTAGTGGTTATCAGGGGCTGCAAATGCACCTCACGGAGTACCGGCGAACTGGCAACTGACTTAGGAGAAGTGTCGTCATCAGTTTTGGACCTTGGCAGCCTGTCTCTGTCTTTATCTTTGCATTTTTTCGGAATCCCGATAGTCGGATGGCTAACCGATGACATTTCTGGATAATTAAACGAGAACCGAAATATTTAGAGGCAAAAATATACCGATGACGGATAGTGCGCTGATTAAATAAAGCACAAAACCGACAGCAAGGTACGTCGTGGTCAAGGCCTAGGCAAGGAATACAGTACGAATGAAAATCTTTATGAGGTATTTGCTTTCCACAAGTAATGCAATTATTAACTTTTACTGACATCGGTAAGGAACAAGAAAAAGTTTCCCCAACAGAGTAATTAACTTTAGTTGAAGACTTTGGTTCTGAAACTCGAAAACGAAAATTTCAGGAGTCGGCCGACCGGCACTTATGAACTGCTTTTGCTTCGGGCACCGCACAGCAAGAAAGACTGATGTAATGGCATTGGCTGCATGTCTTATACCCCTGACATCATGGAAGAAGCAACAGCAACCAACGCAGGACCCAAGACTTTGTTAATCAGGCCGACTGAGGGCTACCTGCAAGCAGATAACCAAATGTAATGACTGCAACAGTGAAACACGAAGATCATCTGGGAAGACCCATTTAGATTATCCGGCTCTAAAGCACCAAAAATTAGATGACCTCAGGGAACACCCACATGTACCAGTTGCTGTGCTGCTTTAGTACTTACTACAAAAGCAACAAAGTCAACAACAGTGAAACACGAAGATCATCTGGGAAGACCCATTTAGATTATCCGGCTCTAAAGCACTAAAAATTAGATGACCTCAGGAAACACCCACATGTACCAGTTGCTGTGCTGCTTTAGTACTTACTACAAAAGCAACAAAGTCAACAAACACAATGTGGTACTTGGCAAATGACTTCACCTTCCTGTAGACAGAAGTTATTAAACATTTAGTACTCTCCACAAGAAGCCGGCAAATAAAGATTCTTATCCTTCACAGTCTAAGCCGTGAGCTAGAGTTATCTTATTTTATTATTTTAGTTAATTATTTGTTTGCCAGGATAGTCCAACTGGACAACAAGTGTCTGTATTCAGCGAAGTCCTGGGGAGAAAAACTCCATATGTTTACAGAGAGAAGAAAAATTTACAAAAAAGACATTACAGAGTAGTAGCATAAAGATTGTAGACTTTACAGCCGTTAGTATACAATAAGAGGATAGTATACAATAAGAGGATATTCCCCCTTTTGGCTGAAAATACAAGAGTACAAAATATACAAGGAGTGTAGATAAGAACCTGGTAGAGCATTGCAAGATATTTCACAACTGAATAAGTGTATATAAATGTTTAAGTTTCCATATATACATTCAAGCAAATATACATGTAACAGCATATATACATACACACATACACACACACACACACACACACACACACACACACACACACATGTACATACACTCATATATAGGTTACTGCTCACACACAGATAGGTATAGTTAGATGGTGTTTGTGTTGTCCATCTTGAGAAGAAACCATACTCGCTGAAGTTAAAGCAAACCATCATATAAGAAGCCAGCCTGCTGTCTAACTTTACCATAAGATAAGGTACTCTATGGGTTAGAAAAAAAAATGGTAATAAGAATAAATGTTTGAAGCACAATATATTCACGCATGTTATCATTCAGACTTAAAAACACACACACACACACACACATATATATATATATATATATATATATATATATATATATATATATATATATATATAATACATAATCACAACCAAAATAAAATATCCTCTGCCCTCTTCTTTGACCTCTCCAAGGCGTTTGATATGGTTGATCACAAACTTCTAATCCACACCCTGAAAACATTGTCTAGATACTAATGGCCTTTAATGGTTCCATTCCTATCTTAGTGGCAGACAGCAGGCTGTCCTTTGGCAAAACAAACTATCTAACCTCCTACCCAACTCCCTTGGTGTGCCCTAGGATTCTACACTAGGGCCCCTTCTGTTCTCTATTTTCGTCAATGACCTCTATACTGTTATCCCAAAAGTCAGCTGTATCCAATACGCTGACAACTCCACCCTAATCTGATCAGACACATCCCAGACAGAACTATGGTCAGCTACACAAAACACCTTCAGCATAATAGAAAATTGGCTTTCTGGTCGTCATCTGATCTTAAATCCCCAAAAAACAAAACTGTTACTTTTCTCACCAACTCTTAAGTCCACTGCATTTACCTTTACCATAAAGTCCAATAATGGCTCTATAATCTCCCCAGACACTTCTACAAAACTACTAGGTGTTACCATAGATAACAATCTTAAATTAGACCTGCATGTTAATCAAACCATCAATAAAAAAATTATGATCACTTTACAGGATAAAAGCCTTCTTGACCCCATCTGCTAAAATTGCCATAGCTCACCCTCACCTACTTTCAACTCTCCTGTACGCATTTCCTTTACTCTCTAATCTAAACAAGTCTGTTCTCAATAAACTTTCCATCTGCTACAAAAACACTGCCAGATTTGCCACTGGTCTACCTTATAGGATACACCACTGCATCAATCTAAACCAGCTTGAGTGGCTAGAACTGACCAGCTTGATCCAGTATAACCAAATGATTATGGTTTATAAAATCCTTTACAACCCAGACAATACTCCTGTACTTAAAAACATTATCACCCCCTATAACAATCCCAGGCCCCTTCGATCTTCTAACAGACTGCTAGTTCAATCTATCAAAACCAATAACTCAGCCGGTGACTCTCTCTTTGCCAACTCTGCAGGTAGATCCTGGAACTCACTCCCAGCTGATATTACTTTACTTTCTACCCTGAGTCAATTAAGTAAGACTCCGTCAATACTTGACACTAAGCTGGCTATGTCAGTGTATTAAACCTGGCTAACTCTGAGTTAAAAACCTGTAATAAAGCTTAGTTGTGTTTCTTAAACCGGACCTGCCCCCGGTATTATCTCGAAACTTTGGAATTTGTACAACTTGTTAAGTATGTAGCCATAGTATATTCTGTATCTGTAATCTTAATTGTTTACCTTGTAATCTTAATTGTTTCCTTGGAGCTTTTCTCCCCGGGCCACTGCTGAAAATGAACATGTATCCAGTCGGACTATCCCGGTCAACAAATGTAAAATAAAAATAAAATATATATATATATATATATATATATATATATATACACACACACACACACACACACACAAATATATGCATATATATATATATATATATATATATATATATATATATATATATAAAACACACACAAATATATATATATATGTGTGTGTGTGTGTGTATATATGCTTCAGTAATAGCATAAAATTATTATTCAAATTGCTCTTGGATTGAGTTTTGTGTGTGTGTAAGTGGGCACCCACATCCTGTGATAGACTGACATTCCCTCCAAGAATGACTTCCTGCCTAATACCTACTGCTGTATGGAATAAACTCTCATCCACTGCTACTCTGAAATGAGTACAGACACAAAGAGCAATTACTATATAGTATAGCAGGTAAGGATACAGAATACCTAACTTTCACAAGACTGTTGTTTATGCCAGTTTTTCAAAGGACTAAACAGAAGAACACAGGCCAAAGCTGATACCATTAGTATCCTCAATAAATAATAGAGGTAACAGAAATGTACTCTTAGAAGTATTCGAAAGAAAACAAAAGGAGGAGTGAGTTGCAAGGAAGACATGATTCTTTTTTTTTTTTTTTTTTACCTCAAACTGCATGAGTACTGTTCCACTTTCCAGTCCTCTTTTCAGCTGTTCCATAGATTCCTCTAATGTATCGCCATGATGAAGAGGTGGGGGAGGAAGATATTCAGGTGAAGACTGAAAGTCTGCCTCATCATCCGTCTTGTCAATAACAGGCCTAGTGACTGAGAAACGAAGTGAAATATTTTTAGTTACTCATATGTCAGAAAAACAGAATTATTATTTACTTCCTTATAATTCAAAGTCTACATGCAGCAATGAGTAATTTCAATGCTGTAAATATCTGAAATGTCATTACAAAGAAACATCAGTAATGAGAGTAGAGGAATAATACACAATAATACATTGGTATGGTGGCATTCATACAACAGCAAAATGTCTGAAATGTATTTTTTCCACGTTGAGTAACTATGGCTTTGCACTTAAATTTAAAAAAAAATAAAAAGGCAGTATGAGGAGGACTGTATACTAGCAAAGTGCTTGTAATTTATCAGTTTCACTGTATAAAACTCTATGACCCAGGTGATTGAAATTTGATTAGCAGTTTGACTGACTGCTGTAAAACAGTGTGGGGGAGGGAGGAGTAACATGGATTTGCTGTCTTACCTCTACTCAAGGAGAGGGGGAGCTCATTCCTGTGGTGGAATGGCTAGTAGAGACTATAGCTCCCGCAAAAGTGCTGGCTTCAAAGGGGAGGAAGAACATCCTAAAAGGTTAAGTCAATCACAGAAGCGAGTGACACTCCCTTTTTGTGCCCACTGCTTACCAAGCTACTGGCACATTACTGCGCATATGCAGTTGGGTTAGGGCTGCTAAGGCAAAAACGTAACTTCTGATGGGTTGTCATCTCTCAACCCAGTGTATGTGGATGGAGCAATGGGTTAGTTGGCCAAGAGAGGGTCTGGTGGTCAGCAGGTAGGTAAGGCAAAACCTTAAAATATAATGATTACAATTTTTTACTTTTTTAAGTTGGAAAGCTATGGCTTTACACTTCACATCTGAAATAAAAAAATATGCTGAGGGAATAAATATAAAGCTTACTTATAAGAAAGCCTGCAGTTACTCCAGCTTGTTTTATACACTATGACTGCCACAGTATATCAGCAATAATATTTAAATACTGTCAAGTATACAGTACACATCAAGTGACAATGGCTTGCATACCTAAGGAAAACATTTTTAAATAATACCTACAAAATAACCATTCAGGTCAAGTAAATCACTTGAAACTCGCATAGTATACTGACCCACCAATGTAGTGGTAGGTCATTTCCAAGTATTGTTGGTGGTTTTGGTAACAGATTATTAGTCAATGGGTAATGAGTGGCCCATATTTGTGCCCCTTTTCCAAGGCGCATATTAATTACTACTACTATACAGACCCTAGGGGTGCCTGGAGGGATTAAGAGCAAGTAACATGGCTTGGGGATGAAAAAATATGGTAAGCATATACATAATTCATGCTTCTGAACAGTCAAGGTTAAGTCTGCTGCTGGAGGAATCAAAAGGTAAGAGAATGCATCCATGCATGGCACGTCACTGGTTTCATCTGTCTGTACCTATCAGTTTTCTCAGTGCTGCAACTGAAGGTGCAAGGTATTTTTTTCACTATGGAGGAAGGACTCAAGTTGTGATAGGAAAGTACCAGACCAGTGGGCAGCAATCTGAAAACAGAGCTCATAATGACTGGGGTTGTACAGTGATAAGGCAGTGGTCAGGAAGGCAACATTTTTAAAATACCTAAGGAAATGGTAGACATCAGTTGCTGGTTTTCTAATCTAGTGCTTTCATAACTTACCTTAAAGCCTAAATAATCTCAGTGTTCACAAACTCAGGTACTACTGAGGGATGTGAACTTCATTTATCTACATGGCAAGCATCTCACCGGAACTTCCCCCTTTTCTAGGTTGCACTCATTACTTACTTGAGAGATTTCTGACCATTAACATTCACAACACAGAACACGGTAATGGGATCCACAGCAGCACTTGGGAGAAGATTACAGGGTAACAGACTATCTTCAGTTTTAACAACAATACAGCCCTTTCCTAAACAATTGCAAGAATCTCACTAGAACAATTTACTTTGAGGCATACGCCACAGAAAGTTAAGGCTACTGAGCAAGCCAGCATGATCTGCATGTAATTTGGTATAAAGAACTTACAACGTTTTACCTGGAATTTAGACCTCATGGAAGTTAGATCACATCTCATCGCTGTTTTTATTTATTAAGCTTTACAACACGATATGGCATTGTGTTATGGTGAAATATTTGCATAAGTGAAGTAATACACTTGAAATCAAGACTTTACATATTTGAAATTACAGAAATACAATTTGAAGTAGAAATATATCAGCGGATTACTTTCATTATTAGGGAAATTAATAGAAAACGGGATTCTTGTGATCCAGAAATTTGATTTATTTCTTATTGCAAGTGAACTAAATGAGAAATATTCTGTGAGCTGCAATTTTGCATACTGCTGGAGAAGAAACCAAAACAGTATTTAACTTTTTTTTAACTTTTATAAAGGAGTGGAACAGCAAACTAGCAACACTTATGGAAAAATTCACTGACTACTGTCTGTCGGCCTACAAAGAATGGGCAATTTACTACACAACAGGACAAGGGATCCTACACAGATTACAGATGCTTATGTCACTCAGTGATAACAAACAGCCAGAGACTGTGAATATGGTCAATTACATGATTCTGCAATAGCATAAAAATGATTTATGGTATAAAACATGATGTAAAAGGGGGCAGGGTGTTAAGAAAGACGTTATCTAAAGCTTTAGATGTGTACAGCAAAAGTGAAATTAAGTTACACACAGCTAAAAGAAATAACTAATGAACAGAACATTCACAAGATAAAATGTGAATTAAACAATAAGGCAGAAATACATGTAGTCAGAATATGCTGCAAAAGGAATGGATATGAAAGAAATGATTATGTGATTTATTTATTTACTGGCATTTGTTTACCAGGAAAGTCTGGCTGAAAGTGCTCTTTTTCACTGGAGGCCTGGGGAGAAAAGCTCCATTATGCAGACATTCATGGACATAATTTGCAATGTTTCATCATTTACAATCAGTTTCATTCATAAGCAACAGTTCCGTTATTCAGACATCCTTAACATCAGTTACATCATTTACAGTTTCAGTTATAAATAACAGCTGTGGGTTGTGTATGAATACTTGTTTCTTAAGAGTTGAGCAGCCCAAAGAAAGAAAGAAGGGGAGGAGACACAAGAAACAAAGGAGATGAGATGATAGAGGATAGTATAGATGTGACAACAGTGAATTAAGTTTTGTGCAGCACAGAGTTATGGCATGAATTCATATAGCTATATTAGTACCAGTTTAACCAGGGTGGTGCAGGTGCAGAGACATTTATCTATCAGGTGATGTTTCAGTTGGCATTTACTTTTTCAGGTTGCAGACTGTTTTTAAGTGGCGTGGGATAGTATCCCAGCTATTAACAATAAAGTGCGAGTACAGCAAGTATCCTGGATTGTTGTTAGGTTTAGTTAAAGAGAGTAATGATTTGTCAGATGAACATAGAGGTCTCAGTAGTGTAAGGTTGAATGCCGAAGTGAACAGAGAAGAATTTGTCAGAGTTATGCAGTAGTCTGAAGGCTGTAATTAATTGTGAGTACAACAAAGAATTATTTAGCTTGAGCCAGTTTAGTTGTTTTATAGAGATGTGGTGATGGATCTATATTGACAGTTGGTTGTGAATTTGGCTACTTTATTCTAACACTGTTCTACTTTGGCAGATAGACAGAAGTTGAGAATAGTTAGGATACAAGGGGCATATAATATGGTGGGGAATAGAAAAGAAGTCGCTGTGCTTTGTTTTACAGAGTTAGTAAGGTAGCTTTTGGTGTGTCTTCTTTATGGCTTGCTGAAGGTGGAGAGCAAATTTCAGGTGGTGGTCTACAATCACACCTAGTAGTTTGGTATGAGTCTTGTTGGACAAGAGTATATTAATAGTAGTTTTTTGGGAGGAGAGAGAAAGAGAGAGATGGAGGACGAACAATATTCTTTTTTCTATTTAGAAGGAGTTGAGAGTTGTTGAGACAAGCTTCTATGGAGTAGAAGGATTTCTGGCCAGGTGTATGGACCATGGGTAGTGTCCAGCAGCACATATTAGAATAGATTCATTGGTGTATTGTACTATGTTGGCATCTTTGGCTGCTGTGTATAGGTCTTTGATAAACAAGTTAAACAGTAGTGGTCCTGGGATGCAGTCTTGTAGTACTCCAATGGACGTAGGAAGGAAAGATAATTATCCATAAGACAAGGAACATGAACATTTTTATTTAAAGTTTGCAGTAGGTACATCTATAATCATAAGAGGATGAGTTATGCTGCTTTTAATAAAGCGTGTTAATGCGTGTTGAAAAGTTCATTTAAAATGTGTAAAAGTATATACAAATATTATAAAAATAATTTAAAAGTGGTTGAACAGAAATATGAAAATGAACAGCTCTAATGTGCACAGAGGAAGTGAAAAGCATTGATAAACTGAATTGTGCAAATATATCTGTAGCAATGAAATAGGAGTGCATAATGGTGGGAAAAATACAGTTCATGTCAAGTTAAAATACATTTGTTAAATTAACTGTCAAAATACTTTTGAACAGTCAGAGCCAAATGGTATATTAAGTTATCCTGCTCACTGGTGACACCACTGGGTCAAACATTGCTGTCAGTATTCTTATTCCAAGAGGAGCACTTACAGATGAAAATTCTCCTCATGCTTTGAGTTCTGCAGCTAGCAAAAAGCTAGTGATGTTACAATGAATTCAGAGTGTAGAGGTAAAGACTGCATGTGCTCAAAATTAGTAACAGAGTATCAGAGATATTTCAGATGCTGCACAAACCCACTTTAATATTCTATGACTACTCTGATTTATTTACAGGCTTAGGAAACTGGCAGGAGAATATTACATAAAAATAAAATATTCTGCAGCGTCAGTAATCACTCGACTGGATCCTAGTTTCAGATCCCCCCAAATACACCAAGTCCGGAATCCTTCCAAATAATTTAAGTGACCACCTACCCACCTACACAAACAGGACCAAAATCCACACCTATAAAACCTCATACAATCTGTCTGACTTCAAAAATACTCCAATTTAACTCAATACTAAAATCAATAAACTGATCCATACTAAACCCTCTAAAAACCCTACTACTAGATGATGCTGTTAGCCACTTCAACAAAATATTCCTTGATACCCTTGACCACCTAGCCCCTCTCCATACAAAAAAAAATAAAAACTAATTGTGCTCCCTGGCTAACCAAGTCTACCAAAAACTTACTAGTAACAAGAGACAAAGCCTGGCAAGTACAGAAAAAAAAAGCCAAAACAAAAAGTGATCTAAATTATCAAAAGTAAAGACAAGCTACACAACAAAGCAAAAAATGCTACACAATGATAAGAAGCACTATTTCTCCCACCAGCTAACTTCCCACAAAAACAACCCAAAAACGTTTTGGCATAACATATCTCCATTCCTCACCCTTGGAACCAAATAAAGGCCATCCTCTAATATCAATAAAATCCCATCCCAAATAGAAGAAGTTTTCAGCACACATTTCATAGATATTATACGTAACTTACTAAATTTTTCCAACAACCCCACAAAACACCCCCCCATGCATATTCTCAGCCTCTTCATATTTCTATATCACACAAGACACAACTACAACTGTACTGCATTTGTCTTTTACTTTGTGAAGCTTTTCTCCCCAGGCTTCCGATGAAAATGGATTCCTGACCCAGTCAGACTTTCCTGATCAACAAATGTCAAATAAATAAATACATGCTCCTTGAAACGTGTTTGTTGTAATCAGAAGAGTGATGAACAGGAAACAAACATATAGAAAGCCTCAGTGTTACTACAACTCAATGATTTTTATTTGCACTGATCTACAACACCTGAATAAAACAAGTAAAAGAAAAGATTACTCACTGGTTACAGACAAATAAGTTTCAAAATGCCATTGATAATTGTATGTCAGTACTAGATGCAAACCAGGGTATTTGGAAGATAGTACTAGATGAACAAGACTTCACCTTGTGGGAATGTCCCATGCTTTGGGAAAGTACAGGCTTCTTGTTTATACATTAGTTAGTTAACTGGGTAGATGGGCTGATCAAAGACAATTTTCACCCATGTCCTGAGCCAACAGGCAATAGAAGTACAATATACTGATATAATGAGGAAACAATAAACACGGTATACAACATTACACATGTACAGGATGTAGCAGTGGAGTTAACCAGTTTTAAAACTGTAAATAAACTGTCACACATACAGACAGCGAACAATCAAAATATAAGCCAATCAAAATATAATCATGCTATTTATAAACGTGCAAGCGGCGACAACAGAAACAAATTTCAGACTGATAAGCACTTGCCTGAGCTACAAAATGTTGGAGAGGCTTATTAATAGAAATTTAACTTGACAGTACAGTGCTAATGTTACCCCTGTGTCTTAGAAACAGATGCATATGTACTTTTCCCTTATATGTAGTTACATCTTCTTGCATGACAGCAGACTTCAATTACAGTCACTTTACTTGGCGAGTCTCCATGATGCAGGGGTTAGCTTGTGAAATATTTATTACAAATAGGAGGAGAAAACTGAGGTATTTGCAATTTAATGCAAAGACTACTTAAAGCATCTGAAGTGCTTTTTTGGGGTAGTTTGTCAGCTAGAGTAAAACAATACTGTTTACAGTAAACTCTCAGTTAAATGGCATCCATGAGGATTGGTAGATGCCGGATAGCTGTAGTTTCTGGTTGCTTGAGAGTTACTATTAAAAATAGACCTGACTAATACTGTACATGATGCTATTTGTTTGGTTTGACTTGTTCTCAAGTGGGTTTGACTTGTTCTCAGGTGGGGAGAGAGGAAACTTATTCCTATCTTCCTTTTTAAGACTCAAACTCTAGTATGTTTCTGTGGGGGGAAACAAAGTGCAACACATGAAAACTATACTGTAGTTCTTCAACTTTTTTTCTGGTTAGAGAAAAACAAAAATAAAGCTCACACCTTGAAAACTAACCAAAAGAGAACATACATAATATTAGTAATATAAAACACTTGGTTAGACATAGCAGGATAAAATCAAAGATAATTTATTACCACATATAACGTAAGCACTTTCACGGTTTAACTAACCTCTTCATCAGACCATGGTTAAACCGTGAAAACACTTGCATTATATGTGGTAATAAATCATCTTTGTTTTTATCCTGCCATGTCTGAGTTTTTCATATTTCTTTTTTTCTGGTTGCTTGAGAATGCAGTTGCTTGAGCTCCGGTTAACTGAGAGTTTACTGTATTAAGTAACTGTAGCCAAGTGCATTTAAAAATAATTTGAGCTGGCACTGACAAATAACCAATCTGCTCTCTGAACTGTGTATTGAGGATGCTCTCTGCTGTTAGACAAATGAACCTTAGTATTTCATTTTAGTCATCTACAATAGTAATGTATTGTGCATCATGTCTGGAGCAAATACTGATAAAGCATAGTCAGCCATATATTCAGTTTATAGGTACTTACAAAGATAATGATTCAACAGGATCTTATTAAAACCTAGTCATGTATTACCCAAAGCTTATTTGGTCTGGCCTTTTGTGTATTTTTTTTTACTCAAGGCATGTTATTATGAGAACAGCCCGGGGCAGGTATTTATATTTCCCTTTCTCATAAAGGGCAACAGTGCTAAGACCTGGGTGAACTTTCTGTTTCCCATCTATTTGACCAGATTACATTTGAATAGAATAAGGGATGTTCTTTGTTTAACATGAAATAGAAGGAAATTTCAAAGAAGTGGCATTCTCTGTGAGACATATGAACTATCCAGCTTGTTCTACCTAGGTTACAAATGAGATTTAGGCCTCGGGTGGCTATTTCTGACACAACTGGACTTGCAGATGTGTAGTAGATCTGAAAAGGTGGGGTTGGTAGAGGCTCTGTATGGAAGGCAGTGATCATCCCTCGGTAATCTGTAAGACAGTGAGTAGTGGGAATGGGGCCCTGGGGGGATCCTTGTAGCTTTTGTAATTTAGGCCCCTGTTTTTTAATGAGAAAGCACTTTGGCCCTTGACTTGCGTAAGATGTTTGGTCTGGTACATACCACTGGGGAAAATGTACTCAATGACAAGCTTATTGAGTGCAGAATGCAGTGGAATGATGATCTCTCTGGACCTGGCTACCACATCCTTACTAATAAGTTGGCAAAGAAAAAGGATTTCCTAACAATAGTGGAAATTTGAGGGTTGAATGACAGCTCAGTGTCCTACAGGTCCCCTACTGTTGGGTCAGTTTTCAGGGGAGTGTTGTTTATGTGGCACTTGCTGGGGATGTCATATTTGCTGAAGGATACTATTACGCATTTTTGACATTTAATTTTAGGACATGGCTTTAACACCAGTTATCTCTGGAGGAACTTATACAGCTAAATGTAAATCCCGGTGTAACTTGCTGGAAAGCTAACTGGCTCACAGCTAAAACTCTGGATATTAGCTTGGGTGGAGCAATATCCTCCCATAGACCTGTCACTAGTGCTGTACCTCAGAGTCCTATCCTGGCTACTCTTCTTTGGCATCTGTTTCTCAGAGGTTAAAACTGATGTAAACGGTTTATGGCTGACCATATTTTCAGATGCCTGTAAACTTGATGCCATTTAGCTTTCCAGCAAGTTACACCGGGATTTACATTTAGCTGTATAAGTTTGTCAACTATGCCAGAGTGTGGGATGGTATCAGATGCCTTTGCAAGGTCCAAATATGCAGTGTGTACAGATTTTCCCTCATCTCTGGCTCTTTTTGAAAAGGTTAACAAGGTTATGCAAGCAGGATCTGCCACTGTCAAAGCTGAACTGGTTCACAGCAAGACTCTGTAGGTTGCCTATGTCTTTATTGATTAATTCCATGGTGATCATTTCCATAGCCTTAAAGTGAGGTGGGTCAGCATTTCAGCTTACAGTCAGTTGATGTCTCACCTTTATGCAGGGGAATGACTGCTGCAGTCCTACATTTGTTCAGTACAAACCCTGTTTGAAGGCGATATTGAAAAGCTGCTGTAAGGGGGAATCAGGGTTGCCAGATTTCCAACTGGCCAGGTAGGGACAAAAAAAAAAAAAAGGTCTTTCACGCTAGGTGAAGGAAAAAAAAAAAAGGTCTGTCTTTAAACACGGAGCTTACTTGTGTTTAATGCGGAACATCAGGCAGTTCTGCATTAAACACAAGTAGCTCCATGTTTAGTGATTTTTGATTGCCCCGTATGCCATTATACGAGCCAATCAAAAAAAAAAAAAAAATCGCAAAATGGAGCTACTTGTGTTTAATACAGAACTGCTTGAAGTTCCGCATTAAAAGCAAGTAGCTACGTGTTTAGTGATTTTTGATTGGCCCATATGCTGGTATACGGGCCAATAAAAAAAAAAAATGGAGGCTGTTTCGCTGGGATTTAAACCAGCAGTGAGGGACTCTGGATCGGGCAGCTGATCCCGGGACAATCCCGCTCAAATAGGGATGTCTGGCAACCCTGGGGGGAGTAACAGGTCATGTTTTAGGCTGGTTAGGAGCAATTTTTGCATGTTATCTGGCTCTGCAGAAGCAGTGTTCTAGGCCTTAGAGCTTTGGGCACCTGCTCCTGGGACACTGGGAGAGGTTGATGGATACTGGTATGTGGTCTGGGACTGAAGAGAGAGATGGGAGAGATGGGGGGGTGAAGTTAGAGCTAAATTTCTCTGCTTGTAGATTCATGGTTGGAATAAATATTATTACCCATTACTTCTGTGCAGTTTTGTGTATTATTTCTGAGGTTTTTAATGTACTTAAAGAAGACTTTGTGATTACCTTTACCTTACTTTTTGTCTGGGTTGCTATTTTTATCTCGTATCCATTTTTTTTTTAGATTTAATCAGAATTCGCAGTATTTTGTTGCGTTTTGGCCAAAGTATTTTGACATTTGGGGAGTCACGTGTATGACCATTTTACCTCTTACTGTAAAGCCTGTTTATATTTAGGTTCGACCACAGGGGGGTTATTTTAAGTTTGGCATTTTATTTACTTCAGTGGAAGGCAGATGCTTCAAAGAAGTTTCCTATGTAAGTACAGCATTTGGTAGCAAAGGAGTTCACATTTATAGAGGGGTCATCAGGGCGGAAGAGAATACTGAACTTCACCAGATCATCACTCAGTTTTAGTACATTAGCTTTAACATAATCTCGGAATACAGAGTTATTTGAGGTTGCTTCTGGGTCCAGTCTTATGGTGAATATAACTGATTTTGGTTGGATATGGCTAGGGAGGATGCTACCACTAAGTCCAGAGTTCTGTTTCCCTAGTTGGAGTTTGCACTAGCTTGTCCACTGAGTTTATATTTATGGAGTTCAGAAATCTCTAGGCATGCATGTCAGGGAAAGTATGTTTCCCAGTTTATAGAAGGGTAGTTGAAGTGGGATCAGTTCATTTACAGCTACAGTTTTGCAAGTCTCTGTTGTAAGCAGATTGGAAATTTTAGAAGCCACTTTCAACTGATTTCAAACCTTGATAAAAAAAAAAAAACTTCAATACAAGTCTAGAAGAACAGAGTTTCATTGGCTATAACACCCAAGTACTTGTGTATAAGGCAGTTGGTCATCACGTGGATCTTTAACTCTCAAGGCTGATTATTTTGAGTCTACTGCCTGTGCTAAACAACTGTGGATTTTTGTGAACTAATATGTAATTAAACTGTAAGACAACCAATTCCAGAGGTATGAGAACTCTATTTGTAAATCTGCCTGTAGTAAAAAATAAAGATGAGGGAAATTTAGTAAATACATCAATCTACATATGTTAATTGGGTAGATCCTAAGATAAGTAGAAAAAAAAGTAAAGGCTAATAAATACAGTTACTAATAATTATAAAAGGTCTGTTTACTAGGCAACTGTGGAACCATTGGACTTCATCCACAATAATGAAATAAATGAAATGTAATAAAGAAATAAAAACTGAGTGATCGACTGTTTCAAATGCTCTACTCAAGTCTAGGAAAATGGCCCCAGTTAGGTGACCTTTTACAATACTGAAAATATTTGGCTGGTAAGGATGAAAATAACAGTTATGGTACTACATAAAGCATGAAATCTATTCTGTTTACCTGATGTGTCATTTTTGAGTCTATATCAGCATTTCGAATGATGACAATATCGAATACGATACTGTAGCGTCGAGAATGTCAAAAGTGCAGAACATCGAACGGGTAAACGGAAATCTCCGTAATGGGAGATTTCTGCTTACTTCAATGTAGTGTGGTCTCGGAGTCGGTATATTTAAGTAGTGGGGGGGTGTGGGGGAACAGCCCCCCACGTGGATGGTGCAGGGATGCTTGCCCCCTGCCTACACCCTTTAAGTTTTTTTTGGGGGGTGTTATCAGCATTCGAAAATGTAATAGGTCGATCATTTCAGTTCGACATTTAGTGATTCGACCTATTACATTTTTGAAATGCTGATATAGACCCGACATTTTTGAACATACCCTAATGTGTGGTCATACACTATAGTCTCCAATATTTCTTAAATAGGGCAAATGTTTGCAAAAGGACAACAGTCAGTGGCCATTTTTGTTTGTGTACTTTTGAAAGTGGTACAATCAAGTCATGCTTAAAATTGTAAGGTATGCAACCAGTTGTTAGTGACAACATAATTAGAGACATGCATAGCAGTACAGAAGGGTAACTGATTGGAGGCTACAAAAGAGGACATCATATAGGAAAGGATGAGATGATATAGGACCCTAATTTCATTCAATGTGTCAAAACTGAGGTTAATGAAACAGGCTTTTTTTTGGGGGGGGGGGTATTGGAATTAGAGGGTTTTATGAAATTTCAGAATTGTTTTGGGTTGCCCAGATGATGGGTATGTTGTATTTTTTGTATGTTGTATTTTTTTTTCTTGCAATCAGCTTTACTTTTCAGCTCTGTGGAATGTTCAATGGATTTATAATTTTCCAACATAACAGTATTTTCTGTTAGTCTTTTCCATTCTTCCCAGGCTTTATTTCTTCTAACTCATCCACTTGGCATTTTGTCTGCACTACAGGTGTTCCCAAGAGATATTACCTAAGCAAGTGAAGGATTAGAAGATGTAAACTTAAATGATGATCTATTACTTTGGAGTCAGATACAAAAGGAAAGAACATTTAACTATGCTTCTAATATTGCTATCAGAGATGTAGATGTGGACGGAGCTATAAACTGAAAAACAGATTTCAAATGCTCAAAAAGCAAATTTACAGATGCTCCAATGTCCCATGCAGCACATGGGATGTGAACTTGATTGAACATTTTATAATATGAAATGAATAGCTTAGCTGTGTTGCAAGTGATACCAGCCACAACTGTGTATTAGTATGATCTTATGACCAGCTGCAATTATGTTAACAGCAGTTTCAGATGTGAAAAAGAACTGCTAGCAAAAGTGTATGGATATGAGAAATTCCATGACTATGTCTAAAGTAAGGATGTCCACATAGAAGCAGACCACAGCACTCAAAAGCATCTTCAGAAAATCTTTGTATAAGACACCCTTGTGATTACAATGGATGTTGCGTAAAAGCATGACTTTACACTGATATACAGACCAGGCTAAGAGCTACATGTAGAAGACATGCTGAGCAGAATATATCTGCCACACAAGCTTAAGAGTTGTTAGAAAAATTAAATTGGAGATGTTTTAGGGAATTACAGTGAACTGCAATGACAGAAGAAAGTGAAATAATTTCAAAGGGTGCACTGATGTTACATTAGAAATGCATTTTCTGATAGATATTACAATGAAAAGAGATGGCTTCAGCAAAAGTCATTAGCAAAAATCAAAAACAAAAAATCAGTTCCCAAGACTAATAATAAACCAGCAACAAAAAACTTGCAAACATCAAGACTTTGTATTCTATTTATTAAATCACAAGTGCTTTCATTCACTGATGTTGTTGTTGTGTCTTTCGGCTTTTACCGGTTAGGGGTCACCACAGCGGAACTCCGGTCCGCTCATGATTGGCAGTAGATTTTTACGTGCAGAGTTGCCAGCTCTGACGCACAACCTTCAAAGAAGGTAAGCCCATTCATGCATGTCTCCACACAGAAGACGCTCTAGCTGAGAATCGAACAGGACAGCGTCTTACTGTGAGGCGACAACGCTACCGCACTGATAAGACATGAATTTCATGAGATACACACTCCCTCTTGCACACTTCCTTAAAGTATGAAATGCTGCCACCTAATGATTAACATCACAAACTACACTGACATAAAAATAAAACTGTAGTAATATATTCAATTAAAAATTACTTACCAAAAATACATGAATTCATAAATGTAATCAAAGATATCAATAATTAATAAAATATGTTTAGTTGTGTATTAAATAACCTATTGACAGAGGTAAAAACTGGTCTGCCTATGCTGAGAAAAGGAAACTACACTGGCAGTCATTACTAGATACTGTTACTTATGCTTTAATAAATTGAATACCAATTTCTTGACATCTGCATTTTTTTTGTTGTTGTTGGAAATGCAATCTTATTTTTCATTCAAAAAAAAAAGAAAAAAAAAACACTTGTGTTCAGGGCCTGATACTCAAAGAAAACAAAATCCTACTTGTCAATCAACTTTCAAAACAAATGGTTGTCTGGTAACAATAAACGTCAAAGAGCAAGCTATATAGCGATTTGTCAAACTATGTTAACTCAGTCACAACATTCTCCCAGCACTATCTTGGTCTGTTTTTCTACTGGAGAGAATACTCCTTCTAGCATCTGGAAGCTGGGTCTGCAGCTGCTGTTTGGTGACTGCAAAATATAAACAGATCAGGACTCACAAGGAGGAGATGGGTTACATTTATCTCCCATAAAGTGCCAGTGCAAAATAAAAGATTAATCATCATTTGTTGTATCTGGCTACAATTAGGATATTTTTTTCAGAAGAAGGTAGGGTTTTTTTGTGACGTCTCACCCCCACCCCACAGGAAGTGATAGTGGCACTAAATGGCCTAGGACTACAAAAGCAGGCTATCAATATCAGTGGCTCAGATACTGATCAATGACTGAACAACAGCAGGTACCTGGGACTGGAGCCACATGTTCATAGGATCATAGAATCATACGACATTACTACGGTATCGACCTGGAGGTCATTTTACGCCTAGCCGTTTCATCCCACTGTAACACTACAGAAATGCTAGTCAGTACCAAAGACTACATTTAATGATGACTGTCCATGTCCAGGAGGGTTGTGGGCTCTATCCCTGGTAAGAATTTATGGTTCCCCATCCACTCATCCAGGTTCCTCCTGAACAGTGCCCGTGAAGTGCTCTGTTTCACATGAACTGGCAACCTGTACCAAAGATGCTGCAGTTGCTGGGAGATAAATCGGTCCCTCCAGCATGTCCTGTTTAAGCTATTTAGGTCCCTGGGATGGGTAGCCCTAGTTCCATTTGATTTATGGATATGCAGCAAATTCATTAGGTCTGGGTCTTGAATTGCTCTGTAGGCTAAGTATAAGTCTCCCCAAAGAAGTCTATACAATATGGAGTATAGTGACAGGGACTTTAGTCGGTCTGTGTTAGGCACATGCTGGAGCCCTTTGATCTTTTTTGTTAGAAACCTCTGAGGTCTCTCATTAATATCTGTAGATGCTTAGTATGGTACATGACAAACAGGGCTTATACTCAATTATGGACTGCATAAGTGTTGACTATAGGGGGGTTATAATGTCTTTCGCTCTCGAGGTGATGCCTTTAATAATCAAGTGTGCTACACAGAAAGCTTTCCTTACTACAGCAGACGCATGGTGGTCGAAATTAAGGTTGCAGTCAATATGTGATTCCCGGGTCCCTTACTACTTTATGGGTACTTGGGGTACTGTTGTTGATTTGATAGTGTGAGGGGACATTACTTGTGCCGAAGGGAATGATGATGCATTTTTCTTTGCATTAATTTTGAGATGATGATAAATACACCCATCATCGGTCAGCGCGAGATCCTCCTGGCGTATACTGACATCATTTGGGGATTCAATAATTGCACCTATCTTGCAGCCATCTGCAAATTTGGTCAGCCACAAACCCTTAGCCTTGACCTGAACTTCTGAGAAGTACATACCAAACAGTAGGGGGCCCAGCACTGACCTGTGTGGCACCCCACTAGTAACAGGTCTGCTGGTTGATGTCAAGTCACCCACTTTGATAGTGTGTGTCCGGATTCTGAGCCAGTTGACAACCCATCTTATAACAAAGGGGGGTTTACATTCAGTTTGCTAAGTTTACTGGTAACGCCTGAGTGTGGGATTCTGTTGAAAACCTTTGCCAGGTCGAGGTATACTGTGTGCACAGATTTGCCCTCATCAATGGCCTTACTCACATTTTCAAAGAAATATAGCAGATTTAACAGGCAGGATCTGGCATTCACAACGCCGAACTGGGTAGGATCCAGGGTTTGGAGGTTCACCTATGTCTTTATTTATGAGGTCCATAATGACACGTTCCATGATCTTACAGATGAGACTAGTCAGGCTTATGGGTCTGTAATTTCCTGGATCTGTTGCTAGGACGCATTTGTGGAGGAGAATAAATGCTGCTGATCTCCATTCAGCAGGAATAAAGCCTGTGGTTAGTCTATGATTGAAAAGGGTACTTAGTGGTGATGCTAGTTCATGTTTTAGCCTGTTTAGAAGACAGCCTAAGATGTTGTCTGGCCCATACAGGCTGTGTTATTTTGCCTTGGACAAGGCTTTGAGGACCTGCTCTTCAGATATGAAGGGTGGGGGTGGGGGGTCTGGGGGAAGGTTTGCTGTAAGTTAGGAGGGGGTAAGGAAGTGAAATCTTCACCAAACTTATCTGCTAGCGGGTTTGCTACCTCTATAGGGTCACTGTGTGTGACGCACTGTTGGGCCAATAGTTCTGCACATGCTTGGGTCCTGCCCTTTAGGTTATGTAGGTAGCTATAAAAGACCTTATGGTTATCCTTGGCTGTACTTACTAATTTTCTCTCAAAGGAGCCCTTGGAGGATTTGACAAGTTGTCTTACTTGTCTGTTGAGGCTGAGGATGGAGCTTTTCCATTGTTGGGGCCTTGCCATTGTATTCTTGGACAGCAATATTTTGCGTTTATTGTAAAGCTTGTTGATGCTGGATGTCCACCATAGCAGCTTGTTTTCACTTGGGGCTCTGGCTTTGATTCTTTCTGGTACGGCTGTGTTTATACACTTATGCAAGTGATTGTACAGGGCTTTAGTGTAAGCTTCTGTGTAGTTACCACTTCCAGCTTGGAGTGGAGCTTGGAATGCATTTATACCTTCCCCTAGGAGGATAAAGTTTGCCTTGCTGACGTTTTTTAGTCTGATTTCACCCTTTGTGAGTTCTGGTGTTAGTGCCAGCTTGAAGGTGACTGACTTATTGTCAGTTTTAACTAATGAGGGTCCAACAGCACGGCAGTGCATCTGTTTGACATGTTGATGAAGACAAGACATAGAATTGTTTGCTCCCCTTGTCAGGGTACGGACAATTTGTTCCAGGGCATTTGAATTAACAAAGTTAAGGAACTTTTGCGGTAGCGAGTTAGGGCTAGTGTAGGATCCCAGTTGATGGTGGGATAATCTCCCATAACCAGTGTGTTTGGTAACATTTGGATTGTCTCCACTTTTGTCAAGCAGGCTTTGTGGGCATCGTGGGCCATGGAGGGGGATCTATAACTGGCTATGACTGAATGTAACCTGGACTTGGAGTAACTCTATGGAGTTGTCCAGTCTAACTAGGTAGGAGGTGAATTTATCTATAGTATAGATTGACACATCGCCTCCTTTGGTTTTCACAAGTTCATTTTGCGGTCTAAAGGTATGGAAGGCACTGTAGCCTTGCAAGGCGAGGGTACTCTCTGAAGCCTTAAACAAAGTTTCTGTGACTACACAGACATCTACATCTTCTAGTGACAAAAGTGCTTCCAGGGAGTGCAGTTTTTGATTTAAGCTGCTAGCATTTAGCAGCATGACCCTTATTTTGTTCTGTTTGATTAATTTCACATCAGTAATGCTGTTTTTGAGACCTTAAAAGGCACTATGGGGGAGGCAAGTGCCTTTGCCAGTAGCCAAAAGCCTAAGGGTGCCAGGTGCAAAACTTCTCTGGCAAAGCAGTGAGGTTTGTCGACCATGGCTTCCCAGGCTGACACTTGGGGGATATAAGTTTACAAATAGCAAAAAACATTCTGCTTTATAATTTTTTCATATATAAACATAACTGATCTACTACTGTAGATCACATGCATGTGTCTGTTTGTGTGTATATATTGTGTCACTATACAAATGTACATATAAATGTGTGTGTGTGTGTATATATATATATATATATATATATATATATATATGTGTGTGTGTGTATACACACACATATATATATGCAGTGGTGCAGCGGTAGCATTGTCTTCTCACAGCAGGAGGTTCTCCGGTTCGATTCTTGGCTGGGGTCCCTTCTGTGCAGGGTCTGCATGCCCTCCCTGCATTCATGTAGGTTTCCTCCCATGTTACAAAGACATGCATCAAAAGCATTTCTCCCTGAGCCTCTCCTGAAAATTATTTTTGTTCCAAGTCGGACTTTCTCGGTATATATATATATATATATATATATATATATATACATATATATATATATATATATATATATATATATATATATATATATATATATATATATATATATACATACACACACATGCATATACACACACACACACATATCTACTCGGATTACAACAGAGACTTGCTTTGTACAATATTAACTCTAGAGTACTCATAACTTCTTCTGGGTATTAATTCTGAACTAGGTGGGTAGCAAAGATGGACCAGTTACAATAGCCAAAATTTTGTTGCTTAAGATGATGAAATATTACTGTGATTACATAGGACACATTACATGAAGTCTGGGACTAGAAATACTACAAGTATAATGAGGCTGTAAATGGAGACTGGTGGTTGGATACCAGTACTGAAACACTGAATTGATACATAATTGGTGGAGCTGTACTGCACTGCCTAAAGGAAACGGAAGACTGCAAGGGGACTGTTGAAATTTCTCATCACTTACATGTAGGGCATATTAGGAGTTTACAAAAGAGTAGGAACTATCATGAGTGAAGGAAGTGAAAACCTGTACATTGGGGATTGCTTCTGTTAAGAGACAGTGAAACGTCTGAGTTCTGAGTAACTAGAACAAGCAGCTCTTGGTACAGATGAAATAGAAGTGAGCATGAACTCGTACCAAATTCACTGAGACCTGTTTGAGATGTTAAAGCAGACACTGCAATGTGATGGACTGCAAAGGAAGCAAAGTGACAGGCAGTGGAATCAGTGGTTTTAACAGGTCATACGTTTAAATATTGGGGTATTAATCATCATTAACTGTTAAAGGTTTAACAGAACTTAACACAGATAAATGTTAATGCACAAACTTAGAATAATAACAGGAGGACTGTAGTGTATGACTTAGAAAGCTATCTCATGGTAGCTGTTACAGCAACAGGAAAATGGAAAAGATGGGGATAATAGGCAAACTTTCACCAGCATGAATGAATAGCAAGAATAATTTACCTGGGAGAGTGGCGGTGGGGGGTGGGGGTGCAGAGTCAAAAAATAGCCCATATTGTGGCTGTAACCATATTTTTACTCCCAGATCACAATAGGTGGATGCTGGGGGATAACAGACCTTTGACAAACAAAGGCAGATGGCTAGAAGACCATGGATTATGCCCGTTGGCTGAAAATGTAGGTGTAATGGTGGAGTGCTTACAGTTATTTATAACCCCCATGAAACCAAAAAGCAGTAAACTGAGAATTAGGCTTCTTTAGTGTATTAGCCTTTTATGAGAGAACCTTGACTCTTACAGGATATTGGAACATAATATTTATTGACAGAAAGTGATGAGAGGGAGGAGAAGTACAGAAGATGATTTCAAGAGTGGGAAAAACTGTACGGATTTCAAAAAAACACACATGCACACACACACACACACACACACACACACACACACACACACACACACACACATATGTATATACGTGTGTGTGTGTGTGTGTGTGTGTGGCAGGGGGAAGGGGATACACCTCAGGACGAGGAGGGGGATACACCTAATATAGTAGCAACTGGGGAACCTGATCATGGATGGATAAAATATTTCTAATAAGGGAATACCTGGGACATAGTAAGGGAGGTACAGGTAGATCTGTTGATATATTCTGACCCTGTGTATGTGACCATTAGATTGAGAGTTGGATGACATCACAGATGTACACATACTGACTAGGGCAATAAGCATTCAATCAATAGATAACAGAAGTATTAGTAAGAAAGAACCAAACCCAGATACCGCATACAAATCCACAGTCTGAATAAACTCGGTACACTGCAAGTGACTTTCAGGTGAAGGGACTTGTGTATCTGGAAGCTACTTGCCATGTAATGAGTTTATTTAGCAGTATTAGTAAGGAAATTATAGGAATTTGGGATAATTACTTCCCCGAGTCCTAGAATGGGCTAAAAAGAGCTGAAATAAGAGGTACAGTAAGATACCAAGATAGATAGAGAGGAGAGGCAGAAGAGGAAACAGCAGTTATAGAGGGATTAGGCACCTGCAGATTCAGATGGTGAAACTACTAACAGAGGAATACACAAGTCTGAGGGAGAAGAAAGAGGACACACAAAGAAATGGAGACAGGCTTTTTTCCTTGATGGATAACAATAAGAAAATTAAGTTATGCAAGTACCTCAAGAGCAGTGAGAACTTCGTGGGAATATTGAGACAAAAAGGGATTGAGAGAGCAATGCACAAAGGGCATGATGATAGGACCAGAGTCTTAATGAGTAAGAACACAAGGTATACTGGACCTCATTAGAGAATATTATAAAGATTTATACAAAAGGGAGGAAATCGGCAATGGGATGAAGCAAATAGTGGGGGATTTTTTTGTAAAAAATATGACTTCCCAGGCTACAGCAGTCCCATGCAGAAGGGCTTATGGAAGAAATAACTGAGGAGGAGGTAAAGTGAACAATAACTACGCAGAAAGGTGGGACGTCTGTGAGGCCATATGGTACTCCAAGAGAGGTATGGAAAAAGGGTAGAGGAATACTAGTAAAATTCTGGGTTCAACTATTCAGCAATTAAATAATTCAGGACAGACAGACTGCCATCAGCTTGGAAGGAGGAGGGCAATAACAGTTATCCTGAAAGAAGAGAGAGACCCTTAGAAGTCAGGCTCATTTCACCCAATTACAATACTGAATCATGACTATAAAGGCATTTATGAAGATAATGGCAGATAAGCTTGCACTAACTGTAGGGAAACTGGGAGCAAAAGATCAATGTGGGTTTGTGATGGGAAGAACATTTAATATTATGCAGACACTTACTATAACACGATGCACAAAAAAGTGGCAAGGAAGTAACCATTATATCTTTGAATGTGGAAAAAACACTGTACTGGAAATGATGGGGTTTCAATGTCAGTTATGTTCAGTTGTTAGCCTCCTTACTCCAGGATGCCAGAGCTAAAACTGTAATTATGGAGGCAACTTCTAGTGAAGGGAAACTAACAAGAGGAACAAGGCAGGGTTGTCTGTTCTCACTTTCGCTGTCTGCTCTGTATCTGCAACCAGTGGGCTTGGGCAGTAAGATGTTCAGATTCCAGGGGATGTGAATGGGGCAACCCTGAGATCAAGAAGACAGCATTACATGCAGATGATATCACAATGAACACAAGGAATCCAGGAAAGTATTTGGAAATGGCTTTTGTTACATTAAAGGAGTTTGGGGTCATGTTAGGTTATAGCATAAACAAAGGGAAAATGAAGGGTATTTTAATAAATAGTGACCAAAATAATTAAGAGTTAATTATATGAGTATGTTGGATAAGGAAGTGATGAAATACTTGGGGATATGAACAGATAAGATGGATGAGGATTCCTTTAGAAGTTATTATCAGGAGGCGACAAGCCAAGCTCAAGATAATTTTGAAGAGGTTGCGACAGCTAAGTAAAGAATTACAGCAAACAGAAAAGGTCTTGCAATCACATGTGCTTCCCCATATATGACAAGTCCTTTTGGCATTTGCTAGAACACAGAGTGCATGCGAAACTCAAAGACTGGTTTAGGGATTTTCTTTGTGAGGGTGCAAAGCCTACAGTGGTAATGACACTGAAAAACAGAGGGGGTGGGGTCTGTGTGTTGAAAGCACTGAACTCTACTTGGCAGCATTACAACTATCCTTTGAGAAAGGTGTAATTCTAAGACACACTTAATGAAATGGAAAGAAATGTTAAAAGAGATTAATCAGCAGCTAGGACACAAAGATAAATACAATTTAATATGGGGACTGGTAGCATATAAATGCTCCTTTCAGTACTAGTTGCAGTGAGTAGAGAGGTTTTTAGGTTATTCAGTAGGGACCTACGAAGAAGTAGCAAAAGGATATGTTTTGTGTGTCTCTCAGCAAAAGGGTCTCCGATTTGATTCTTGGCTGGGGATACCTTCTCTGTGGAGTGTGAATGTCCTCCCTGTGTTTCTGTGGGTTCTCCAGGTCATTTAGTTTCCTCCGATATTCCAAAGACATGCAATAGGTGGACTGGACTAACTAAACTGGCCAAAAGTAGGAGTTTGCATGTAAGCATATTGTATGGAAGAAAAAAACGTGGCACAGCTAGCCATCCACCAGTGTGAACACTGGCTCTAGATTTTCACTGATGATGTAATACCCTAACCCCTTGTGCAGAAATGGGGAAAAAAGGGTTGTGGATGGAGGGGGCTAGACTGGGAGGTTCAGGGCAAACATCAGCTTCAAATAACTGTAGGACACTGGGAAACCAATACAATACTGGGAAATAATTATAATGGGAGCAAACATGCTAGCTTGGGGAATAGATACAGAAAAATACAGTATTCCATATCATTTCTACTTTTATTTATTTATTTTTTATTAAACACCTTTATTGAATTATCACTTGTGACATAGGAACATTTACATTTATATAAAAGTAATCAAACTGTATTAACAGGTTAAAATTAACAAACATTATACTTCACATATACTGCTACAGATCATATAACGTAAGCAACATTACATAAATTATTCAATTCCTGCCCCCTTTTTTAAAACAAGAAACATCTTTATTAAGCCATCACTTGCAACATAAGCAATCAAACATTTACATAAATGAAAACAAACCATACAGACACAATCCTAGTTGCAAGCATTTTACATCACAAACCATACTGACACACTCCCAGTTGCAAACGTTATACTTCAGTTATAATCTACCCAGTCATTTTCAAACATTACATGGCCCATTTAAGTCCTATCTTCTTTTAAACTTCATTCCTCCCCTGTATGTATTGTTCCCGCAGTTCCCTTTTTTTCCTATGTAGTTTGCTCCTACCTCAATTTCAGTTGTTTTATCTCTTACTATATTCATTTCTAATATAGCTGGTTTAGATTTTGATTTCCATTTTCTAGTAGCTGCTTTTTTGGCAAACATCACAATTAGATGCAGCAAGGCCTTAACATGTCTAGGCAATTCCAATTCTGTATCATAGTTCATAAAAATTATCTCCCTTGTCAGACCAATCTGCCCACCCAACATCTCCAACAGTGCATCCTGCAGGGAATCCTTAAAGTCCAGCAACTCACTGCACTCCCAGAAAATATGTTCCCAATTACCTCTTTCTTCCCCATCATACCTCCAACATTTGTTGTCTACCTGTGGAAAAATTCTCTGGAATCACACTGAAGTGTGAAAATATCTATGCAAACAATCATTTGTACTTTTCTTATCAAACATTAAGTAGGACAGGGGAAACAGATAAAGTCATTCAGATCTCCAAGAGAACAGTTGCCTGAAGTAATCCAATGGATGATTTCTGAAAGATCAGAGGAAATGGCTTAGGGGAGACAGCAGCATAGTGGCTAGACTTTATATGTTATTACAGCTAGAAGAGAAAGGAGTAGTGGGTGTAATGAGTGGAGATTGAAAGAGAAATCAATGACAGATAATAGAAGGGGTTATTGTGAAAAGCCAGACAAGGCGATAAGAGCAAGGAAATTCTGAATATTAGCTTGGAAATGCCTGAACAAGTATTTTTTTGTACACCAGAGAAACTGTGGAGGATGTTTACAATAACAGGGAGTGCTTATTGGAAATATAATGGGACATATATAGGTAACTAATTTCATATATTCTGCAGTGTGGTGTACTACAAAGTCTAGGGAATACCTAGAAAAGTTGTTAGTGAAGTGAAATGAAGAGATAACCTCACTCGACCAATTTTTTTTGGGGTGGGGGTAATGAAGGAAGTGAAATAAAGCATACAGGAAAACTGGAATGGGCAATTTTACTAACTGCAAAAAAGGCAATAACTAGAAAGTGGAAGAAAGAGGACAGTCTAACTATTGAGGAAATGTTTGAATTAATGTACAGATTTTGGGAGAATGAGGAAAGAGCTTTAAAGAATCCCAAACAACAATACTATAGATGACGGCTTGATGTTTGAGGTTTAGGGATAGGGTACAGAGAAGTTAATAAGGATGATACATTATTTATTTATTTATTTTTTTATTTATTTGCAGTTGGTTTACCAGGATAGTCCATTGGGCCATTTGAACCCGTTTTCAATGGAGTCCTGGGGAGAAAAGCTCCAATAGCACTCTAGGTTACAATAGTTTAAAGATTATATTTATACAAAGGTTGCAGTTTTGAACAAGACCTTTACAATTAATACAGCAAACATTGTAAGTAATACACACTAGTGATGAGGTTGGAGTTAAAACTGACTGGCAATGGAACATTGCATTGTACAGCTGAGAGGCATTTCTTCTTAGGAACATACAGTTCATAGTTGCAGTCTGATTTATTGTTTACAAATCGCATATAAGTAGCAGCAGTCTGATGCAATATTTACAACTAACATATAAGTACTGGAATAAAATTATATGGAGAGATGAATAGAAGGAGAAAGTTTTAGATGAGAATAAGATCGAGAGAGAAGAGAGAAAGAGAAAGAAGGAATCTAAGGCCTTGAATGAGGTGAAAAAGGGGTTTGTTTTCCATAGAATGAATGGAACAGGAGTTTGATATCATTTGTTATGTGGGGAGAGAGCAAGAGCATTTCCATTGGGATATTAGGTGTGAGTGAAGAGATTTTTTAAAAGAGTAATGGTTAGAAGTAGTACGAATGGAAGGTGGTAGGGAGTTCCAGAGACGTGCTAAACCATAAGATAGAAGATTTTTGCCTGGTGGACGGGATGGTTTGTGCACTTCTAATAGATTTTGATTATTGGACCTTAGTACTCGATCAGGAAGGTACATCTTAAAGGTAGAAGAGAGTGAAGGATAGAGGGTGGGGTTAAAAATGAGCTTATGTGCAAGAGTTAGTTGTGTATAGATGAGTTGATTTGGTAGTTCTAGCCATTTTAGTTTTTGGAGAGAAGGGCAGTAATGGGAGGACGACTTTTGGCTGGTAGCAAATTTGGCAATTTTGTTGTAGCAGGAGGAAAGTTGAGATTTAAGAGAGGATTGTAGGTTAGTGAGAAGAGGAGTTCCGTAGAGAAGGGAGGGGATAAGAAAGGAAGTAGAGAGAGTTATTTTAGTGGCAGGGGTAAGGTAGTTATTTTGTCGGTAGAGCATGCCTAGTTTTTGATGGGTCTTTTTGATGTTTAGTTGTAAGTGGGAATGGAATTTAAGCTGGTTGTCAATTTGGACCCCAAGTAATTTGGTCTCTGATACCAGTTCCAGAGGTATATTGTTTTGGCTAGTGATAGTGAAGGAGTTAAAGTTGAATGAGGTAGTTTTAGAGGGAGTAAATACCATTAGTTTGGTTTTAGAGGCATTTAATACAAGGTGGTTTCTTTTCATCCATTGCTCAGTGGTTGAAAAAGCTTCTTGAGTAAGTTTTAGGAGTACAGGGGTAGATGTGGCAGAGCAGATGATAGTTGAATCATCTGCATATTGGATGATATTTGAGAAAGGAATAGAGTTCTGGAAATCATTTATAAATATATTAAAAAGAAGGGGACCTAATATGGATCCTTGGGATCCGGTTGGGGTATTAAGAAATGAGGAGGTGGCCTTTTTCCATTTTACTGCTTGATATCGGTTAGATAAGTAGCTGGAGAACCAATTCAAGGAAGAAGGGGATAGGTTAAGTTTAGAGAGTTTAGTTAAAAGCAGGCTATGAGAGATAGTATCGAAGGCTTTAGAAAGGTCTAGTAGTAGGGTGGAAACAATAAGGCCAGAATCCCGGGCTTTATTAATAGTTTCAAGGAAGGAGAGAAGGGCAGTCATAGTACTATGATTTGGCCTGAGTCCATGTTGTGTGGGTGTTAGAAGCTGATTTTCTAAGAGGTGTGGAAGAAGTTGTTGTATGCATTTTTCTAAGAGTTTAGAGATAGGAGACAGGATAGCAATGGGACGGAAGTTGGTAACATTATTATTTTTGCCTCCTTTATGTAATGGTATAATGAAGGCCTTTTTCCAAATTTTGGGTACTATGCATTCCTGGATAGAACGGTTAATTAGAATGCCAATGGGGTAGGTGACTGCTTCAGCGGCTAGACTGAGAAAATAAGCAGGGATATCATCTGGAGCATTGGAGCATGGCTTCAATTTCTGGAGGAGCTTTTTTATAGTAAAAGTGGGAATTGGTTTTAATGAGAAGGGAGGACACTGGGAAGTGTGGGAAGTAGGGGATGGAGAGGGGTGAGTGATAGTAGAAGAAGGGGTAAAGGATTGTGAGTTAGTGGGGGAGAGTGAAGGAGTGGTGGAAGAACAGGGAAGAGTAATGGTAGAGGAGGGAGGAGGTGATGTGGAGATTGTGGTGGTATTAGAGAAAGAAGAAGTAAGTTTAGAGATAGAGTCAATGAAAAAAGTGTTAAATTGGGTTGCTAAGTCAGTGTCAGTAGCATTTGGGTCAGGAGGGTGTCTAGTTTGCCGGGGTTAAGGAGAGTGGAGATACCTTTCCAGAATTTCTGAGGGTTAGTTTTGTTGTTGTTTTGTAGTGTGGAAAAAAAGTTTTGTCGGTCGGAAATGAGTTTTTTTACTTTATTTATTTATTATTTTTTACTTTATTATAATAAGGAAGACAAATCTGGGGGGAGAGCAGTTGCCAGCTTTCAGATTATGCAATAAGTTTTTGTTTCCCCATATATATATATATATATATATATATATATATATATATATATATATATATATATATATATTCCATTTAGTTTTAATGATTTCAAGTATTAATGGAGAAATGATGGAATATAAATAGTAAACATCAGTTTGGGGCGTGCTGGAATGTGTTAGACTGTCAGGAATCAGTCAGTGATAATAAATAGCAGCTGGCCACTGATGGAGGATTTAACCATGTGTGAGGATTGGATAACATGTAGGTTTGAAACATCTACTGTTGTATAGCTGCAATGCATGCTGTAACAACATTCTAGAGAAAGAGATGTTATCATATCTAATTCCAGGTGTCCATTCAGTGAGTAGAAGGAACGTGATATGTTCCAGTTCATAGAAATGTCTCTCATATAAACTGATTAGCATTTCAATTACCCAAAGATAATCAAATTAATGAAACTGATAAGACACGTGATACCCATGTGCAACTACTACATTAAAGTCTCCAGTCTTGGAACAGAGATTCATGTTCGCACATCTGACTTCCTTCAAGAGTGCCAAAGTTAAGAATTCATAAGATCTGTGCACTCCTGGAAATTCATACTTATAATGTCTAGTCCACACTATTCTCAACCTAACAGACAAGTGGAGACAGCTATCCAAATAGTAAAAAACTTCATCAACCAGAGCTCTAACTAGGACAACTGTCAACTCATAATTTTGAGGCATATAAATACTGCTCTGCAGGGACTCAACTGGTCATGGGTAGAAGGTTGAAAAAACAGATTGCTCACTTTGACTACAGTGCTCTTGACTAAAGATAAATATAATATAAAGAAAATGCTTAAAAAAATCAGCAGAAGCTGATATCCCCCCCATGGCAGCATCTGCAAAAGTTTGTTAGGATATAGAGGTTGTAGACAAAAATAAAAATCCAAAAAACACAGATAATTTCTGGAGCAAAATGTGAATCTGTTAGGAAAGCCACTGACCCAATACCTTTTGTAGACTGTGGGAAAGAGGTAAGCTTTGCAGATGAAACCACAGACATATACACAAGAAAAATACATCAAAACTGAAGTTGCAAAAAGATGAAGAACCAGAAATCTCACAACTAGTCCTTCTGCAAGGAAACTGTGAAACTGTGATAGTCAAGAACTTCAGAGAGGCTCATAAGGCCGTGTTCCCTAATAAAGATGTAGTAGCAGGATGAGTTGTCCAAGAACAAAGATCAGAAGGCTGTTTAAGACAATGCTGCTAAATTTTTCCATTTGTAGTAGTCTGTTAAAGAAACCAGACCAATATCTGGCTTCTGTCATAGGTAAAATGGATTCTAAGGAATGAAAAGTTATATTACTTGTTGTGTCTTTCGGCTTTTCCCGGTTAGGGGTCGCCACAAAAGAACTCCGGTCTGTTAATGATTGGCAGTAGATTTTTACGTGCCGGGTTGCCGGCCCTGACGCACAACCTTCAACGAAGGTACACCCATTCACGCATGTCTCCACACAGAAAACGCTTTAGCTGAGAATCGAACAGGACAACGTCTTACTGTGAGGCGACAGCACCACCACCGCAGTATACTGAAAAGTTATATTACTAAAAAAAAAAAAAATATGTTTGAAGGTGTACTGAAGTCTTCATTTTGATGTAACTAGACAGTGACATGCCTTGTATGCAGTGATCAGGTGTAACTGAGAATATGTGAAATGCCAAAGAAAGTGATGTCAAAAAATTCTGAACACATGCTTGGAAATGTCTGCACAAATATTTTAATACACCAGAGAAGCTGCACAGGATGTTTACAGCAATGAAGAGTAGTTGATGGAGGTGGAATGGGACAGAGTTAGGTGAAAACTGTGATGGACAAGAGTTGCAGTGAGAGTCTCCTATACCTTTGCCCCCAAATAAAGGGCAGCCCGTCACTGATGTTAGAGGATGTCAACTCTCATGCATGGTGTACATCCTTCGATACCAGTGGGTATGTTCTTTTTGTCTGGGGATAAGGCACTGGCAGTCTCTCTTTCTAACGTTTTACTATCATAGTTTTGAGTCTGTTTCCTTTTGAAAGGACTGGTTATGATATTTCTGGTTCCTCATCTTTTCGTAACATCAGTTGTTGACATATTTTTCTTGTGCATATGACTGTGAATGGACATCTGGAACTGGATATCCTAGTGTCTCTTCTATTGGATTGTTGTTACGGTATACATTGTAGATGGCACAGCTGTGGATTACTTTTGTGTATGGTGAAGATCCTCCTACATCAGTGGTTCACTGCTATTCAAATATTTTATACACACACACATGCATAAATATGTGTGTGTGTGTGTGTGTGTGCATATATATATATATATATATATATATATATATATATATATATATAATATATATATATATGTATGTGTGTGCATAAATATCCATACGCACACACACACACACACACACACACACACACACACACACACACACACACATTATATATATATATATATCTATATATATATATATATACACACACACAAGGTCATATTTATTTACACTTTAAGGATGCATGGAATTAAGACTAACAAAACTACAGTTACTTTGCATGTCATGTAGTAGGTCTCTTTCAAAAAAAATCCATCAATACCTTTTCTGGATGCCTTCATTTCCTCCTGCCTTCTATCTGCCCCTCCCAAACCATTTTCACCAAATTGTCTTCTGCTTTTCTGAACATGTGCCCAGACCTCTAATATACGTTTCTGATGACCTTCTCTGCAAATGGAGTTACTTTGGCTTCTACTCTGAAGCCATCATTTCTTCTTTACCATAGTGTACATCTTATTACCTTTCTCTGGCGCTTCACCTCTTATCACTTCTATCTTCTTCAACTGCTCTGTCTTCACTGGCTGTTTTTTGTACCTTGCAGAAGTACTGGTCATGCCTCTGCTTTGTACACCTTACTTTTCAGCTTCTTTCATACACTACACCTGACACTCTGTGCCAAATGGCTGCAGACCCTGTTCTAGCTTTTACCTCCTCATTCAGACCCCCCTTCTCAACGACACATTTCAGATACTTGAAGTTATCTATCTGTTCCACTACTTTCCCTTTTATCCCTTTCATAATATTCTGATTTCCCTATCTGCTGCCATGACAACTGCCTTGTCTGTAGCTTCAGCTTCATCCCTTTTGCCTACAGTTTTGCTTTCCATTTCACAATTATTTACTGAAGTTCCTGTTCAGTGTCTGCTTGCCATGCCACAATCTACATACAGCAGCTATGATTATCTGTCCCCTCTAATCGGTTTGCTAATGAAGTCCGTCACCAGTAAGAAAAACATCATCTGCTGTGACCTCATCTGAGTCTTCTACTATCCCAGACTTCGTTTTTTCCATAGCACTGTCCTTGCTTCCTCTAGGGTGGGCTCTTCCTTGTCTTCCTTTGTAGGTAACATACAGGCCAGTAGAGCTTCTGTGAGGTTTTCCTCATGCAGAAGCTGCTGGAAGTACTCCTTCCATCTGCCTTTAATGGCTTGTGGACTGGTGAGCATGTTGTTGCTAACATCCCTTATGAGTGGTGTGACTATCCTTTCCTTTATCTTTCTGCCTTGGCCTTGCAAGCAGATAGATACTTTCTGCCATTTGATGAGTCATTTTGATAGAGTGCCTCATGCCTTTCTCTTCGCAATTGTGATTGACCTCTTAGCCTTGTTGTTGGCCGACCAGTATTCCTTCTTGGTCTGGTCTGTGTTGTCCATCTCCCACTTTTTTCCTGTAAACCTTCTTTCGATAACTTCCCAGATATCTTATGTTTCACCACCAACTTTTCTTATGTACCTTACTTCCATACTTGGCTCAGCTGCACATCTGTTCTACAGTCTTCACACATGCTGTTTTGACATACTGCTATTCTTCTTCAACTCTATGTCTTCTTCTTTCCAAGGTGATACAGCCCTGAGCATTTCCTTGGATTCTTTCTCTTCAGTCAAATTTCAGGACTTTAGCCTAGTCTCCGTTAACCTTTCAGACTTCTCTGACCACAGCTTCCAGCTGACTGTGGACAACAATGGTTTATTCTGCAAGACAAATGTTTTGATGGGGATGACTTTGCCCTTTCCTTACTAGGAGGAAGGGTATGTGAGTTGCATACTAACTATTCCTGTCTGTGGTCTTCTTCTTGAACCATGTGTTAGCCATCATCAACCTATTTGCCAGACAGAATTCTAGAAAGGCCTCTCCTTTATTCCTATTGCCCCACCCATGTGAATGCAGACATCCCATTCTGTCTGCCCCAACATGAGTAAATAGGTATCTTATTATTACTACCAAGTCATGTTGCCCTGCTTTATTTGGTAGACTCTACAATTGCTGCCTGAATGTACTCTTTCTCACGATCACATACTTGCTGTACGGCACAGGTAGAGATTATGAATGCTGCCTTATCTTTACACTGTTATACTGCAGTCAAATTGCCAGGAGTTTATCACTAATTCATCCAGCACCATCTTTAGAAGACTCTCCATCACTACAATTCACATACCACTTCTAGTAAGTCAACCCCTTGAATTGTAGACTCTTGACCCCAAGCCAAATGGCTTTGCTGCACTTCTATTGCACTTTGCCTCCTGGATACACAGGATGGCCATTTTCCTTCCTTACCATCATGTCATCCACTTCCAAGCTACAGTCTTGTCCGTGAGCCAATATTCAAAAATAAACAAATATATTCAGAAATATTTACAACCATGTTTCTAAAATCTACTTTTAAAATGAATACTGACGCAACTCATACACAGGGCACTGTCTTAGCAATTGTTAATTCAAAGGTGGGATTCAGCAAGGGACTGAAATGGGACAGGTAGACCATGCTTTTTAATAAATACATGGATTCCTGGTAATTTCCAAAAGGTGTTACTGGACCAACTTACATTATTCATCACTACTTAAATAAGTGAAGGAAAGTGGCTTCCTAACGTAAATCTGTTTTGGTGTCTAGAACTGATACTATCTGATGGCTGCTTAATGTTCACTAAAGATGCCCTGCTAACTAATTGTTGCTTAAAGACAAGGATCCAATACATCTGAAAGAAATCCTAAGAAGGACCATTACTACATTTAATTAGTTACTCAAGGTTACTAGAGTTCACTCTAAGTAAGAAAATTAAGGCATTCGATTACAGAGAAATTATTTCTACATATCTTGCAAACAATTTAGTAATGAATGATTCTTACGAGAGAATACAAATGATAACTTAAAAGGTGTGCTATGTATATGTTTGTCAGGTTTTCATTCATGAGCAAAATGTCTGAAATTTCCATCGGTAGGTGCCACTTTCTTGTACAGTTTTCAAAACAAAAGCCACAGGGTGGGCTATCCCTCACATCATTTTCTTTTAAATACATTTATTCCTATTCACTTGCCTGATAACTATCTAAGCTTTTCCTGCAACTTTGTCAAGTTATTCTCCGATACAGGCAGGAACTGATCACTGTGCAGCCATCATCCAGCAACCATGATGACCGATTACACGTTTTTTGGCCCTAGCCTTTCCCCAGTGGTTGATGCATGAAGAAGCTATGGTGCCTTTTCCTGTGAGTCTGCATATTTACTCATATGCCTCATGAACGTTACCAAGTGCATGTGGCTTGACACAATCATGTTCACATCCTAGACCCATAAGCTACAAGTCATGCAGGAAGCAGCACTACAGTGAGCCAGGCAACCTTGGTATCCCCACAAAAGGGGTCATATTTAGCATCTACAACTCACTCATCTTCTTTCATTGGCTCCTTCAAAACCAGTGTCCCTAGTCAATTATCAGTCATCTAGGTCACAGTTGGGGCTTTATTCCTCTGTGCCATGGAGCAGATTTACAAATCACAACATTTGTTCTACTGTCATTAGTGTCAATGAAGGAATTCTCATAAATAGAGGTGAAATTCCTCAACTCTTGGTTTGTTTTCATGCAAGCAAAATATTTAATAAGGATCAACATGCATGATAGAAAAAAGCTAACATTAAAAAATGGGTTTTGTAAATAAAAATCTCAGAGATTCTTGGGGAAGACAGGTAACTGGCCTCCTAAAACAGAAGCTCTTGAAAACACAGTGCGCACATTAAAGTATTTCATATTTGTTTAAGGCATTCTCAGTCAGAGCTAAATTTTGTCTGCATTAGTACTAATCATGGAACAATAGGATGAAAAAACTGAAATCCTCTTGGCAAACAACCACTTGAGGATGTATAAGTATCAAGCCATACTTGTGACCTGGACATTACTTGAGGATTGTTCTATCTGAATGCATCCAATAAAAACAACTGATGCAAAGGACCATAAATTCTTTACTTTCTGTGCGATGCAGAAACAGGGCCTAGACAACTACTGAAGTTGGACAGTAAAGAGGACAGCACAAAGTGCATGTCATAAACAAGGATGGCACTCCTGATTACAATGGAAAAGCATTCCATTGGCTGGGAGATTTTAAGTTGGAATATAAGCATACTACCAAAGAAAACTAACCACTCTTCTTCAGGAAGGGAATATGAATTCTAGACACAAAGTATTCAGCAATGTCTGTACTGTGTAAAGCTATGGAATACCTGCTAAGTCTGAAGTGAAACCAAGATTTCCTTTCCTCTTATGAAAGAAGAAGAAAACTGACCTTCACTATAAGCCTTGTATATGTGTGTGTGTGTGTGTGTGTGTGTGTGTGTGAAAGTGGAGATAATAAAGTTCAGGTTGGGGAGACTAATGTGATACGGCCAGAAAAAGGGCTGAGAAATTAACTTTAACATATACCCTCCTCATCTCAGAAGCTAGTCACATATCTAGGATTATCACTCGAAATACAATGTCAAGGAGGGAAAACTGTCTGACAAATGTCTCCCTTACTGAAATACAAAAATAAGTATAAGCGAGTCAAACCACCACGGTACAGCCAAATACATGTCCAGAAGATATGTAAAATAGACAAACAGTTTATTGAAAAAAGGTTAGCGCTTTCGCGGGGTTACCGCTTCATCAGACCAAATACAAAATGAAAGTAAAAATCACATATTCAAAAAAATACTCAACCAATCAGTAAGAAACAATTAAAACTAAACCAATGAAAAAACAAAAATGATCTTAAATCATCTTCTGCCTAATAAGGCAGGCTTAAGGCAAGTGCCATTGTTAAGGCCTGGAGGTTCATAAGCTCTCATAGAGATAATCCATTTTAGTTCACATAATTCAATGATGTTATTAAAATCACCTCTTCTTCTGCTGGGATGCAGCACTTGCAGAACCCTAAACAAAAAGTTACCATGGCCTGCATAGGATAGGGCATGATTAGTTAGAGCATTAGATATAACCTGATTGCGTATGTTTCCTAAATGCTCAAGAATCCTTTCCCTCAGTTGGCATGTGATCTTACCAATGTAAAAACCATTACAGGAACAGCATGTAGCAAGATAAACCAAGTTCCTACTCCTACATGTTACTAAAATCTAGGTGTAAAAACATGTCCGGTGACAGGGTGTGTAAAGCAGAGATCTGGAGAAATAGCAGAACAAGCTTTACAATTATAACAGGGAAGGGTACCAACCTTCCCTGAGGGTGTGGGACATACAGATCTTGGGCCATAACATAAAAGCCTTTTAAGTGACATGTTATTCCTAAATGTAAAGGAAGGGTATTCCCCCACAACCAGTCTTAGGGTATTCCCCCACAACCAGTCTTACATTATCATCTGCTAGAACAGGCTGATGAAGCCGTAACCATGTAAAGCACTAACCTTTTTTCAATAAACTGCCTATTTTACGTATCTTCTGGACATTTATTTGGCTGGACCGTGGTGGTGTGACTCACTTACACTTATTTTTGGATTTGCTGCTTTGTTTTGTGAGTCTCCTTTAGCAATGGGATAGCTTATATATACATTTTTCCCTTATTGAAATGCCAGGACTCCCAGTGCAGAGTCCCAAAGCACTGAAAAAGGCCAAACACAGAAGAGCAAATAAAGAACATCACTCTTCTCATTTAAACTTGCTTTTTTTTGCAGGAGGCAAGCCCCTCTGTATCCCCCCCCCCCCATGTGGGGACAAGCCTCCACAATCATCAGCCAACATGGGGGGGTTCCCCCGAATATGTATTACAGACATGGGGGGGGGTTCCCCCAAATATGCATTACATATATATATATATGTGTGTGTGTATATATATATATATATATATATATATATATATATATATATATATATATATATACATACACAGACACACACATACTATATCTCAGAGAAAAGGGAATATTTCAAGAAATGGCAATCTCAAAGTTGGTCTGGATTATGTCATTCAGGTTCCACAATCCTTTACTTGGCAGTGTGTGTCCCAAAACTGCTAATAGTTACCACAAGAAATTCCAGGATGTCCTCCTGGAACAGATCTGAAAACTAATTAAAATAACTTCTGAAAAGAGATTGCGTCTTTTTCCTCCATTTTTGAGGGTCACCCTATCATGGCCTGTTACTTTTGTCTCCAGACATGCTTTCTTTGGAGTTTGCTTTGGAAATTCTCCCCCTAGGTAGGACTGCACCTACTTTAAACAAAAGGTTATGTCTTAACCATAATTTGACATATTTGTTGTCTTCCTTCATTCCTCCTCACGATGGGGTCTCGGATCTGACCTTCAGATCCTGCTCGGCCATATTCTACAGACTTGGATCTGACTCTGAAGCTCTTCTCTCTTACCCATAATGCACTACATCCACCCAAATACCTCAGATCGAGTTTGCTGATTCCATACATCCACCCACACAGCAAAAGAGGCTCAAACATGAGACACAAGAGTCCCTTCATAATCCAGGTTCCACTAGAAGAAAAAGGCAGAGGGGATGGTTGGGTGGGAAAGTGAGGAGGAATGAAGAAAGACAACACAGATGCTAAGTAACGGTAAGACATGACCTTTTAATCTGATGTTGCCTTCTCATGACAGGGTCAGAGTCCCCAGATATATAGATCCTGGGTGGCCCTCATGGAAGGATATGCCAAAGCACCATCGAACCACAGGAGGCCCTGCTCCTGGAGATATCCAACTTGTAGTGCAATACAAAGGTATGACTGTTAGACCATGTCACTGCTGCACAAGTGTCATCAATGGAAGTTCTAAAAGAGAAGACCGTATAAATAGCCATAGCTCTGGTGGAAGGTGCCCTGGGAGGTCTAGTTAATTCCAATCCTTTGGATGAGTAAATACGCGAAATGCAGTCAGATATCCATTTTGCCAAGGTAATTTTAGATCCTGCTTGTCCAAGTCTATTAGATTAGAAGGCTATGAAAAGCTGATCAGACTTCCTGTATTGTTTGGTCCTGTGCAGGTAAAAACAGAGTTGTCTATAAACATCTAGAAGATGGAGAACATGCTCCCCTTTATTAGATAAACTGGGAAAGAACACTAGTAATTGGATGGATTGATTAATTTTGTTCTCAGTAGTTACTATGGGCATAAAGAATGGATTGGTGCAGAAGGACACTTTGCCTTTATGAAAAAGTATGTAATGAGGTTTGGAGGATAAGGCTTGTAGTTCAGAAATCCTCTTAGTGGAAGTTATAGCCACCAGAAGGACTGTCTTCCATGACAGAAACTTCATGTTGCAACTTGCTGCTGGTTGAAGGGTCTCTGGGTCAAAGTCTGCAACACAAGAGTGATGTCCCAAGGGGGAGGTGGTTCCTTAACTGGAGGTCTTAATAAGAAAACACCTTTCATGAAGGATATGAATAGTCTTAAAGTGAACAGAGAATGTGATTGACTTGCAGTATGAAAGTTGGAAATAGCAGTTAATTGTAGTTTCACAGTCAAGAAGCTAGTACCTTCGTCGAAATGTGTGCTAAGAAATAACAAAACATCTGAAACAGGTGCAGAGAAAGAATCAATGTTCTTGCTCATGGCCCAAATAACAAATCTTTTCCACTTAGTGCCATAGGCTTTTTAGTGGAAGCCTTTTGTGAGGCTAGAAGAATTTTACAGATTGGGGACTTAAGCCTGGACTGTCTCACTAGGGTTGGAAGGGGAGAAACCATGATTCAGAATCTGCATCCCTGATGGATGAGAACAGAGGTCCTGACTTGGCTCCAAAATCCAAGGAGCATATTTCAGATGAGACCACAGAAAGGGAACCACACCTGATGAGCCAAGAAGTGGGCAATGAGGATGACTGAGCTCTTCAACGTGCTTGCCTTCTAAAGAAACTTCGGAATGAGCAGAAGAGGAGGGTAAGCATACAGGAGACCCGGGGGCCAATCGTAGACTAGAGCATCCTTCAGATACTCCCCGGGAAAAGGGATCAGAGAAAAAAACTTGCTGCATTTGTTGTCGAGGGGAGAGGCAAATAGGTCACAGCAAGCTTGACCCCAACAGCTAAAGATCATGTTCGCCACTGACTGATTGAGGGACCACTCGTGCAGAACCAGAAGTGATCTAAGTCTGTCAGTTAGATCGTTGGTTTTCCCCGGGATATGTGTCACAACCAGAAGGCAGTCTGAAGATACTGCCCATTCCCACACCCTCATGGCCTCCCGGCACAAGGGGTAAAAACAGACTTCTCCTTGTTTATGTACCAGACAACAGACATGTTGTCAATGTGTACAGCAATAGTCCCCAAGGAGAGAATGTCCAGAAAGGCTTGCAATGTTAAGAGGACTGCTCTCATCTGTAGGACACTGATATGCAACCTGGGCTTGGTAGGGGACCATATGCCTTGGACCATCTTCCCATTGTAATGTCTGAAATTTCCATCGGTAGGTGCCACTTTCTTGTACAGTTTTCAAAACAAAAGCCACAGGGTGGGCTATCCCTCACATCATTTTCTTTTAAATACATTTATTCCTATTCACTTGCCTGATAACTATCTAAGCTTTTCCTGCAACTTTGTCAAGTTATTCTCCGATACAGGCAGGAACTGATCACTGTGCAGCCATCATCCAGCAACCATGATGACCGATTACACGTTTTTTGGCCCTAGCCTTTCCCCAGTGGTTGATGCATGAAGAAGCTATGGTGCCTTTTCCTGTGAGTCTGCATATTTACTCATATGCCTCATGAGCGTTACCAAGTGCATGTGGCTTGACACAATCATGTTCACATCCTAGACCCATAAGCTACAAGTCATGCAGGAAGCAGCACTACAGTGAGCCAGGCAACCTTGGTATCCCCACAAAAGGGGTCATATTTAGCATCTACAACTCACTCATCTTCTTTCATTGGCTCCTTCAAAACCAGTGTCCCTAGTCAATTATCAGTCATCTAGGTCACAGTTGGGGCTTTATTCCTCTGTGCCATGGAGCAGATTTACAAATCACAACATTTGTTCTACTGTCATTAGTGTCAATGAAGGAATTCTCATAAATAGAGGTGAAATTCCTCAACTCTTGGTTTGTTTTCATGCAAGCAAAATATTTAATAAGGATCAACATGCATGATAGAAAAAAGCTAACATTAAAAAATGGGTTTTGTAAATAAAAATCTCAGAGATTCTTGGGGAAGACAGGTAACTGGCCTCCTAAAACAGAAGCTCTTGAAAACACAGTGCGCACATTAAAGTATTTCATATTTGTTTAAGGCATTCTCAGTCAGAGCTAAATTTTGTCTGCATTAGTACTAATCATGGAACAATAGGATGAAAAAACTGAAATCCTCTTGGCAAACAACCACTTGAGGATGTATAAGTATCAAGCCATACTTGTGACCTGGACATTACTTGAGGATTGTTCTATCTGAATGCATCCAATAAAAAACAACTGATGCAAAGGACCATAAATTCTTTACTTTCTGTGCGATGCAGAAACAGGGCCTAGACAACTACTGAAGTTGGACAGTAAAGAGGACAGCACAAAGTGCATGTCATAAACAAGGATGGCACTCCTGATTACAATGGAAAAGCATTCCATTGGCTGGGAGATTTTAAGTTGGAATATAAGCATACTACCAAAGAAAACTAACCACTCTTCTTCAGGAAGGGAATATGAATTCTAGACACAAAGTATTCAGCAATGTCTGTACTGTGTAAAGCTATGGAATACCTGCTAAGTCTGAAGTGAAACCAAGATTTCCTTTCCTCTTATGAAAGAAGAAGAAAACTGACCTTCACTATAAGCCTTGTATATGTGTGTGTGTGTGTGTGTGTGTGTGTGTGTGAAAGTGGAGATAATAAAGTTCAGGTTGGGGAGACTAATGTGATACGGCCAGAAAAAGGGCTGAGAAATTAACTTTAACATATACCCTCCTCATCTCAGAAGCTAGTCACATATCTAGGATTATCACTCGAAATACAATGTCAAGGAGGGAAAACTGTCTGACAAATGTCTCCCTTACTGAAATACAAAAATAAGTATAAGCGAGTCAAACCACCACGGTACAGCCAAATACATGTCCAGAAGATATGTAAAATAGACAAACAGTTTATTGAAAAAAGGTTAGCGCTTTGTGGGTTACCGCTTCATCAGACCAAATACAAAATGAAAGTAAAAATCACATATTCAAAAAAATACTCAACCAATCAGTAAGAAACAATTAAAACTAAACCAATGAAAAAACAAAAATGATCTTAAATCATCTTCTGCCTAATAAGGCAGGCTTAAGGCAAGTGCCATTGTTAAGGCCTGGAGGTTCATAAGCTCTCATAGAGATAATCCATTTTAGTTCACATAATTCAATGATGTTATTAAAATCACCTCTTCTTCTGCTGGGATGCAGCACTTGCAGAACCCTAAACAAAAAGTTACCATGGCCTGCATAGGATAGGGCATGATTAGTTAGAGCATTAGATATAACCTGATTGCGTATGTTTCCTAAATGCTCAAGAATCCTTTCCCTCAGTTGGCATGTGATCTTACCAATGTAAAAACCATTACAGGAACAGCATGTAGCAAGATAAACCAAGTTCCTACTCCTACATGTTGCTAAAATCTAGGTGTAAAAACATGTCCGGTGACAGGGTGTGTAAAGCAGAGATCTGGAGAAATAGCAGAACAAGCTTTACAATTATAACAGGGAAGGGTACCAACCTTCCCTGAGGGTGTGGGACATACAGATCTTGGGCCATAACATAAAAGCCTTTTAAGTGACATGTTATTCCTAAATGTAAAGGAAGGGTATTCCCCCACAACCAGTCTTAGGGTATTCCCCCACAACCAGTCTTACATTATCATCTGCTAGAACAGGCTGATGAAGCCGTAACCATGCGAAAGCACTAACCTTTTTTCAATAAACTGCCTATTTTACGTATCTTCTGGACATTTATTTGGCTGGACCGTGGTGGTGTGACTCACTTACACTTATTTTTGGATTTGCTGCTTTGTTTTGTGAGTCTCCTTTAGCAATGGGATAGCTTATATATACATTTTTCCCTTATTGAAATGCCAGGACTCCCAGTGCAGAGTCCCAAAGCACTGAAAAAGGCCAAACACAGAAGAGCAAATAAAGAACATCACTCTTCTCATTTAAACTTGCTTTTTTTTGCAGGAGGCAAGCCCCTCTGTATCCCCCCCCCCCCCATGTGGGGACAAGCCTCCACAATCATCAGCCAACATGGGGGGGTTCCCCCGAATATGTATTACAGACATGGGGGGGGGGGTTCCCCCAAATATGCATTACATATATATATATATGTGTGTGTGTATATATATATATATATATATATATATATATATATATATATATATATATACATACACAGACACACACATACTATATCTCAGAGAAAAGGGAATATTTCAAGAAATGGCAATCTCAAAGTTGGTCTGGATTATGTCATTCAGGTTCCACAATCCTTTACTTGGCAGTGTGTGTCCCAAAACTGCTAATAGTTACCACAAGAAATTCCAGGATGTCCTCCTGGAACAGATCTGAAAACTAATTAAAATAACTTCTGAAAAGAGATTGCGTCTTTTTCCTCCATTTTTGAGGGTCACCCTATCATGGCCTGTTACTTTTGTCTCCAGACATGCTTTCTTTGGAGTTTGCTTTGGAAATTCTCCCCCTAGGTAGGACTGCACCTACTTTAAACAAAAGGTTATGTCTTAACCATAATTTGACATATTTGTTGTCTTCCTTCATTCCTCCTCACGATGGGGTCTCGGATCTGACCTTCAGATCCTGCTCGGCCATATTCTACAGACTTGGATCTGACTCTGAAGCTCTTCTCTCTTACCCATAATGCACTACATCCACCCAAATACCTCAGATCGAGTTTGCTGATTCCATACATCCACCCACACAGCAAAAGAGGCTCAAACATGAGACACAAGAGTCCCTTCATAATCCAGGTTCCACTAGAAGAAAAAGGCAGAGGGGATGGTTGGGTGGGAAAGTGAGGAGGAATGAAGAAAGACAACACAGATGCTAAGTAACGGTAAGACATGACCTTTTAATCTGATGTTGCCTTCTCATGACAGGGTCAGAGTCCCCAGATATATAGATCCTGGGTGGCCCTCATGGAAGGATATGCCAAAGCACCATCGAACCACAGGAGGCCCTGCTCCTGGAGATATCCAACTTGTAGTGCAATACAAAGGTATGACTGTTAGACCATGTCACTGCTGCACAAGTGTCATCAATGGAAGTTCTAAAAGAGAAGACCGTATAAATAGCCATAGCTCTGGTGGAAGGTGCCCTGGGAGGTCTAGTTAATTCCAATCCTTTGGATGAGTAAATACGCGAAATGCAGTCAGATATCCATTTTGCCAAGGTAATTTTAGATCCTGCTTGTCCAAGTCTATTAGATTAGAAGGCTATGAAAAGCTGATCAGACTTCCTGTATTGTTTGGTCCTGTGCAGGTAAAAACAGAGTTGTCTATAAACATCTAGAAGATGGAGAACATGCTCCCCTTTATTAGATAAACTGGGAAAGAACACTAGTAATTGGATGGATTGATTAATTTTGTTCTCAGTAGTTACTATGGGCATAAAGAATGGATTGGTGCAGAAGGACACTTTGCCTTTATGAAAAAGTATGTAATGAGGTTTGGAGGATAAGGCTTGTAGTTCAGAAATCCTCTTAGTGGAAGTTATAGCCACCAGAAGGACTGTCTTCCATGACAGAAACTTCATGTTGCAACTTGCTGCTGGTTCGAAGGGTCTCTGGGTCAAAGTCTGCAACACAAGAGTGATGTCCCAAGGGGGAGGTGGTTCCTTAACTGGAGGTCTTAATAAGAAAACACCTTTCATGAAGGATATGAATAGTCTTAAAGTGAACAGAGAATGTGATTGACTTGCAGTATGAAAGTTGGAAATAGCAGTTAATTGTAGTTTCACAGTCAAGAAGCTAGTACCTTCGTCGAAATGTGTGCTAAGAAATAACAAAACATCTGAAACAGGTGCAGAGAAAGAATCAATGTTCTTGCTCATGGCCCAAATAACAAATCTTTTCCACTTAGTGCCATAGGCTTTTTAGTGGAAGCCTTTTGTGAGGCTAGAAGAATTTTACAGATTGGGGACTTAAGCCTGGACTGTCTCACTAGGGTTGGAAGGGGAGAAACCATGATTCAGAATCTGCATCCCTGATGGATGAGAACAGAGGTCCTGACTTGGCTCCAAAATCCAAGGAGCATATTTCAGATGAGACCACAGAAAGGGAACCACACCTGATGAGCCAAGAAGTGGGCAATGAGGATGACTGAGCTCTTCAACGTGCTTGCCTTCTAAAGAAACTTGAATGAGCAGAAGAGGAGGGTAAGCATACAGGAGACCCGGGGGCCAATCGTAGACTAGAGCATCCTTCAGATACTCCCCGGGAAAAGGGATCAGAGAAAAAAACTTGCTGCATTTGTTGTCGAGGGGAGAGGCAAATAGGTCACAGCAAGCTTGACCCCAACAGCTAAAGATCATGTTCGCCACTGACTGATTGAGGGACCACTCGTGCAGAACCAGAAGTGATCTAAGTCTGTCAGTTAGATCGTTGGTTTTCCCCGGGATATGTGTCACAACCAGAAGGCAGTCTGAAGATACTGCCCATTCCCACACCCTCATGGCCTCCCGGCACAAGGGGTAAAAACAGACTTCTCCTTGTTTATGTACCAGACAACAGACATGTTGTCAATGTGTACAGCAATAGTCCCCAAGGAGAGAATGTCCAGAAAGGCTTGCAATGTTAAGAGGACTGCTCTCATCTGTAGGACACTGATATGCAACCTGGGCTTGGTAGGGGACCATATGCCTTGGACCATCTTCCCATTGTAATGCCACCCCCCCCCACCAGAACTGTGAAGTGTCTGTGGTCACGGTGGCTATCGGGGGGGGGGGTGTTCAAGAGTGGTCTGCCTAGAATGACATTGTCTGACTGTAACCAACTGAGGTGATTCCTGCAAATGGGAGTCAACCTGATGTGAAAGGACAACAGCTGAGAGAAGATGAACCATTGTGTCGCTAACGTCTACTGGAGAACCCGCATGAAAAATCTGGCTAGAGGGACTAACAGAATGGCTGCAGACATGGACCTTCGGGTCTGCAGGATCAATTGAGCCATGGGGGTCTGTTGGCCCAACAATTCCTGCACCTTATTTCTCAAAGTGGCTACTCTGTGTGAAGGAAAAGAAGCTAGCTGACCCCTTGTGTTGAGCTGCGTACCTATGAATTCCAGGTTCTGAACCAGAGTCAGGCTGTATTTGCTCATGTTTATGGTGATGGCTCAGTGTGTGTGATAACTGGATTAGGTAATCTCTGGCATGGATTAGTTGATGCCTTGTGGGAGCAGTCAGGAGCTAATCGTCCAACTGTGGAAACCCTTGAAATCCACTCAGCCTCAAGTGAGCTGCTACCATTGCCATGCATTTGGTGAACACCCGGGGGGGGGGGGTTGTGGTGAGCCTAAAGGGCAGTGCTCTGAATTGGTAATGACTGGCTCCCAGCCAGAAGTGCAGATATCTCATGGACTGCTTGTCTATTTTTATGTGATAGTATGCGTCCTTGAGATATATCAAGCACATCCAGTCATCCTTGTACGACAGTGGCAAAATGGACTGAAATGTAACCATTCAGAGCCTCGACTTCTTTACATATTCATTCAGTTTGCTAGGTCCAGGATAGGTCTTAGGTTCTCTCTTTTTCAGCACCAAAAAGAAGCAGGAGTAGTTCCGAATCCCCTTTGTTCGCTTGAGACCTCTTGGATGACTCTTTTTAGCAGCAGTTGTTGGATTTCCTGTTGTGCCTGTTCCCTTCGACTAAGTGGCACATCAGGAAGGCTTTTAGAATTTGGGTGAAGGAGAGAAAAGGGACTGGAATAACCTCTGGATATTATGCTTAGCACCCAACAGTTTTGAGTCAACTGGGTCCAGACTTTTGGATGCAAAGCTAGTCGGCCCTGACTACCTCCACAGACAGACCATCGGGCAGCTCTTCAGCACTGGTAGGGCTTATCAGGAAGGGATTCCCTACAGCCCTGGTTCTGTGGACCTTCTCTGTCTCTAGGGTGGCATCTACCATCATACCCTGTTCCTCTGTCTCTAGACAAGGGTCCCCCGCACAGATCCTAGAAAGGCCCTTGGGATTTGCGAAACCACATTTTCTTACCTCCACGTTGGTTCCTCAAGAAGGACCTCGGGGGGTAGAAAATTTGATTCCAACAGCAAAAAGGGTCTTCCCATCCTTTTCACTGCAGTTAAGTGTATCTCAAACTCGTGGTCCAAAGAGGAAGAAGCCATCATAAGGGGCATTCACGAATGATGCCTTAAAGGGACTGAAACTATAACATAAATGCCATTCTCCACAAAAAACAATTTTGTCATTAGACAGATGACCACATTTGTGAGCAATGAACTATGCAGACCATGAGGCAACCATAATGAGAACATTTTCTACCACAGCTAATTAATAAATGAATATCCTCCAGGTACAAGGAAGTTATAGCCCCCCCAAACACTTACTAGACAAATAACTGAATATATGCTGCCTCCTCTGGCAAGTATCTATCCAAGCACATGACTCAATTCGTGGAAAAAAAAATTTTTTCTCTCCATTAAAAAAAAATCACAAGTACGAGCACTCTAAATTGCAGAGAATATCTAGAATCTCTGGTCACTCTATTATGTCTGCTATTGACTACACAGTGGATATCTCTCCCAGTCTGTAGCTGGCAAGTGACCTCACACTGCTTGACTCTGCATTCTTCATAAAACTACTAGTACAAAGGATGCGCACTTTAAGGACCCACATTAACACTGCAAAATAAAAAGAACCTGCTCACAAGGCAGATGCATAGCTCTCTCTTTTGAGCCTTCACATCTGGAATAAGCTCAAACTCCATCCAAAAAATAAAGCAAATCCCTGGCTCTTAAACTTAATTTGGATGAGTAAGCTATAAATTCACCCTGCATCATGCCTTACAGTAACTTGCAGACAGGGATAAGCAAGTAATCTGCAGTGGCTAGGTGCAGATGATCTTGTGATGTACAATACAGTATTAATCTATGAACCTAAACTGATTGCAGAAAGCTAAAATAATTTAACCTGACTCATCAGTGGGACACAGCTTCTTTTAGGAAGGGTAAGGCTGCAAACTAACAAGTGTAATAAGGGACACTGAAGGTACCAACAAGTCCACAGACTAATTACTGTTCAGCAAATGGCTGAAGTGGGATGACTCAGAATACAAATCCCTAGATTCTTGTAAGGCGTCTACATTACTTTTTAAACATGCATCTTTCTCTAAAACAATATGAAAAGATTTGTAAAACTTGGAATTTGTTTGAACATGTTTTCAGGACTGTTCCAAGTGGTCTTCTGTGCCTGCACAGCAAATCACAGCTGAAATTGTTGCAGAAAAGACACCAAACACTGATCAGGTCACAAACAAAACAGGCTGACATAGATCAAGTCCTTTACCACTCACAATGAATATTTAACTGAAATGCGGTTCAGTCAATATCAAAAAGAGTTGGTACTCAAATATTTTGGAAAGAATAAAAACTATCAAGACAAAAATCAGTTTAAACACACAAAACATATTAAGATAGATCTGTTTCACTGTCAAATAGGCAGTGTACGTGGGAAAAGAACAGAGATGAGAACCAGTTCTCCTACTTGTACTAGCATTCCTTTAAAGACCTTGCCAAAAGTCAGAAAGGGTGGTCTTCTTGACAAAAGACTGCTTTGCGCACAATGCCAGTGCGTGTCACCAGGTAGTGAAGAGGAGTTTTGAAAGATAAAATGACTAAGAATGTCTAAAATAGGACCTACTAGTAAGATACACCTCTATCGGTACTTTTAAAGATGTCTTTCACTGCCAAGAAATTAGAGATCTTCAGTGAAACCTCTACTCTGAACATGCAACTCCACTTTATGAAATTAAGATACAAAAATAAATGCCATGCACCAAGTTAACTAAATATATTATACAACTTAAAACAGCATCACTGAAAGTATACTAAAGCAGATACTACCTTAGCTAAACAACTAAAATGGCTACTGGTATCAAATGATGAGTCAGATTCAAGTAATACATTAAGTGGGGCTTCAGAGACCTCTGTAGAAGTAGTTGTGATATTCATTACAGATCTTCATACTGATCGCTGTTCTTCATATTGATCATTGTTGCAGTAGCCTAAGCTATAATGGTCATATCCTGTTAAGGATATAAATAACAGCTGACCAACTTCCAAACCTTCAGGGCATATTCCACATTCCCAAACTCTATGACAGCTTGACCTAAGCTAACTATATGACAGACAGACAGATATCTACTCAAACACCACACAAACACATATTTGATTTTGCTAGCTGTATATTTATACATACATAAAAACACTGCATTTAAACATTATGTAACACTAAATGCACAATTGTGATCTCTCAATGTCTTTAACTAAGAATTCTGGACAATGGGCAACCTACATTTCAAAATCGGGGGCAGATTTTAAATAGTGCTCTTATACACTTAAAATGTTGCTAAAATAAGTGGTTTTCATTAGCTTGCATTTTCTGGAAGACATCTTTGGGTAGTTCTAAAATGTTCTCTGCCAACAGTTGCGATCCATGCATGTTTTCTGTTTTTATTTACAGCACTAGAGGTTAAGGGATGGCATTAACATATTAACATGTATAATCCTGGCCATTATTTCTTTTGTTTGTTAATTTTCAGAAGCAATTTTTAAACAATCTGTGGCTGAAACATAGGTGATGAAATGACAAAACCATGACTGGCTGACATTTGATTTGAACTGTATTTTATAAATCACGATGAACTGATGACATGGTGACAACTGAAAACCTATTGACTGCGATTTACTTACCATCTCCGAGTTTGCTTCTGGACATGGTCTTTCTATCTGTGGTCTACAGTCTTCAGTTAGAGACTGATGTTTTGTACTGAAATGCACACCCGTGTGCACGCACACACACACTAAAAGCTCCCATTCTTTCAGTTCTAAAACCCAGTGGGGAAAAAAACAAACCATTAATGTACTGTGCTAAGTCCAACTGTTTTCTACACGAAGCTGATAATTTGTCAAATACCACACTTGCTAAATCTTAACCACGACATGAAGATGGCTATCAGGTGGTTTGGAATGATTGCGGTTCGTCACTAAGTATGAATGATGAAAGACTGCACTTCCTCTTTGAAGAGTTTCGTGCCAGAAGGAGTTCAGCTAAAAAGAGAGAGAGAGATTGATTCTTTTTTTAAGTTTTAGTATTCCAGGAACTCGGTCACTCATGGCAGCACACAGTTTCATAGGTGGGCATGTGCCTGTGTGCGACCCCATGTAGCACCGCCAATGCTGGCAACGTAATTTCTACTGAATCCTGGAGGTGGGACCTGCAGAAAGCCTTTGAAAGTTTGGATAATCTTAACTTTCTCCATCACTTTTAAAAACACTTACAGCCTTGGGTCCAAAGATGAAATCTTTTTTCTAATGAAGCTGATAACAGACTCTGAGACAGCTGCCCTGTTTGATGCTTCCAGCACATCAAAGCCACGGGTAAAGTGTTTAACAACCTGGATCTTGTGTTGCAAAGGATGAACAGCTGTTTATGTAAATTCCTGTCCTCTACCCCCTCCAGTTCCTGTTTCATTTGATTAAGGAAGGATTCCTAGAATTTAATTATATGGAAATTGCAATTTATGGTTCTTAAGACTTTTTTTCCCCCAAACCTGTCGGAGGATTCTACTCTCCCTGTCATTGGGCAAAGGATTCTTGGAGGCACTGCCCTTGGCTCACTTGGACCCTGAGATCACTACCTCAGGGTCCTCCACTTGATTTCTAAAAAGATGTCTACGAGACTCTAGGACCCTGCAGGCAGGGGCCAGGAGTTAGACTGCAGGAATATGTCTTGAATAACATCATACACTACCTCTAGACATTGGGATAGGATTTCTTAGATTGTGGGTAGTCCTGTAGTTCCCAGCTGAAGTAGGCTTGCAAGTATGTCATGGGAGGAAGAAACCTAGGCTGGGGCAAGTTTATAGAAGCCTTATTGTGTTTGGTCTTGGGTGTGGTCCTGGGTGTGTCATTGGTTGGGGTCAGCACAGACATCTAGTCTGCAGAGGTCTCCTCTCTCTGCCTCAGGGAATTCTGCCTCTTCCTCCGAAGATTTCTGATGGGAGTCAGAAGTTGGTGCCTGCCTTGTGGCTCTGGACACATCAGAAGCACTAGCTAACTTGATTCAAGTGGAAGTTGAGACAGACAATGACATGATGGCTTTCAAAAAAAGCTCTAACCAGAGGCCATGGCCACACAATCGTTCATCAGAGAGGACTGTGAATATGCACCTACTCCTTCAGCAATCTCAAGATTAGATGGACAATCAGATATAGAATCGCCATCATACTATTCACTACCTCTTGGACATTTCTTCCTCTTGTGAAAATCAACAGAAGGATCAAACACTATGATGTGTGGAAGCCGCTGGCATTCCTATTGTTTTTCTAAATGTTTCTGGAGGGACTCAGCCCTATGCTTAACAGTTCTAGATTTAATATATGTGCACTGGGTACAACTGTGTACATAGTGCTTTGAGACCAAGCAAACAGCATGGATGTCACTGCTGGGATTCGTTTTCCATACTCTGTATATATCTAATAGAAATCTATACATATAACTGAAAAGGAAGTTCCCAACAGGATACTTGGCTTTCAGTACTCAGTCTCTGCCTTCAGACTAAGTACTGCATGCAAAATGTCTTGGGCTCCCACAGTAAGAAAGAACTGAAGCAACAGCACTAGCCAAACACCCTTTAGCAACCATCATCTTGACGTTGGGGAGGAGGGTGTCTGTTGAGCCCAGGGTGGGGTAATAAATCTCTGGAATTTGGGCTGGTAAAGGTCTTCAAAGGCAGGAAATCCTAAGTGTTATTGCTGGAACAGTGAAGCACAATGAACATGTGTTCTTGACTCAAATAAAAATTAACACAGTTGGTATTTCTCTTAGCACTCCCTTATCCCCTCCTCTTTGTCTACACCCTGTTATTAATCCCTGGAATAGCCTACCTTCTGGTTGGCCTCATCTCACTATAGTACCTTTCCCTCTCTAGTTATTTGTGCACAATAACTTGGTTTCTTTGATAACATTTTCCAGTAAATTTCACACCCATCTTGCCTAATTTTTATACCCCTACTTGCATTCATTTCTACTGGTGAAATCTCTTTTCTCCATTCTCAAGTTGGCTTAGTTCTTGGAATACTTTCTGCTACTTTACAAATATAATATTCCGCATGGCTGTTATTCTCCTTAGGAACCTGCATCCAGAATCCTACTCTCTTCTTACCCCCCTCCCCTTTTCATTATTAGCCCTTTCCATGTTAATTTGTAACATTCTGCTTGTGTTATGTATATGTGCCTTAGCTGCACAGCTCTAAAATATCCTTTCATATTAGGTAATCCCAAACCTACTGTTCAATGGGAAGAATCAATTTATCCACTTAACTCTTGCCCTCTTCCCCTCTCAGATAGCCAACATTTTTTTTCTTTTGGACAAAACTATGCTTAACATGTATACAACACTAAAAAGATGAGAAACATTTTCACAACTTACATCTTACTATCTAAATCAATAATCAATTTTTTTATTTATTTTTTATTTTTATTTATTTTACATTTGTTTACCGGGAAAGTCCGACTGGAACAAGGTCCATTTACAGCGGGGGCCCGGGGAGAAAAGCTCCACAACATAGTACAAATACAACAACTGACAAAAAAATTTCTGTACAGAGGCAGATATATAATCAGAGCTCCATGTTTTTATATGACAACACACAATCCACGAATAACAGAAAATTTCTATACAGTAGCATATATACAATCAAGGAGATTTTTCGTATCTTAGTTTTATTTGAGCAAGCTTGGTATATAGATAGCAAAACTGTGAATTCTGTATTGGTAGCAGTACAAAGCATAGGAATGGAATCTGGAAAATAATGCTATTTGGGAGATATGTCATAGCGTGAGAAACAGTTTGTAGGATATTAGTTCCTGATAGGGAGTATTTGAGTAGTACAGAATAGCTGAGGTAAGCAGTGAGGAGATGAGGTGTGGCAAGTTAGGAGGAGAGCATAAAAGATTTTATGTGATGTGATGTTATGGGATGTAAAGATACCAGTTTATCAATTTTTGGATTATCTTTTGTTTAGTCTCTGTCCACGTATAGTCAGCTGTCATAAGAGTCCTTTTTAATCATAATCTAAACACTTCATCTTACGTCCCATAAATATAGGCATTGCTGAACCAGTTCATGTGTGGTTACAAAACCTACCACTATTGCCTTTGTTTCATCTTCATCTAGTTTACATCCTATCCTAGAAAGACTTGAAACTGTTTCGTAATGTTCCACAACACTAAAATGTTGTTCTCTGCATTTATCAAGTACAAAATAATACCATCTGGTAACTTTTCACACCAGTTACACCCTTGAATTCATGAGTCCATTATTTTCTTTGTCAATGGCTCTAACTCTAAAGCAAATAACAAAGGAGAAAGGGGATACCCCTGCCTGGGTTCTCTGCTGAAACACAACTTGTTAGACAGGAAGCTTCCCACCTTAATTCTTGCCTCAGATCCTTCAAATATCCCTGTAATTAACCCAGTTATTGAATGTATCCTCTACATCAAGACAAAACAACAACATAAAAAACTGCTTTACTTAACAGTTACTTCTTCAGCCCCTTCAGTGTCCTCCTAAAAATTAATGAGGACGTGAGGTATATGCTTTATCAGTTTACTCAGTTAAACACAGTCAACAAAATTACAATCTTTCTCAGTCACTTCTTCTTACAAAGCAACATTTCATATGTATATTCATATATTTAATGCTTAAAAGCCTGCATTTGCACTTGTTTCCCGCCTCTCCTGTAACGACTCCAGTGCAGATACAGATTTGCTGTATCCAGGACTGTATGTAAGCTTCTGAGCCCCCCAAGCCTTTCTGTGTTGGAGGGAAGCCTTCTAACTTATCAGTGGGAGTGGTAAGCACTAGGTAGCCTATCTACTACAACAGGAGCGGTTTCTGACCCAGAAATTGTAGTTTATTGGCTGTTTGGGCAGTTTTTCCATCTCTTTCAACTTTGTGGTTTAAAAGCCCACATTTGCTCTTGCTTCCCGCCTTTCCTGCAACTAGTCTAGTCCAGATAGAGATTTGCTGTATCCAGAACTGTTTGTAAGCTTCTGAGCAGTGCCAAAGTCTGCTCTTCAAATTTTCCCTTAGATCTGCTAGTTCTTTCCTGTCCTGCACTTTTACTAGCTTAATAGTGTAGCACTTTACCAGACTTCTTGTAGCAATTATTGTAACACACAAAAGTGCTACCAGCAGTAAACGTTCTACAAGGAAACAGCTCCAGTACTTATTATTAATGCCCACCCCTCAAGGCATGTCTAAAGGTCAGTCCCCTGTGCTTTCTCCTATTAACCTGGTGAACTTGGGCATCCTGAGGCAATGTAGCAACTGTCTCATGTACACTGACAACCCTCTACTCTTACCTCCCAACATTCAGACTTGAGAGAGATGCACTTATATATCCAAATTGGAAGAGCCAAGACCAGAATAGCTGGTCAAGAGGAGAAGGTCAACACTTGCACCACACCACATGGAACACATAGGCCTCCAGAACACACACCAGCACTGCCCTCACATAAAAACACAAACCACACACCCGCCTTTGCAAAGGCTCTCAATAAAAATCTACCCAAACAGCAGAGACCTCCAAGGCAGAAACGCACTTGACCACCACAACACAACACTAATCACGAGACACATAACACTCCTAAACAGTGTGCCACTCCACCACAGCCCCTAAGGCAAAACAGCACGCCCAACATACTAGACATAGGTGACTTCATAGTGAGGCACACTGATGTCCCACTCACTAGGCTGAATAAGGAGAAATTAACAGTCAGCTGCCTGTCAGGTGTCAAGATTTGCCACATAACGCACACACTCAGGTCCCTCAACAACAGGTACAAATATGACACTGTCATTGTACATGTAGATGTGAATGACGTGAGACGTACCTCCCTGGACTACATGAAGAGACATAGAGGAGCTCTTGGATTACGTGGCCCAGTCGGGTATGACCAGAATGATACCACAGTACAAGCAGAAAATGATACATTTCAACAACTGGCTAAGTTTCTGGTGTCATTCTAAGGGGATCCAGTATCTGCCTGGGATGACATGACTGACAAACCTCGAAGATTTGCCAGAAATGGCCTGCTTCTGGCAGCCCTGGGCTTCCGGATACTGGCCAAGGGTCTTGCCACCCCTATAGTGCCTTTTTAGGAGGTGTTCCAAAGACCAAATTACCACAGTAACAGCTATAAACAAATGCAGTCCGTAGGTCATGCTGCTCAACTCTAGAAGTCTAAATCTCAAAATGCACTCGCTTGAAGCACTCTGACATTTGTGCTTTAACAGAGATCTGGTTCAAAGCAGCAGAAAGCACCCCTGCAACACCAGGCTATAACTCATTTCACACCTTTCGGCCCCAGAATTTGGACTGAAGCACCAAAGCCGGTGCTATTTCCATACTCATAAAGGATGCACACACCTCCAGTCTGGTAGCCCAACATAACACATCAGAGCTGCTTCAGATGCAGCTAACACTGGGTAATACAGCGATTCAGGTCGCAGCCTGCTACAGGTCCCCAACCATGTTCCAAGACTCACACTAAACATTCCTAAGCACCATGGAGAATATTAGGGTCCAACCTAACACTCTCATACTGGGCAACTTCAACTACCCCTCCATTAACTGGAAAAACTACTCATGTACCAAAACACTTGCCCAATGTTTCCTGGAATTCATTAATTCCAATGCCCTGGACCAGCTCATTCTTACCCCCACTAGAGGTAGCAACATCCTTGACCTGGTCATTACTAACATGTGCAACTGTTGCTCTACACCAATAGTCAACTCCTCCCTGGGTAATCTAACCACAAACTAATCACCTTGGAAATCCACATCACTCCCACTCACCTCCCTGCAAAGGTAACCACCATGAAAAACTTCTCTAAAGCTAACTTTGGACTCCTAGAAACAGAGGTGGCTAACTTCATGGCAAGAATGTCTTTGATCCTCCAGGAAAAACATTATGAAAGAAGATGGATATGGTGTCTTGAATCTCACACCTGCCTCTCAGCATTCCTTGATTAGAAAGATAAACTTATTTCTCTTCTGCCTGGCAAACAGAGAATATTTTGCACAAATAATATTCCATGGTGGTACAGCGGTTGCACTGTTACCTCACAGCAAGAGGTTCTCCTGTTCGATTCTCGGCTGGAGTGCCTTCTGTGTGGAGTCTGCATGTCCTCCCCGCGGTCGAGTGGTCTCCGAAAGACATGCGTGAATGGGCATGCCTTCGCTGAAGGTTGGGCGGGCAACTCGGCACCATAAAAATCGACGGTCAATCATTAGTGGACCGGAGTTCTGCTGTGGCGACCCCTAACCGGGAAAAGCCGAAAAGACAAACAACAACAAACTCTTCAGTCCCCAGTTTTTAATAATTTTCTAGCTGCCACAATTTTGTTAACACTAACTCTTTCTGCTGGTATGAATGCACTAATATAGGTCTTTGTGGCTTTCCCATGGCCAGATTTCGAACTTGCACAATATTCTATTTCAGTTTAAAAAAAAATAATCTGTTGTGAAACATCAGGTCAGTTTGCGTATTTGTATTTTATTAAAATGAATACAGACTGCTCTTTCTAGTTTCTCTGGTACAGCAGAAAATCTCAGGTTTTCTTTGATTGCTCTGCCTTCTAATTCCACTACAGAAAATCTCAGGTTTTTCAAAGCATGGTCTTCTGACTCCACTATTTTTGAAACAGTGGTTCTTGAGAAGCTTAAGACTCACCTGCCTTTTGTTTGCAGTTGTATTAGTTCATCTGTATAGCTTGTAAAAGCGTTTTCTAGTTTCCCCTACCTTTTATTATTTGCTTTTATATATTCCTTCAGTGTTTTGCTCATTTTAAGCACCTCTGAGTGCATCTTACTTATTTTTCACTTAAATTACTAGAAACTACCAAAGCTATATCTTAAAGTACTTTTTGTTGAACAACTGCAAGATTCTTCTCAGACAAGAGTTTTTTTTTTCTTCTTTTCAGGTTGATTTTCTCTTACTTTCTCTAAATGTCTTCTTTGTTGCCATCCGGGCAGTGCAATTACTATAGTGCCATTAAGTAAATTTTAACTATTCTGATAACTTTACCAACTTTTTTTCCGACTTCCAGTTTTCACACTGGAAGAGCTTCTATCAGTTGATCAGTGTGCAGCCATCTTGGAAGTCCCAATTAACAGTGCTTTGGCATGAAATGCATTAACTTTTGGAAAAAAATATTTTCTGCATACCTTCTAAATTTTATGACCTCATTTAATTGTGAACAGCGGTACGGAATCTAAAGTATTTAACATATTACTGATGCCTAAAAGTTAACACAGTGTAACATATGCAGAACATGTAATAGTGCACACTAAGCACCTCTTTAATGAGGGCAGTCAGTGGCCCCACCTATGTATTGTTTTGTGTTGTTAATTTTGTACTTTTCGTTGATGGGCAAACCCTAGAAAATGGCAGTAGCTATGGTCAAAGGGAATAAATGAAAAAGAAAAAGACAATATGAAATAACTCATACAACCTGATCAGTACACAGGCACAACAAAATCATTTAGACACACTTCTGCAGGAAAGTGCCTCAAAGAGTTGAGACCACCTTAACATAAAAGGTGTAATAATATTTATTTTTCTGGTGAAAGAAAAGCACTTAGTAGAGTGTGTTTTGCTGTTACAAATGGAACTCACTGTTTCTTTATAACCACAGCCTTCCTCTCGACATTATGGGAGATAAAATAAGGAAACAACATCTGCCTTAACCCATACACAGCACCATTTGCAACAGGACACAGGCTATTGTTTCTATGCTAAATGAAGCCTCAGAGCTGTAGACAAAGTCAGTTACATATTGCAGAGAAGAATGTCTGGCTTTGAAACTGAACATATGAGATGTTTTGGTATTGAAACCACAATATAATTAAGTGACTGCACTTCTGAAGGAAGAATGTTTACCTGCTACCAGCAGTACTGTGTTAGCGAGAAAGAGAGAGAGAGAGAGAGGGAGGGAGGGAGATATTTGATGGTATCAATCTATGGATGGAGCCATACAAAAATGAAGATAAGATGAGAAAATAATGCATCAAAAATGCAAAACAGGTTTCTGTTTTTACAAAATAAATTGCACTTTCATTACCATGAGCATATTTTGTAATGAAACAAACTGTTGCATACAGGCATATGACAAGATGTCTAAAACACTAACATTTTTTTCTCTTTTGCAAAGCATCTTTCTCTCAGAGATTTCAGGATTTTTATAACAATATGAATAAAACTATTAAATTATTCAACAAAAAATACTGTTACAAAGAAAGAAAGCCTCATCTTTCTGTGGTTAGGCAAGTTCACCAAGAAAAATAAAATGAAAATGCAATGGTAGGAACCACTGTTCTAACACATTGCTCTGCACAAGATCATATTATTCCAATGCCATATTTATAGAGTTAGCAGCCCCCATTTTAGTCTCACCTCAATTAGGGTCCAAGCATTTTCACCACAAAATATTTTAAAGCAAATGAGGACACATCAAAAACAGTACAGACTGGCTATAAGGAAAATCATAACTTAAGAAAGGAAAGTGCTGACTCCAATTAACAGTCATAACAAATGTGTAAAAACACTATGTGCATCTCATGATTTAAAGATGTTGCATCCCTTACAGGATACAAAAACTTTGCACTTATTAAGTAAAAAGCACTTCTGGTTTGGATCTCTTAATTTGAATGAAATAGTACAGACCAACTTCCCTACACTCAGTAAACATGACAATTAATTTCACTAACATATTCATTAATTTCACTGATAAACACCCTAGTTTGCAAATTCTATACATACAATTATGTTTAGTTCACTAGAAACAAGCTCTTACCTTTTCGTCTGACCAAAACAGCAAGTTCTTTGGTGTGGGACTCTCGACTGGCTTTAATAAACATTACAACTTGGTCATGGGTGTGCTCTGAAATGTCCCTTCCATTAATAAGAACTATCTGATCACCTTCTCTTAGTGCAGGTGTACATATGTCAGCCTACAAAAACAGAGAGACACAAATAGCACCATGAACTAAAACTGCAGACGTATGGTAATTAACAGACATATGTATAACATATGACAGTTCTGTGAAATGCGATTCTGAGTCAAAAGCATTCTGAATTTTTGGAGGACACATTTTCCCAAAGGCAAAGACTAAAATACCTGAATTTTTAAGATCTGGGATATGGAAAAAAAAATCTACTAGCTGCATGATCAAAACTGCAACATTAAGGAAAAATCAATGTACAAATTATGTTTACAGAACAAATAAGAAAAAATGGACTTGGAAAGGTATTGCTTTATGTTGAGCAGAAAAATCATGAAGCCAAGGAAATAAAGTGCTTGCCATCTATACTTAAAAATCCTATTCTTGGCCCTTTTATTTTAAGCAAACACTAATGCTTACAAGGCATTTTAGATAAAATAATGGACCACCCACAGGGTGCTGTGAGACCCAATAACACAGGCAGAGGACCTTCACACCTCTGGAAGGCCCATTATTTCCTTGCAATACTCACCCCAGTGGGCACTACCATGCTTAGGAAACATGACGCCTCGTAATCTTTTCTGTAGTTATTTTCTCTCTCTCTGTATATATGTATGTATGTAAGTGTGTGTGTGTGTCTATGCACGCGCGTGCATGCAATACATACAAATATATTTTTAATGTGAAACAGTTCCTCTGCTTAATGTTTCAAAGCTAGTGTACGCTATACAACTGCTGCTGGAGAGAGGAAGGAAGGTTTTACATAAGCACTTTTGTAATTTATTTATTTATCCATTGTTGGCCGGGTTAGTCCCACTAGGCTACTGGCCTCCTTTTATGCAAGACCTGAGGTGGTATTAATAGTACTACAGAAAATTTGGCCACAGCTTCAGGGAAATTCCCCTACTTGCAACTGCTGTGAGTGGGAACCATTTTGGAGGAGCAGTTCCTGTTTCCATTGCAGGCACAGAGGTAGCCTGGAGAAACAGAGACAAAGGAGAAAGAAGGAGACGATGGACTGGTGAAAGGAACAGAAGAGAAAGCCAATATTGACAACAGAGAATGTGTGCAGGATTCTGAGGAGATGTTTCAAAGAAATCTGATGGAGATGAGTCAGCAAATGTTGGATATATTATTACAACCCTCCAGTCATGAGGGTTGTGGGATTATTTTACTTGAAGAAGTGATGGTGCAGAGTGAGGGAGAAAATAAAGGAGATGTTTCCTAGGGGACATTATGGAGAAAATACAAAAGGATGATGCAGAAACAATCCTGAAAAATAGTGGTAAGACAGAAAACAAAACATACGCAGAAAAATGTTATTTTTATTTTATTTTATTTTACATTTGTTTACTGGAATAGTCTGACTCAACATATGTCCATTTACAGCAGAGGCCCAGGTTGAAAAGCTCCACATTCAGTAAAGAAAAACAAATAGTTGAACAATATGATCAACTATACAGTAGCAAACAAGAAATTAACAATAGATAAAAATACAACTTTTGATACAAAAAAAAATTTGACACTAGATAAAAAATACAACTTTCGATACAGAAACAGAAATTGACACTAGATAAGCATTATAACTGACTATAGAGACACAGACTACTAGAAATTAGTGTAAGTTTAGCATGAGCTAATATAACTATTAGAAACTTGAGCAGAAAATAAAAATTCCTGATAATGTAGAAAAAAATACAGTAGGTATAATTGGATATAAAGCTAACTGGGGTGGTAGAGACAGTGAAGGTTAGGTAATGCATGGACATAGCCAGGAATTAATTAAGTGTAATTTAAGTGAGATTTTGAACAGCGTAATAGAGGAGGCAGAAGAAAAGAAAACAAAAGTGGAGTAGCAGAAAAGAAAGCAAAAGAAATGAAAAATGGAAGTATGTGGTAATGATTCAAAGTAAAGGAGACACAAAGAAATTGACAGGTATGAAGTGTGGGACAATTTAATAGCTCCTTTTGATGTAAAAGCACATGAGGGTAAGAACATTTATTCTTATTAACAAAGAAACATTTTATGACATTATATTTAAGACTGTTATTCAATGGAAAATTTCCTTGGAGAATATGTAAAAAAGAAACTCTGCAATCCATGGAATCTATGTGAAAAAAAATTTAACAAAAAACAAAAAAGAAACTTCATATACAATTTCAAACAGAGACAGAAAGAGAGGCTTTGAAAGAACATTTGAAAACTTTATGTAAAGAAGTACTGCACATTGCTAAAGTTGGGTTTATGGCTGATATTGTAATACTGTGTTAAAAATATAAAGAGAAAAAAAAATTATACATATACCAAGCATGACAAATGTGGAGGGGAATAGGGGTGTCATAAAATACTGTGGACAACCTAAAACACACACACACACACACGTATATATATATATATATATATATATATATATATATATATATATATTTTTTTTGTGAAAGTAGCTGTGACCAAAAAATGGTACATTTGCGAGGAAATAGGACATGATGCAAAAAATGTGAATTAAAATGTTCTAATAAGAAAATTAGATATTTATGGATAGATTGCAAAAATGAAAATAAGAGTAAGGAAAAAGAAAAAGGCAAGAAAATGAACAAAGAAGAAATGTTAGTAGTAGTAGAAATACAAGAACAAATAGATGAAAAATAATAAAAAGCACATAGAAGACGTTTGTGAAATAAATGATGAAGATAAAATGGGAGGCAGTAAAAGAAAAAATCTATTGGTGAAAGGGTAAAAAAGCAGAAAAAATAAAGGGAAAAGTACAAAAGAAATAAACAAAATGGATGTAAAAGAATATACACAGTTAATTATTTGGAGTTTGGTATAATGGTTAAAGAGTTTGACTCCCACACACACAATACAGTGTTTGATTCTCAGCTTTGGCAAGGAAATTGTCTAGGCTTACAATGGCCTATTAAGAAAGCTAGTCTAATAATTAGCTATGAATATATGAAACCATGAATCAAGAGAAAATTAACATTTTAGAGTGCTTTTTATAAATGTGAATAGAATTAAGAATATAGTAAGAAAAATAGGGATTTGGGAGTGGTGTAATGCATGTGATACAGAAGTAATTATATTAGAAGACACAATATTTTTACAAATGAAGAAAGATCACAAACAGAGAAACTATGGGGAGGAAAGAATCTATTATTTGGGAAATGTGAGATGTTCTGGAATAGCTGTATTCTGTAAATATATAGTAATATTAGATGTAATTTTAGCAAAAATGGGAAGGTTAACCATTGTAGATTAAAAGGGGAAAAGGTTTATAGAATTATAACATTATATTCTTATACTAATTTTAAAGAAAGGGAAAGCTTATTTCATAGATTTTAGACTATGCAGTGACAAATATGATTATAACAACATGAGACTTTGTGACTTAAGAGGCAAGGACACAAAAAGGAAATTATACAAGAAAAATGTACAAGATATGGTACGTTAAAGCTTTGGGACAAAAATTCATACACTTACAAAAGGGGCATGTATAGAACTGAAACAGATTATTTTACAGTATCAATAGCTTTAGTTTTAGGAGAAGAGGAGGTAGTTGAAACAGGATTTTCTGATCATCTTGCAATATGGCTAGGGCTAAAGGAAAACAAGGAATATATAAACAATAGGCAAAGGAACAGAAGCATGGAATGAAGAAGGAATGATTAATAATACAGTTATGGAAAGTTCATATTACTCTGATAATATTTTACAAAAACTGCTCTGAATGACAGATGGTATTTAAGGAAAATATATATATATATATTTTTACAGTGACAATATGATCTGAGAAAACATATAATGATGCACTGGAAGATTTAGAACATAATGACAAAGTACTCTGACAAGGAAAAAGAAATCAAGAAAAAATAAAAATAATTGTTATATAGGCAAAAATATTTTTTACAAGGAAAAAGAGAAGTATTATGTTACTTATGCAAATTAGTAAATGATGATGGTAGCACAATGAGAAAAAAAAGTAAAAGGAGAAATAGAAAGAACTCAGGAAAAGATTATGAACAGTGTAGTACAATATGTACAAGAAATGCTTAAAGAAAAAAAGAAGGTAGTGAATAAAACATGGAAAGTAAAAAAGCTAACAGAAAAAGAGAATAAAGTTTTGGAAAATGAGATTTCTTTAAATGAGCTAGACAAAGTATTATGACGATTAAATACAGATTCGGCTACAGGACCAGATGGAGTATGGTATGAAATATAAAGTTCAAGGGATTGGCAAAAAAAATAAATAAATAAAGACTGGTTAAATGAAGGTTTTACGTATAAAGAATTATATAGTGGAATACTAAAATTCATATGGAAGAAGGAAGATAGAAGACAACCAAAAAACTGGAGACCAACAGTAATGAATAATAATAATGATTATAACATCTTTATGAAAATAATACAAAAGAGATTTGAAACTACAATGGAAAATATTACTGAAGATAGTATATATAGTATAAAGGAGAAGGAAGGGTTGTCAAGAATTCGTAATGATCGTTAGAGAAGTTGTGGATGCTGATATGAATAGAAAAGAAGCAAAATCATGACAGGAGATCTTAATAAGGCATTTGACACAACTGGACATGAAATTCTATGGGTAATAATGAAAGAATGTAATATAAGTAAGAAACTTAGGAAATTATATATGTTAGTGTGTACTAATAATAAAATAAAATATTTGAAAATGGTTAGTTAAGCTAAGAGGTAGATAAGAAGAGTGGTGTAAGACAGGGGTGTCCAAATGAGTTGCATGCTCTTTGCATTAGTTATGAATATGATAGTATGTGAAATAAATCTCAAAATAAAGGAGGCAGGTTATATAACATCTGAAGGGTTTAGAATTCCAGTTTTGTTTACATATGCAAATGACATTATAATAACTGCAAAAAACAAATATGGACAAAAGAAGCAATAATTTGCATAAATGACAGCCTGACTGGAATGGCTTTATAGAAAGGGAAAAGTAAAGGTTTAGGTGATATAGTAAAGATAGGGGCAGATATTTTACAACAAATGAAATTTCTGTGTTAGGTATAAAATTTGGGAATAAAGATGCAAGTAGAATTCATTGGGAAAAACAATAAAAGAAATAAAACAAACTTGTCTTTTCTGGAGAACATAAAAATTATTCAGAATAAAGGCTTATTTGATAAATTCAGTACTGGTGGGAAAACAGCATATTTAGCAAGTGTATTTATGTTTCTAACAGTTTTTGAAAAGGAATTATTGCAGATACATTTTTTTTCATTTATATGGGGTCCTGTAAACATAGGAATTTTGTACATAAAAAGGAGGAGGTGGTTTAGGGTTAAATTAGCACAAGAGGTATATGTTGCTTCATTAAATTTGTGCAAAATGTAAAAAGTTGATAAATGAAAAAGATGAGACATTCTTAGTGAAATTGCATGAATATAATATGAAAAATTATAGGGTATGGTAAAAAGAGTAAAAGAGAAAGTGTATAAATGAAGAAATAAAATGTTATCAAGAAAAAAATATTTTTGTGGGAAACAAAAATTGACTATATAGAAAAAAATACAAAAGTTGCTATAAGAATTTAATGACAAAACATTACTATGTAAAACCATGGGAAAATCTAACAGATAAAAAAATAAAGCTATAAAATATGAAGCAAATGGTATAATCAGAAAGTAGATTGTCAATATTTAAAAATAAATAAATATGCTGTATAAAAAGAAAAATGGTAGAATAGGTTTACATTGTCAAGAAGACACTACAGAACATGTTTTTTTGAAATGTAAAAGAGCAAAAATGTTATGGGGAAAGCTATGTAAAGAATACCTTTTGAAGATATAAAAAGTCAATAAAATAAACATGAATATGATTAAATATGGATATTATAAGAATAAAAGTAAAGAATATGTTTTACGTTATATGGGATGAAGTAAAAAAGTGAAATTATGATTAATGGTAAATGGATTATTGCAACAATATTAAGAAAAATCAGATGGTGGTTATGGGTATAAAAGTGGGTGTAAAAGGGATGAAAATTTAGCATGACTGTTAAGGAAATTATGAATATTTGTAAACAGAATTTAAGGTCTAGTATACTGGTCTCTCAAACTGACAACCAAAAGCACTGAAACTGTTAACCACTCCAATGACCAATTACTTACTGACGGTCTTAAAAAACATAAAAAGGAAAAATGGTTTCAAATTTAATAACGAGACATTTGAGAAATCTATATGCATAGATAATATGAATTGTGAGGAATTACCAATTTCTGAAAAGTTAAGAGTGATGAACTTGAGATTCTGATTAAAGAGCCAGATGTTGACCTGGACAATATACAACTTCACAGTTACTCAAATATCAAATGTGGTGGACCTCCTTGTGATACTCCTATTGCTATTAGTAGCACATTACAGCTGTGTAAGTAAACTTACCGTAACAGTAGATGTTTGAATGATCACTGCTGCAGTAGCCTTAGCTATATGGGTTATATCCTGCTAGGATAAAACAGCAGGCCACCTTCCAAAGCTGCAAGGCACCTTCCATGTGCTCAAATCAAAGATTGTTCAGACAGGAGGCAAAGAGATCGACCTGAGGAACTTCCCCACAGATGGATCAAATCTTGGATGACCTCCTGATCAAGTTTCCATTTATAATGGTCTGCCCTGGTCCTGCACAGCTTGTCTGCCACATCAGATGGAAAGTAGGATGCCTTCTGATTAAGACTGAGATGTGAAGCTATAGCACAAGCTAATATGGCTAATCTGAAAATGAGGTAAGATCTAGATCCCCCTGTTTGTTGATGTATCACATAACAGTGGTATTGTCTATAAAAACTTCAAGAGGTCCTGGGAAGCAAACATAATTTAGAGAGAAGTGCCTTGATCAGGGCAAGCATCTATTTGATATTTATGTGCTTGCATCTGTTCTTGATGTCCCACAAAACATGCACTCCCAACTCTCCTGAAACTGCTCCCCAAGCAAAGTCCAATGGGGCAGGAGAAGATGAGACCTTGACTTAAGGATATCTGTTGTCTCCACACAATCACTTCTCTTTTGACAAACCCCAGCACTGGAATTTGAAAAGAAAGGGAGTTGCAGTTGGGACTAAAGAGACTTCAGATACCACTGTGTCTTTCTCATGTGCAGTCTTGTCAGGGTTGTCATGAGGATCATAGAAATTATGACACCCAAAATCCTGAAGTATTCCCTGAAAGTGACTGAAGTTTGAGTGGAAAACCTTAGAAGCAGATCTAGACAGAGATCTGTTTTTCCTGTGGTAGAAAAGCTCTTTGAACTGAGGTGTGTAGTTGACATCCCAGGAACACAATTCTGTATGAAGGAGCCAAGAAAGCCTTTTGCATATTCTCTTGGAATCACAGCTTGTCTAAGAGATCTCTCACCCAAGACAGAAATTCCTGACACTTTGAAAAAGACTCTGCAAAGATAAGCAAGTTATTTAAATATGGAAAATTGTGAATACCCTGTAGCATGTAATGAGCTACAAATGGGACTAGAAACTTTGTGAACACTCTTGGTAAGGCAGGAATGTGATCTAGGTGCATAGAACCTTAAGAAATGCCCGAAGTCTGGAGGAACAATTATGTTATGGTAAAAGGTAACAGGTTGTGAAGAGACATAATTTTGAATTTGGGCACTATGACCAACAAGAAATGTCCAGAATTGGTCTCCAAGCATTTGGCATTAAGAATAAAAACTCTTCCCCACCTGGGAAGGAAAAATGTTTCTATAACTGCTTGAGACAGCATGTGATGAAGAACTGGTGGAAACAACAGACTGTGATCTATAGGAAGAGGAATGACTTCCTAGAAAGGAGGACTTTCCTCCCACTGCCACCTATAATCCTGATGAATGATCTTCAGAACCCATTTGTCTGACACTGCTGCCACAGAGGAAAATGGAAAGTCATACTTTCTGGAATCAAAACAGGGCGAGGGTGGGAGGAGGTTACAAAGTCTAGAGTAGTCATTCAGACTTCTTCAACTGTCCTTGTTTTTTGGGAGGTTTAAGATTTATTTTTGGAAGCCCCTAGCCATTTCTTCTTAAAGATCTGTCTACCTGTACTTTGTTGAGAATGTTCATTCTGCTTTTTGCCAAAACTGGATGAGGAGTTAGAGAATACCTTAGAAAATTTGGAAAAGGGGGGCTGAAATATCTTAAGAGATTACTCTTTGCCATGCCAGAAGCAGTCCCTTTGTAGTTTAATTGTAGAATAAAAACATAAATGCTCCATATAGAGTACGTCTTCGTAAACACACTTCCTCAGGTGCAAAACTCTGTTTTCTCCCACTGAAAATACAGACATATTGTAGCAAAAGTTTCAAAGAAGAACCTTCCCACACACAGGGAGATTGAGAAACTGAGATATCCTCTGGGTTCAAATCAGAAATATAAGGAGAAAACCCTGCATCTGTCCCTTCAACCTCCTGCTCAGATTTAGAATTTTTAATCTCTTCAGGAAAAGAGGTATCCCTCTTTCCTTTACCAGAAACTATTTTACAAGAATTAAACCCTGAGTCAAGGCCAGCAAACTATTCCTGCTTAAGGAAATTTGAGGAGGAGTGGACCCATGCTTAGTTTTCTGTTTCTTTTTGACAATGGGGCTTAACCATGTTACTAAAGACGGCTGCAGTTTCCCCACGGATGGGCACAGCATTCTGCACACAACAGGAAAGCCTTCCTTGTTCTCTCTCTCAGGACCAACAAAGTGTGGCTCTCCCTTGGCCAATGAGGGGACCCAAACAGCTGCAGAGCATATGGCTTACGTCCAGTCCACAGTGGCTGTAGGTGCTACACCAGAGGGATCTGTGGTAAAAAAGAGTGGTCTTAGGAATAACAAATGGCCACATCAGAACCACCCACCTGCAGCTCAAACATTTTGCTAGCTTGTTGTGGTGGCAAAGGCTGTTTGCTTAACTTTTTCTTTTTGTGGCTGAAAGTACCGACCATGAGACTGATAGTTTGTTCCATGGTCAAACTGAAAATAGTGTCACTTTCCTGGTGAAGACAAGCAGCAAATGGCAGTAAAAACTACAAGTCTTTAAAAGTCAAGTTTTTCACAGAAAAACACATTAAGAAGCAGACTGAAACACTTTGTCACCCCCAAAATAAAACTAACAGCATTTCTCAACAAAAATGTGGTTTTCAGTTACTTTACACAGCTTTTAAACTAACAGGAAAAAAGAGCCCTCCCAATTAAAAATATGATACAGTATCATGACAGTCTGTTAAAACACAAAACTGCTAGCTTTAAAATAACTTTCCTGAAAAGGAAAGTGAAAAAACACAAACAATGTTTAGAAAATGGTAGCTTTTCCCCCAAAGTGAACTTATCTGCCCAGCAAAGTAGCAAGCACAAAGCCGACTGTCTATCCACGAAAGCCTGTACTGTTTGGCAGCAGTAAAGATCTGAAGGGCTTCGTGCCCAAACTTGTCTTTTAATCAGCTCAGCCTGAGAAGCTTGACAGTTTGGGCATGTGAAAGCTGCCCTGAAGCATGGAAGTTGGCTGGCTGTTAAATCCTTGGCTGGATACAACCCATATAGCTAAGGCTACTGCATCAGTGATGAACATAAACAGTTGTCTCTATCCTGAAATGATTGTGTTTAACAAAAAGATGTTAGCCTAACTGCAAAGGCTAATAGATGTGATCTACTATCTAAGGGACATGATTATATAATGAAAAACTACTAGCAACAAATAATTCAGAGCTAATGAAACATGACAAATCTATTGCTTTAAGAAAAAAAGCCAACATAAAATGTCATTATAGGTATACTTGATATTAAACAACCCAGTGATACTGGTAAATCTAGTAACTTAGCAGTCACTATCAACTCTGGAAGTGAGAAATTAACATTAGTAACATTAAAAATGAACAGGTGTTTTTAATGTTAGGGAATTCTATACCTGTTATTGCTAAACTTGGTGACCTAAATAAACTTACACAGAGTAGCTACACATTACCAGAACTGAAACTCATTGATGTTCCAAATCTTTTACACTGACCTACATTAGTGATGCCATAAAATGATGTTAATATAGTCCATGCAGATACAAACGATCTTCGGTCCATCTCATTGAATCACATGAAAAATGCAATTTTAAAATAAATATTTTGAAAATTTTAAAATGTGGTATGTGCTTAGTGAAATTATGCCTTCAAGTTCTTGGAGCGACTACATGTTCATAAAGGCCAACACTTTCAATAACTGGTTGGGATAACTGTCTGACTTGATTAAATACTGGAAAATCTGTATTCATGACTAGATTATTTACACAGAGCAGACTACATCTAAATTCATATGGTACTTCATTTGTGGCTGAAAAAATTATTGACCAAATTAGTATTTTTTTAGAAAATAGTACTGTATAAAATCAACTAATAAAACTAGAAGGCTTAATAGAGCTAAACAATGCTTTTATAGCAATGCAAGGAGTTTGGGAAACAAATCTGATGAACTTACATACTTAATTAAAGGAAACTTCAATACTGTTGCTATAACTGAATCATGGAATTCTACAAGTTTTCAAATGAAAGACTATGACAAATATGAGTGCATATCTCGTAATAATCAATGGGGCAGTGTCATCTTATGGATTCATAGGACTATACTATCTCACCTTATAAAGATGTCTTTGGATCATAAAACTACTGTCATCCAAATTATGGACACTGACAAAATTAATAGTATACATATTGTCTTAAATTACTGAAAATATAATATGGCCAACAAAAAACACTGGAGCTATTTAAATTATATAGAAAACTGTTTTGTTTGAAAATTTTAAATGTTTACTGTTGGGTGATTTAATTTATCCAGTGACAGAATGGCTGTATCTGTCCATTGATGCTATCTACAAAAAAGAACTAGTTGATACTATGTATAGAATGATTCAAGTAGTTACAGTCAAACTAGAGGTAGAAACAAATAGACGTGTTTGCTTCAACTATACCTGACATTATAAACAGTTTGGAGATCCTACCCTGTTTAGGCACATCTGATCATAACTCAATATCATTTGTAATGAATTTGTAAAAACAAGTTTCACCCCAAAAGATGCATCAGTGGTTACACAGATTTTAACAATCTTACATCTCACATAACCAAACAGACTGGTATACTCTGTCTCTAACCTCAGAACATCAATATGGATATATAACATTTGAAAATTTGCTATGCAATTTCATTACATCAAATATCATCCTGGTAAACTGTCCTAGCAATCTTGGTGGAACAAAGTTATTACTAGGTTATACACAAAGAACAACAGAATTTTTTAAAACTTTTAATAAATTTCCAACTTACCATGACAAGAACAAAATTTAATGCTATTTGTAGAAAACTAAAACAAGAAACTAAGCTTTCTGAAATTCATTTTGAAAATAAACTGATTAGTAATTTTACAAACAAACAAAAAAGCTTTTTGATTAATAATACCCCAACTTCAAATGATAAATACAATTAAAGATGATGTTATAAAGGATACATAAAGGATTGCTTGCAAATTTAATAAACACTTTTCCGATATCAATAGTGGTGAGTGTCATAAGGTCAATATTAATACAATTCTTAATTTGGGAGCCTGCCCTATTAAATCAGAGGCTATAATTAAAAGGTCTCTTAATGAAAGCACTTCTATGGGTCCTGATATGACACCTGGAAATTCTTTAGTGATCTTCAAAATTGAAATTATCCCAATCTTTAACACCTTTACTGAATTATCACCCAAGACAAAGACAAATGCCTACTAACAGAAAATAAACCACATTCATGTTTTTTTTCATTTACATACATTATAAATCACATCTTTTCTTTGAATTATCAGTCCAACATTACATAAAGTACTGAATTCCTGCCTTCCCTAAAACCTCACCCTTCTCCTTAACATTACACTGCATGTATTGCTCCCACAATTCATTCCTTCTCTTTTTTAAAGATCCTTCCTCCAGTCCGTTTATCTTTTATAATATTCAATACTTCAAATACAGTTGGCTTAGACTTTGATTTCCATTTTCTAGTAACTGCTATTTTGGTAGCTAACACAATTAAAATTAACAAGACCATGTTTAGGGAATTTAGATCCTGCGCCCTGCTTAAAAATATTATCCTCAGTTACAGCCATTTGCTCATAGACTACTTCTGATAGAGTCTCATCCCACTCTATTCATTTCCTTCTCCAGTTATTTGCTCCCAATAATTTGGTTCCTTTGTCAGTTTTCTCCAGTAAACCCCAGCCCACTGTTGCCTGGTTTCTGAACCCCTAATTGAAATTACCCCTATTGGCAAAATCTTCTTTCTCCATTTTCACGTGGGCTTAGTCTTATAATACCTTCTGCTACATTATGAACACAATATTCTGTATGGTTATTATTCTCTTTAAGAGAATCTGCATCCAAAATGCCACTCTATTTCTTGAACTCTTCCACCCCACACACACTATCATCATTCCTTTTCAGTTTGAATTATAACATTCTGCTTATGTTGCACATAACAGCCTTAATGATGTAGCCCTAAAATATCCCTTCAAATCAGGTTATCCCTAAACCACCTTACTCTACTAGAAGGAACAACTTATCCCACTTAACTCCACACACACAAATTATTTCAACTCTTTAATCATTATTGTCCACAACTTCTCCTCTGATTGATAAAAATATGCCACACCAGTATATAAAATTAAAGGGATTAAAACATTTTCACTACTTGTATCTTACAGTTTCTCAGTTTTTGTATAACCTTTGGTTTTATCTCTTTCCACATACTCTTAGCTACCATAAAACAAGCCTTTTTAATCCATACTCCTAAATACTTCATCTTACTGTGTCCCCATAAATATGGGAATTGCTAAACCAATCTGTGTGAGGGTACATAATTTATAGCTGCAGCCTTTATCTTCATTAATTTTGTATGCCAAAAAAGACATGAAACTGTCTCAAAATGTTTCACAACACTGAGATGTCCTTTTCTGGATTTAACAGGTACAAAATAATATCATGAGCAAGTAAAGACAACTTTTCTTGATTACCATACCAGTTATATCCTTGTATTTCTGAGCCTTATTTTCTTTGCCAATGCCACTAAATATACAGCAATTCAAGGGAAAAGAGGTTCTGTTCAGACATAACTTATCTGAGAGGAACCCTCCCACTTAATTCTTGCCTCCAATCCTTCATATATATATATATATATATATATATATATATATATATATATATATATATATATATCTAATTAACCATATGTTTTTATTAGGGAATGCAAATGTATCTACTACCCTAATCATAAAATCCTTACTTTCCATTGTCCTAATCATAAAATCCCAGCTTACTTTGTTGAATGGTTTCTCTACATCAAGACCAAACAACAATAGTATTTTCTTACATTTTGGTTCCCTCTGGTCCATTGCTCTATTAATGTTGTCAAATGTTTGCCTCCCCTCCACAAAACCACATTGATCCATATCCAAACATTCTGACAAAACAGTTGCCATTTTCTAGCTATTACAGACAAATACTTTACAATCATAATTTAAAATTGAAATGGGTCTGTATGAAGCTGGCTCTGATAGGTTTTTACTATAATACAGCCACCACAGGTTTCTTTCACGGTGATGGGGTTTCCTATCCTTTCAAAATAGCGTTAAATAAAATCTTTCAGATATTAATCAATTTCTGTTCTCCGAACTTCCACCAGCATACCATTTATTCCTGAAGACTCTCCTGAAGATGGAGTATACACAATTGCTTTTATCGCTTCCCCTCCTGTCTTAACTGTTAATTGTTCATCCTCATCTGGATTTCAAGGGTCTTTACTGTCTTTAGGTAATATAACCACCACAGCTTTCTTTCAAGATGTTGGCGCTTCTTTTCCTTTTAAAATATTATTAAAGAAAATATTCCACTCCTTTCCCTCTTAACTTACGCAGGAATACCATCTGTTCCTAGAGACTTTCCTGAAGATTGATTATACATCATTTTATCTCATCCCCTCCTATCTTAACTGTTAATTGTTCAGCCTCATCTACCTCTAACCCTGGCATAATCAAGTCTTCCATAAATATTTCCATTTGTGCTCTTTCTTGATTTTCATGCCTTAAACAATTTTTCATAAAATTTCTGAAATATCTTTAAAACCTCTAGAGGCGCTCTCTATTTTTCTTGTTATGTGCTCCCTAAGCTTGGCAACAACCATTTCTAATTGTTGCTGCCAAGTCATGCTAAAAGTTTTTGTTCTCTGCAGTTGTTATACAAAAGTGGTTGCTTAACAACAATCTCTTAAACTCATGCATATTATTGAGATGCTCCCTAATATTCTACTTAACACTCTGCATCTGCACCTGTTCTGCAAGATTATCCTCATTCTGCAATACTTTTAACTTTATCAGCCCCTTCTGAGTAATTCCTGTTTCATGTACACCATCTCTCTCTCTTTTATTGCTACCTGTTTTTAAAGTTCATTTTCATTTTATCCCACTCACTAGCTATAACTTTTTAAAATATTCTTCCCTAATAACTCTTGAGTAATTATCACTGCCTATTTCTTAAATTCCTCTCTTTTTAAGAGGTAGGTAGTAAACTTCATTAACCTGCATTTTTTATCTGAGTTTTTATTTGTGCATGATCAGAAACAATTATTGTCTGAGTGTCAAAGTTTTCAATTAAACATAAATGTTCCTGTGAAATATAATTTCTGCCTAGTCTAGCCCAGTTAATGTAGCTTAAGGAATAAAATGTGAATTCTGTCCAAGTTCCTACTACTGAATTCATATCTTTCATACAAATACTTTCATAAATTTCTTCAGAAATCTACCTTCCTTTGTTATATTTTACCTTCTAGGTCCTACTGATACATCCTCACTAGGGCAAATCAGGTTCCAGTCCTACCTATAAGTAATATTCCCTGCTGAAAGCTGATTATTTCTCCCAACATTTTCTTAAGCTCTACAAAATCAGTTTTTGGTGGAATATAAATGCATGCTGGCATAATCTTCCTCCCTTGCCAGCAGACCCCTAATACCACAAATCTACCATTATTGTATTTTTATACTCTTCTTTCCTCTTCTAGCAGTATTGGAGCCCCTTCAGCAATTAGTATAATTACCACCATTTTGCTTTGTCCCATTTATGCTGTTGAATATCCATCCGGAAAACTTTTCTTTGATAAATTCACAAACTCATTTCTTTCCGAATGTGTTTTCTTCAGCACTGCTATTAGCACTCTGCATTTCTTAATATAATGCAATACACTTTCCTTTTTGTCTACAGCTGTAAGGCCATTTACATTCTGCGATAACATGGATAGCACATCGATTATGATAGCTACTGTTTTCACCTATTACACATGATGTCTTTTTTTTTTTGAATGTGCATTTGCAACTTTTGTGTTACATGCACACACTAATGCTCAGCAGGCTGATGTTTTAAGCAGTTGTTTCTTCTAATCTCCATTTGAACCTATGTCGTTTTTCAAGACCCTCAAAAAATAAAAATAAATACATTTTCAAAATGCCCCATCCCTTATTAACTTAGAACAAACACACAAAACTATCTAAATCTTCAAAAATGACAGCAGTAAGGAAATCATTCTATGTTGTGCAACTTATAAACAAAGGTAGGGCATCTAGGTCCAAAGTCACTGTTTCACTGTATTCAGCATTCGTCAGACCTGTTATTGAATACAATGCCCATTTGGTATGTTCCTAACCAGTCATATCCAACAACTGGAATACCCACAGGGGTTCCTCACTACAAGAATAAAGGGTGCAAGTAACATGTTCTATGCAAACCACCTCAAGGCCCTATCCCTGTACTCTCTCTCCTACAGACTGTTGAGGGGAGATCTATGCCTGAAAAGCAAAGCATTGTCAGACCCCAGTCTGATGGACCCCCTGCATATCTGCAAAACAAACAGCAGCAGAATTGCCTGTTCTAAAGACATAAACATCGCCTGTGATGTATATAGGACCCGCTGGAGAGAAAGGTATACATTTCAGAGATTACCCCTTACATTGAACAGGCTCCCCATCCAAGTAAATACAAGATCCTCTCTAACCTAATTCAAGTGTAACTTGGGCAACTGGATGGGAAACAGGAAATTCATCTCTGGTTTTGGCACCCATGTCTCTAATGGACCCAGACAACCTATAAGTGGTTCATCTCCAGGCCCTTGCTTATAAATGTTTCACCTCCCAAGCCCCTACTTACACCTATCAAGGGTACCAGAACTTGTTAGAGATCTGGGATCCATGGCTAGGCTTAAAATTACCCTTGTTGGTCATTACCCTAGTACACATCTATGAACATATGAGGTTTAGCCCTCCAGATAGGAATAACTGCCTCAAATCAATAGCTACACCCACAACCATTACCTAACCTAAAAGTAAGATTACCTGTACTAAAGTGCATGCCACAGCCTATATTCCAACTTACACTGATTGCTGTATGTTCTTTTCTTACCTGCATTCCTCACCCAGATGTGAAAAACAGCTTGTATGCTTTCAAAAAACATTAACTTTTAGCCCTAATAAAAAGTATACTGACTATCTTTAAATAAAACTAAATTATATACTGTTCCATTGAATGCATTATCATATTAAAGCTGCTAGTTCACTTCCCATAATTTCAAATTTTACTCTTTACTGAACTGCTTGCAACTGTGCCTTTATTTTTTTTTTTCATTTCCCTCAGCAAAGAATGTTCAGATCTCTTAAGAATAATTGTTTGCCTTTCAGACAGCTTGTCTCCATGAAAAATTTCTCAGCAATGAATCTTTGTAAATTTCACTCAGAAAACAATGTACAGCTGCCTTCACAGCTGCAGACTTCTTGACAGCCACTGAATATCTGGTAATGAAAAAAAAAAAGGAAAAAAGCTAATATCTTTGCAGATGCATTTTCTCAAGCCTTTTATCATTCTGTCTTATTTTTACAGTCTACTCGCTTACAAAAACTTGTGAATAGATAATGGTAAAAATGACCAGGTAGCCAAAAACTTGCAGCAAACCTTTATTGCCAAAGTTAAAAAAGTACAGTTTTGTACCTACCATAAATGTAGACGTTCGAGTGCTAATACAGCTGCAGTCATAACATATGGGTTTTCCTGCCGTCAGGCGGGTCCTCGGTCAGCCAAATTCCAAAGTCTAGGTCCGGCGTCGGATGTCGTCGCTTCTTCCCTGACGTCAGTGCGACAGGGGTATAAAAGAACCAGCCGACGCCATTTTCTTCAGTTTTTCTTGCCCCAGATGTCAGGTGCCCCCAGAAGGAAGGCAAAACATAAATTTATGTAATAATGCAATGCAATAAAATCAAAAAACAGTAGTTGCAAGCAAATGCACCATAAAAGAATACCCCAATCATGTTGTATGAGGAGGTGTTAGCCATTAGGCCTGTCCCAAGAGGGGAAGGAGGGAGGGAAACCTGGACTGCAGCTGTATTAGCACTCGAACATCTATATTTATGGTAGGTACAAAACTGTACTATGTTCATCGTGCATACAGCTGCAGTCATAACAGATGGGTAGAATCCCAAAACTAAAAAAAGGGGTGGTAGGCACTAAGTGGAACTAGGAGGAGCCAGGATGCCCTGCAAGACTGCAGTGGCAAAGCCCGCTCTAGATTTGGAGTATAATGGTAGGTGATAGTGCTTGGAGAAAGTATGTACAGAACTCCAAGTGGCTGCTACCAAAATATCTTTGGTAGGAACCCCCCTGAGGAAAGCTGCAGAGGTAGCTGTGGCCCTTGTGGAGTGAGATCTGATGCCTATAGGTACAGTTTTACCATGAAAAGAGTAACAAAAGCGAATGAAGTGGGCTATCCATTTTGAGATTGTCTGTTTGGAAATAGGCTCCCTTGAGCACCTGTAGCATAGGACACAAAGAGTTGCTCTGATTTTCTGAAAGGCTTTGTTCTGTCCAAATAATAACTGAGCTGTCTGTGAATGTCCAAGGAATGTAGTAGTCTCTCCCCTTTGTTTTGTGGATTAGGGTAAAAGGTAGGTAAGTGGATAGCCTGATTCAAGGCTACCCTGGATACTACCTTTGGCATAAAAGAAGGGTTGGTTCGTAAGGAAACTCTGTCCTGATGGAAAATGATGAAAGGCTGCACAGCCATGAGGGCTTGTAGTTCCGAAACCCTGCGTGCTGAGGTGATAGCCAGAAGGAAGGCTGTTTTCCATGACAAATATTGCAATTCTGTTGAAGCAGCTGGCTCAAAATGAGGCAGGGTCAGTTTTTCTAGAATGAAACTGAGGCCCCAAGCAGGTACTGGTTGCTTCCTTGGGGGTTTTATATTCTTAGCCCCTCTGAGGAACTGTCTTAAGAGAGGGTGAGAGAATAAAGGAGGATCAGTGTTGTATTCTGCAGAAATGGCTGAGGCATGGATTTTGATGGAGGAGAATGAAAGGCCACTGTTTAGCATCTCAGCTAGGTACTGTAATATTTGAGGTAAATTCAGTATTTCAGGATTCTGACCCTTTTTCTGATTCCAGGCACAAAACCGTTTCCATTTTGCGGAGTAGGCTTTTCTAGTAGAAGGCCTTCTGGCCTCCAAAATGACATCCTGCACCTCCTTGGAGAGTAGGGTCTGTTGTGAATTTAAGGAATCCTCCATGCGGCTAGACTGAGTGTTTTCAGCTGACTGTGAAGAGTTTTGAAGTTGTGCTGAGTCAGTAGAAGAGGCATTAGAGGAAGGATCCATGGTGGGGAATGCGTCAGGCTCCTCAGGAATGGGTACCAGTGTTGTCTTGGCCAGTCTGGAGCAATGAGAATCATCTTTGGTCTGTCTGCTCTGGCTTTTAATAGAACTTTGGGCAGCAGAGGAAGAGGTGGAAAGGCATAAACTGTCATTGTTGTCCAACTGAAAGAGAGTGCGTCCACTTTCCAGGCCTGTGGATGAAAGGTCCTTGAGCAGAATTTTGTCAATTGGTAATTTCTGTGGGTGGCAAAGAGATCTATGTCTGGCCTTCCCCATGCTTGAATTATCTTTGTAAAAACTTGAGGATGCAACTTACATTCGTGTGGATCTGTCATATTTCTGCTTAGGTTGTTTGCCAGCGTGTTTTCCTTGCCTGGCAGGAACTGTGCTTGAAGTTGGATTTGTAATTCCAGAGCCATGTTCCAAAGAGACATGGCTAGCCTGCATAGGGGGTATGAATGGGTTCCTCCCTATTTGTTTATGTACCACATCACTGTGGTGTTGTCTGTCCTTATCAATAGCTGGCCTGGATGCAGTAGGTCTTTGAAAGCCATAATAGCATTTATTACTGCTAGCATTTCCTTTTGATTGATGTGTAGGTGCTTTTCTTTTTGGGACCATTTGCCCTGAATGCACCGATCTGTCATGTGTGCCCCCAGGCGTAGTCCGAGGCGTCTGTTGTGATGACTTGATTTGCTTGAGGCTTGCAGAATGGGAGACCTATGTTTCTTTGGCATGCTTGAGCCCACCACAGAAATTCCTTTTGAAGACATGGAATCAGTGGTATAATTGTTTCCAAACTGTGGCTGTGTTGAGACCATAAGTTTTTTAGGTACCATTGAAGTTTCCTCATATGCAGCTTTGCACATGGGATTAGTAGGATGCAAGATGCCATGAATCCCAGAGCCTGCAGGATTTTCCTTGCAGTCAGCCTGGTGAAGGTTGCCAGTTTTCTGAAGTAATGAGTTAGTTGCCCTTGTTTCTCTGGCGTGAGGTAGGCCATTTTGGGTGTTTGTATTCAAGCTGGCACCCAGGAAAATTATTGTTTGAGAGGGTATTAGTCTTGATTTCTTTTTATTGACTGTGTATCCCAGAGAATTCAACAACATTATTACAAACGCCAGGTGTTTCAGAAGTATGTGCTTGCTGTCCGCTTGGATCAGGCAGTCGTCCAAATCTGGGTATATTTGTATCCCTTGAAGTCTGCAGAAGGCAATTACTGATGCCAGGCATTTCGTGAACACTCTGGGCGCAGTAGATAAGCCAAAGGGCAATGCAGAGACTTGATAATGGGTTGAACCTGCAAGAAATCTGAGGTATCTTCTGCAATCTTGTCTGATTGGGACATGCAGGTATGCCTCCTTGAGGTCCAATGTTACCAGCCAAGACTCCTTGCCCAGCATGGGAAGAAGCTGCTGTAATGTGAGCATCTTGAATTTTGGTGCAGTAAATATGTGTTTAGGATGGATAGGTCCAAAATAGGTCTCCAATCTTTGCCCTTCCTTGGTACCAGGAATAGTCTGGAATAAAAACCTTGACCCTGTTCTTGTGCAGGTACCTCTTGAATAGCTTTCATGTCCATGAGATCTGAAATTTGTTTTTGTGCCTCTGCCCTTTGATTGTGTGGCAGGTTTGGCATGCCTCTCATTTTTGGAAGGGTGTGAAACTGGAATCTGTAGCCTCTGTCTATAATGTCCAGGATCCATTTGTCTTTTGTGATAATATGCCAATTTTTCGAAAATAATGCCAGTTTTCCGCCTAAAGGTGCTGCCAATTGAGCCTTGCTTGGCATGCAAAGGGGAAAATCATTGGTTCTGCTTTCTGAATGGCTGTGAACTATCCTCACCACCTCTTGGTGTAGGTGCTTGCCATTGTCTGCCTCTAAATGATCCTTGAGATTGCCCTCTACCCCTCGGGCGCCTGTATCTACCTCTTTGAGGTCTGTCCATGGCTGGAAAGGACCAATTTTTTTGAAGGCCAATTTCTACTGAAACGTGGAGGTTGTACCTGTAGGAAATCTTTCACTGTTTGCATTGACTTTGCCTTTTCCTCCATTTTCTTTAATACCTCCTCAGCTTTAACACCAAACAATACATCTTTTTGAAGAGGTGCATCTAGTAGTTTAGCTTTGACATGATCTGGTAAGGTTTGCTCTTTGAGCCAAGCATGTCTACGTATGACTGATCCTGTAACAGCAGCTCTACATGAGGCCTCTAAAGCATCAAAACCACATTGCAAGGTATGTTTACCCACTTGCTCTGCACTATGCAACAAATCCTGCAACTCCTTCAAGTCTGTTTGTTCAGGTTGTGACATTTTACTTTTCAACTGAGATAACAAAAACTGTTGATACTTTAACATATGGAACTGACAGTTTAATGCCCTCATGGTTAAGGTGGCCGAGGTGTATACCTTTTTCCCCCACCTTTCTAAAGCTCTGGAATCTCTCTCTGAAGGTAATGGATTTTTGGCAGTGGAGGCCTTAATTCCCTTGGGACCCTGTGAAATGGTTTCTGGGTCAGCCGCATGGCTTTTGTATAGGAATTGGTGTGAATCAGGAACCCGGTAATACCTGTCAGGCTTGACTGGAGCTGGAGGTAAAGAATCTGGGTTAAGGCTGGCCTCTGAATACACATCATCTAGTATGTCCAAGACAGGAGGGATAGCCAGAGGCCTGTGCTGAGGGAGCAAGAGGAAATCCCTGAGCCTTTTCTTGGAGTCTGAGTAATCTTGGCCTTCCCAGTGGAAGTGTTCCCTCAAGGTATGCAAGGTTTCCCCAAAAGAGTAGTCCTCAGGGGAGGAGACAGAGGGAATGGACTCCTTTGCATCAGAATCATCAAAAGGGGAGTATGAATGTTCCTGGTCTTCAGAATGTTCTGAAGTAATGGAGGCCTGGTCCGAGGAAGGTTATACTTCCTCCACTCTGGGCCTTTTGTCCGAGGGGGGTTGGGAACCCCTGATAAGAGTAATCAAATCCTCAGCCATTTTGAGCATCTGCTTTTTAGGCATGGGGCCTTGAGAGGGGCCCTGTGGAGCTTGTCTTTTAGAATGCATGGCTGCTTTAGATTTAGTGAAAGCCTCAATGGAAAAAGAAGAAGGAGGCCTGAAGACACCTTGAGAGGTGGCAGGCCTGTCTAAACTCGGAGTTTCCCCGCCAAGAGTGGCTTCGGTATCTGTAGTCGAGGTGTGGGCCGAAGAGCCTGCGACCTCGGGCACAAAAGACACCGCTAATGAAGTGTCATCGGTAGTCAGGGGCTGCGTAGGCGCCTCACTGAGAACCGGAGCACCAGTAGTCGGCTTTAGCGTGGTGTCAGTAGAAGTCGCGGACCTCGTATGTCGGTCCTTATCTTTGCGTCTTTTACTCAAAACTGGAGTCGGATTATCCGACGACATAATGTAATTAAACTTTTTGCCAAAATAGTGTTGGGCGAACTCCGCCCGACGCTTAATAGTGCGTCTGTTGAATGTAGCACAAAAACGACAGGCCGAGACGTCGTGGTCTGGGCCTAAGCAAGGAATGCAGAGGGAATGGAAATCCTTATGCGGTATTTGCTTCCCACATGAAATGCAATTATTAACTTTGTCTGACATCGGTCTGAGGCAAGAAAAGTTTCCCCAACGGGGTACTTAGCTTTCAAGAAGACTTCGGTTGAAAAATATTCGTAATCTCAGGAGCTGGCCGACCGGCACTTGCGAACTGCTTCGGGCACTACGCGGCAAGAAAGACTGAAGAAAATGGTGTCGGCTGGTTCTTTTATACCCCTGTCGCACTGACGTCAGGGAAGAAGCGACGACATCCGACGCCGGACCTAGACTTTGGAATTCAGCCGACCGAGGACCCGCCTGACGGCAGGAAAACCCATCTGTTATGACTGCAGCTGTATGCACGATGAACATCTACGGTTAAGCACTTTTGTCATCTACTGACATCCGCAAAACCACTGAATAACTTGTCCTATGCAGACAATGAATAAAAATACAAACACATATACGCCCTTCAATTTTGTCCAATAGTAAAACGAGGAACTTGGAAAACTTCCAATTAGGTACCTTACAATAACATCGAATGAAAACTGAAAATCTTTATAACTCTTGAATAATTATGCAAATACACCCACACATGCTGTCCATTGAATTACTAGCACTACAAAGACAAACAAAGGGCATTAATCTAGATCTTCACCCTTGTAAAATAAGGTAAATATCTTAAGTCTATATGTAATATAGTAAGTGCATTTTACACACCACCACCTCATCAGCCTGACAGCACAGCATATTAACATTAAACTTGCTTTTGTCAAGCCTTTCCTCTCTTGCTATACTGTAAAGACTATTTCTTACAATGAAAAGGTACTTGCTTACTTTAACACCTTTAACACAACAGTGACTGAAAAGATTTCCCCAACATTTAAAATACCCCTGACTATACACTACACCAAACTGCTTTACTATATCTAACATGCTGTAAAACAAAAATGTTTTATACAAACAAAAATTGTTTTACTTAGCTACTTTTTTCCCTTTTAGTGTCCATTTAAACATTTATAACAAAGTGGGGTATAAGGTTTACAGTCCACCACGAGTTTAACCCAGTCAACAAAAATCCAGTCTTCTTCAGCCACTTTTTCTGGCAAAGGCATATGTCGCAAATTCGACTGATGCTTTATAGTATCCATTTATTCAGTTTCAGTGTTGCTGTTTTTTTCCTCTATCTCCATTGCCCAAAAAACAGTCTCTGGTTCATGTCCAAGGTACTCCTGATTCTTCTAGTCAATACCTATGCTTTTTTCTGTTTCTCAAGAACTTTCCTTTGGAACACTGGAAAAGGCTTTACTGATAAAGTCTTTCTATGTATGAGCTTTACTGTCAGAAGAATGAGAAGTACAGTCCCCTTCTGCTTACTGGGTCACTTTTTTGTTAGATAAACTGTTATATTTCCTGCTTATCCTTTTCTGCATCAAAAATGTTTTGGTTCCTCCAATAAAAAAAAAATCTTTGAGAGACAGTTGATACAGCAGTTGAATTTCATACCTGCTAGGATAAATTTGCTTTTCTTCTGCCTGGTGTACAGTGAATAATCATTTTCTACAAACATTCTATCCAATTTTTAGTACTTTGCCCTTCTGCCACAGTTTTGTCAGGATGAACTCTTTCTGCTGCTATGACTGCATCTTTACTAATATAGGTTTTGGCTGCTTTTCAAATGGCCACATTTGCAACATTCACTAGATGTACACTTTCAAATAACAAATCCTGTTATGGAACATCAGTCCAGCTGTTTGTGCTTTCCAGTTTCTCTGGTACAGCAGAAAAATCTCTGGTTTTCTCTGCATAATCTGTCTTCCAACTTTAGTTTTTGAAACAGCTCTTCTTGAGAAGCTTTATACTCAGGCAGCATTTTATTCATTTCAACCTCTGATTTTTGCAGTGTTATCAGTTCATCTTAATAACTAATTAAAGCTTCTTCTGTTTTTTCCACCCTTTTGTTCCTTGAGCTGATATATTTCATCAATGTTTCATTTAGATTAATAACTTCTGAGTACACGTGATTTATTCTTTTCCAATAAATTACTGGAAGCTATGTCTTGAACCAAAGCTGAAGCCTGAACTGCTTTTTGCTGAACAGCTGCAGAACCCTTCCAAGGCAGCGTTTTTTCTTCATCTTTTCTGACGTCTTTCTGATTTTCCAAATGTCTTCTTCGTTGGCATCTAGCCAAAGTACTTAATAGCCAGTGACTGACTTTCACCCAAAACAATTTTCTTTCTTTTTTACACCATTAAACAGAGTATTTATTTTTTATTAAGTTTATTTTTGAGTACAAATAAAATGAATGCAAATCACAAAAATAAACATTATAATTCAAATACAATATTTATCAGCTGGAGTAATATGAAAATAATTTGAATATAATAAAATATTTGAAGAAAAATAAAGGAAAATATATAAAGTTTGCAGAAACAGTATGTCACTGCAGCAAAATAAATTAATAAATAAAAATAAATGACACTTTTTCTCAGTTTCTGTCTTCATACTGGAAGAAATTAAGTTAAGCCATCGATCAGTGTGCAGTCATTTTGGAAGTCTGAGAACTATGCTAATCAGAAGCATAATTTTTAATAAATTACTGGCTAATGGTCTTGTTCTGAACTATTTGAAACTGTTATGTATTACTCCAATATAAAAACGAATGGGAAAGACCTACTTGATAATCACCAGCCAGTAAGCTTCTCATCACTGCTTTAAAAGAGATCTGTTAGAGCTAATTAACAGCACAAGTAATAGTATAGCAAGAATTGATATGAACAACATTGGCTTCATTAAGGGTAGGTCTACTTTAAGTCATTTAGTAAGTCTTTGGGAGCAGATAAAAACTGCTCTTAACCTACGACTATTACCAGGCTTAATATACCTGGACATGGCAAAGGCATTTCATAACCATCCTTTTATAGCCATTTATAAAGGTTTAATTGTGAATAATACTATAGATTATATAGGATGGATTATGACCTGGCTGATCGATACAGTGTTAACATACAGATTCTGACTATAGGTTATGGAGTCCCTTGGGGATAGGTATTAGAGCTAGCATTATTTAATATAGTGTTCTCCAGTATTCCCAGGATCACTAAATACTGAATACTTAAATAAGCTGTTGGATACAAAGAAGGGTTCATAATGCAACCTCAAAATATATTTACAGTCAATGAATAAACGGGTGCTTGATGCTGGCCTTAAATTTAGTATTGATAAATGCAACATTATGCACTTTTCAATTAAAATCTCAACATTTCCAATGTATTAACATCTTCACCACTTAAGGAGGCAAAGGAATACAAAGAATTAGGTATTATTATAATATCCACTCGATCTTAGAATTCACATGTTAAAGTAATTAGTACTAAGGGTATGAAATACATGGGACAGCTATTGCTTAACCTTTCAACAAGAGACAAGAACTGTTTAGTTCTGTTTTTTAAGACCTGTACAAGATTTTTACTTGAGTATAATAATATACTTTGTACTTATCACAGGACAGTTAAAGAGCTTGGGAGGAGTTCAAACAAATTTACAAAGGGAATCACAGCATTAAATAATATGGATTATTAAGCTAGATATAAACATCTGAATTTATATTTAGTTATAGATACACAGGGGGCAAGCTAATTCTGGCCTACAAAATATTTATAATTATAACAAAACATACAGACATCATAACATGAATTTTGTTACAAAATTTGGTAGCACTAAGATACATAACTTGTATATAACTGTTAAAATCACAAGAGTTTGGAATAATTTACAAATAAGCATTACTGAAATTATTCAAAATGATTCTGGCTGAATGGGTTGAACACAGTGTCTCTGTACTGTTTGATGAAACAGTGCTCCTTGCTGGTCATAGGCCCAAACAGTGTACCTGACTTTATGAAAGATATAGAAACAGAATCTTATGCACATACAGAGAGAAACACACAAATATGTGTTCACGCAAGAGTAGAAGCATAGACACAGACATGTTCTCTCACTCACACACACACACACACACACACACACACACACACACACAGAGAGACATGCCTACCAGTTATAACCACTGCCCTGTGTACACCCCTCAGATGTGTGCCAGTGATAAAATGAATCAATAAATACACAAGCACAGTAACATAATTAACTCACTGCTATCAGACACATACAATACAAACTATTACAAATCACACTGCAGGCATACACACAGAGATAAAGCCACTTTATGGACTGTACAGCTCAAATGTCTGACTGCAATGAAATAACTGAATTAATGCATAAATAACCACAGTAATATACTGCAGCTCATCACTGTAAGACACATAGTGCAAACCATTACAACTCCTTGCCTGGACACACACACACACACACACACACACACACACACACACACACACACACACACGCAGAGCTGTTGTAAACACTAAAGCAGCTGTTATTTCCATTAGTTCTTTTTTTTACTCGATAACTGTAGTGACAGTTTGAAAAGTGCAAGAAAAAGAAACTAAAAAACAAGTTTTTTTTTTTGCATGCACTTTTCCAATTTTGTTTACGTAATACTTAGTTTATTATCTATGGCTAGTGAGCAAAAAGAAAATGGTGGCTAAATTAAAAGGTTTTAGTCACGGTATATGGACTCTGTTCCATGAAGAGGCAGACTTGTTTTTTACCTGGTTCTCCCAATACATTAGGTCACCTTTTGGAACACTTACAATCAAGTGGGGGTTGCATATTCTCCAAGCCCATTTTATAAACTTTAATAAAGTCACTGTCTTTTTCTTGTTGCACCTGTGTCCTATTACTTCTTTAAACTTCTTGAATGTCTATCTTACATTTCCCATTGCTGCAGCCACATCCTCTGCCATTAACATGCAGTAATCTCCATATGACACAAAGTGAAATGTTATCTCCTCCTTTCCTTCAGGAATTGCAAAATTGTATCTGACTATAAATACCAGCTCCTAAATCAGAAACATGAACAGGCCAGTCCACAAGATAGTGGGCACCTATTTGCCCTCCTCTATTCTTTTCTTCTCAGATACTCCTCCATTTATGAATGCTCAAATTCCTGGTTTTTAGCATATGGCCTGTAGCTAATATTTGAAATTTTCCCCTACCTACCTTTGCTACAGTGTCTTCCATGGGAATTACCACCTAACCATCTCAAAGGCTTTCTGCAGGCCAAAGAGCACAATCCCATCTTTCCATTCCTGTTTTTTTCCACCCTGTACATAAAATCCAACAGGTTCCACCAGTTTTTTGTACTTATTTCCTTCACAAAGCCATTTTGCCCTGCTTATATTATTTTTGTCAATAGTTCATCCACTCTACCTTTGCAAAAATCTTGACACTTTCATTAATCAAAGAGAAAGGCCTATAAGTTCCAGCTCCATCCCTTTCTCCTACTTGTTGAGGTATCACAGCTATCATGGCCCTCCTCATATTTTTACACATTCTAAGTCCTAGATTTTCTTCTATTCCTCCCTCAAGGAACTTGAATAGAAGGGAAATAGATGATGGTTGTGAGAGAGAACACTGTTCCAAATGGTCCTTTCTATCCGTTAACCGTTGGATAACTATCGTTAAATCCCCCAGCACATTATTCTGGGTTCCATTAATCTCCGCCACAACCAGCTCCATAGTGCTCGAACAACAGACCAACCAAAATGAGAAAAGCCACAAGAAACCAAGAAAACCAAAAATGTAGATCCAGCCAGGCAGTGCAAAACACGATTTATTAAAATCCACTAGTAAAATCCAAAATCACAAATGTAGAAAATTAGCGCTTTCATTTGTAGCTATGACAAAGTAATACATCATTTCCTTTTGATTTTAAACTCTCACAAATACAAAAAAGCATTCCTATTTGTCTATTCCCCTACAATCAAGTCACACCCCCCTCTCTCATTTATGTATGCAACAGCCAACAACAAGTAGAGTGCAAAAAGATTACTATTAGTTAAACAGATAATTAAGTAAATGAATAAATAATTTAAAATATTATTTACATATTAAACATATTCTAATCCACCTATATCGATATAACAAAACAGATTATATAATGGTGCATTCAATGATGAAAAAATAATGTAAGGTATAATCGATATATCATCGTTCTAAAGCTTTTAATTTCAAAACGCTACCCAAAGATAACGATCCATTTAACCCTGGCCAAGAATGTGCACTTAGGCGAATTTGCCATCCTAATTCCATTTTTTCTAGGATGATTTGCCAACTCCACTCCTACTACTACTTTTTAAACTATCTAAAACAAGAAATTTAAATGAATGTGTAGGATATAAAGAGTTGGGTTTTGCTAATGCATTTGTTTCAATGTTGTTTCTAATAGCTCTAATATGTTCACCCATTCGGTCATTTAATTTTCGCTCTTACAAATGAAAATGCTAATTTTCTACGTTTGTGATTTTGGATTTTACTAGTGGATTTTAATAAATCATGTTTTGCACTGCCTTCCTGGATCTACATTTTTAGTTTTCTTGGTTTCTTGTCGCTTTTCTCATTTTGGTTGGTCTGTTTGAGCACTATGGAGCCGGCCATGGGGGAGATTAATGGAACCCAGAATAATGTGCTGGGGGATTTAACGATACTTACCCATCAGTTAATGGATAGAATGGACAGTTTGGAACAGCATTCTCTCTCACAACTGTCATCTATTTCCCTTCATCCTAATCCCCTCGTTGAAGCAAGTGGTTTAAATTCCAGTAGCCAAAGTAAAGTTAGTTTGGCCGACATGGATTTAGTTGTACTGTCTACATCTTTCAATGGAGAGGTGAATACCTGCCATGAACAAACCAGCGTACCTAAGGAACAAGGACTTGCGACTAATAAAATTAGAAACTAAAGATGTCTTAATGCATGGCTTAAACCAGATGCATGGCTTGATCAACCTAACGGCAATACACAAGGTATGCAAAAAACATTTCAAGATAAACTGTCTGAGCTTGATTACATTTTAATGAAAGTAAAAAGACTACAAATGGACAATATGTATTTTGCTAAATGCTTGAGAAAAAACTTGGTTCCAAAAGGGTTACGAGTCTGCCGTTACCCTACGGGACTTGTGGTTAATTCTACCTTACATTTGGAACTTTTAAAACTATTTGAAAAAGTTGGCGCTGAATATATGAATTTAGTAATTAAAGACAATAATAGAACAATAGAAGATTTAATTAAAAAAAACAACAAAGTGGACAATGTTATTAAAACAGATTCTAATTTTAATTATAATTTTGACTACGACAAGAGTATTTAACTCAATAGATGAAAAAATCAAGGGTATAAAAAAAAGAAAACTTAAAAAACTTGATAAGAGACATTAAAGCTTACAAAAACAAGTCAGCTTATCCCCCTCTCCCAGATTCACAACAGTGGAGCTCAAGATTAATCAATGGTCAAGCAGTGGATGAGAATGGGGATGATCAAAATTGTGATAATATAACTGATGAAAATGAAAGTGAAGAAAATTATTTTTAGAAGAAAACGGCTTTCTGGCCCTCAGACGATTGGAAAGAATACAGCAGCAGAAACAGAAACAATTTTTTCATCCCAGGAACGACTTGGGAGTGAGGAGGCAACAACAATGGAATGGGCCTTATTCCAACAGGGGCAGGAACAGCAACAACAACAGGGGGCCTTGGAGAGCCGCAAATGAGTCAAATTGTTGACTCAAAACCCAGAATTTTAAGAAATAAAATGAGGGATTTTACTGTATAGAACTTTTTCTGCTTGGACTTTGATGACTCCATATGTAACTTACTTTTTAGAGGTCTGACTTTTGTGCCAAACCGTAATGTGAATCTTGTTGAAACAACAATAGATTTAAAACTGTCTGTTCGCAAATTAAATCTAGGTTTGTTATTTCAACCTAATATTCGGATAGTTAAACCTTTTTATGTTTCTAGCACATATAACCCACCTCTACATCCAATTTTGGAATTTTTTAAAAAAATGTGTGAATTAGATTTTGGTACTACTGAAACAATACATAAAAAAGATACAACTTGAATAGGGTGGAATATGACAATTTACAGATGCTAATGAACACAAAAGGTATCAGACTAATAAAACCCGATAAAGGGGGAGGTATGGTCATATTTCATAAGACTGACTACATACACAGAATGGAGGGAGTCTTAATGAGTAATACTTATAGTATTAGTTCAATCGAAATGAATGGTGCCTATAGATGTATTGGGGCATACTACAGGACCTTTTTATTGAAGGGGCTATCAACATTGATAATTAAACTACATGTCAGTTATGTATCCTAGGACACCAGCTTTGTTTGGGGTCCCGAAAATACATAAAAATGTTTCTAGACCTCCTATGAGGCCCATAGCAGATGCCCAAGGTTCTATCACTAACCCAATTGCTACATTTTTGGACAATAAATTAAAAACATATGTATTGGGAGAAGCCCACCTATGTAAAGACTCGTGGGACTTCCTTACTAGAATGAATGGACTAAGTTTTGGGACACATGACATACCTATTACTATAGCGGTGAAAAATTTATATTCAGTCATACCCCATGAGTTCGGCATTGAATGGGTGAATAATTTTTCCCAAGATGAAATTAATTTATATGAACAACTATTTGATATTGTTCTTAAGAACTATTATGTTCAATGACAAATTGTATTTATAGAATGAAGGAGTCACCATGGGGTCTTCCAGTGGTGGGCTCTATGCCAATATAGTTATGTGTATATGGGAGGAACGTTATATTTTTACATCTCCATTCTTTCAAAATTGTAAACTATATTTACGTTTTTTAGATGATATTTTTATTTTATGGAGTGGTGAGGAAGTAAGAGCCAATGAATTTTTGGACTATATTAACCAAACTATTACTTTTTTAAGATTTTCAGCTGTAAAGGACATTAATCAAATTTCTTATTTGGATGTTTTGTTAAAAAAAGATTTTGATACTAATAATTACACTTCAGAGATTTTCTATAAAGATACTTACAGTAATAGCCTGCTACACTATGACAGTAGTCATCCACACACACAAAAGAGGGCTGTAATAAAGGGACAATTTGTGAGAGCAGCCAGTAAAGTTATTAAATGGGATAGCTTTCTAAAATAGTGTAATGTATTAAAAAACATGTTTTCACACAGAGGGTATCCCACTTCTTTCATAGATGAAGTTATGAATGAAGTTACTATGTTGTTGTTTGTCTTTCGGCTTTTCCCGGTTAGGGGTCACTACAGCGGAACTCCGGTCCGCTAATGATTGGCAGTTGGTTTTTATGGTGTCGAGTTGCCAGACCGATGCCCAGCCTTCAAAGAAGGCACGCCCATTCAATGTATGTCTTTTGAACGCTCATTTGACCGTGGGGAGGACATGCAGACTCCACACAGAAGGCACGCCCAACCCAAGCCTAGAATCGGACGGGAGAACCTCTTGCTGTGAGGCAACAACACTACCGCTGCACCAATGAAGTTATGAAGTTACTATAAAAAGAGAAAATGGATATTTCAAACCACTTCTAGCAAATACAACCTCTCTATTGGACAGCGATCAGGGGACTTCAATATCCACTGAAAATGTGGATGTCCAATGAGTAGGGGGAAATAATTGTGATAATAATATTGCCAATAATACTGTTAGTAATTTTAATAACAATTTTAATAACATAAGTGATAAAAACTACACTTGCAGTTTTATTACTACTTTTAATTCTGACAGTCATCTTATTAGAAAAATTTTATATAAAAATTGGTCACTTTTAATGAATGACTCTTCATTAAGGAACAAAACTGATAGTATTCCCTCCATTGTTTATAAGAAGGGATATAACCTTAAAAAATGTTTTGAGTTAACTACCACCACCAAAACAAAGGGTTATATGTTCAAGTGTGACAGGTGTAAATTTTGTAATTTTATTTTAGAAACTAGTACTATTTCTGTTAACAACTATAGTATTAGTACATTGGGGAAATATAATTGTCATACTGAGAAGGTAGTTTATTGTGCTTTGTGCACCCACTGCACTTGTTTCTATGTTGGAAAAACAGAGCAAAAATTAAAAGACCGAATGGGTGAACATATTAGTGTTATTAGAGACAACACTGAAACAAATGCATTATCAAAACACATCTCTTTAAATCCTACACATTCATTTAAATTTCTTGTTTTAGATACTTTAAAAAGTAGTAATAGGGGTGGAGCTTGGCAAATCATCCTAGAAAAAATAAAATTAGGATGGCAAATTCACCTAAGTGCACATTCTTGGCCAGGGTTAAATGGATCGCATCTTTGGGTAGCGTTTTGAAATTAAAAGTTTTAGAATGATGATTTATCAATTATACCTTACATTATTTTTTCATCACTGAATGCACCATTATATAATCTGTTTTGTTATATTGATATAGGTGGATTACAATATGTATAATATCTAAATAACATTTTAGATTATGTTATTTACTTATTCATTTACTTAATTATCTGTTTAACTTATAGTAATCTGTTTGCACTCGACTTGTTGGCTATTGCATACATAAATGAGAGAGGGGGTGGGAATAGACAAAGAGGAATGCTTTTTTGTATTTGTGAGAGTTTAAAATCAAAAGGAAATGATACATTACTTATCAGAGGAAGTTTGTCATAGCTACAAACGAAAGCGTTAATTTTCTACGTTTGTGATTTTGGATTTTACTAGTGGATTTTAATAAATAGTGTTTTGCACCACCTGCCTGGATCTACATTTTTGGTTTTCTTGGTTTCTTGTGGCTTATCTCGTTTTGGTTGGATTAAAAAAAACATCTTCCACAAGTCCACAGTCCAGGACTGGGCAGATGGCCAAGGGTCTGTGCTGCGGAAGATATAGGAATTCCCTGAGTCTCTTTGTAGACTGAGGGTAGTCCTGACTCTCTCATTGGAAATGCTCCCTTAAAGTATGCAGGGTTTCCCCAAAGGAAAAATCCTCTAGGGGAGAGGCTGAAGGAATGGAGTCCTCTGCATCAAAATCCTCATAAGTGGAGAGGGGTTGCATGTCTTCATAGTCAAGATACATTAGATTCATCTGACTCTTGTTCATACAAAACTACAGGGGACAGATCTCTTTTCCTTTTTGAGGGGGTAGCTTGGCTTCCCCTGATCAGCATGATAAAGTATTCGCCATTTTAAGCATTTGAGACTGAGGCAAGGTAGCCAGGCACCTGCAAGTGGGTCATCGGTTTCTTTGGTGTGGTTCAAACCCTTGGCCTAAGAAACTGGGTAATTTCTGAAAGAACGGTAGCCGTGAAAGAAGACGTCAGTTTGTGTCGAGATTTGGTAGTGCGAAGGACTTCCTCGGAAGCCGGTGCCTGCTCAGTGGCTCCGGACCTATCCAAGGTAGAGACGACCGCAGGATCCTTAGTCGAAGAAGAGTTTTGCTGCATACTGGACTCCAAAAGGGTCTTGGTAGTGGCATGCAAATCAACTGTAGTGGGCATTAGGAGCTGCGAAAGCGCCTCCCTGAGTACCGGAGGACTGACGACTAGCTTAACGGAAGCGTCATCGGAAGGTTTGGACCTGTGCAGTCTCTGTCTTTATCTTTACATTTTTTCAGAAGATCTCCTGTCGGATGGCTCACCAAAGCCATATTGGAATTCGAGGACTGTAAATGAAAATATATGGCTACAATAAGGGCCTGACGATGGATAATTCTGGTATTGAACAAAGCACAGAAGCAACAACGGGGGACGTCGTGGTCTGGGCCTAAACAAGTGACGCAGTAAGAATGGAAGTCTTGGTGTGGTATTTGCTTTCCACAGGCGAGATATTAACTTTTTCTGACATTGGTTAGTGCAAGAAAAAAGGATCCCCAAACAGGGTACTTAGCTTTAGAAGACTTCAACTTCAATACGAACACGAAAACTCAGGTAGTAGCCGACCGACACTCGTGCGAACTGCTTCTGCTTTGGGCTTCACGTAAACAAAGACTGATGTAATGGCGTCAGCTGCCTTACTTTATACCACTGACGACCTGATGGCAGTCATCAAGTGACAGCAACTGAAGCAGAAATACTAAGTCTCTGGTATTCGGGCCGGCTGAGGGCTACCCTGACAGGGATAACTCAAATGTGATGACTACAGTGAAACACAAAGAACATCATCTATTTTCACCGTGGAGTAACTGCTATTACTTGTAGGCACCAAACAAGTATAGGAGACTGAAGTTATCCTTACAATATGCCATCTGAAACTGTGAGGTACTAACATGTTTCATCTTAAACAGGAAGTCTAACTGTACACCCATCTGTGCATCCAAATTCTGTAAGGTGTAAGAAATGTGCCTCTTGTATGTTGTAAAATATGCCTGTTATACTCAGTCTTATTTGTTAACTATAATATTGTTTCTCCCCGGGCCTCCACTAAAAATGGCCATATCCAGTTGGACTCTCCCGGTTAACAAATGTAAAATAAATAAATAAATTACGTACACATCATTTTCCAATATGGGATTAGCCTTCTCTCCAATTCATCCTGCAGAAATTAAGAAAAAGCCAGAAAATAAAATAAAACTAAACAAATTTAATTCACAAACACAATAAAAACTAAGCGCTTTCGTCTCTCAATCGAAGACTTCATCAGAATGAATAATGCAATACAAACCATCGCTTAAAGAGAGAAAAAAAAAGTCTTGGACTTGAGAGATGAAAGCACTTACTGTTTAATATATACGTGTATTAAATTTGTTTGGTTTTATTTTATCTTCTTGCTTTATTTTACTTTCCGGCTTTTTCTTAGTTTGTGTTACTCATTTCAGATTAACTGTTTTTTTTTTTTTTTTTGCATCTTGAAGAAATGATGTTGAAATCTAATGAAAGTACCATATTTTTTCCTCTGCTTTGTCTCAATTCTTTACATCAGTTTATAGCATAAAATGTTCACCGTATTCTTTTCACTTAACTTCTCAACACTGCTTATCCTGACATTTTAAGAATCTATTTTATTCCCTCTGTATCTTGCAAATAAGGCACCAATAATTTTAATGTTTCTGTGTTTAGAAACATAATTAAGAAAAAATTATTACTTCCCTAGATGGAGGTGTAAACCATGGAAAAGTGATACCTATGCTAATTGCAATGCCATTACAAATATACGAAACAAAAACTTCTTAATGGATATCTTAATAACAATCTGACTGTATGTGCATTAGCAAGATAATGGGAAGCCAGACATTTACAATACTAACTTTGTGATTCCAGAAGGAAATGTGTTGTGAAAATATATTTTCATTGTACCTCGGTTTGTTTAATCTTAAGTTCATTTTACCTCATGCTGTTCAACTGTACTTTTAGCAAAACCTACAAAATGAAACAAACAAATGCATAATGACAGCTGTAAGAAAATCCTTTTATTTAATAGAGCTAGGTGAAAAACAAATATTATCAAGGTCTAAAGAGGTAATAACTCCTTTATATTCAGCATTGATTATGCCAATTATCTAGTATGATGTCCCCTTTTGGATGTATCTCACTAAAAATATCAAACAATTAAAAAAGACCTCAAAGATTCTTACACAAAAAGTTCACAGACCTAAAAGTTACTGATCTAAGAAAACATGCTAGAAGCTCTACCTATTTATTCAGGGTCTTAAGGACATTTGAGGGGAGTTCTGTGCTTTGCTTACCATTCTATTATAGAGCAAATCGCCCTGGACCCCCTGATTTGCCTCAAGTCCAACATCACCACTAATACTACAACCAGGAACAGATAAATAAATGGCGAGAGAGGTTTCTAACTCAGCACCTCCCATACCTGTGGAATAAACTTCTCCTGCATGTTAAGCAGTGTGACTCACTATATTCTTTTTAAACAAACTAGATGACAGTGTGGATATACACAAATTTACTACAGGACTGACCAGGATGGCTCTCCTGGAGAAAGTAGGTGCTGCCTGAGGGAGGGCAGTGGTAAAGTAAGAATAGTCAACTACCTATGAATTGAAAAGTAGGCAACTTACCGGTGAGTCAGGCGTTACTCTGGAAACTACAAGAGGCATTTTTTGGTCTGCTCCTCCCTACGGTAAAAAAAATCATATATACATATTAAAAACATGCAATACATGGACTTAAATTATGGATTCATGAAGAACACAACTTTTGTAACATCACTAATCTTTTGTCTAAATTATATAGAAAAAGTGATGAGATTTCACATCATTTTTTTCCTTGCATGATATTTTCCAATGTATACGAAGTTCAGTCATGACTAGAAACCAATAAAATGGCAAACACTGATGAAGAGTCAAACTAAAACCAAAAATCACCAGCAGGGCGAATGGAAACCACACCTTTATTCGCAAAGTAACAGGTTGAGCTCTTTCATCAAAAAAGATTGACTTCATCAGAACAATAGGTACAGGTAGCCAAAATCTTAAATATAGATATAAAATCATTCAAACTTGGGGGAAAATTAGCAGCAAGCCTTAGTTGCCACATAAGCTCTTTTTTATTTAAAATATTCTTCCAATTCCCTCCCCTAGGGTTTGCTTGAATGACATCTAAAATGCCAAATTTAAAACCTGAGAAACCGGTGCAAATTATATGTCTATACAGGCCAGGTTTGAATGATTTTATATCTATTGCACCAGCCTTGAAGGAAAAGGCTGGAAAGATATGAACAACAAAGTATTGGGTAGAAAGTGGATTAATTTTCATATTTTTTCTGTTCTTGAAATTGAATTTTAATATAAGAACAATTTTTAAGCAAGTAATTTTTAAAGAATTTTTTTTTAAATGATTTTTTCTTTAAATAAGAATGTTTTTTGGTAAAATTAGTATTAATCATGAATTAATTCATTAACAAGGTTTGAAGTGATTGGTGTGTTTTGACCTATTAGGTTAGATTGATATGTATTTAAGATTTTGGCTACCTATACCTATTGTTCTGATGAAGTCCATCTTTTTTGATGAAAGCACTCAACCTGTTACTTTGCGAATAAAGGTGTGGTTTCCATTCGCCCTGCTGGTGATTTTTGGTTTCAGTCAGGGCTACTTTAAAGCAACCTACAATAAAAGATTCAAGTAATTCTATTAAAGTAATACAATTCCGTAAAATGACATTAAAATAAGTAAAGTTGACTCCATAAGATAGTTAATAGTGGACTGACTTTCACATTGGTTGAGTCATTGACAAAACTAATGCTTAGACCAAAACAGCCCTTGCGATGCATCATATTATAACATAAGCACAACAACTTGCTTAAATAAAATCCATCCATGCAGAGCGGTAATGCCAAAACTGCAAGATTTTAATTTTCAGCACTTAGAAGTAATAATTATCCTTTATTTGGACTTCCATATGAAAGACTGAGTAGAAAATGAAATCTGTCGGTTTACCTGCTAAGGTTGTGATCTGTGACAAATCAATTAATTTGGACTCAAATAAGAACACAAAATTATGTGTCTTATAAATGGCATTAGTAGAAGCAGCAACTCTGAAGGCATTCTTGCATGAATATTACCTGATCCTTTTTTTCAGCCAGAAAAAAAATTAGAAAAATGTATAGTAAAAATATAATACAGAGTATTATGGTGAAATCTCTGATCATAACCAAGTTATTGTGTGTTTAAAACACTAATGCCATTAAATCCACATCCAGAACAGAATGAAGTGAAGGTCAAAAGGTGAGTCTTGACATCCATATCAAGATCATTAAAAAAAAAATGCATTTATGACTGGAGAAACCCAATCATAATTTTTTGGAGTGCATGCAGCTTTATCTACTCTAAGCACTAACAATTAAAGAATAAACAAAGTGTGGGTCCGACAAGTATTTTACATATTTGTAATTGGTAAAACACAAAGCTGCCGTACAGAGTGGGCAGAAGCAAATTGTCCCCTGAGAAACTAAATGGTTTGAAAGCTACTTTGCTCTGCCATGCTTTTTACTTAAAGGAGAGCGAAGTTTCCAACAGTTTTTAAGACAGTTTTAGATTTTCTCACTCTTCTGTTGTGGCAAGTACTGGCCTCTGATCCTCTCTAGAGTAAAATAACACAGAGGTATTTAAACAAAAGCTTTCTTCTGATGTCAGAAATTTACTTAATAATCTTGTATTTTCCAAATTTTCAAAAGTAAGCATGCAACCAAATGCAATACATAAATGGAATAGACTCATTATAACCAACTTATTATGCTGTTGAGACATGAATGTCAAGACAGTCTCCTTGAAAGAAGCGCAAAGTAAAGCTCGAGAGATGAGTGTCCTAGCATCTATGTTGAGAGCACACAAGTTGGCTATGACTGCAGACCCAAATGAAAATTTTCTATGCAGTGTACAGAGCTTTATGTGTTCCATGTTCTACCAGTCACAGAAAATAAAACAGTGTAGGAATGCAAAGTGGTTTATAGCCCTGAAAACATTTATTGCTGCCACACTGTCAGCAGACAGAAGGGGTGTCTCTCTCCACTTAGGAAACAGCTTTAAAAGCCGTTAGATACTTCACTCTAATGTATTTTTTTTAATGCGGCAGAGTGAAATACTCAACAGCTTTTAAAGTTGATTTTACTTTCTGCCACTATTCTGTGGTGGTTAGCACTGGCTGTTGTTGCATCCTTGATCAATACTACAACTTAATAGTGGTTAGCGGTACCCGCGGTGGTGGTGCTGCGGTAGCGTTGTCGCCTCACAGTAAGACGCTGTCCAGTTCGATTTTCAGCTAGAGCGTTTTCTGCATGGAGACATGCGTGAATGGGCATACCTTCGTTGAAGGTTGTGCGTCAGGCCTGGCAAGCCGGTACGTAAAAATCAACTGCCAATCATTAGCGGACCGGAGTTCCGCTGTGGCGACCCCTAACCGTGAAAAGCCGAAAGACACAAACAATAGTGGTTAGTGGTATTCAAGCTGGTTAAGCACATTTCTGACCTCAACAATGATTTCACACCATAATTTAAATGACACAAAATAAATAAGACAAATGGTGATATGGCAAGCTGTATCAGCCAAAATAAACCTTATGTCTAACATTTTTTCCAATTTTTGTAGGTAGCCTCATCTAAGGAATGAATAAGCCAATAAAATAAAAGCAGCCCACAGTATGCCTACAGTTCACAGACATTTGTAAGGCACAGCCACTGACATTTAGTGCTAAAATGAAATGCAGCATGTACAGTTAAAAAGTTCAAGAAAAAGTCTAGTTAAAAACGAAGTAAAAAAAATGATAATGCAATTGATTTAAACATTGCAGACAAACATCAACAGCCATAAGCTAGGCAGTATCCACTTCGGTCTTGTATAACCTCCCATCTAAATATGCTCATTTAACTTGCAGGTTAAAGTGGACAGTTGTGTAAGTGTCAGGAGGACATGCAATACTAGACCATCAGTTCCTACAGTGAAAATGCTTCAGCACTCCCTGTAAAGGATCCAAGAGTCGCAGCATATCTAGCATTCTCTGGAAGGCTGCACTACAGTTATGGCACTGCTGTTAAGAATATGAGAAAAGAACTTTGCAGTCTACAGTTTGCAATTGTAAGGTTAAGGCAGAAGGTTAGACTGGGTCATCAGTATTCTATTGAGAATCCACTGTGTGAAAGCAGATGTAAACCACAGCAGGGAACAAGGTGCAGCAATTTACAATGCAAGGACTTATGATGAGGATGTACCTCCTAGAGGTGGAAACCAGACCAAGTTTTTAAGAACATAGTACTTATATTTACTTGCGTGCAAATTCAGCATACATTTGTAAACTATATTCAAACAGTACACAACTCATGCATGATGGTGGTTGAGTCAATGGCTTGTGGGTGGGGTGGCAAAATCATGGGATGAGAATGTCTTTCCCAAGTACAATTCTGGTATCACCTGTCAGCATGTATACAGACTCCATGTGCACTAACTGTACAGTCAGCTCACCTGAAATGCGTGTTGGTATTTACCAAATATTCAGAAAAGATCTATCCAGTCTCTCAAGTACTTGAAAGAAGTCACTGCTTTCACAGCATGGAGGAAGTGAATACCTTTAGTTACATCAAACTGACTCTTGCCCCAGTTCTTGGATACAGAGAGGCAGAACAATGGAGAAACAGGTATGCAAACAATGATGCAATTCATATTATCCCACTCCACCAACATAGGTGTGTACAATTTTCCAGACCCGGAAGATGGTTCTGGAACATACAAACAATCTGAATGTATGTGGAAAACAGCAAAGAAAATATATGCCTTCAGGATAAGGAGATAGACCTTATCAGCCACAGCACTGTTATGTTAGGGGGGTTTCTCAGCAGTCTGTTCAACAACACAAGCTGTACAAGATAGTTGGTCCAACACAGAATGAAGGTGAGAGCAATGTTGGCAGCATCCAAGCAGGATTTTGCATCCAGTAAAAGTGCAACTTGTTTGTTTGTTTCGGGTGGTTTTAGCAGACAAGTACTGCCTGAACCTTTGTTTGTTATAAGCCTATCCTTATAAAGGGAAACTTTTAATTTAATCTATGCAAGTTTTAATGTACAAGTCTCGTCAGACACTTGCTTATGAGGGTGGGAGTGCTGTTTGAATGGTGTAAGAAAGTGCAGAGCTGTGTGCATTGTGGCATACATGAAAGTATGCAGTGTTTTACCAAAAAGAACATATATGAAAGTATGAAGTGTTTTGCAAATATGGAGTGACTGCTGTGAAAGAAGTGTGATGTTTGCAGGTCTAGTGTGAGAATGGAATGAGTGTGCCACCTACTTTGTACCATCCTGTGTAGCCACAGATGTGTGGGATGAGTAAGGACAAACTCAGTTATTGTGCCTCTTCTTCAACACTGTCAACAGTGACATAGTTTGAATATTACTTTTTAAGGGTGTGAGGAGGTACAACCCCCACCTGATGGTGACAATGCGAGACTTTGCCCATATATGAAATACTGAACTACTTAAACAAATATTGCTCATGTAACTGACCTTTCCTGCAAGTCTCAGACTACATAAATATGCCAGATGTGTATATACATAGCAAGCCAGAGTTTTGGTGTTCCAGTGTGAATCTCCAAACTTCTGGATTCAACAAAAGTGAATCTGGAATATCCAAATTTGGCATATCATGCACCAATAATCTTTTGCATACCTGGTACAATTTTTTCAGCTACTCCTTCCCGAATCATGGGAATCAGGGAGCCTTTACTAGGATTCTTAAAGTGTACTTGACGAGGACCTAACCCAGCACATTCAAAGTGCCACAAGCTCAATCCCCCTCCCCCAAAAAAAAAAAAATAATTGCAGAGGGGCTGATTTTATAACAGGGAGCTCCCTGCACCCCAGACTTATATATAACAAATCTAAAGAGTCACGAACACAAAGAAGTGGGAAATTCCTACAACAAAGGAATCACTGATCATAGGAGTTCAACATCACTGAACCAGGTGGGCTTAGTCCTCATCCAATAAGCAATCGAAGAGATGTTGGGAAGCCTTTTATGGTAGTTAGGCCTCTTGCAATTTTCCAGTGCTTCATCCCTAACCTAATTAAGGTATTGTTTGGGGGGAGGGGGTGGTCAAGGATGACTCATGTTACTGTTCACAGCAGGTGTTTGCATGATATGTGCAAGTCACTTGGAGCTCATGATTTTAGGACTTTAGGCCAAGACACAGCTTCTACAGGTGCTACACTTGAACTATATGGCCAGGTTATGTTGAGTTCAGGAGATGTACAGCTGTGAATGAAAGGTTCTGGCTGAGCTTAAGTTGAACTTGCCAGTGGTTAGCCCTCTGTGATTGATAAGAAAAGGAATGACTTGATAAATATAAGTGCTGAAAAGCTACTAGAGATATATGATGGGTTACAGAAACAAGTTACTCCGAGCCTCAGGCTAAGTTGCAGGCTATGGTTAAATAGCAACTCCATATCAAGTCCTTTGGAGTCTCTATTAAACAGTAGGTTTCATGCCTCATAAATGAAGAACACTAATGGTTATCCCTCTGTGTAATGATAGTCCATCTATGGACTCCAACATTACAGATCCACAAGTCTTACCAGTCTCATAAGAAAAGCCATTGAAAGAATTATCACAGATATGATCAATAATGACATAGGAAACCTTCAGAAACTGGATCTAACCTAAGGGCAGATCATGCATACTCAACCTACTGAATTTCTTTGAGAAAGGTCACCGAAGCAACAGCGGAGGGAAAAATAGTTCAGTCTGCCTGCCTTGACCAGGCCAAGGAATCTGACAAAATACCCTAACTCGGGCACTGTTGAAAAACTCAAGAGTTAAGTATAAACCATTATGCCACTCAATGGACAGCTAGCTACCTCACAGACAAGATCCACAAAGTTAGAATTGGGAGTCCACCTCTTCAAACAGATCATTCACCAGCAGGGTCCCTCATGAAGTGGTCCTGGGACCACTCCTTATTGGCATCTTCTTCACTCAAGTCAATGCCTCTGGTTAACCACATTTGCAGGTGACTGGAAATTAGAAGCAGTCACAGAAACCCCCAGTGACATTAATATTCTCAAAGAAGGGCTGTCACAGATAACTGGTGGACTAAAACTAAATTCAAAGAAATGCATAATAGTACCCTTCAGGAAGTCTGTCACTCCTGGTAGCTACAATATTGACAGCACACCTCTAAGAGTCAGCCCAGTAGCCAGGAACTTGGGGATACACACAGACAGTAACCTAGCTTTGTCTACCGTAGTGAGGAAATCATTCTATGCTGAGTAACTTATAAACAAAGGTGTGGCATCTAGGTCCAAGGGGTTCATTGCTTCCCCGTATTCAGTGCTCATACAATGCCCCCTTTGGTATGTACCTAACCAGGCACTTCCAACAAATCTGATGTCCACAGAGGTTCTTCACTAAAATAATACAGGGTGTAAACATGTCTTATGCAGAAAGCCTTAAAGCTCTATCCCTGTATTCTGTCTCCTACAGGCTGATGAGGGGAGATCTAAGCCTGGCATACAACATCTTTGGACCCAATTCTGATGAAACTCCTTCATATCTACAATACAAACAGAAAAATAATTACCCATTCTAAAGATTTAAACCTTGCCTGTTAATATAAATAAGGCCCATTTGAAAGACAGGTACATATAACCAAAAAGGTAACAGCATGAATATCAATACCAAGAATCAAAAAAGATGCTACGGAGACTAAGACTCACCACATTCAATTTATAATACACCATATTAAACTCAATTAAAAACATGAAATACTTGTTATGCATTTTTGTCCTAAATCATATCAAGGGCCTTCTTCAGAACAATACAAATTAAACACATCCAGTTTTTAAAGGATTCCTTAATGTCATTTGACTCAAAGCAGCACACTTCACTGATTGACAACCAATTCTTCAAATACTATTAAAATGCAATTTGATTCATAAAAATACATTTAATAACTTCAATAGATAAAAAATATCTTAAAATAATTATAATTTTGCACCATTAATTACTGTTACAAATATGGTTAATGCTTCAAATAACTCATTTATAAAGAACTCATAAGTGATAAAGTTTCATATAAACCCTATGGGGAATTGGCATTGAATCTAGGTTACCACCAGATGTTCTCCAACTTCTAATAATTCTTCCCAAGGCCCAACCCTTCAGTTTTTAATAACCTTTTCAAGTATAGCAAATAAAAAAAAAATGTGGTCAGGTGAATCATTAATATGTTTAAATAATGAGCTGTCAGTACGCTTCTTCCTAATATGTAATGTATGCTCATATATGTCAACTTTACTTTTATGTAAGTAAAAAGGCCATTTTTATACGCAGTCCAACATACATCACCCCTTCAGTTTCACAATTATAATTACTTTTTTATAATGATGTATACAAATGGTACAATTCAACTGCATACGTGCACTGCCTGTGAGTATTACATTTATAAGTGCCTTTTTTCTCCCTTGTCCTACAGTTGCTCATTACATTAATTTCAACCACTGTTTTAATATTTAAACTCCTTTTTCAAATACATTTAGAGGCCTCACTCAACGTTTTACTCAGATCACTGCTATAAGTAAACACACCCTGGTTCTCAATAATTGTCTTTTTAATCTTACATGAATCTGTACTATATGTGGTGGCTATGGACCAAATGGACATGTTTTTAATAGAGGTTAGTATGGTGTATTTTTAATAAACGGAGTGTCATGAGTTTTAGTGATCTCTGCAGTATCTTTTTTTGATTCTTGAGACAGGTACATATCCCAGAGACTACCCCTTCTCTGGAAGAAGCTCCCCATCCATGTGAAGTAGAATTCTTGCCTAAATCAATTAAAGTACAACTTGGACAACTGGATGGGGAACCAAAAATTTACCCCTAGTAGGGCACCTATGTCTCCAGTGGACACAAGCAGATTGTAAATCTTTCATCTAACAAGCTCCTGCTCACACTACCAAGGGTACGAGAACTCATCATAGAATTAGGATACATGGTTAGGCTTAAAAAGGCCCCATCGATTGTTAAACTATGAATCTAGTGACATTTTAGAATTTTTAATGAGGGTGGCTGCTTATCAGATGAAGAACATTTTTGAGCAAGTTTGTCCAGAATTTATTTACAGATTCAAAAATTTGCAGAAGCCAGCAAGCACAGGTTTCACAGTAATGGTGGATCGAGTATAATAATGTCAGAATGGGTACAGTGATTCTTTAACTCGGATTCATTCTCTTGGCAAAAATCAAAGCAATTTTAATACGTTTTAATTTGGTTTGACAAAAGGCAATTGCAGGGTTATCACTCTGGTCTAATCACAGATGCTGTGTGCAGTCACATACATGAATTGTGTGCACTGCATATTGTTCGATGTCAGTACATTAACACATTTCTTAAAATGTATCCCGCTAATGAAATTTTGCAATCTGTGGGCAATGGAGTTCCAAGTACAGTGCACAAGAGATGAATGACAGTTCACATAATAGATGTGCACTGTGAAGGAATAACCTGTATGTTACTTTGGCTGTCAAACATAAACATAAGAAAGCCATAACCCTTAACCTACATAACTGTAAGAAAGTACAGTTGTGTACACTTATCATAAATGTAGTTGTTCGAGTGTATTCATTGTTCCATTATTACAATTGGGTTATCCTGCTGGCAGGCTACCCTCAGTCAGCCTGAATTCCAAAGTCTAGGTCCAGCGTCGGTTGCTGTCGCCTCTTCCCAGACGTCAGTGCGCCAGGGGTATAAAAGATGCAGCCAATGTCATGTTCTTCAGTTTTTCTTGCCGCAGATGTCAGATGCCCCCAAAAGGGTAGGCTAAAAATATGTCAATAAAACATGCATGCACCAAAGTATATATTTTTCCTTCATCTACAAGCAAATACACCACATAGGTAGTATAGAATAGAGAAATACAGATAAGTTCCCGCACAGAAATGGGGGATGGCAGGTGGGTAACCTGGACTGCAACAGTGAATACACACGAACATCTACATTTATGGTACGTGTAGACAAATGTACTATGTTCTTCGTGTTTCACTGTTGCAGTCATTACAATTGGGTTGAATCCCAAAGCTAAGGTTGCGAGGCTGGAGCTAAAAAGCATTAGGAGCAGCTATTAGGCCCTGCAGAACTGCAGTGGCAAAGCATGCCCTGGATTTAGAGTAGAGTGGTAAGTGATAGTGCTTTGTGAAGGTGTGCAATGAACTCCAAGTAGCAGCCTCTAAAATGTCTTTGGTTGATACTCCCCTGAGGAAGGCTGCTGAAGTGGCTGCTGCTCTGGTTGAATGTGGCCTAATGCCCTTAGGTACTGGCTTGCCATGTTGTGAATAGCAGAAACGAATGCAGTGGCCTACCACTTTGAAATAGTCTGCTTTGAGATAGCTTTTCCTTGTGATCTTGCAGCATATGCCACTAGTAATTGCTCTGTCTTTCTGAAAGTTTTGGTTCTGTTTAAATAGAAGCGTAGCTGTCTGTGCATGTCCAAAGAATGCAGAATTCTCTCCCCCCTTACTCTGTGGGTTTGGATAAAAGGTAGGCAGAAGAATAGTTTGGTTAAGGGCCACACAGGACACTACCTTAGGCATAAATGTCGGGTTTGTCCTCAGAGAAACCCTGTCTGGATGAAAAATGATAAAAGATTCCACAGCCATGAGTGCCTGTAGCTCTGAGACTCATCTTGCAGAAGTTATTGCTAGGAGCAGAGCTGTTTTCCAAGATAAAAACTTTATATCAGCTGTAGTGGCTTGCTCGAAAGGAGGCAGGGTGAGTTTTTCCAAGACATAATTGAAATCCCATGCAAGTATTGGTGATCTCCTTGGAGGCCTTAAATGTTTGGCCCCTCTGAGGTACTGCCTTAATAAAGGATGAGAAAAGACTGGTGGCTCTGTATTGTAATGAGCCGAAATGGCAGAGGCATGAATTTTTATAGATGAAAAAGATAGGCCTTTGTCCAGCATCTCAGTCAAGTATTGCAAAATCTGAGGAATGTTTGGTACAGTTATGTCAATTCCTTGTGACTGGTTCCAAGCACAAAATCTCTTCCATTTTCCGGCATAGGATTTTCTAGTACTAGGCCTCCTGGCCTCCAAAATGACATCCATCACCGCTTTAGTGAGAGGTGTGTTTAGTATGACTACATTATCCGCCATGCTGCCAGATTTAAGATCTTGTGTTGGCTGTGCAGGATCTGATTGTTCTGCTGGGACAGTAGATGAGGCACTTGAGGTAAGGTCCAGGCTGGGCCTTGAGACAACTTCCTTAGGATTGGATACCTGTGTACTGGCGTGGCCAGTCTGGGGCAATCAGTATCATTTTTGGCTTCTCCTGTCTGACCTTTAGGAGTACCTTGGGGAGGAGAGGCAGAGGAGGAAAGGCATATACTGTTAAGTTTTTCCAGCTGAAAGATAGGGCATCCAGTTTCCATACTTGTCTGTGATAAGTCCTTGTGCAGAATCTCTTTACTTGGCAGTTGTGAGGTGAGGCAAATGGATTTATGTCCGGGCATCCCCATTTCCTTGTTACCATGCTGAAGACTTGAGGATCCAATTTCCACTCGTGGGGATCCAGAGTATTTATCTTTCCTGGCAGGAACTGTGCCTGCAGATGTACTTGGTAAGTCAATGCTGTGTCCCACAAAGTCATGGCTAGTCCGCAAAAGGGGTAAGAATGAGTGCCTCCCTGTTTGCTTATGTACGACATGACCGTGGTATTGTCTGTCTTGATCAGTAGTTGTCCCAGATGAAGTAGGTCCTTGAAGGCTGTCACGGCATTTTGAACAGCTAGCATCTCTTTTTGATTGATATGTAGATGCATTTGGTTTGCGGACCATGTGCCTTGAATACATCTTCCTGCTATGTGGGCTCCCCAGGCATAATCCGATGCATCCGTTGTTAATGTCTGTGTGGCTGGGGGTGGAGTGAATGGCTGTCCCTTGTTCTAGTGACAGGCCTTTGTCCACCATCGAAAGTCCTGTTGCAGGCAGGGAATGAAAGTAAGTATTGTTTCCAGGCTGTGGCAATGTTGGGTCCAAACACTTTTTAGGTACCCACTGAAGTTTCCTCATATGCAGTCTTGTATATGGAATTAGTAGAATGCAGGATGCCAAGAAGCCCAAGGCCTGCAGAATTTTTTTTGCAGATAACTGGGCCTTTGTTGTCAACAGTTGGAAATAGGTAGTCAGTTGTCTTTGTTTGTCTGGTGTGAGACAAGCCATATGGGCAGTTATATTTAAGCTTGCACCCAGGAATATTATCTCTTGAGAGGGTAATAGTTTTGATTTCTGTTCGTTGACTGTGTACCCTAGGCATGGTAGTAATCTCTTTAGAAACGCCAGATGCTGTAGTAGAATGTCCTTGGTCTCTGCTTGAATGAGGCAGTCATCCAAGTACGGATATATTTGTATTCCTCTTTGTCTGCAGTATGCAAGTACTGGTGCCAGGCACTTTGTGAAGACCCTGGGCGTAGTAGATAAGCCAAAGGGCAGTGCAGAGAATTGGTAGTGCATTGAGCCAGCTTTGAATCTGAGGTATCTTCTGCAAGTTTGTCTGACTGGGACATGCAGGTATGCCTCTTTTAGATCTAAAGTCACAAGCCAAGCCTTCTTGCCCAACATGGGCAGAAGCTGCTGTAGGGTCAACATTTTGAATTTTGGAATATCCAGATATGTGTTTAGAATAGATAGGTCCAGTATTGGTCTCCAGGCTTTGTCCTTTCTGGGTACCAAGAACAGTCTTGAATAGAATCCTTGTCCCTGCTCTTGCTCTGGTACTTGTTGAATGGCCCTCATGCCCATGAGGGATGAAACTTGTTTTTGCGCCTCTGCTCATTGATTGCGTGGCAGGTCTGGCATACTGTTTGGCCTTGGCAGGGTGTGAAAGTGGAACCTGTAGCCTTGTGATACTATATTTAGGACCCATTTGTCCTGGGTGATCATGTGCCAATTTTGTGAAAAAAGTGCTAGTTTTCCCCCCACAGGGGCTGCCAAAAGATAAGTGCTTGGTGCTGGAAGGGGAAAGTCATTGAGACTGTTTCCTGTATGGCTGTGATTTTTTCCCCTATGCACTTGGATGTAGAAGCACCCCCATTGTTTAGGCCTGTATGAGCCTTGGGGCTGAGATCTGCCTCTAGGGCATCTGTATCTGCCTCTTTGTAGCCTATCTGACACTGGAAAGGACCAATTCTTTATACACCAGTTCCTGCTAAATCTGGGAGGGTGTACCTGCAAAAAATCCTTGACTGTTTGCATAGATTTAGCTTTGTCCTCCATTTTCTTCAACACCTCTTCTGCTTTAACACCAAACAAAGTATCATGCTGTAATGGAGCATCTAATAGTTTTGCTTTAACATGATCAGGCAGATTCTGTTCTTTTAACCAAGCATGCCTCCTAATGACAGAACCTGTAACAGCGGCCCTGCAGGAGGCCTCTAGAGAATCAAAACCACATTACAAAGTATGCTTTCCAACTTGTTCAGCTGCATGCAATAAATCCAGCATTTCTTTGTTGTTCCTGGATTTAACATTTTCTGTTTAAGCAATGACATAAGATATTGCTGATATTTAAGCATATGAAATTGGCAATTTAAAGCTCTTACAGCCAAGGTTGCAGAAGTACAAATCTTTTTACCCCATCTGTTTAGGGCCTTAGAATCATTATCAGAGGGGATAGGGTTTTTTGCAGTAGAAGCCTTGACCCCTTTGGGACCCTGAGAGATGGTTTCTGGGTCAGCTGCAGGGTTTTTATAAAGAAATGTATGTGAATCAGGAACCCTATAGTATCTGTCTGGCTTAACGGGAGCTGGTGGTAAAGAGTCTGCAGATAGACTGGACTCTGAAAATACATAATCTACAATGTCCAAAACAGGAGGGATAGCAAGGGGCCTGTGCTGAGGCAATAAAAGGAAGTCTCTGAGCCTTTTCTTGGATTCTGAGTAATCTTGGCTCTCCCAGTGGAAATGCTCCCTCACACTATGCAGTGTCTCCCCAAAAGAATAATCCTCAGGAGGAGAGGCTGAAGGGATAGATTCTTCAGCATCAGAATCCTCATAGGGAGGAATAGAGTATTCCTGTTCAGAGGAGGAATCAGAAGAAATGGAAACCTGGTCTGAAGATTCATATTCTAACTCTTGCCTAGGCCTCTTATCAGGAGGGGGTTGGGAACCCCTGATCAAAGTAATTAGGTCTTCGGCCATTTTAAGCATCTGTTTTTTAGGCATGGAGGCCTGTCCAGGAGAATGCTGTATTTGTTTCTTTGTCTTTAGAGCTGCTTTAGTCTTTGCCTTTGAAGCTGAAGTAGGTTTTACATATAACTGTGTAGGCCTGAAAGCACCCTCAGAAGCCGATGCCTGCTCAGCGGCTCCGGACCCATCTGAGGGAATAGTTTCCGAGTGTCCAATACCTTAAGTTTCCAGCAGCCTAGTCAGCTCCACGTGGGAGTTGGAAGCGGCCTGCGGCTCTAAGGCAGCGGGCATCAGGGGCTGCAAAAGTGCCTCACTGAGAACCGGCGACAGGCCTAGCAGAAGCCTCGTCACCGGTTTTGGATCTCGGATGCCTGTCCTTTTCTTTTATTTTGCACTTTTTATAAACTCCGGTAGTCGGCTGTTCCGACAGCATTATATAATTAAATCTTCTGCCAAAGTAATAGAATGCAAAATCGTACAGACGCTTAATAGTGCGTTGGTTAAATCTAGCACAAAACTGACAACTTGCAATGTTATGGTCAGGGCCTAGGCAAGGAATACAGTAAGAATGAAAATTCTTATGAGGTATTTGCTTCCCACAAGAAATACAATTATTAACTTTTTCTGACATCGGTCTGGAGCAAGGAAAAAGTTTCCCCAATGGGGTACTTAGCTTTAATGAAGACTTCGGATCTGAAATTCAAATTTGAAAAACTCAGGAGTCAGCCGACCGGCACTTGTGAACTGCTTTTGCTTCAGGCACTGCGCGGCAAGAAAGACTGAAGAAAATGGCGTGAGCTGCATCTTTTGTACCCCTGGCGCACTGACGTCAGGGAAGAGGCGACAGCAACCGACGCTGGACCTAGACTTTGGGATTAAGGATGACTGAGGGTAGCCTGCCAGCAGGATAACCCAACTGTAATAACTGCAACAGTGAAACACAAAGAACATCAGAAGTGAGAATATGCTAACGATAGCAGTTAATATGAACCAGTCTTTGTGGACATTACAGACATCAAAGAAAAGCCACACCATCTCAAGACAGTGTTTAGATCCATGGCTAAGGACTTAATAATATGCCATCATATGGTCTGCCATATGGAATTGTAGGACAGAGTCCAACTCTGTTCACCTGACAGCAGTGACACTTCTCTGGAGCCACAGTACACACACAGACTGACTCAGATCATTACACTGGAATGTGCAGTTACTTGAGCTTGGAGTACTCCTTCAAAACATCCATACACTGCGCTTCTTGAAGAGAGAAATTATGACATGGATTCAGAACATGGTGATATTCCATCACCATTGCAATCACCCACTTTCTCACTGTCTGTCTTCTAGGTAGCCCCCTGCTACCAGTATCACTATTGGGAATACCCACCACAAAGTGCCAATGTGCATTGTGCAACGGCTTGCATACGTCTATAAACAGGAATGTACAGATCTCACTGGGTAAAAACAGCCTTGCCTAAAATGGTAATGTTTGCAAATCCTGTGCCACCAGCCTTGGAATAACAAGCAACAGTACCTATACAGATATTTCAGTAGTAAAACACTTCCATCTAATACTGTTAAAATGGTGATATTTTACTTGGTAATGTTTTACATACTGTCAGCCCTAAACAGATGGCCCACCTGCGATGATACATAACAAAAGATCATACACACTACGTAGATACAATGCTTAGAAATGATGGTGAATTTCTATATTTAAAGGAAAAACCAAGGAATGACATTATACATTATTAAAACTGAGTGCGACAAATGACAAGGATTCATGACATTATTTGCTTCAACTCATGGATATGGAGAACTCGAAAGTACACATCACTATTAGGGTTGCCACCTTCCTTCGTGGCTAAAACCAGAGTAAAGCCACACCCCTATCGTCACCACTAACCCCACCCATCCCGCCCACATTCCACCCATTTTGTGACATCACTATGACATCAACTGGCAGGGAATGCCCCCTTTTTCGTTTTTGCTGCCTGCTTTCGGCTGATTTACTATGCTTTTCTGTAAAAAAAAGCATAGTAAATCAGCCCATTTACAAACCCTGATAGTCTGTTTCCTTTTTGAAACAGAATACCGGAGTTTGTACAGTGCTTTCCGGACAACCGGAGAATCAGTTTGATTTCCGGATAGTCCGGAAAAGAAACGGAGGGGTGGCAACCCTATCTGAAGGAATCTCTTACAGTGAGGGAACTTTAGTTGGATAATGCCATGTAGCATCACTTTTAGTCTGCAAAAGTGGAATGTTTATCAGTATGGTGGGGTGGACAAACCAATACTGAAAAACAACACTAACTGAAGCACAAATACCACTTGGTTGCCAAAGAAAAAGAAATGCCATATAAAACAATATTCACTTTTATTAAATATCCATAAAACAAAATTGGATGAGAGCTTTCATGGATGAAATGAAGATGTTATCACAGCTACTGATATCAGGGAAGAAGCATGATGGAACTGGATGACTTATCAAACTGCTTAACAGGTATGTAGGGAACACTAAGCACATATGGGGAACTTGCACATGCACTGGGATTGTGCCAGCTCACCTAAGTATAGTGCAGTACAATAATGCAAGCAGGTGGCTATTACAATCTGTAAGGAGTAATGACTACATCAGCTGACCTTTGTTGAGCATAATACTGAAATATCAAAAAATATAAGCGTAGAAAGCACAGTTGTGTACACTTACCATAAATGTAGATGTTCGAGTGTATTCACTGTTGCAGTCATCACATTTAGAGTTATCTGCTTGCAGTAGCCCTCAATCAGCCTAATTATCAAAGTCTTGGATCCTGCATCGGTTGTTGTCTCATCTTCCATGACATCAGACAGTCAGGGGTATAAAGCATGCAGCCGACCCCATTACATCCCAGATGTCAGGAGCCTCCCTAATGGGAAGCAATTAAATATATATACATATATACATATAAATATATATATATATATATATATATATATATATATATATATATATATAAAATACATATATACAAGGTTATAGCTCCAACAAAAAAGCAAATACATCGAAAAGCTTTTAAGCATAGTAAGGGAGAGTAGAGGTATAGCCAAAAGACGTCAGGGGGCTGGAGGGAGGACAACCAGGACTGGAACAGTGAATACACTCAAACAGCTACATTTATGGTAAGTGTACACAACTGTACAATGTTCTTCATGTTTTACTGTTGCAGTCAGCACCTATGGGTAGATTCCCAAAGCTAAGGATGGGAGGAGGAATTTAGATAGCATTAGGACCAGCTATAAGGCCCTGTAAGACTGCAGTGGCAAAGCCAGCTCTGGATTTAGAGAAAACTGGTAAATGGTAACGCTTGGTGAAAGTATGTACAGAACTCCAGGTAGCAGCTTCTAGGATGTCCCTGGTAGGGACATCTCTGAGAAAGGCTGTAGAGGTAGATGCAGCCCTGGTTAAATGGGGTCTACTCCCCTGTGGAATAGGTTTTCCATGGTGCTTATAGTAGAAATTAATGCAATGGCCTATCCATTTAGAAATGGTTTGCTTTGAAACATCCTTCCCCTCTGCCCCTGCAGCAAATGCCACCAGCAGTTGTTCAGATTTCCTTTGAGGTTTAGTCCTGTCCAAGTAAAATCCAAGTTGTCTGTGCACATCTAAGGAGTGCAGTATCCGTTCCCCTTTGTTCTGTGGATTAGAAAAGAAGGTTGGCAAATGAATGGACTGATTAAGAGCCACACTGGATACCACCTTGGGCATGAAGGAGGGATTGGTCCTGAGGGACACCCTGTCTGCATGAAAGATGATGAAAGGCTCCACTGCCATAAGGGCCTGTGATTCAGATACCCTTCTTGCTGAAGTAATTGCTAAAAGGAAGGCTGTTTTCCAAGAAAGGAATTTTAACCCTGCACTTGCAGCTGGCTCAAAAGGAGGAAGAGTGAGTTTTTCCAATACAAAGTTAAGGTCCCAGGCTGGAGTTGGGGCTCTCCTGGGTTGTCTTAAGTTTTTTGCCCCTCTGAGGAACTGCTTGAGCAGTGGATGAAAGAAGAGGGGTAGTTCTGTGTTGTAATGAGCTGAAATGGCTGAGGTGTGAATTATGATGGAGGAGAAAGAAAGGGCCTTGTGAAGCATCTCAGTTAAGTATGGAAGAATCTGAGGTAAATTGGGCACTGCTGTGTCCATCCCTTGAGTTTGGTTCCAGGCACAGAATCTTTTCCATTTTTCAGCATAAGATTTTCTAGTACTTGGCCTCCTTGCCTCCAAAATGACATTCAACACTTGTTTACTAAGGGATGGTAACGGAGAGATTAGGTAATTAGCCAGGCTGCCAGGTTCAGTGTTTGAAGCTGAGGGTGCAAAATCTTGCTCTCCTGCTCTGACAGCAGGGTAGGGGTCTGAGGCAGGTGCCATGGAGCCAGCAGTGACAAACTGCACAAGAGGGGGTACCAGTGTTGGCGTGGCCAGTCTGGTGCAATCAGTATCGTCCTTGGTTTGTCCTGTTTGATCTTTAGTAGTACTTTGGGGAGGAGAAGCAGAGGAGGAAATGCATAAACTGATAGATGTTTCCAGCTGAAGGACAGAGCATCCACTTTCCAAGCTTGTTTGTGGGGAGCCCTTGTGCAGAATTTGTCCAATTGGTAGTTCTGGGGGGAGGCAAACAAGTCTAATCTGGGCTCCCCCATTTGTTTATCAACATGTTGAAAGTCTTTGGTTCCAGTTTCCACTCATGTGGGTCCATGAGATTTCTGCTTAGTTCGTCTGCCAGTGTATTTAGTTTTTCCTGGCAAGAATTGAGCCTATAGATGCACTTGGTAGCTCAAGGCTGTGTTCCACAGAGCCATGGCTAGTCTGCAGAGGAGGTAAGAATGGGTATCCCCATGCTTGTTTATGTACCACATAACAGTGGTGTTGTCCGTCTTTACCATTAGTTGTCCCGGAAGAATGTGGTCCTTGAAGGCTGTCACAGCATTCTGTACAGCTAACATTTCTTTTTGATTGATATGCAGGTGCATTTGACTTGGGTTCCATTTGCCCTGAATGCACTTCCCTGCCAGGTTTGCCCCCCCCCCCATGCATAGTCTGATGCATCTGTTGTTAGGGTTTAAGCAGCAGGGGGTAGAGTGAATGGTAGTCCCATGTTTTGGTGGCAGGCCTCTGCCCACCACAGGAACTCTAACCATAGGCAAGGTATGATAGGAATCATTGCTTCTAGATCCTGAGTATGTTGACACCATAGGCTTTTTAGATACCACTGTAGTTTCCTCATATGCAGTCTTGCATATGGAATTAGCAGAATGCAGGAGGCCATGAACCCCAAGGCTTGCAGTATTTGCCTTGCACATAGCCCATTTTTTGTGGCCATTAGTTTGAAGAAAGTTGTCAAATGAATTTGTTTCTCTGGTGTGAGGAAAGCCATCTGGGAAGCTGTGTTCAAGCTTGCTCCCAGGAATATAATTTGTTGACAGGGCACCAGATGTTATTTATTTTCGTTTATGGTGTACCCGAGACAAGTTAGCACCTTTTGTATAAATGCCAGATGATTCAAAAGTATGTCCTGGCTTTCTGCCTGAATTGGACAATCATCCAGGTATGGATATATTTGAATATTTCTTTGCCTGCAAAATGCAATGACTGCAGCTAGGTACTTTGTGAATACCCTGGGTAGATAAGCCAAAGGGCAGTGCAGAGATCTGATGGTACATGTAGCCTGCTTTGAAGCATAGGTACCTTCTGCAAGATTCCCTGATTGGGATGTGCAGGTAGGCTTCCTTTAAATCCAGTGTTGCCAACCAGGCATCTTTGCCTAGCATAGGAAGTAACTGGTGAAGAGTTAGCATCTTGAATTTTGGAATCACCAAAAAGGTGTTTAAAATAGAAAGGTCCAGGATAGGATGCCATGAGTTGTCTTTTCTGGGTACCAGGAAAAGCCTTGAGTAGAAACCTTGCCCCTTTTCCTCTTCTGGTACAGTTTGAATAGCCTTTATGCTTAAGAGAGAGAGTACTTGCTTTTGAGCCTCCACCCACTGATTTGGGGTTAGATCTGGCCAACCATTTGGGGTTGGTAACGTGTGGAAGTGAAATCTGTATCCTTGGGAAACTATATTTAAAACCCATTTGTCCTGGGTAATGAGTTCCCAGTTTTTTGCCTGCAGAGCAATCTTTCTCCCTAAAGGAGCAATCAGTTGAGAAGTGCTTGGAAGTTTTAAAGTTAAGTCATTGAGACAGTTTACCATGGGGGGAGTCTTACTACTCCCCGACCTGGAAGTGGGAGCCCCCCCCCCCACTGCTTAGTCCTGTGCGTACCCTGGGACTGAAGCCTGGGTGTTCTGCTGGTTCTGGGTTTGGACTGAGAAGGCCTGGAAGAGGCAGGAAAAGACCAATTCTTAGAGGGCCAATGTCTCCTAAATCTTGGAGGCTGTACTTGTAAGAAATCTTTAACAGTTTGCATAGATTTAGCTTTTTCCTCCATCTTTTTAAGAACTTCTGCTTTGTTGCTGAACAGGCGGCCCTGATTTAAGGGAGCATCCAGCAATTTAGATTTAACATGATCTGGCAAAGATTGCTCCTTAAGCCAAGCATGCCTTCTAAGTACAGACCCAGTGACAGCAGCCCTGCAAGATGCCTCTAGTGAATCAAAACCACATTGCAAAGTATGCTTTCCAACCTGTTCAGTAGAATGCATTAAATCCTGTAAATCCTTATTTCCAACACAGTCAGGAATCAACATCATTTTCTGTTTAAGCAATCCAATAATATGCTGCTGATACTTTAACATATGAAACTGGCAGTTTAAGGCCCTAATGGTCAAAGTTACAGAAATGTATACTTTCTTACCCCATCTATCCAGCGCCCTGGAGTCTCTACCAGAGGGGGTAGAATTTCTGGCAGTAGTAGGCTTAATGCCCTTGGGTCCCTGTGAAAGGGTCTCGGGATCCGCAGTAGGATTTTTAAAAAGGAACTTGTGAGAGTCAGGAACCCTGTAATATCTATCAGGTTTTCTGGGAGCAGGAGTTAAAGAGTCAGGGGCCAAGCTAGATTCTGAAAAGGCATCATCAACAATGTCTAGTACAGGAGGGATAGCTAAAGGCTTGTGTTGGGGCAGGAGTAAGAAATCCCTAAGCCTCTTTTTAGAATCAGAGTAATCCTAGCTTTCCCAACGAAAGTGCTCCCTAAGAGTATGCAGGGTTTCACCAAAAGATAAATCCTCTGGGGGGAAGCAGAGGGAAGAGAGTCCTCTGCATCAGAATCCTCATAGGTAGATAAGGGTAAATCCTGGTCATCAGAGGAAACAGAAATTTCAGAATCCTGGTCAGAAGTATCATAAGCAAATTCAGTCCTAGGTCTCTTAGAGGGGGAAGGTTGGCTTCCCCTGATTAAAGTAATAAGATCTTCAGCCATTCTTATCATTTGTTGGTGGTCTGGGAGTCAGTTTTCTAGGCACAGTTCGAGTTTTATGCCTTGAAGAAGATGATGGCGTTGGTTTAATATGCAAGTCAATAGGCCTGAATACACCGTCAGAAGCCGGTGCCTGCACAGCGGCTCTGGACCCATCCAAGGTAGAGACATTCGCAGGTTCCATAGTTGAAGCATTTCATGGCATAACGGACTCCGAATGGGTCTCAGTAGAGGCCTGCGAATCTGAAGTAGTGGGTATCAGGGGCGGCGAAAGCGCCTCACTGAGTACCGGCAAACTGGTGACAGGCTTAGGAGAAGCGTCGGCGGCAGCTTTGGACCTAGGCGGTGTGTCTCTGTCTTTATCTTTGCATTTTTTCGGAATGTCAGCAGTCAGATGGCTTACCAAAGACATATCTGGATAATGGAACAGAGTACCAAATATTTAGAAGAGTAAATATACCGATGATAAATAGTTTGTTGCTTAAATAAGGCACAAAACCAACAGCGAGGTACGTCGTGGTCAGGGCCTAGGCAAGGAATACAGTACAAATGAAAATCTTTGTGAGGTATTTGCTTTCCACAAAAAATACAATTATTGACTTTTACTGACATCAGTTTAGAGCAAGAAAAATTTCCCCAACAGGGTACTTAGCTTTAGTTGAAGACTTCAGTTCTGAAACTCAAACAAAAATTTCAAGAGTCGGCCGACCGGCACTTGCACACTGCTTCTGCTTCGGGCACCGCATGGCAAGAAAGACTGATGTAATGGCGTCGGCTGCATGCTTTATACCCCTGACTACCTGACATCACGGAAGATGAGACAGGAACCGATGCAGGACCCAAGACTTTGATAATCAGGCCGACTGAGGGCTACTGCAATCAGATAACCCTAAATGTGATGACTGCGACAGTGAAAGACGAAGAACATGTGGATTTTCTTTAGTAGTATTATTTCAGACATTACAAGTGACAAAATGGATTTCTGTATTTCAGACAAGAAACATGCTTGTATTCAGAAAGGCAAATGTACAGCAAATATATACTGCAAGCTAGATAATGCTTATTGTATAATTTTTTTAAGAAACAAAAGAATATTATGGTTTGGCTTTGTCTTGCTACAAATTCTGAAACACTGGAATGTAGTAATGTCAGAATATGCGGAGATACAACAGCATTTGCAAGTTCTGAATAATAACTGCATATTTCTACTGTCAATTAAGAATGTGAATTATGATTGGAAAGAATTTTCCAAAACTATTCTGACTTTGTTTCATGTAAATAACAGACTATAGCTGTTAGTTGGTCTAATTTAGATCTGCTACCAATCTACTCAGAAAAAAAAAAAAAAAAAAAGTCTTGTTTCAACTGTATGCATTTCAGTGGCTTTACTAAAGATGGCTGGTAATATGGAACCTCTTAACACTGGTCTGCAGAACCATGTTTAGTAAAAGAACTTGGCATGTTATCTCATCTGCCCATTTCAAAATCATCTGGCTGTCTCAAAAAAGCAGACAAGAGGGGGAAAAGCAGAAGCAAAACAGAAGGGCATGGGATCCCATTTCTTCAGAAATAGCTGACAGAATAGACTAAACATCCTGAGTAGATCAGGAGTCACAGGGGCTATGACAGCAGGAATTTCAGCCCATGACACAGTATGTTTTGTCACAAAGGAAAAAAATCTGAAAGTAGGTACCATTTCAGTGTTTTTCATTCTGCAAGATATATAGTCTGTGGACATACTTTCTTTTTAACTACATATCTGCAATGAAAGATAAGAAATTAATATATTTATGCTTTTCAGTACTAGAGAGCATTAATGACATGCTGTATGGTCTAATACAGTAAATGGTAAAATCATACCTGCCAAATAAGACCAATTAAAGAAAAATACATGAGATACTCCCTATGACTCTAAGAAGCTGTAACGTTTAAATACAGAAGGCAAAAGAAGTTTCAAAGTGTGACTTTCTTGCAGTATAGTTTAGCTGTGAACTTTTTAAAAATCTCCAGGCAGTACCATGTGCGAGTTCACCACATTATCTTTGATGTTATGAGTTGCCCAAGGAAGATGGATGAAAATATGTAGTAATTCAAAAGAGAAGACAGCATTTTGCCTGGCAATATTTTTTTAGCATTTCTGTTCCCAAAGAAAAACTGAAGTGCGTCTGAATATTTTGAAAAGAAACCAAGAGATAAAGTCTTTGCAGGATGTATTCTATTTACTAGATGCTTTTAGAAAAGGAAGTGAGGAAAAAAAGCAAGTTTTACACAAAAATGGACTTTTCATTTTAATAACCATTTCTTTCTTTTCAGAGGTCCTATGTTCAGTGACATTTTAAAACATATTTTAAACAGGTTTTAATTCCAAATGTGTTGGTACTCAAGCTGAATACATCAATAATGGTATGGTTTTAATGCATTCAGGTCCAGATATTGGTTCCAGGCCAAGTAATTCTTAATTTCTAAATTGACAGTTTTATTCCATGTCTATTTTATTTAACGTTTGCCCGAATACAGTGTGGGCCTCTATTTAGTGCTGATGTTATACTGTTGTCTTAATGATAAGATTTCAGTTGCAGAGTATAAAAGGTATTTTACCGTGATAATCAAACACTGAAAAAATGCATATTGCATACAAGCTGATATGTTCTGATATTTTTGAAAGAGAAAGGTATGTTTATTTTAACTGTGGAGCTTTTCTCCCCGGGCCTCCGCTGAAAATGGTCCTACGTCCAGTCGGACATTTCAGGTCAACAACTATAAATAAATAAATAAATGTGCAGAGTTGAGCACATGTAATTATAAATGCAATGCACACAGGTGTGTATGTACTCATGTGCAGGCATACACAAACTGTTTCAGGATATTTCTGAGTCCATAAGTACACACCATGGAAATATCATGAAAAAAACTTAAGGTTTATGTATGTATCTTTGGGGTTTATTTCAAACAGCACTTTTAATGCTGAAGATTTCATGAAGAAAATGTGAGATACTTTAACAGGTTAATATTTTAATGCAATTTGAACCACTTGAGTTGAACTACAAACATGCACTCCTACAAGACTTTGCTAAGTTATTGATAACAAATTCAGGCATATTTAAAATATGATTCTCTGACAAACATTTGTTTGTGAAAATGTAAAGTTTATCAGTATTAATTAGTAAACCAGATTTTATTTTGTTCTGGAAGATGCAATAAGAAAAAAGAGATGTTTTGTGTGACTAAATGAGCTCTGAGATATTTCAAAACAAAGTATTTATATCTGTGCTAGCTAAAAGAATGGCAAAGGTGTTTCCAAAATTAACTGATATGGATCAGAGTGTTTTTTTGTAGGGGAGGCAAAGATTTGACAACATTAGTGATAATCTAGAAGGAAGCAGAATTTAAGAAAATGCTTCTGCTGTTGGTGGGTCTTGATGTAGAGAAATCATTTGACAGAGTACACTGGGATTTTATGAATAGGGCATTGGAAGCTTTTGCATTCCCTGATACAATAATAAGGTTAATTAGAAGGATATATGAAGGATCGGAGGCAATAATTAAAGTGGGAGGGTTCCTCTCAGATAAGCTGTGTTTGAACAGATGAGTCAGGCAGGGGCATCATCTTTCCTCGTTCTTATTTGCATAATATTTAGAGCCACTGACAAAGGAAATAAGGGATTCAAAAATACAAGGAAATAATTTGTAAGGTAATTGAGAAAAATTGATTTTACTTGCAGATGATACTATTTTGAACCTGATAAATCCAGAAAGTTGCAAGTGTGTGGTGAGGAAAAACTACCACAACAGGGCTAGACACCCAGTGGTGTAAACCTTGGCTCTAGATGATTGTCACTGTTGAAATGACCCCAACACCATGTGTGTAAAAACGGGAGAAATGGCTGTGGATGGATATGAAATTAATGAAGCTAAAGCAAAGACTACAGTCAGAAATTGTGTCCACACACAAATTGGTTCAGAAATACCCATATTTATGGTGACATGATAAGATGAAGTGTTTAGGAGTATGGATTAAAAAGGCTTTTGTTATGGCAGCTACGGATATGTGGGAAGAGACTAAACAAAATATAATAGAAAAATTGAGAAACTGGAAACTTATTTATGGATATGGATAGTAAGATACAAACATTGAAAATGGTTTTAGTCCCCTTAGTCTTGTACACAGGTTAGGTGTAATTTTATCAACCTGAGGAGAAGTTGTGGACAATAATTAATAAAGAATTGAAAAAAAATTATCTGGGAGAGAAAGAGGGCAAGAGTTAAGTGGGATAAGTTTAGAGACAGCTACCTCTGGGAATGTTTGGGGTTATCCAAAATTATCAGACAACCTATGTAGAAGATTCTGTAAGAATAAGAAGTGTACTAACTAGTTCTCTGAGAGAGCAGCTGTTGCATGGAAGAAACTACCACAATATTTTAAGAACAGCCTAGACACTTATCAGAACAACTGTTTTGCTAGAAGGGCTTTAATGCCCATGCTTGAAATATTTGTATGCATACATGCAAGATAAAATAAATAAACAAGATATTGCAAAACACACTTGGTTCTGATTTTCTACATTTCCAGTTAGGACAGTATTCAGATTTCTTAATAAAATGTGAGTTTTACAAACTACATTTGTCGAAAGAAACAAGTGAGTTAAATGTTTGAAACTGATATTTTAGTGAAGTACTCTGGTTTCCTTAAGGGTGATTTGTGAGCTTTAAAACACAAAAATATCAAATGATGCCACTTAGTATGGCCACTATTTATATTATTGCCAAGGGGAAAGAAAATATGCAATTATAAATTTTAAAGTAAGTAAAGTATTCTTTATCAAATAACTGTTTTACATTCCCATTTTTATTTCTCATAGTCACAAGGTAAACATCACAGTTAATCTGAAATCAGAACTATATTTAATGAATCAGCACTACAAGGGTGACATGTTTTACATACATGTATACAGGTGTTTTACTAAAGTATAGATAATACTTCACTGACTTCTTAGTGGAGCAGAGTGAAAGCAATCATGATTTAACAAAAGATTCAGACAAGAGACTAGGAATATCATCAATGCTCTTCATTCTAGCCACAGTTAAATAAATCAGTAATAAACAAAGGGTTGAAATAGGAGGAAATTCTATTTTTTTTTTATTTTCTTTCCTTTTTATTAGTTAGAATTATGATCTAAGCAGGCAAATAAGGATAAGCTGTAATATGGCTGATATGTTTAAAGTTACAAAGCTTTTTGTGTTGAAAAAAAGCCAAGTGAAATATTCAAGTTATGTAAATCAGAAGATTAAGCATTTGATTATCGGCTAACTAGTGACTGCTAATATGACACAATAGGGATTAGGTATTTGCAGTATGTAATATGTTCAAGTAAGGTATTTATTTTGTGTCAGGAAACTACAGACAATATTTTCATGATTATTCCATGGTTTTTGAAAGAAACTTTGAATAAGTTTTGCAAAATGATTTCAACACTGGCAAAATTAAGGGTAGACATATGGAAGCCTTTATGTATACCCTGGTAATAAACAAGAATCTGTAATTGCTTCAGACCAATAGTAATTAATGCATTGTAACTGTGTCCAGATAATCTTACATTATGTACATATGTCAATTTTTACAAAAAAGTAATTTTTCCTAAAATACAGGGAACCAGATAAAATATTTTAAAGATAGTTTTCGTGTTCAAATCTCTCCTGCGTGAGTTTAATAATGTGAAATTGTCAATTCTCAAATTATTTTGAGTAATATATAAGTAAACTAGGACTAACTAATCAAATAATTTATTCATCGATTAATTAGGGTCAAAGGGTAACCTATTTATAAGTGGTTAGAAGAAAATAATAGAGCATAAATTGAAAATCATGAGACAAAAAGTAGCAGGACTGCTTGCATAATTAAATGTGATACATCCAGGGGTGGCTCATGCTATAGGACTGCAGCCCCCCCAGCTGTGAGAGAAATAAAAATCACGAGTCCCGGAACTCCACGCATGCGTGCTCAGCGTTGTCAGAACTCACAGGAATCTGGACTGCTGTTTAAGCAGTCCGGATTAGGAAGACGGCATCACTGCAGTCTGATGCCCAGAAGTCTATGCGGTTATAACAGCACAGACTGGAAGAGAATCGGACTGCAATGTCTGCAAGCTGGAGCCTGCTCTCACGGGACAGGACATTTTACATTGCTTTTGCGCGGGACTGGGGACAGTGAAGCTGCTTCAGACGTAGAGGCATTGCTGATACTGTACTGTCTGTGTTGTAAAGGGGGTGGATGCTGCATTTCTTCTTGGTGAAGATACCTAGTAACTATGAACCTGTTATCAGTTTGCCATCCATTCCCTATTACAATATTACTAGCGTAAATTTTTTTAAATGTAACATAGGCAATCTATTCCTCAAGGGCAACACGCACTTTGTAGTTGAAACAATGAAATATAAAATTGTTTGCTAGCAGCAACCTCTTCATTAGTTACAGATCTCTTTAATGTGGAATTAGTCAGATGACTTTTACTCCTTCAGAGATTGTGCATATTTACTGATACTAGTGGATTGTAGAAGTCTGGGCAGACTTTTATGATGGAAATGTTCTGAATTAGGCAGTTTTATCATTATTGGTGCATGCATTTTGTTTCATTGTTTATTGGAAAAATGTTCAAAACAATAAATTTAAAATGCCTTCTAACAACCGTACTGTATTATACAAGGAATATAATTTAATACAATCAGGAAGCTGTATAAAAGAACATATGTACGTTTCGTGTGCAAGGGGATTTGAACAGCCTGAAGTTAATCTTTATCTGCCACTGGCAAAATGTATTTTCTTTGAATGTGGGTTGCAATGCTGTTTCAATGAAGGTGAGTTTCAAGGGCAGAGATGTTTTAATGCTAAGTCTATTTTCATTGTGAGACTGCATTGCTTTGTTTAGCAAAGGTCTGTTAGTGTTTGTGTTGTAAAATGCAAAATAAAACTTTCAAATGAAATCCAAATCATAGCAGAAGTATAGCAGTATGCACATTACAGTGTTTATGGTAAATGGGGCGAAATAGCCAAGTAATGGGACATTGGAATGGTTGCAGGGGGGGAGGCTCCATTCGACTGTGATTTTGTGGGGGGGGAAGGGCGGCAAACTCAAAGACAGCCCTGGCTGAAGTATAACTCCCAAATGTCCAGATTTTTGCAGAATGAATACATTTTTGCTTCTTATTTTTGGTTTGTTCCTCATAAAATATGTGGTTTTCTGGCAAATCATTTAGGAATGAAGTCACTAAATAATGACAGACATTGAGTTTCAGACTTCATAACCTTCAGAAAAATGCATGCTAAAGCAAGATCTGTTATCATATCAACTGCATAAGTTTATACAAGAGCAATTTTTAGTACTGTTTGTATGTTCCCCCAATACTTTTGGCCTTGTCCAGATTTCCTCCATTAAGAGTTTGAGAGTTACGTGCAAATAAATCACTTTATAGAATTAGGAATATCCAAACCTCTCAACTGTCCCTGATTTTGGCAAAAATGCTGCTCTCCCCTTAATAATCTCTCTGCAAAATGGCAATTCTGGAAGAAAACATGGAGGGTTTACAATTATAAATAACTGTAATGATCAGAGTTATAGATTACTTTTATTTCAGAAATGCATGCAGATTCTCTTATTTTGTCAGCTGCTCAAGTTAACAGTACTAATATTAAAAAAGTGTTCCTTCTTTGACAGGTTCCCAGCTGTATTGTGTGCAATTTTATATTTTTGCATCACGTTTGGTCCGTTTTTCATAAAATTGTGGTTTTCTGACACATTGGTGGCAAAAGATTGAAGTTAGAAAATAATGACAGATATTTGAGTTTCAGATTTATACCCTTCAGAAACTTCATACTAATGCAAGACCTACTACTATTCTATTATCTTTCCAAGTTTATAAGAGCAATACTTAAAAATTGTCCTTATTTTTGGGCCTTTGTCCCAATTCTATGTATGGATTTGTCCAGATTTCTTGCTCTGAGGTTGAGAGGTATGACAAAAGTGTCAGAGCAATCACCATCAGCCAGAGACATTTCAATTTGTGACATATTTGTTGCACCCCACTCCCCCATGTAGTGATTCTAGATGTGTTTAAGCAAGGCAAGGAGAAGTTATGCAGTGTGTGTGCGCAGAGTATTCTCCCATCCAAGGTAGACACAAGTAAGACAGTGGCTTTTCATCTGTCCTTGATTTTGCAGAATGTTCTGGTTTTCTGTCATTTTTATACTGTTGCTTTATGCTTCTTATTATTCAGAAAATGCATGCTGTTGCAGTGCCCTGCTGCTCTGTGTTTAAGTCGCAATGCTTTAATGACCATCAGGTAAGCCTGTCTGAGATTGCAAGATGCAAGTAAGCTTTAATAAGCATACTGTTAAAGAATTACCAACGTTGAAAGCCTTTTTGTTGTTGCCATGCAGAGAATATTTACATAACTAGACAACGTATAAGCCTTGGGTATTGAAATGCATATGACAGTATCTGTAATAAAGGGCAGGATTACAGTATTTTTAGAAGCTCGTTAACTTTGTTGGAGACTTGCAGTCATCTTTGCAGGCTTTACCTGTAAATTTAAAAGAATGCCAATCTATCATGTGTGGTCCATAACCTGTGCACTAATCCTTTAAGCAATTTTTCTTGAGCTTGTTTCTTGTTTGTTGTTCATTTTTTTACTTTGATCGTGTTTTCCCATGCAACAAGTAGATAGTTGTTGTCAGGCAAGCAGGTCTTTTTTGGATAAGAAATATTTTTACAAGTGGGGGTATCATAGAGATTGCTACTTTCAGCATGTTACTTGGTACTTTTATAAAGCTGACTATAAATTATAATTAGAACTGCAGTGCAAGGAGAAGCGGTTTGAGTTGAGTGCTACTTTTTGTTTTATACTTGATTTTGACTGGCATTCCAGTAATGTATTTAAAAAGTAATTTATTTTTGCATGCTTCACAACCTTTTTGTTTCCATCTAGATATTAAGTAAGCTGTCATGTAGCCAATGCATTCAAATATTTTTTTCTTCTATACTTCATTTTATCTTGATTGGACTCTTGTAATGATGGTTTGGCACCCAGGGCATCGGATTTAATTAAAGCTCCAGTTGTTGTGGTTTTGAGCATAGCTCTGCCTCTTTCTAGTTGGCCACACCCCTTCCCATTGGCCCCACCCATTCAGCTGTTTCCTGCAGCCCCCCCTTTGATTTGAAGTCACCAGCTGCCACTGGATATATCAGACAGCATAAAGTACATTTTTCTGTCTGTGCATCGGGGAAATAGTAACTTAGTCTTTGACACTTTTAGTGGTAACAGTTTTATTTTATAGAGTGACACTTTTAGTGGTAATATTTTTATTTTACGGTGGCACTAATTAGCTTATTAAAATAGATTTAACTGCTTTCTTTTCTTGAAGAAAACAGTATCACCAATAAGTCTGGAAGTTGGCACAGAAGGTTAATGCTGTAAATTGCATTTCCTCTAGTACAAAGGTTTGATTCATTCCCAGTTCTTATTTGCCTACTTTGTGACTTTGAGCAAGTCATTTAACCAGACATTGCTTTCAGATTGTTTCAGAAAAGGGACTGTGTCCAGTGAACCTACCTGTTCAAAAGATGGTTATTATTAGAGCACAACATTTTTAACACATTTACTGAATTAACACTTAAGGTGGCTGCAGGAGTGCAGCGGTTAGCCTTGTCGCCTCACAGCAAGAGGTTTTACAGTTTGATTCTTGGCTGGAGCCCCTTCTGTGTGGAGTCTGCATGTCCTCTCCAAGGTTGAATGATGTTTAAAGACATGCAGGTAGGTGCATGCGTGAATGGGTGTGCCTTCTTTGAAGGTGGGGTGTCGGGCTGGCACCTCGGCACTGTGAAAATCCACTGCCAATCATTACTGGAGTTCCGCTGTGGCAATCCCTAACAGGGAAAAGCCGAAAGACTAAGACTGAATTAACACTTAAGACATAGGGAGACATACATTTATATAAAAGAAACCAAACTATATTAACATATTCATGGATATAAACACTATACATCACATATATTCCTTTATGCCGTCATCATCAATCCAGCATTTTACACACTGCTCAATTCTTGCCTTCCCTTAAATCTCACTCATCTAAAACATTACTCTGCATTTATTATTCCCACAATTTCCATTTTTTATGTAATTTGCAACCACCCTTTTCTAAAGATCCCACTTCTAGTACTTTCATCACTGTTATATTTACTACTTCAAATACCGTTAATTTAGATTTTGATTTCCATTTTCTACTAACTCATTCTTTGACAGCCACCAGAATTAAACTTAACAAGATCTTACTATGTCTAGGCAATTAATTTCCTTAGTTACACCGATCTGTTCATCCCTCGGTCTCTAGCCTGCAATCTAAATGTCTTTTTGGCCTCCTTCCATCTTTTCCTCTCTAGTTATTTGATCCTTGTACACTAGTTCCACTCTCAGTTTTTTCCAGTAAATTGCAGTCCTTTCTTGCCTATTCTTTGTACTCCTAATTGCAGTAATCCCTTTTGGCAGAATATCCTTTCTCCATTCTCATGCTGAATTAGTTCTTATAATACTTTCTGCTACTTTATGAATACAACATTCTGTATGCTTGTTCTGAAGGTTCTACATCCAAAATCCGACTGTCTCCTTATTTCTTGAATTTCCCTCTAGCTTCATCATAATCCCTTTCCATTCAGAATTATAACTTTCGTCTTCTGTTGTGTTAATGAGCCTTAATTGCACCTCTAAAATATCCCTTCAAATCAGGTAATCCTAACCCTTGTTCTACTGGAAAGATCAACTTATCCCAATTGATCTTTGCCCTCTGGGAAAAAGAAAATTTTGTTAGAATTATATTAGGAAATACAGTTATTTTATGGTTACATTTACCAGACAGTTTTCATGACATGCTCAACATATGCATATGAATTCTGTGCCATGCACAGTGGTTTATATTGCTTTTGCGGTAGTGGTGCTGCGCTAGCGTTATCGCCTCACAGCAAGACGTTGTCCCGTTCGACTCTCAGCTAGAGCATCTTCTGTGTGGAGGCATACGTGAATGGGTGTGCCTTCGTTGAAGGTTGTGCGTCAGGGCTGGTAACTCGGCACGTAAAAATCCACTAACAAACATTAGCAGACCGGAGTTCCGCTGTGGCAACCCCTAACCAGGATAAGCCGAAAGACACAACAACAACAACTACATGAACAATGTGCGTTCATGATTTCTGCAACATGCACAGGATGTGTATAAGATTTTCATTATATGCACAGCATGCAAATATAGCCAAACAATTTCATAGCTACCAGTGTTTAGACATCAGTTTAAAGGGTAAAACTGCATGTTCATTGTAATATTTCGGTTAGAATGTGTTATTACTATCTGAAGAAACAAGTAATAAACATCTACTTTTATGGTAAGTTTAACTTTTTTATTTTATTTTTTTATTTTATAAACTTGCCCAACTGTACTTTCCTTCTTTATTCTGACATGTATTAAAATGATTTATTTTGCATCTGCTTTTTTACTAAATAAAATTTGCAACATCCTGTTAATGTTCTTTTTATTTTCTGTATACCATAATATATTACCCACTGAAGTCTGGTCTAGAATACACCTAGAATCTAACCTTTCCAAAAAGCCATAGACAAAGCCACCTTGACTCTACCTAGAACAATATTGTTATGGTGAGTATAACAGAAGGTTACAGCCTTAGACAACCACTTCAAAATGGTCTGTTTCAACACAGGCTGTCCCTTCTTACTTTCACAAGAAATAAACAATCTGAAAGATTTAACTCTGTCAAGATAGTATTTGAGCTGCCTGTTGTCAACCATGATAAGGATTATCCTTTTTCCCTCCTTTTTAGGTTCTGGAAAAAAATGGGGAGATGGATAGTTTGGCTTAAACTAAACTGTGATACCACTTCAGGCATTAAACAAGGATTACTTTTCAAAGAAACCCTGTCCCTCTGGAAAATGAATTAAGGTTGACTCAGCATAAGAGCTTGCAACTCAGATAGCCTTGACTTCTGCATGATGGGTATCAGTAAAACTATTTCCATGTTAAGAACCTCAAATCAGCCAGATTAGCTGCGTCAAATAGAGCAAGTGTTAGCTTCTCTAACACAAAATTAAGATCCCAAAGGAGGTGCCACCAGTTTTCTGGGAGGCATCTTATGCAAAACCCCTTTCAAGAATACTTCGACATGGGGATGCACTTAAAGAGGTGGATTCAGGGGCAGACATGCTGAAATGGATGACAAATTAACCTTGATAGAGGGATAAGAAAGGCAGGATAGTAACTCACACAAATGTTTTAGAACCAGAGAACAACTAGCCCTGCAGAGTTGCTGGTTATGTTGTTTGCACCAACTAGAAATCCTCTGTCATTTGCTAATAAATAATTTACTAGCAGCAGGCATTCTTGCTTCCATTAGTATTTGCTGTACTTTCTCAGGAAAACAGGTCTAAAAGGAACTAAGACCCTATCATCAAAACAGTATCTGTTCTTGTGTGAGCAGATCCAGTCTCTGAGAAAGCTTGTGGTAATTGCTTACAGTCATTTCCTAAAGAAGGGAGAACCATGGTTGCTTGGGCTAGAATGGAGTCATCACAATGTTCTTGGGGGATTCCATCCGATGTGTCGTAAGTACCCTGGATATTAGTGGAACAGGTGGAGAAGTATACAGAACATTCTTGTTAAGGAAAATAAAAGAAAAGGCATCTGTCTTCCAGGCCTTCTTGAATGGAGTCCTGGGAGCAGAATCTTACCAGTTAATTGTTCAGAGAGGAGGAAAACAGGTCTACATGAGGAACTTCCCACAGATGGATCAAATCTTGGAAGATCCCCCTGATCTAGTTTCCATTCATCAGGGTCTACATTGGTCCTTCTTAACGTGGCTGCTACACAACTTTGCTCTAGCAGAATGTAGTATGCCTATAGAGTGAGACTGTGCTCTGAAGCTATATCCCACGCTAACTGACTAGTCTGCAAAGTTGGTATGACCTGGTTCCCCTTTGTCTGGTGATGTACCACTTGACTGTGATATTGTCTGTAACCACTTGAAGAGGTCCTGGGGACCAATGATGGTTCAGAGAGTTAAGTGCCTTGATTAGGGCAAGCATCTCCTTGATATTTATATGCTTGTGTCTGTCCTTGGTGTCCCATACTCTCCTGCACTTTTCTCACTCTTCAAACTGCTCCTAAAGCAAGTGTAAAGTGTCTGTGGTGATCGACTGCTTTGAAGTAGGCAGAGAGAAGGGGAGACCTAGGTTTAAGAATATCTGTTGTCTCCACCAAAAGACTTCTCTTCTGTCAAATCCTAGCACTGAAAAGATAAAGGGTGTTGATGCTGGGACCAAACAGATTTCGGATACTACTGCATCTTTCTCATAAGGAGTCTTGCCAAGGGTATCATGAGAATCATAGACGTCTGGCCAAGGGAATCCTCTAATTTTGTCAATAGTCAGTCTGCAGTACCTTCTGAGATGATGGGAAGACCTATCCAGTCACAGAGAGTGGGGCAGAATAATTATCAAGCGCCCAAGGAGTCGACCAATGAGAAAGGCCGACAGAGTTAATTTCTGAACCACCCAGTGATGCACGTAGAAGAACCTGTAATACAAGACACACAGAGGGACGAAATAAGCAATATGGAGGGCATTAACAATGAGAGCGGTATGTCGGGTACTGCTGAAGATCTACCAGGAACTAAAACAGGGGGCTCGATCATTTTGAATGCAGCAGAGCATATGCCAACAAGCTCATCTCATACTATTAATACAAATGACATGAACACTGATCTGGGAGCCAGGCCAAAGGCCTTAGCTATTAATAGGGATAATGGTTGTTTTTCTGTTCAGTTACCAGCCCCCGTGAAAAAGAAGGGCGACTGGAAAAGCTTGCACAGTGAGAATCAGGAAACGAAAAAGAGGAGGATATCACAGTGACTGGTGACTGTACGGTTTACAACTTATCTGATTATGATCTTTCTTATGATGAGCTGTCAGTATTAAATAAGGGACTTACTTTTGTCCCTAGTTATGACAGTATTTTTAGTGAAGTTGTTTTGGATATCATGATGCTTGGAAGAAATGTTATCCTGAAGGATATGTTTGGGAATGAAGGCCGGTCACAACAATCAATGTTGAGGCAACCCAGCACCTCTGTTCCAGTGTTTAATTCCACCATACAGACATTTGTTAGGGTCTGCGAACGACTAATTATGGCATATTTACAGGATACCAATGTCAGGAGATATCATAATTTAACTATAGGACAGAGGAAAAGCATTGCATGATTTACAGCATAATACACGCACTGTGATTAAATCTGCAGACATGGGTGGGGAGGTGGTGGTCTTGAACAAGGATATATACCACAGTAAGTTAACAGAATTACTTTCTAACACCTCCACCTTTGTTCACTTATCCCCCATTATAGTTAAAAATGTAATTAGGGAGGTGAGAGGAAAATTGAAATGTATGACGTCTATGGATTTAATGGATAAAGAGCTGTTGGACTTCTTGTAGACAGTTACTCCGGTCTTTAAGGCACTACCCAAAATGCACAAGAATATGCAGGATCCCCCCTTTAGGCCCATAGTCTCAGGGAGAGGATGGATTACGGAGTACATTTCTATATGGTTGGAATGCAATCTAAGACCATGTTTGACATTACTGAAGGAAGTGTTGAGAGACACTAGGCATTTTTTGACCTCTCTGAAAGAGCATGCTGCAGCAGACAGCAGAAAACACTACATTATGGTGACACGATGTCCAAAATCTTTTTATGGTGATAAGTAATAGGTATGGTACAGGGGCTGTTCTTAGTCTACTGGAAGACCTACATGTGATGGACAGAAGTAAATTAGAACTAATAAGTAAACTCCTTGATATAGTGCTGGAGTATAATGTGTTGACTTGTGTAGGAAATTTATATCGACAGGTACAGGGTATAGCTATGGGCACCCCCTGTGCCAACACATACGCAAATTTGATTCTGTCATTTTGGGAGAGACAACATGTCCTGGGCTTTCAGAATAAGTGGAGGGATAAGCTGTACCTACACAGACACTTTGTGGATGACATTTTCCTCTTGTGGGAAGGAGATGAAAGAGCTGAGTGAATTCATTCTGTACCTAGGATTGACCACCACTTTTGTTGAGGTTTTCGGTTAATTTCTCTGAAACTGAGATAGATTTTTCTGGATGTTAGAATACTGCAGGATGAAGTGGGCTTTAAGACCACTTTGTTTAGGAAAAAATGCTGGAAGAACAGTATTCTGACTTATGATAGCATGCATTCTCGTTTTACTTTCAATAATATAGTCACAGGGCAGGTGGGGAGAGTGTCTAGGTTATGCACGGAAGAGGAGGATTATGAAAGAGAGGTGCGCTCTGTCTGGAGAGGCACTTTGTGAGTAGAGGGTATAATGAGAGTGATACCTGCAACATCACCCGGTCACCGGAGGACCATAGAATAGGTAAAACATGTCCCTGGCTGAAAAGACACGGTAACAGTGTTGGAGAAGTTAGTAACAAGGCCAATGGAGACAACCATGGATTAAGATTAATGTTCACATATAGTAGTAACATTCATGGGATATGTGACATTGTTAGGCGCAATTGGAAGATTTTGCTCACGGATGAGAAAATTGGGAAGGTAGTGGGAGAACGGTCTAACTTTGGATTCAGGAGAAATAAAAATTTAAAAGATATTTTGAGTCATGAAGGAAAGGGGGAACGACAACAGGTAATAAGAGAGGAACCAGACCCTGTGGGAATTGTAAAGCCTACAGACACATTAATAAGGATGCAGGATTCACTCATCCAGTTACAGGTAAACTATATCAGTTTGGTGCCAAGGCCAACTGTAGGACCACCAATGTTGTTTATTTGGCTGTCAAGCATGCACCTGCTATTATGTAGGGAAAACAAATTGTATGCTCAAGACTAGGATTCCCAACCATCTTTCAGCTATCAGGGTACAGAATGAGCACAATGCCCTCTATAGGCACATATTCCAGCATGTAGGACATCAGTTTACATTTATGGCTATACAGAACATTTATAAGGGTTTTACAGGAGGTAAAATTATAAATGATACAGAATATGAGGAAACTAGATGGATAATAGAGCTTATGGCACACATTTATCCTGGACTAAATGATGTCATTCCAATGAAACCTGCCCTTAAAAAACGGCGGGTTCAATAATGAATTGTGATTGGTCTTCCTTCTCAAGTATATTGAATGAGTTGAGATGGGTATTTTATCTGGTGAAAGGCACAGCCCGAAAGCACTCATCATTGTTGTTGACTGATTTCTGCTGAATTTTTATTTTTTATATTAAATGGTCGCTTTTAGTGGTGGTTGTTGCTGCTGTTACTTTCTTTTTCGTTTGTGGATTATCGTGCAGATCAACTTGACCTTCGGTGGGGTCCTTCCTTATTTATTTTCTGGATGCCAGGATCCCGAAAATCCTGAAGTATTCCCGTGCAGTGACCTAAGCTGGAGTGGAAAACCTTAGAAACAGATCTAGATAAATTCTATTTTTTCCACGTGGAAGAAAAGCTCTTTTAACTGGGGTGACTTTCCAGGAACACAATCCTATGTGAAGGTGTCAAGAAAGACTTTTTGAATATTCTCTTGGAATCCCAGCTTCAGCAAGAGATTTCTCACGCAAGACAAAGATTCCTGACACTTTAAAAAAGACTCTGTAATAAGTCATCTAAACATGGAAAAATGTAGATACCCTGTAGCCTGCAATGAGCTACAATCAGAGCTAGACACTTTGTAAACACTCTTAGCACAGTATATAGTCCAAAGAGTAAGGCAGAGAATTGATAATGTGATCTAAATACATAAAAACATGTTGCTAGGAAACTGAAAGCGGAAGAAGTGGTAACAAGTTGTGAAATGACATCATTTTGACATTGGGCACTATCACAAACAGGTTTAAGAAAGAAAGATCCATAAGTGGTCACCATGTTTTTTCTTTCTTTGGCACTAGGAACATCCTTGAATAAGAACCTTTCCCCACCTGGGAAGGAGCAGCAGGTTTTATCACTCCTTGGGACAGCATATGATGCACCGGTGGCAAAATAAGAGTCTGATCTGGAGGATGAGGAATGACCCTCCTGAAAAGGAGGAACACACTGCCATCTGTAAGCTTGATGAATGATTTTCAGAACCCATTTGTCTGAAACAATCTGTTGCTAAAGCGATAAATGAAGAGTCAGATTTTCTGGAGGAAAAAGGGGCCAGGGTGTGAGAGGGTCATAAGGTCTCTTGAATAGTCATTCAGATTTATAGGACTGTCCTTGGTTTTGGGAGCCTTGAGACTTTGTTTTGGAACCCACTTGCCATTTCTTCTTAAACATCTATTTACCTGTATTTTGTTGAGACTGTTTATTCCATTTTTTTTTTTTGCTAAAACAAGATGAGGAAATAGAAAATCCTTTGCAAATTTTTGAAGAGAGGACTGAAAAATCAGACATTCCCTAGATTAGCTTACCCCTTTCATCACATTTGTTGATCACCTCTGCAGCAGTGGGGTCAAACACATTTCCACCCAAGAGTAGAACCTCCCAGATGATGATAAAATTGAGATTTGAAATCATCAACTGGAAGGTTCTGATAATGCAGCCATGCAAACCTCCTCAAAATAGCACCAGTGGCCACAGCCCTTGAAGAAGAATCAATAGGACAAACTGTGCTATTTAAAACACATTTTTCCTTACAAAAAAGAAACTGCAGATAAAACATTCCTCATGCATTCACAGTTTCTCAGAGCAAACTAACATATGAGCCTGATAACTGAAAATTCTGAAAATCAAAACTGCAAAAGAATACAATTTTGTCCTTATACATACCAATAATTTTCCCATCCTTATCAGAAAGAGTAAGACTGAAATTAAAGGGATTAAGCAGCAGTGGTACAGCGGTAGCGTTGTTGCCTCACAGCAAGTTCTCCTGTTCGATTCTCAGCTGGAGTGCCTTCTGTGTGGAGTCTGCATGTCCTCCCCACGGTCGAGTGGCCTCCGAAAGACATGCGTGAATGGGCGGGTCTTCGCTGAAGGTTGGGCGTCGGGCTGGCAACTAGGCACCATAAAAATCTACTGCCAATCATTAGTAGACCAGAGTTCCGTTGTGGCGTCCACTAACTGGGAAAAGCCGAAAAGACAAACAGCAGCAGCAGTAGGGATCAAGTAAAGGTACAGCTGCTGGGTCAGGTTTGAGAACAATGTATAAACATTTAAAAGGCTGAAGAACTTTATACATCATGTGTGCTTCTTTAGGGGCAGGTAGCTGACTATTCATGAAAAATGCAGGCAGTAACATACACATCCACCAAAGCAGACAGAACAGGAGGAATGGGTGCAGGTTCTGGAAAATCTTTCTGTAACAACTCACAGTATTTTCTGAGGGAATGAGAAACCTCAGTGTTCTCTCACTCTAAACAATGGCACATTCTAGCAACAGTCTCAGAGAACCAGAAACCCCCCCAGAGAGTGCCAGACACTGAGCCTTGAGTCTGAATCAGAAATCTGAGAAAAAACCCTGTATCCATTATTGCACCTTTCTGTTTAGATTCAGAACTTATAAAGCTTTTAAAGAAAAGAGGAAACCCCTTTTCTTTTAACAGAAACTACTTTACAAGAAGGCTCGATAGCCTAAATTAAACCCTGAGCCAGACCTAGTAAACTACTCCTATCCAAAAAAAAAGATGATGAGGAATAGATGCGTTCTTACTTTTCTGTTTCTTTTTGATAAGAAAAATGGGGCCAACTGCGTTACTAATGGAAGCAGCAGCTTCCCCAGGGATGAGTACAGCATTCTGACACAACAGGGAAACCTTCCCTGTTCCTCTCCCAGCACTAAGATTGGTCCTCCCTTGCTCACTGAGGAGGCCCCAACAGCTGTAGAGTATGTAGCTAACCCCTGATCAATGACTGTAGGTCCCCCACCAGAGGAATCCAGGGTTAAAGATGAGTAGTCTGGTGTACAAGAAATGGCCACAGTAGTGTCACTCACCTGCAGCTGAGGTTATTTGCTAGCCTGCTGTGGTGGCAAAGGTGTTTGCTTAATTTTTTTCTTTCTGTAGCTGGAAGAAGGATTAACTGATGAACTCGTGGCCTGTTCCATGGTGCCTCTTTCCAGGGGAGGGCACTCAACAATTGCTGGTAAACACTACCAGTCCAGAAAAGTTACTTTTTTGACAAAAATATGTCTGCCCTACAGAAGTAAAACAAACACAATTTCTCCACAGAAAAAAGTTTTGAGAAACTTTATACCACTTGTAAACTGACAGAAGAAAAAAAGAGTGCTCCATTTAAAGGTATATTAGTCTTGAGACAGTCCATTAAAACACAACACACCTAGGTTTAAAATAACTTTCTTGAAGAGGAAACTAATAAAACAATAACCAAATTAAACCAATTAGCTATTTCACACAACTTCCCTACCCAAACTATATTTCTCATACACACACTACTAAATCTTTCCATCAACCTCACTCTCCTCTTTATGCACACATCTCGCATGAACTGTACAACTCCAACCTATTCCACCTGCTCAAACCCAAACTACCCCACTCCACCCATCCCTAAAATGTCTTACCAAAAAAATCATCTCTCGCACAACATACTTACCATCCATCCCCTACACACTACCTTACTCTACTTCTCCACAATATCTCCCTCTCTCTGGCCAGCGACATCCACCCCAACTCCGGACCCATCTCTAATATTAATGTCATCATACCCTCCAGTCAACCCACAAATCTCAAGTCCATTCACTTTGCTACTCAATGCACAAAGCCTTAGAAATAAAATCCCAAACCTCCATGCATGGATCCCACATAACAGCTATTACGGAAACATGGCTCAAACCCTTCATTAAAAACAATGAAATATTACCACCTGTCTACCAAATGATTCCCAATGACAGAACCCACAGAAAAGGGGGTGGAGTACTATAATATACCCATCCTGCCATACCATAACACTAATAAAATTCCAAATTTTGCCAATGCCAAAATTACTATAGGTCTAATAAAAATAAACAAGCACAAGTCAATATGTGTCGCTGCCCTCTATATTCCCCCTGGTGATAACATCAGTACTCTTGAAAACATCCTCTCCTGGTTTTCCTCCAACATAAAAAATGAAACCTACATCCATGGGGACACCAACATCAACTGGACCAATATCTACTCCAAAACCCCATCCCATACTCTAAACCTATGCAATTTCACCCAACTAATTCACTCTCCAAACAAAGATGGTTCCTCTGGTATCATCATTGACTGGATCCTTACAACTCACCCAAATCTTATCACCACACCTGCAACCATACCAGATCCTCTCAGTGATCACTTACCAGCTTTTGCCAACCACCTCCCATCTCCTCTGCAAAAACAACACCTCTACATCCAATCCCACAACCTCTCCTCTTTCAACCCCCAAACTTTCTCAGAATGCCTAAGGCATATTGACTAGTCCCCTCTAAAAACCCTCTCTCTAGATTATGCCATATCCTATTTCAACCACTCATTCCTAACCCTCCTCAACCAACAAGACCTCCTGAGAACCAAACAAGTCAAATCCAATCCCTGCCCCTGGTTATCCAAAGAAACTAAACTAGCCATGCATCTAAGAGACAAAAAATGGAAACAAAATCAAAAACATAAAAATCCCAACTCCCTCAAAGTATAAACAGCTTCGAAACTCCACAAAAAAACTAATATATATAAAGACTGCAAAGCACACTTCTCCAAGCTACAGTCCTTGCACTCAACCAATTCCAAAAAATTCTGAGACTCAATCTCATCCATTCTGCACCCTGGTAATAAAGAATGCCCTGGCCCAAATCCCAACCTCTTCAACCTTGACACAGCCACACAGTTCAACTCCTTTTTCACTGACTACATTGCCAAACTTTCTTCCTCCTTCTCACCCATAACATCCATCCCCAGCCCCTCCCATTCCTCCCAGGACCACAATCCCCTACCTCCCTCCACTCCATTCTCTCTCTCTCTCTCTCCCATCCCCACAAGCACTATAAAAAGACTTCTTAAACTCAAACCCTGCTGCAATGCACCAGACAACCTTCTACCCACCTTCCTCAAACAATCAGCAGACAGCATCGCATATCCCATCTCTATTCTTATAAATAGATCCATACAAGAGTCATACGTCCCATCTATCTGGTGTCACACCTACATCACCCCCCCCACAAAGGGGGTAAAACACAGACACCACCAACTTCAGGCCTACTGCCATCCTTTCCCCCATCTCAAAAATACTAGAAAAACAAATTCAAGCACAACTCATGACACACCTAACCCAAAACAATCTCCTAGCCTCAGCCCAACACAGCTTCCGCCCTGGCCACAGTACCATGACTGCCCTTCTCTCCCTTTCTAGAAACTATCAACCTGGAATGTGACTCAGGCAAATACGTCTCTACACTATTCCTTGTTCTTTCAAAAGCTTTTGACACCATCTCCCACACACTACTCCTATCCCAATTCTCTACCCTACATCTCACTCCCTCCACCACTGCCTTGCTTTTCAGCTAACTGTCTAATCACCAACAGGCTGTGCAATGGAAAACCTCAACCACCCCCTTCCTACCCACACACACAGGTGTCCCCAAGGCTCCGTTCTTGGCCCTCTACTCTTTAACCTATTCATTAATAACTTTCACCCAGAATTATCCGTGATCCAATATGCAGACGACTCAACCAATCACCTGCTCAGCCTTCTCCTCCTCCTCTGAACTCCTAGCAAAAACCCAATTAGCCTTCTCCACACCTGAATCCTGGATGAAGTCCAACCATCTAGCTCTAAATGCAAATAAAACTAAATTAATAATTTTTTCCCCTACCAAAAACTCTGCTACAGACAAAAACTCCTTCATCATACAGTGCCAAAACAACACCACCATTGAAATTGTTCCCAGTACCAAGCTTCTTGGCATCACCATTGTAGAAGAACTAAAGTTTGATACCCACATCCTCACCATAATTAAGAAAACCCACCAGAAGTTAGGTCTCCTCTACTGGCGCCACTGCTTCCTCACCCCCTCTACTCGACAAACCCTGGCATCCACCTTCCTGCTCCCCTCCCTTTTGTATGGTGCCCCTCTGTTCACAACCTCCAAACTGGCCTACAAACCAAACCTGAAAACTGCTACCACAAAATCTGTAAATTTGCAACCAATTCTAAGAACTCATCCCACCACTGCGACTCCCTCCTCACCCTGAAATGGCCTGAACTACCCAAACTATCTCAGCTACCTACAACTCGCAATAGCCCACGAGCTCATCTTTAAACCTTCAGACTGCCCGTCTCTCGCCACCTCCTTAAAAACCTAAATACCCAACTGCTCACTCATATCATTAAACCAAAATCTCCTCCAGATGCACAAACCATCACGTCCACCAGGCCAACTACTAATGTCCTTCTCCTAGCTAAAAAGTGGAACTCTCTCCCACCTCACCTATGGAACCTATCTAACCTTACGAAATTCAAATCTCAACTTTTCTCCCATCTGTCATCTAAATGTGTGTGTCATGTCACACTCCAGCATAAATCCCTCTAATCCACCTCTCTTATTACCCTCCATTGTTACCAAATCATTTTTTTCTCTCCCTTAACCACTGCTTCTTTTCCATATCTTAACTTTCGATACCCTTCCACAGTCCAACTTCCCTCTCTAATATTCATCTTACTATGCCTCCTTGCTCATAAAATATTACACTATTCTCCCCTCACAATAAATTTTCACATAATCCTGACAGGACCTAGTAGCTGTATGTTCTACAAATGTCCTTGCTAAGTACTCTGACAAAATGTTTTTATATTCTGAAACTTTTCAGTCTACCTAACTGCCATGAACTATTAGTCACTGTCAATATGTACACCATGATCTTTACAAATTGTTTATTCTTATGTGAATATGTCTTTTTTCTGTACATATTGTGTGTTTTGTTTTTGCAATCTTATTTTTCTTTTGGCTTTTCCCGGTTAGGGGTCACCACAGTGGAACTCTGGTCTGCTAATGACTGGCAGTAGATTTTTACGGTACCGAGGTGCCAGCCTGACGCCCAACCTTCAACAAAGGCATGCCCATTCACGCATGTCTTTTGAATGCCATTCGACCGAGGGGAGGACATACAGACTCCACACAGAAGGAGCTACAGCCGAGAATCGAACAGGAGAACCTCTTGCTGTGAGACGACAATGCTAATGCTGCACCACCGCGGCTTCTTGTTTTGTTTTTACAATATCATATTAATTTAAACCTAATTACTGTAACTGTAAAATATGGAGCTTTTCTCCCTGGGCCCTCACTGAAAACAGGCTCTTTATTGGCCCAGTGGACTACCCCGGTCATCAAACTTAAATAAATAAAATAAAGAAAATTAAGAAAATGGAGGCTTTCCCCAAAGGAACTTATCTGCCCAGCAAAGAAAAGCATAAGCCGACTATCATCGAAAATTCAGTGAAACATACTCTTTGGCATCAGTAAAGCTCTGAAGGGCTTTGCACTCAAACTTGCCTTTTAGTCAGATCAGCTCAAACTGCTTGACAGGTTTGGATGTGTGGAATGTGTCCTGAAGCTTTAGAACCTAACTAGTTGTTATATAGGTTCATAGGTTCATAGGTTCATACTAGGCTATCTGCCCTAGGGCATTTATAAGCCTAGCCAGAATGTGTTTGGCTTTCGCCACCCATTTTAAATTTATTTTGCTATGCCCTTTTTCGAGGTTAGTATACTGTGCCTCTATCTAACAGTGACACAGAAGTGATACCCGGCGTAAACCTACGATCTCCCATCCACTCATCAAGATTCCTCTTGAAGAGAGTCAATGAGGGACTCTGCCTAACCTGGACTGGGATTTTATTCCAGAGTGAAGGGAGCCTCTGGGTTATGAATCTGTCCCTCCAGCATGTCCTATTTATTTCAGTGCTGAGGTTCAAGTCTCTCGAGCGTAGCGCGATGGGATTTGGATTTTCTGAGGTGCAGCATGTCCATTAATTCCGGGTTGGACATGGCTTTATACGTCAGGCACAGATCTCCTCTGAACAGGCGGTATGCCACTGAGTAGAGCTGGAGTTTCTTTAACCGGGCAGCATATGGCATCTGTTTGAGCCCTTTGATCCTCTTGGTGAGGTACTTTTGGGGTCTTTCCAGTTGCTGCAGGTGTCTGGTAAGGTACATCCCAAAAGGGGCATTGTACTCAATTATGGGCCTGATGAGGGATGAGTAAAGAGTATCAGTGACAAATATGATGAACATAATGCAGGTTGCAGACTGGCTATTGAAAGTGTAGTGAAAGAAGTAAACAAATGAGGGTAAAAGTAAAACAAAAAGTTATGTACTCACCATAACGTTCGATGTTATGTAGTCCATCTCGCCTCACATTCTTATCCATGGGTTTGGAGCCGAATATCGGCTCCGACTCGGCCTATTTACTAGCTCAAAAATCTCTGATAGGCTGGGCTAAGAGGGCATCCCATAGTACACTGCTTCGCATCCCCAGATCTAGTCTGCTGCAAACAACTCAGTTATTGCATACATAACACACATCCATACAAACAAATTATCCAAATAAATCAAAGGGACTCTGCATGATAAAATTTTACCTGCAAATCCTCCAGGCAGGGGGAAGGTGGGAGGGTAAGTAAGAATGTGAGGCGAGATGGACTACATACATCAAACGTTATGGTGAGTACATAACTTCTTGATGTTATGTAATCCTATCTCGCCTACATTCTTACCCATGGGGCAGCGTCCCTAGCACCTACAACCTGGGTGGCTCACAGGAAAATACTCCTGAGAACTGTGGAGCCAAATGAAGATCTGCCCCTGGAAACCACGTCCAATTTGTAATGAGAGACAAAAGTGTGAGGAGAAGCCCAAGTGGCTGCAGCACATATATCATCCATTGACAATCTAGCTTGATAGGCTGTGGATGTGGAGACAGCTCTTGTGGAGTGGGCTTTAGGTGGAAAGGGCAAAGTTTTATCTGCTGTGTGATAAATGAAGGAAATACAGCTGGCTATCCATCTGGAGAGTGTGACCTTGGATACCGGAGAACCAAGCCGGTTTTCGGAAAAGGAGACAAAGAGTTGGTCAGATTTCCGAATATCTTTTGTCCGATGGAGATAGAAGCGTAACTGTCTATGTACATCTAATTGGTGAAATCTGAATTCTGCCTTGTTGGAAAAATTGGGGAAGAAAACTGGCAGCTCAACAGACTGATTTATATTAGACAGGGAAGCCACTTTGGGAAGGAATGACGGGTTTGGTCTAAGGGAGACTCTATCTTTATGGAAGATCAAATATGGGGGTTTGATGGAAAGGGCTTGGATTTCGGAGACCCACCTTGCTGAAGTGATAGATATTAAAAAAGATGTTTTCCATGTTAGAAACTTTAACTCGCAGGTAGCTGCAGGCTCAAAGGGTGGAAGAGTGAGGGCTTGAAGAACAAAACTGAGGTCCCAGGACATAACAGGTTGTGATACTGGGGGACGAAGCAATAGGGTACCTTTAAGGAATGCTTTACATAGTCTGTGTGCCATAAGGCTAGGCTCATTGGCCACGTGGAAGTTTGATATAGCCGCCAGCTGAACTTTGATGGTGGCTGAAGCGGACCCCTGATAGAACAATATAGACAAAAATTCCAAAACGGAATCAATTGGAGCCGTGTAGGGATCAATGCCTCTGGAATGACCCCAATAGAGAATCTTTTACATTTGCTAAAGTAGATTTTTCTAGTGGATGGTTTATGAGAAAACAACAAAATATGGACTACATCTGGCGAAAAATTATGGCATCTGACTAAGGATGGAAGTGGAGTAGCCAGGCTGTCAGCCGGAGTGTCCTCAGAGAGGGGTGGAACTGTCCTAACATGTGTGTCAGTAAGTCTGGAAGGGGTTCCAGAATCCAAGGAGTATCCACAAGGTAGGGTTGAAGGAAGGGGAACCATACTTGACGAGGCCAGTGTGGGGCAATCAGAATCATCCTGCTTCCCAAGGATTGCGCTTTCTGAATCACCCTTGAGAGAAGGGGAAACGGAGGGAAAGCATAAAGCAGACCGGAGGGCCAATTGTGAGCTAGAGCATCCCTGGGTGATTCCCCCGGTGGGGGGATCAGCGAGAAGTAGTTGCTGCATTTCGCATTGAGAGGGCTGGCAAAAAGGTCGCAGCAAGGTTGACCCCATCTGCTGAAAATTTGCTCTGCCACCAAGCGATTCAGGGACCACTTGTAGGGCATAAGAATCACCCTGCTTAGCTTGTCCGCTATCACATTGGACTTCCTCTGGATGTGCTTTGCCACTAGAAACCGTTGGGAAGCTATTGCCCAATGCCACACACGCATGGCCTCCCTGCATAGTGGATAAGATCGGGTTCCTCCTTGCTTGTTGAGATACCACACTACTGACATGTTGTCTGACTGTATCGCAATAGTCCCTAGAGGGAGGACTTCTTGAAGTGCCTGCAATGCAAGAAGCACTGCTCTCATCTCCAGGACGTTTATGTGCAAATGTATCTCGTGCTGCTGCCACGTGCCTTGGACCATCCTGCCAAGATAATGCCCCCCCCCCCCATCTGGGAGGCGTCCATAGTCACTGTGGCCACAGGGATGGGTGGAACAAAGGGTTTTCCTACGTTCAAGTTGTTGGTGCACAGCCACCAATGGAGGTCCTGCTTGCATTTGTCTGTCATTAGGATTGGATGGGATAGCGGAAGTCTTTGGAGAGACCACTGGACAAAGAGAAGCCATTAAAGAATTCTCATGTGTAATCTCGCTAACGGGACCAACATGATAGTAGCTGCCATGGTCCCTAGGAGTTGAAGAATCAGTCTTGCCTTTGCATGTCTCAGAGGCATCAGCGTGAGAATTTGTTGTTGCAACCCTGTTTATCGTAATGCCTAATTGGTGACATAGACTGATGGTAGTGTCCCTGGTCTGAATTAGTAGATGCCTGGTGGGGGTGGTGAGGAGTCAGTCATCCAGGTACGGAAACACCTGGAATCCTTGATGTCTCAAGTGAGCCATCACCACTGCCATACACTTGGTGAACACCCTGGGAGCTGTGGTGAGACCAAAGGGCAGGGCTCGAAACTGGAAATGTCTGGCTCCCAGCCTAAAGTGTAGATGACACCTGGATGTCCTGTCCATTTTGATATGGTAGTAAGCATCCTTCAGGTCGATGGAGCACATCCATACTTCCTTTCCCAACAATGGCAGAATAGATTGTAGGGTGACCATACGGAATTTGGACTTGTGTACATAATGGTTGAGTTGACTGAGATCTAGTATGGGTCTCAGCTCCCCTATTCTTTTCGGCACCAAAAAGAATCTTGAGCAAGTCCCTAATCCGATCTGGTCTGAGGGGACTGGTTGGATGACTCCTTTTTCTAGCAGCTAAGATATCTCTGAGGCTGCTTGATCCCTTTGACTGGGTGGAATGTCTGGGATTTTTCTGATGGGAGGGGGTACTGAAGAGAATGGAATGGTGTAACCTCTGGAAATTATCCTTAATACCCATTGGTCCTGGGTGATGTTTTCCCAGGCTTCCGGATACAAGGAAATTCGACCCCTGACTGGCTCCGGATAAGCACAGTCGGGCACACCCTCAGGAATGAGAGTATGGGGAGCTACGAAAAGAGTTGCGGTCCCCAGAATTGCGGGGGCCCCCTCTGCCTCTGGGGCAACGTCTCCCTGAACAACTCCCCGCTCCCCTGCCTCGGGAAGGGGTTTCACCTTGTGCGGCAGGAAAAAAACCTTTCTGATTTCTTGAACCACATCTTTCCCCCTAGCTGAGCCTTGGGATAAGGCCTAGATGGGAGGGAAAAACGGACCCCTACGGCAGATAGGGTCTTTCCCTCTTGTTCGCACCTAGTGAGGGTGTCTTTCACTTTGGTCCCAAACAAGGAGGAACCATCAAAAAGGGCATCAGTGAAGGAAGACTTGAAGGCCTCCGCAAAGTGACACAGGCGCAGCCAGGCTTGCCTTCTAAGGGCTACACCTGAGCTGGTCACCCTACTCGCTCCCTCGGCCGCATACGAAATGAGTCGCATGGACGAGTTTGCGATGGAGTTGAGGGTAGAAACCTGTGCGATGACTGTCTGAGCCACAGCTTCAGGTATGTTACCCGCAAGAGTATCTCCCACCTCCTTAAGGAGATGTCTCTGGAGCCGAGTGAAATGAGATAAGTAATTCAGCAAACTTAAGGTGAAGGTGGCTGAAGACAAGGTACGCTTCCAGTACTGGTCCACAGTCCTAGACTCCTTGTTAGGAGGATGGACCGAAGAGGAAGACTCGGCAACTTCCTTCTGGGTGGCTACCGCCACCACCATGGCATCTACCAGGACTCCCTTTGTCAGAAATTCTTTTCCGTGAGGGGCGGAGAGAAATTTGTTGGGGCGTCGAGGTACTGGCTCCACAGAATCAGGGTTTTCCCACACCCTTCGACAAATAAGGTCAAGAAGTTCATCGAAGGGTGGAGACACCCAGGAGGGGGAAGGTTGAGCGCCAAAAGCCTTAAGGAATACTGACTCCTCCTCGGAAGGGGTTTTGGAAGGCCAGTCTCCTCTTTGTTTCAGTATCTCCAGGATATCGGAGAAGGAAACATCATCAGAGGAAGACTTGGGGGACCCTTCCGCTTCCTCGAGGTCAGTATCGGAAGTGAGAGACTCGTCCTGGGAATCTATGTGCTTCCTCTTGCACAATTTCTTTCTGGGATGTTCCTCAGGCACAGGCTCTGAGGGACCTTCAGAAAGTGGGGGACCGCTCGTGGGGGTATCCTTAGGGCTTGGTGCTCTGCTGTCCAAGGATAGGTGGGTGTCAGAAGCTCTTGCCGGAGTGGTAGGGGATGGAATGACTGACCCGAGTGATGTAGCTGATGACCTGGCCAGCGTGCTCTGCATGGCCTTGAAGGCGGGTCCCCCCGAGTCCGAGAACCGACTGGCCTCCAAGGCCATGACAGGGACCGGGGTCCCCCTAGCCGATGCACCGAGTGGGAGACTCGGAACCGAAAGATGTCCCGAGGCATCCCCTTCAGGCCCGACCGAGGAGACCCGAGTCTCGAACCCTGTGGACGGAACCGACATTGTCGGAGCCAAGGTCGAAACCCAGAGGGGGTATCGGAGGAACATCACTCGGAGCGGAACATACCGGCTCCGACAGCAAGGATGTGCTTGGAGGAGGAATTGATGAAACAACCATACGAATTGGCTCCGGAGCTGACTGGGTCAGAGCCGAAAACAATTTAGCCAACACCGGTGACTGCAGGAGCCTCTGCACCACCCTATCCATATCCAAATCAGAAAGCCTGGAGGATTTGGAGGAGATGGATGGAGACTGAGACCTCTTATCTGGTGAACCATGCCTCACACTCGGCGACCGGCTCCGAATAGGTTCGAGAATGATCGGAGCGGACGCTGATTCACTTAACACAGACTCCTCCTGCGGCCTCGAAGACAGTGGAGCCGAGGAAGCAGTATCCAATATAGTAATCTTCTCCAGAGGCTCCGAAGATGCCGATGGAGCTGGAGACCTTTTCTTGGACTTAGAGGATTTAGATTTCGACTGGGAGCTGGGAGCCGAATCTATAGCCTCCTCAAAAGATGGTTTAAGCAGTCCCTTTAAAATCAATTTGTTTTTCCTCTCTTGGCGCACCCTAGAACTGAAGGCGTGGCAAAACCTACACGACTCCTGCAAATGGATGGCTCCAAGACAGTAGACACAGTGTCCATCCATGATGGACATTTAATATCCGCACTTTGAACACTTTTTAAAGCCAGAAGGCTTATGTTCTTTCTGATCTTTAGACATATCCGAAGAGTTAACAACTTCCAAACGGATGCAAAGCACACAGCGTAACTACAGTTAACAACTACCAAAAAGGGCTGGAAGCCCACAACTTAGACAGCAGACAGTACCCCAGGGAAGAGCGAAGCTCTTAACCAACAAGCAATAGCAACAAGAACACAGAGAGAGAACCTCTATAACTTAAACGGTTCTCAAAAAAATATATACAATAAGAAACAGACGAACTACTCAACTAAGGGAGGACTAGGTCCTCTAACTAAAACAGGCCTAGCCCATGGGAACAGTTAGGAATACCACAAAAAACACTACTAAACACACAAACACAACTACCACAGCAAGAGTAGCTATTAAAATAGCTTTTTAAGTATAAAGCAACCAATTTCTCAAGAGAAATAAGTCAAAAAGGGTACTTAGCCACAGCCAAGCGAGATCACGTCCGAGCTCTACAAGCGGCAAATGAGATCTGGGGATGCGAAGCAGTGTACTATGGGATGCCCTCTTAGCCCAGCCAATCAGAGATTTTTGAGCTAGTAAATAGGCCGAGTCGGAGCCGATATTTGGCTCCGAACCCATGGGTAAGAATGTAGGCAAGATAGGACTACATAACATTGGCTGTTATATCCAGCAGAATTCATGAAGATTAAATCCTGACCTTTGCAATCTGATGTCAAATAGGTATTTTTGGAGTAAGCAAAGGTAAATAAAATGTTATTTATTTTCAGTGACAAAGAGGAGAATATGTGAGATAAAATGCTGCATAGTTACGTCAGGTAGTGAAATTAAATTTAAAGATCAATTTGGTAAACCTTAAAGTTGGAAATGGTCTGTATGCTAAAGGAGTTGATGGCTCACTGCAGCATGGATAACCATTCTGTTCCCATGTTGAGGGATGAAATATTTTAAAAGGTTCTTCTCTGTAGTGTTTGTGATTCAAATGTTGCTATATCTCATGTGTAAGGATATACATAATATAGTACAATATATTAATACTGATGGAATATGTATGGATATAAATGCATGAACAGTGTTACCATTTAAGCATTAAAGCCAGTAGATATGTTTCTAACCTAGTGTTCATTTTTCTTGCACTTTATGTCTTTTCCTACAGTTATTTCTCTGCACATATCTGAAACTGGAATGATCAGATGGTCATTTATACACACTAAGTAAATAAAATCTTGATTCATTGTTAAAGAATGAATCAAAGAGAGTACTACTGAACATAATACTGAATTATCAAAAATATAGGTGTCAAAACTGATTTTCTCTAGTAGGATTATTTCAGACATTACAACTGATAAAATGGATTTCTACACTTCAGACCAGAAACATATCTGTATTCTGAAAGGCAAGCTACGTCATAGTACTGTTTGTTATGAAACAAAAGAATATTATTTTTGGCCTCGTCTTACTGCAGGTCCAAAATGAATACAGCCTTGTTTTTGTATTTGTAAAAGCATGGAAATGTAGTGTTATGGTGAGAATATAGAGAGATGTAGCACTAGTGGAAAGTTCTGAATAATAATTGCATATGTCTACTGTCAATCAAGAGCATTAATTACGATTGGAAGGAATTTTCCGCAACTGTCCTAACTTTGTTTCATGGAAATAAAAGTCTGCACCTCTGCCATTTCAGTTAGTCTAGTTTAGCTTTTCTGCCAATCTATTCTGAAAAATAAATGTCTTGCCTCAAACTGCTTTTGATCGCAATGAATTTAATGAAGATGGACAGTATTAAGGAATCTTTTAACAACCTACAAAAATGTTTCTCTGCAGTAACAGCTGGGATCTCCTTCCTGCTAATTCTATCCAAGATCTCATATTTGCCACAGTCCCAATAAGAAGTCACCACTAAGGCGTGTTAGTACTCTAGAAAGCTGGAATTCCTACCTTTGAGAAAGCTACTTTTTCCCAGATATGAAGGAAGAACTTCCTTTTCTAGCTGTAGGTTCAGCAGATTTATATTTAAGTCAAAGAAATCATTGACACTCCCAAAAATGTCATTTAGTAAAATTCACCTGCACTAAACACAGAATCCCTCATGTCCTAGGCCAACGGCAAAGTTTGATGTCCTGGCTACAGTTCAAATTATCACAGTTTGATTCGTAGCCCAAGCATCTGATGGACCTGGCAGCAGATGGGTGTGCCCATCCTAGGGAGTTCTGTTTGAGTACTAGTACAGGCCAATGCTCAGAACAATTTATAGGCTGGATGTGCTGGATGGCATAGGATGAGTGCTTTCTTTAGGGCTCCAGCTTGGGCATGACCTCAGAGACCATGCCTCATTGTCCAATCAGCTGGCAAACCGGAGAGCAGGGCCGAAAAAAAAAATCCTAGTGTTTGCAGGGGATGCTGTTGCAGGCACCCACTCCACACTGCCTCCAGGACAACACTTTCCAATCTACTGGGTGGCCCTATCCAGGGGATGGCAATGGACTAATGCTGCCCTCCACATCTCCTTCATCTGCCAGTTACCTGAAAAATGGGGGGGGGGGGGGTACCAAGGTTGGGAGTCACAGCACTATTTTGGGGGGGGGATGCCTGGCAGTTGATGGCCAAAGGCTGAAGCATCAGGAAAAAATATATATATTTCTGGCAGTCACAGTAAAAATATTGTACAATTTTCATCCCAAATATAGTCCATGTGAGAGAAAGTTCATTCAGAAAGATGCTTTGGCTAAAGAATTATCAAATTTTGAGCTCAATGCAGTCATCCAAGTAGTGCAAAATGATCATTTTTAAGTTCTTTTCATTTGATTGCCAAGGGTGAAATAAGACTCACAAATATAAGTATAATAAGTTGAACTTGCACTGATTTTAGCACTCTTCATAATGAAAGGATAACTTTACACAAAGCAGATTACAGGCTTATCCTAACAAAATGGTTAGAAGGCCCCAAACTGCTGAAACTACTAACACAGCAGCTTGCTATTTTATTTCCTATAATAAATATCAGATGGTTTCTTTTTACATACTTCTAGGATGGCCTTATTATGATTATTATTATTATTAGTAGGGCTTTAAGTAATAAAAACATGTAGAATTCACCTCTCAAAAAGCATAAACAGGCAAGCTGAATCAAGTTTATAAATTATTACAAACATAAACATCTGCTCGAAAATACTCTTTCATACTTTTCTCAACACATCCCCAATGAAACTATCCTCCTTGGGGATGTCAACATTAACTGGTTAACTCTCAGTAATCCACTCATACTCATATTAATTTACATGGCTTTACAAGTTAATCTCCCAACCTACCCATACAAACAACTCTCACACATCTAGTACTCTTATTGACTAGGTACTTGTAGCTAATCCTTCCAAACATCATAACCCTGAAACCCTACCAAACACCCTGAGTGATCACTGCCCTAGAAAAAGTGCTTAGGTTCACTCCCCACTTCTCAAAACCTCCTAAATTTATCACTTGTTGTAAACTCTCTAACTTCTATCCAGATACCTTTAATGCCCTCTTCTCTAAAGTAAACTGGAAATTCCTTACCCAACTCCCACTAGAAGAAGCAGTCCTAGCTTTCAACTCCACCTTCCTTAGCATCTTAGCAACCCCTCGCAAAGTCCGAATTAAGTTCACCATATCTCCGTGGCTTTCAAAAGCCACTCGTACCCTTATGATAACTAGAGACAAACTATGGAAAAAATGGTCACAAACTAAGCTCTCTGCAGACTTACAAAAATATAAAAAACTCAGAAATCTGACAAAAAAACACAAACAATGATACAAAGGACTTGTATAACAAACCTCCCACAGCCTTAAAATCTAATCCTAAAAAATTCTGGAACTCTAAATATTACATCCTGGTAATCTTAACTCCCCCAATCCATGCCCAGACAAGACATCTGAAGAAACTGCCACTATCTTCAATACCTATTTTATCGATTCAATATCTAAGCTACTGAACCCTAACCCAAACTCCTCTACTACTAACATCTCCAACTTTTCTGAACCTACTCCTAATACTATTGCCTCAAATACCTTCTCCCTCAAACCTGTACCTATTAGATACATCAAAACTCTCTCTAAATTAAAACCATGCTCTGCATCAGCTGACAATATTCCTTCCACTTTCCTTCTACTAGCAGCTGACACTCTTGCTCTCCCTGTATCTATTCTAATTAATCGCTCTGTCTCTGAATCTAAAGTCCCTTCCATCTGGAAACAATGCTACACTCTACCTATACACAAAGGAGGGAAGTTCTCTGAAATCTACAACTTTTAGACCTATAGCTATCCTCTCCCCTCTCTCTAAAGTACTAGAAAAATGTATTCATAAACAAGTTATGCAGTATCTAATACAGGAAAATCTGATTACACCCACTCAACACGGCTTCAGACCCAAACATAGCACCACTACAGCTTTATTATCCTTCCTTAACACTGTTTCTATAGCCATAGACGATAGCCATAGACGACCATAAACTTATTTCTTGCCTATTCTTGGACCTCTCAAAAGCTTTCGACACTGTCTCACACTCTCTTCTGCTGCACAAACTGCATAACCTCAACTTATCCTCTGATACTGTTGCATGGTTCTCCAGCTACCTCACTGATAGATCTCAATCAGTGAGATGGCACTCTGCACTCTCCCCTCCTCTCCCTGTCAAAATGGGTGTACCTCAAGGGTCTATCCTAGAGCCTTTACTTTTTACTATATCTTTACTAATCAGCTCTATACCTCCTGTCCTCAGTCATCTTTAGTGCAATATGCAGATGACTTTACAGTCATCACCACAGCCACCTCTTCCTCTAAGCTCTTCTCAGCTACTCAGGCATCTTTTAACTTAGTTGCAACATGGCTCTCCAACAACCAGCTCATCCTTAACCCTAAAAAAAAAACAAAGCTGTTTCTCTTCCTACCTAAAAAGTTCATAAATATTAAACCCTCCTTCTCCATACAGTCCCTTAATAACACTCTCATTCAGGTAGAATCCAGTACTAAGCTCTTAGGTGTAACCATCAATGATCAGCTTAAATTTGACTTGCATGTTAATAACTACCAAAAAGACTCATTCAAAACTAGGGCTCTTTTACCGTAACAAGAAATTCCTTACCTCTGAAGCCAAGATTACTCTCTCTCTCTTGCCTACCTTCTACCCAGTCTAATGTACAATCCTCATATTCTCACAAATCTTAACTCAGCACTCCTGACCAAACTCTGATCTACCTACAACAAGGTAGCTAGATTTGATGCCCAACAAACCTACAAATCCCATCATTGTCTCTCTCTAAAACACCTCAACTGTCTAAAATTACCCCACCAGCTTCTTCTCTCTCAGCTCCAGATCATCCATTCTATCCTATACCAGCCTTCCTACTGCCCAGCACTATCCCCTCTCATCTCCCATTATTCTCCCTCCAGACCTCTCTGAAGCTCTAACCAAGACCTACTACAAATCTACAAACCCAAGTCTAAATCTGGACGCAACATGTACAGCTATCACCCCACTATTGCCTGGAATAGGCTCCCACTAGAAATCAGGACCCTTACACATCCTAAACAATTTAAGACAGCCACCAAAGAGCACTTTACAAGTCACTGGTCCTGCCACTGCACTCTCCTTCCTTAACATCCCCAACTTCTCATACCTTAATCTACTTTCTGCCCTTAACTCACTCTTCTCACTAGCTCTCTCTAATCTTCCTTGACTACTCTTTCTACTGTCTTCTAAAATCTATTAACCAAATTGCCTCAGAGAAACTTTCTATTGTAATTGCCTTGCCTTCATGCAACTACATCATGACAAAACTGGGTTTTTGTAACCACTTACCCCCAAAAACTATACTCATCTTAATTACATATTTCTTTTTATACATCTTGAAGTAGTTATGCTATACTCCTCATTATTGACACTGCATAACATTTTATTGCTACTTAATGCCTTGTAATAATCCTGTAACACTGCTGTTTAATGCAAATTTATAGTGAAAATTGTATATGTTGGAGCTTTTCTCCCCCGGCCTATGCTGACAAAGGGCTCTTCAGCTCAGTCGGACAACCCCGGTCAACAAATGTAAAATAAAATAAATAATAACATAAATAAAAAATAAATCCATGCTTCTTGAACAAAAGTGATTTGCTAACAACTTATACACTGTAAAAATGAAAATTCACTATTACATCCTTTAGAGATTAATGAGAAGCCTTTTGCAAAACCAGTACGGCATGATAAAATGAATAATTTTATCCTAAAGTTATGAGATGGGATAAGGGGAATCCTTCAGCCAAGTGAAAAGATAATATGCTGTGGTATTTTCAGAAGATATAAAATAAAATATGTATTACAGAGAAATTCTAAACAGGTGGGCAGGTATTCACTCTTAGAGCAATAGTCAGGAAAATGCCCTGAACCACAAAAAAAAATTTTACCATTTCTAGACGTGCTGCAGGATCTGACAGCCACATTACACAGATTATGCATATATTAACATTTTGTGTGTCTATATCCCAGTGCGAGTGGTACTGCAGTATTAAAACACTGAAAGCCTTTACAACCAAGGCAAACATCAAAGGGGAAAGGAGACTTCCCTGCACGTTTCCCTCTAGAGCTGAAAAGGTTGCAACCGTACTTCTCCACTGTACATGAGAAAGAATGCAGTAGCTTTGGAAAACCAAACAATTTTATTAACGGTGCTAATAAAGGGTTTGGTTTTCCGAAGCTACTGCATTCATTTTCGTGTTCTTGTGGAGTTGTTTGGATTTTAAGCTGCTTTTTGTGTGGTGTACTTCTCAACTGTCACTAACTGTCACAGACCCACTAATTTTAGATCAACATTTTTTTCCATCCCTCTTAAAACCAGTCAATGTTTTAGAGAAGTTTGAAGTATCAGCACCAGTATTTACAAGGTCATCTAATTTGGGACCTTTTCTCCATCTGGAGAATTCTCCTTCAGAGTTGTTTGCAATACAATGACAGTAGCAGCTACCTGAGTGAAGCGGTAGCATTTACAGGACTCTACACCACTCACAAACTGGCCAGTGTTGCCGTAACACTCCACTGCTTCCACACATAAAGGACTATAATACAGAGTCAGAAGCAATGCATAAATCAATGAAGACTGCCTCAACAGGGTTTTTTTATTTTTTTATTTTGTCACACAGACACACCGAAAAAGATCTAGGGAGCAGTTCTGAGTAGCCATGTCCGTTTCTTACGAGCCCTTGTTATAAATCCTTGATCAATGTCAGTATCACTGCTTTTCAAATCTGTTCATTAACCATTGTGGCAAGATTTTGGTTTCAGAGGGAGGCAGAGAAATTTGTCTAAAATTTTCAGGAAGCACACTTGTCCTTTCCATCCTATGGAAGAGAAAAGTACAGTTGTGTACCTACCATAAATGTAGATGTTCGAGTGTATTCACTGTTGCAGTCATTACACTTGGGTTATCCTGCTGTCCGGCGACCCACAGTCGGCCCGAGTTCCAAAGTCTTGGTCCGGCGTTGGTTGCTGTCGCCTCTTCCCTGACGTCAGTGCGCCAGGGGTATAAAAGCTGCAACCGACGCCATTTTCTTCAGTTTTTCTTGCCCCAGATGTCAGGTGCCCCCAGATAGGAAGGCTGAAAAGAAAGAAATATGCCAAACAACCATGTATATATTACTATAAACATTTCTTTCATCTACAAGCAAATACACCACATAGGTTGTATAAAGTTGAGAAGTTCAGAATAGTCCCAGCAAAGAGGGGGATGGTGGGTAACCTGGACTGCAACAGTGAATACACTCGAACATCTACATTTATGGTAAGTACACAACTGTACTATGTTCATCGTGTTTCACTGCTGCAGTCATTACACTTGGGTAGAATCCCAAAGCTGAGGTTGGGTGGCTGGGTCTAGATTGGATTTGGCGAGGCTAACAAGCCCCGCAGAACTGCGGTGGCAAAGCCTGCTCTGGATTTGGAGTAGAGAGGTAGGTGGTAGTGCTTGGTAAAAGTGTGCACTGAGCTCCAGGTTGCAGCTTCTAATATGTCTTTGGTTGGTACCCCTCTGAGGAAAGCTGCTGAAGTGGCTGCTGCTCTGGTAGAATGAGGCCTAATGCCCTTAGGCACAGATTTGCCATGCTGTGCATAACAGAAGTGGATGCAGTGTCCTATCCATTTGGAGACTGTCTGCTTTGTAATAGGCTTTCCTTGTGATCCTGCAGCATATGCTACAAACAGTTGCTCAGTTTTTCTGAAAGCTTTTGTTTTGTCCAAGTAAAATCGTAGCTGCCTGTGTATGTCCAAAGCGTGCAGAAGTCTTTCCCCTTTATTCTGGGGATTTGGGTAGAAAGTAGGCAAATGAATGGTTTGGTTTAAGGCCACATTGGAGACCACTTTTGGTATGAATGTTGGGTTTGTTCTAAGAGAAACCCTGTCTTGATGAAAAATGAGGAAAGGTTCCACAGCCATCAATGCCTGTAACTCTGAGACTCTTCTTGCTGAAGTTATTGCTAGGAGCAGAGCAGTTTTCCATGACAAGAATTTAAGATCAGCTGTGCTGGCTGGTTCAAATGGAGGCAGTGTTAGTTTTTCTAAAACAAAATTGAGGTCCCAAGTAGGTACTGGTGCTCTTCTAGGGGGTCTTATATTCTTTGCCCCTCTGAGGTACTGTCATAGTAGAGGATGTGAAAAAATAGGAGGATCCGCATTGTAATGAGCTGAAATGGCAGAGGCATGGATTTTAATAGATGAAAAAGATAGGCCTTTGTCCAACATCTCAGTCAAGTATTGCAAAATCTGAAGTATATTAGGGACCAGTGGGTCGAGCCCTTGTGCCTTGTTCCAAGCACAGAATCTCTTCCATTTTTCTGCATAAGATTTCCTAGTGCTGGGCCTCCTGGTTTCCAAAATTACATCCATAACAGCTTTAGAGAGAGGAGCAGTCTGAGTGGCTACATTATCCGCCATGCTGCCAGGTTTAAGGTTCTGAGTTGGCTGTGCAGAATCTGATTGTTTTTCTGTGTCAGAAGATGAGGGATTTGAGGTAGAGACCAAGGTGGGCCTTGGGACAAAGTCTTTAGGAATGAGTACCAGTGCTGACATGGCCAGTCTGGTGCAATCAGAATCATTTTTGGCCTCTCTTGTCTGACTTTTAGAAGCACCTTGGTGAGAAGAGGCATCAGAGGGAAGGCTGAATGATAAAGCATCCACTTTCCATGCTTGAGTGATAAGTCCTTGTGCAAAATTTTTGTATTTGGCAATTGTGAGGGGAGACAAAAAGATACATGTCTGGGTGTCCCCACTCCTTTGTTATCATGTTGAACACTTGTGGATTTAGCTTCCATTCATGAGGATCCATGAGATTTCTGCTTAGTTCATCTGCCAGTGTATTTTCTATTCCTGGCAGGAATTGTGCCTGCAGATATACCTGGTAGGTCAGTGCTGTGTTCCACAAAGTCATGGCTTGTCTGCATAGGGGGTAGGAATGCGTGCCCCCTTGCTTGTTTATGTACCACATAACTGTGGTATTGTCCGTCTTTATTTATAGTTGTCCTGGATGTATTAGGTCCTTGAAGGCTGTCAGGGAATTCTGTACAGCTAGCATCTCTTTTTGATTGATGTGAAGATGCATTTGTTCCTTGGACCATGTGCCCTGAATACATTTTCCTGCCATATGTGCTCCCCAGGCATAATCCGATGCATCCGTTGTTATTGTCTGCCTGGTTGTAGTTAAGGTGAGAGGCTGTCCCTTGTTGTGGTGACAGGCCTGGGACCACCATCAAAACTCTTGTTGCAGGCAGGGGATCAAGGTTATGATTGTCTCTAGGCTGTGACAATGCTGAGTCCAAACACTTTTTAGATACCATTGTAGTTTCCTCAAATGCAGTTTTGCCTATGGAATTAGTAGAATGCAGGATGTCATGAAGCCCAGGGCCTGCAGAATTTTTCTTGCAGGGAGCTGGGTCTTTTTTGCCATCATTTGAAAGTAATGAGTCAGTTGCCTTTGCTTGTCTGGCGTGAGATAAGCCATCTGGGCAGTTGTATTTAAGCTTGCACCCAGGAATATTATCTCTTGAGAGGGCACTAGTTTTGATTTCTTTTTGTTTACTGTTTACCCTAGGCAAATTAGTAATCTTTTTACAAACGCCAGGTGCTTTAGAAGAATGTATTTGCTCTCTGCTTGAATAAGGCAGTCGTCCAAGTAGGAATATATTTGAATTCCTTTCAGTCTGCAAAATGCAATTACTGGTGCCAGGCATTTTGTGAAGACCCTGGGCGCAGTAGATAAACCAAAGGGCAGTGCAGAGAATTGGTAATGCATTGAGCCTGCTATAAATCTGAGGTATCTTCTGCATGATTGTCTGATTGGGACGTGCGGGTATGCCTCCCTGAGATCCAAAGTAACTAGCCAAGCCTCCTTGCCCAGCATGGGCAGAAGTTGCTGTAGTGTTAACATTTTGAATTTTGGAACATCCAGGAAGGTATTTAGGATTGACAGGGTCCAGTATTGGTCTCCAGGCTTTGTCTTTTCTGGGTACTAAGAAAAGTCCTGAGTAAAATCCTTGTCCCTGTTCTTCTTGTGGAAATTTTTGAATAGCTCCCATATCCATAAGAGCAGCAATCTGTTTTTTGTGCCTCTGCCCATTGGTTTTGTGGCAGGTTTGGCATAGCTTTTAGTTTTGGAAGCGTGTGGAAGTGGAACCTGTACCCCTGAGAAACTATATTCAGCACCCATTGGTCTTGGGTGATAATGTGCCAATTTTTTGAGAAAAGTGCTAGCTTTCCCCCTAGGGGTGCTGTCAACTGGTAACAGCTTGGCATTTGCAGAGGGAAGTCATTGTGACTGTTTCCTATAAGGTTGTGATTTGTCTTCTCCTCCTTTGGGGGCTGAAGCACCCCATTGTTTAGGTCTGTAAGAGCCTTGGGGCTGAGATCTGCCTCTTGGGCATCTGTATCTGCCTCTTTGTGGCCTGACACTGGAAAGGACCAATTTTTTGAAGGCCAGTTTCTGCTAAATCTAGGTGGTTGAACCTGTAAGAAATATTCCACCGTTTGCATTGACTTTGCTTTATCCTCCATTTTCTTTAACACCTCTTCTGCCTTAACACCAAACAAGGTATCATGCTGTAGTGGAGCATCCAATAATTTTACTTTAACATGGTCAGGTAAAGTTTCTTTCAACCAAGCATGTCTTCGAATAACTGAGCCTGTAACTGCGGCTCTACAAGAAGCCTCTAATGAATCAAAACCACATTGCAGAGTATGCTTTCCCACTTGTTCAACTGCATGCAATAAATCCTGCATTTCTTTACTGTCAGGACTTTCTATATTTGTAACCATTTTCTGCTTTAACAATGACATGAGATACTGTTGATATTTGAGCATGTGAAACTGACAGTTTAAAGCTCTTACAGCTAAAGTAGCAGAAGTGTAAACTTTTTTCCCCCATCTGTCCAGAGCTCTGGAATCCCTATCTGAGGGGATTGGATTTTTGGCAGTGGAAGCTTTAACCCCTTTAGGACCCTGAGAAATTGTTTCTGGGTCTGCAGCGGGGTTTTTGTAAAGAAATTTATGAGAGTCAGGGACCCTGTAGTACCTGTCTGGCTTGACTGGTGCAGGGGGTAAAGAATCTGGAGACGGACTGGATTCAGAAAAAACATCATCTACAATATCAAGCACAGGGGGGATAGCCAGGGGTCTGTGCTGAGGTAATAAAAGGAAATCTCTGAGCCTTTTCTTAGATTCTGAGTAATCCTGGCTCTTCCAGTGGAAATGCTCCCTCATGGTGTGCAGGGTTTCCCCAAAAGAATAATCCTCAGGCGGTGAGGCTGAAGGAATGGACTCTTCAGCATCAGAATCCTCATAAGGAGGGAGAGAATAGCCCTGATCAGAAGAAGAATCAGAGGAAATGGAAACCTGATCAGAGGAATCATAATCAGTGTCTTGCCTAGGCCTTTTGTCAGGACGGGGATTGGAGCCCCTGATTAAAGTAATAAGGTCTTTGGCCATTTTAAGCATCTGTTTCTTTGGCATGGATGACTGTTCTGGAGAATGCTGCACTTGTTTCCGTGTCTTTAATGGTGTTTTTGACTTTGCCTTTGCTGCTGTAGAAACCTTAATTGTAAGCTGTGAAGGTCTGAAAACACCCTCAGAAGCCTGTACCTGCTCAGCGGCTCCGGGCCCATCTGAGGGTATAGTTTCCGTAGGCCCAATACCTTGAATTTCCACAGGCCTTGGTGTCTCCACGTGGCTGTCAGTTACGGCTTGTGGCTCTGAGGTAGTGGGTGTCAGGGGCTGCGAAAGCGCCTCACTGAGAACCGGCGAACCGGCGACTGGCCTGGAAGAGGCTTCATCGTCGGTTTTGGACCTCGGATGCCTGTCTTTTTCTTTGTCTTTGCATTTTTTATACATTCCGGTCGTCGGTTGTTCCGATGGCATTATATAATTAAATCTTCGTCCAAAATAATGAAAAGGCAAAATCAAACAGACGTTTAATAGTGCGTTTAATGAATCTAGCACAAAACCGACAACTGGTAACATTATGGTCAGGGCCTAGGCAAGGAATACAGTAAGAGTGAAAGTCCTTATGAGGTATTTGCTTCCCACAAGAAATACAATTAACTTTTACTGACATCGGTCTGGAGCAAGAAAAAGTTTCTCCAATGGGGTACTTAGCTTAAAGTTTCTCCAATGGGGTACTTAGCTTTATTTAAGACTTCAGTTCTGAAATTCCATTTTGAAAATCTCAGGAGTCGGCCGACCGGCACTTGCGAACTGCTTCTGCTTCGGGCACCGCGCGACAAGAAAGACTGAAGAAAATGGCGTCGGTTGCAACTTTTATACCCCTGGCGCACTGGCGTCAGGGAAGAGGCGACAGCAACCGACGCCGGACCAAGACTTTGGAACTCGGGCCGACTGTGGGTCGCCTGCCAGCAGGATAACCTAACTGTAATGACTGCAACAGTGAAACATGATGAACATCAACTAATATAACCCAGATAGCGATTGTTAGCCTTCCTTTTTTTTGCAGTCATATAACAAGGTTATATTTCCCAACTCAACTATTTGCATACCAGCAACTTTATTTTATTTATTTAACATTTGTTTACCGGAAAAGTCCAACTTGGAACAAAGCCAATTTTCAGTGGAGGCCCAGGGAGAAATGCTCTAGACACGTCTTTGTAATCTTAATCTTAAACTAAACAGCCTCACAGTCTCTTTGCCACTTATCTAGTACCTCTTCCAGATGCCTAATTCTATTTTGCAGAATTTCTTTATTAAGCTGTTCTTTCTAATACATACTTTTTTAATATTCACTTAAATATCTGCCCAAAACTATGTAAACCATTTTTTTAAATATCTTAGCGCCGGTTTCTTGAGATATAACATGTTTAACCACTGATGTTGTTGCAATTTATATTGCTTAGATCACAGAGTTCTACCACAACAGAATGATCTAAATAGGCTGCTGACAAAAAAACACACCCTCCTAAGCAGGTAATTTAGCTTTAGTAGGAAATCATTAACATAGCCAATGGTAGGTGCAAAAATGGTGTATTCCTTAACTTCTGGATTAATTCTTTACCATGGACCAGTCACGAAAATGTTACCAAATTTTCCCACCTTTGCTCTACAACTAGCTGACTTGAATTGCCAAGTTGAATTTTTGTCAAATTCGAGTCACAGCACAACAGTGAGGTCCCCTCCAAAGATGACACTAATATGATGACCTCCCACCCCCCTCAGTTCCACCAAGGATTTGTCTGATTGGTCAAAACTATTGTCTTACTGGTGTCTGCACCATAAAAGTTTCTGACCAAAAATTTACCCCTGCCTGGCTTAATTTGTATAATACCCAATGTCCCTTCTTATACACCATACTCTCTAGTTTTACGAACCTAACACATAAGTTATGTACTTACGGAAATGTTAAATTCAGCTGGTATCTGTCTGGACACGAGAACTGATGGACTCATTACCTTAGCAATGCTTCTTCATGGCAACAATAAACTCCTCCAAAATCAAGCTTCCCTCATACCATTATCTGTTGCTCTCTTCTGACTTTCAACAGTGAGTGGCACGGGCATGCACATATCTATTTAATACACAGGATAAATATTAGGACATAAATCCTTAACCAGAGAGAAAACCCTGACAGCCAAAAATCAGGTGTCTGGTGATTCTCAGGATATGACAACTTGGAGGGGAGTTAAGTGGATGGGTTGTACCAGTCAAATCTAATATTCTGGTGCGTGCGCGCGCACGCACACACACACATTTATGCTGGTCCTGTCCAGGCATTGGAACTGATGGACAGAATCCCCAAGCAGATGTTGGAAATCCACAGAAAATAACCCTTTAAGAATGGAGGACCTAAAGGAGGTCTGAGCTCTAGACAAAATATCCAAACTATAGAGTTTGACAGAGGTATACAAGGAAGATCATGTAGCAGCAGCATAAATGTCTACTAATGGAAAACTTCCAAAGAAAACGGTGGACATAGCTTGAGCACTTTTGGTGAAAATGGTAAGATCTATTGCTGGAAGAAAAACATTACATAATACAATCAGACATTCATTGAGACAGTGTGATCTTAGTAACTCTGAGAGCTTTTGAGAGGATTGTGAAATAACAGCTGGTCATCTCTAATGAAATATTTTGTTTTCTGAAGGCAAAATCAAGGCTATCTGTGTATGTCTAAACAATGAAGCAAAAATCACCCTGTATTCAAATGGTTTGAGAATAGAATTGTGAGATGGAGAGAGAGGTTATAATGTAACTGTATGGCAACTTTAGGCATAAATGATGGGTTAGCCCCCCGGTTACATTGTCTTCATGAAAAATGACAAGGAAATCTAGACAATAAGGCCTATAGTTCTGAAACTCCTCTTGCTGAGGAAATGGCTGCCAAGACAGGAATGCAAAGTCGAAATGTCATTGGAGCCAACAGGTTCAATGGGAAAAACAACAAGCTTCTCCAGAAAAAAATAGATCTCATGGGGATCAGGGTGAGATAAAGGTGGTCTGTAATAAAAAGTAAAATAAAAAAAAAACCTCAGGACTGTTTTGCAGAGCCTGTGAGAGCTTATGGATGAAGAAGAAAAACCTTGGTGATATAAGCAGATATGTGCAGTTTAACAGAGGAGTAACTAGCCCCTGCTTTTAATAGCTCTACTAGAAAAGCCAGTGCTTGGGATATAGAGCTTGAAAGGGGATCTATGTAGTGTTCAACAGGCCTCATAGAGAAGCTCATCTACTTTCTTCGGTACAACATTCCTTGGAGAGGGCCACTGACAGGCTGTAAAGCAAACAATTTCAGATGCGAGATATAGGGCCCTGGCCAATACTGGAATCTGAGAAACGATGCAGTTAACTTCAGTGAGTGGATGTCCTTGTGAGGCTTCCCACAGAGGTGAGAAAACAGAACATGGTGCTGAGGAAGAAGAGGGGCCTTCTTTTTAGATGAGGCCACAGCAAAAATAACCAAATCTGGTGAGGCAAGACTAGGGCTACCTGAATGACCTCAACTCTGCACATCTTAGCTTTCTGTCAAAACTTGGGAATGAGTGGAAATGGGAAAAATACATGCAGGAGCTTTGCGGACCAAATGCGCAACAATGCGCTTCTTGGTGGATGATGTTGAAAAACTGGTCACATTTATTGTTTAATGGTGAAGCAAAGAATTGCAACAAAGCTTCCCATATTTTTTTAGAAGATCATGAGTGCTACACAACTGTTGAAAAAACATTTGTATGGGAGCAAGATCTGCCTGCAATCAAACTGGAAGCTCCTGGGATATGTGTTGCTGTGAGAATGTGATATGATTTTATGGCCCATTTACAAATCCTCGTAGCTTCTATACATAGGGGGTAAGATCATGTTCCACCTCGCTTGTTTACGTCTCATATCACTGCCATGCTGACTGAGTTAATGGACAGTGTACCGGGGGGGCAAGTCTTGAAGTGGCCATGGCACTAGGTGGACTGCTTTCATCTCCAAGACAATGATATGCAATTTGGTCTCTTGTGAATAATATATCCCTTGAACTGTCCTGTTTAGATAATGCCCCTCACCCATTAAGGATGCACCCATTGTGGCAGTGGGTGCAGACTGGATGAAAGGATTTCCTAAACTGAAATTCTCCAGGTTTGAAGACAAAAGCAAGTCTCTCAGGCAAACTTCTGAAAGCTTTATGGTTTGCGTCAGTGGTTGTACTGCTAGAGTCCACTGTAGAGCTCTCTTGGTGAACATGGTGTAGAGCACTTCTGAACAGGAACTGCCATGAGACCTAGTATCTTGATAACTGCAGCTATATCAGGTGTCTGCTTGTGTCATAGTTCAAACAGTGATATAACTATGGTGGAGATTTACTGTATCTGACTGGCAACAGAAAAATGTCAGGGACTGGGTTGGATTCCAGTTGTGGTCTTGCAGGAATGGCCGAGACCCTAATGACAGACATAGAAGCAGCAAAAAATGCCTTGCTGTAATACGTTTTTCCATAGTAGGTGCAACAATTAGAGAGACATCTTAATAAGGAAATATCTTTGTCCTTAACACATGCACAAGAACTAAAACTGAAGCCATGCATTTGGTGAATACCAAAGGGGTTGTGGTGAGACTGAATGTCAAGGATATGAACTTGTAATGACTGGTTCTCACTTGAAAGCATAAGAATCTCTTTGATGGCTTTGCTATTTTTATGTGTAGGTAACTATCCTGGGGATGCAAAGGAGATATCCAGTATTTTGGCTGTAAGCACGGTAGGATAAAATGCACTGTGATCATCTGGAATGGCTCTTCCTTCATGTACTGCTTCAGATGGCTGAGGTCCTGCATTTTCCTGGGCACCAAGAAGAACTGAGAATAAAATCCAGATCCTCTTTGGTCTGGTGGGACCTCATGGTTGGCTCTTTTCAATAGGAGATTGTGCACCTCCTGTCGGGTTACCCTCCTCTAATGATATGTACTAAGGGTGGATGTTTGGTCAGTTTTAAAAATGGTATAAAATAGCCTCTGGATAATATTTTCCCTGATCCAGTTCCCCTGCATGACTGGTCACTATGGAGAGATGCAAAGAAAGGCATCCCCTGAATACCTCCAGATTGGGACAGTCAGGCAAACATTTAGAGTTCTTATTACCAGAACTTTGGAAAGGATCATCTGAACCCTTTACTGGTGTGGTCCACCTCCATCTCTTGGTGATGGATAGAAGAGAAATTCCCACTACCATGGGATCCTCTGCCATATTGATGCTTAGGTTGGGACTGCTGGCATTCATACAACCATACCTTTTATTAACTTTTCTGATTCCTTTCAAAAGACCTCTGAGGGGGTCCAAAACTTAACCCCCAACAGCAGTGAGCATCTTGTCCTCTTGCTCACATTACAACAGTTTGACCTTAACCTAGTTCCCATATGAAGACGTTCAGTCAAAAGGATTACTCGCAATGTCTGAGCCAGCCAATCTTGTTGTCTCATCTGCTGCATTATGTGGTACACAAACGGACAGTGAGGAAACAGAATGAATAGCTGCCACCTAGGCCTTTAGCTCTGTCTACACAGCACATGTAGACAGCAACTTCAGGGTTTCCACAGCCTTGTCAGTTAGGTACCTGGGAAATCTTAAAATATACTCCAAGTAGTTCATCAATCTAACAGAAAAGGTACTTGATGCATACACTTGCTTTCAATGTCTAGCCATCATCTGGGACTCTCTAGTAGGAGGAAGGCTAACCTAAGCACTCTCTGAGACCTTGCATTTGTTGGCTACTGCCTCCACTATGGAATTATCAAGGGAACTCTTACTCCAGTTTTGTATATCCTTGGTGGTTCATAACACTATCAAGTTTATTCAAAATGGGCTCCACTATGTTTGGCTCACTCCATGCCTTGGAGTAAACTATATCGATCAGCTTCTCTGGGGATTGCAATACACAAGCTGCTGTGGGGAGGACCTATAAACCTCTTATAAGATCTCTTCTGTTGGGAAGGTTGGGTCAAAATGCCATGATCCCCTCTTTCTCATCATTTGTGGGACCTCATCAAACGTGGTGTTTTTGTCAGGGGGGAGACAGAGCCTCTGACATGGAGTCCAAGTGATTACTCTTGCACTGCCTCTTCCTAGGAGGCCTCGGACAGGACTCATCTGAGCTATCCTGAGGACAAAGCATCCTAGACATCAACAATCCATGCCTATAATGTCCTCTGTCCTGTGAGGGTAAGACAGACTAGTGGCTTAAAATATCTTCCTCAGCAATGTCTCTAATTATGGTGCCTGCCAAAAAAACAATTACTAGAAAATGGAAATCAACATCTAAACCACCTAACTCAGAAGTAGTGAATATAGTAACAGAAATAACAACTAGAACTGAGATCTTTAGAAAAAGATAGGCGCAAACTACAGAGGAAAAAATGGGAATTGTGGGAACAATACATACAGGGGTGGAAGGAGGTTTAAAAGAAGGCAAGACTTAAATGAGCTATGTAATGTTTGACTGAAAATGGCTGGGTAGACTATTAAGTGATGTATAATGCTTGCAGATGGGAGTGTGCCAGTATGGTCTGTGATGTAAAATGCTTGCAACTAGGACTGTGCCAGTGTGGTTTGTTTTCATTTACATAATAGTAAGATTGCTCAAGTCGTGAGTGATGGTTTAATAAAGATGTTTCTTGATTAAAAAAAGGGGTAAGAATTGAACAATTTATGTAACATTGCTTAGGTTATATGATATATAGCAATATATGTGAAACTTTTAGTTATGTACTTACCATAACTTTAGATGTATGGGATCCATCTCGCCTACATTCAATACATATGGGTTCGGAGCCGATCCTCGGCTCCGACTCGGCACCGAATACAATAGAACGCAGTCTCTTATTGGCTGAGCTATTCTATATCCCAGGATGCACCACCACTAGTTCCCCAGATCTTGTTTGTCCGCACTCATAGACACAGAGACATACCATTAGAATAACATACTCAGGTCTTTCAAGAGAGGAAAGATTGGATTTCGAATCGACCGGTCTCTCCTGATCTATGAGGCAGGGGGATGGAGGGTGGGTTATTAGGAATGTAGGCGAGATGGATCCCATACATCTAAAGTTATGGTAAGTACATAACTAAAAGATGTAATGTGATCCTATCTCGCCTACATTCAATACATATGGGACAGCGTCCCTAGCACCTTATTCCTGGGAGGCTCACTGGAAAACACTCCTGAGAACTGTGGAACCGAAGGAAGCTCGACCCCTGGATGCCACATCCGATTTGTAGTGAGAAATGAAAGTATGTGAGGAGGTCCACGTGGCAGCCGCACAAATGTCATCAATAGAAAGTTTAGAATGAAATGCTGCTGAGGTAGCCATAGCTCTAGTAGAATGAGCTTTAATCGGAGCTATGAGTTTTCTATTCGAGGATGCATAAATATGAGTAATGCAGTCCCTGATCCATTTAGCAATAGTGATTTTAGTGACCGCATTACCTAACCTGTTATCGGAGAAGGACAGAAAAAGCTGGTCTGACTTTCTGGTTTTTTGCGTCCTGTCCAAATAAAAACGCAATTGTCTATGGACGTCCAAGCAGTGAAAGACGTATTCAGACCTATCTGAAAATTTGGGAAAGAAGACAGGTAGTTCTAGTGACTGTCGAAGAGCCAGTTTAGAGCAAACCTTTGGAACAAAGGATGGATTTGGTCTGAGGGACACTCTGTCTTTGTGAAAAACCAAGTATGGTGGGTTAATACACAAAGCCTGGAGCTCTGAAACTCTTCTAGCTGAAGTGATGGCGACTAAGAGGGCAGTTTTCCAAGAAAGGAACTTTAATTCACAGGTAGCTGCTGGCTCAAAAGGGGACGAAGTCAAAGCCCCTAGCACTACGTTAAGGTCCCATGGCGGTGCCAGATGAACAGTAGGGGGACGTAACAGCCAAGCTCCTTTAATGAAAGCCTTACATAACTTGTTGCTCATTAAGGAAGGATTAATACATTCATGAAAGTTAGAGATAGCTGCCAATTGTACTTTAATGGTGGACACCGAAGACCCTTGGTTAAATAGAGTGGCTAAAAACTTTAGCACCTCCGATACGGAAGCTGTCACTGGATCCACTCCTGGGATTGGGCCCAGATGGCAAACCTCTTCCACTTATCAGTATATATTTTCTTGGTAGAAGCCTTGTGAGCCGAGGATAAAATGTGCATGACTTCTGGGGCTAAGGAATGGTTTCTCACTACGGTTGGAAGAGGAGTAACCAGGCTGCTAGCCTGAGTGTAGGGAGGGACTGGTGGAGTCGTCCCGACTGATGAGTCAAGAGGTCCGGAAGCTGATCCAGGAACCAAGGACCGTCTAACGCATATTTGCGTAGAAAGGGGAACCAGGTTTGCCGAGGCCAGAACGGGGCGATTAATATCATCTTGCTGTTTAGACGAATCGCCTTCTGAATCACCTTCGGGAGAAGGGGGATAGGTGGAAAGGCATACAGCAGGCCGGAGGGCCAATCGTGGACTAGAGCGTCCTTGGGTGTCACCCCCGCAGCAGGAGTCAGGGTGAAGAAATGTGGACATTTCGCATTGAGGGGACTCGCGAAAAGATCGAAACAAGGGATTCCCCACTTCGAGAAGATCTGTGAGGCTATCTTGTCGTTTAGAGACCACTCGTGAGGAGAGAGAATAGTTCTGCTCAACCTGTCGGCTATCACGTTGGACTTCCCCGGAATGTGCGTTGCCAGTAGGTAGCATTTGGTAGCAATCGCCCACTCCCATACTCTCATGGCCTCCCTGCAAAGAGGGTAGGACCTGGTTCCTCCTTGTTTGTTCAAGTACCAGACAACCGACATGTTGTCGGACTGGATGGCAATCACGGCTTGGGGAAGGTGGTCATGTAGAGCTTGTAATGCTAATAGCACCGCCCTCATCTCCAGAACGTTGATGTGAAGAACAGACTCGTCCGAGCCACGTGCCTTGGACCGACCTGCCCAGACAATGCCCCCCCCACCCTGTCCGGGAGGCGTCCGTAGTCAGCGTGGCGACGGGGAGTGGGGGAACAAAGGGTTGACCCGGATTGAGGTTGGCGGTTACCAGCCACCAACGAAGGTCCTGCTTGCATTTGTCTGTAATCAGTATTTGGTGGTTGAGGGAGATCCTGGTAAGACCACTGAACTGACAAAAGCCACTGTAGAATCCTCATGTGCAGCCTTGCAAAGGGAACCATGAGAATGGCGGCCGCCATGGAGCCTAGTAGTTGCAACACCATCCTTGCTGGGGCCCAACGTCTTTTGAGTAGAGTCCGGACCTGATTTTGAAGAGTCTCTATTCTTTCTGCGGGAAGGAAGACCCGCATTCGTCTTGTATCTATTTCTGCTCCAATGAACAGAATACGCTGAGATGGCTGCAGCACTGATTTTGACCAATTGAAGGTAATCCCTAAGGAACTGCCCAATTTGATAGTGGCTGTTAGATTCTCTAAAAGTAGATGCTCGGAGGTGGCAGTTAGGAGCCAGTCGTCTAGGTACGGAAACAGCTGGAATCCTAAACTCCTCAAGTGAGCAGTCACTACTGCCAAACATTTGGTGAACACTCTGGGGGCTGAAGTGAGACCAAAGGGCAGAGCTCGAAACTGGAAATGACTGTCTCCCAGGCTGAAGCGTAAGTGTCTTCTGGACGCCCAGTTTATTAATATGTGGTAGTAAGCGTCCTTGAGATCTATGGAGCACATCCAAACACCTTCTTCCAACAATGGAAGAATGGATTGTAAGGTGACCATCCGAAATTTGGACTTTTTTACGAATCGGTTGAATTTGCTGAGATCCAAGATGGGTCTCCAGTCCCCGGTCTTTTTTGGCACCAAAAAGAACCTTGAGTAAGTCCCTGATCCGGCTTGGTCTGCGGGGACAGGTTGGATGACTCCTTTTCGCAGCAGTTTTGACACCTCGTAGGCTGCTAGAACCCGCTGACTGGGTGGAGGGTGCGGGATCCTTCGGGTTGGTGGGGGATGGTGATCTAAGGGAATGGTGTATCCTCCGGCAATTATTCGAAGCACCCATTGGTCCTGAGTAATCTGTCTCCAGGCTTCTAGGTGCTCCGAAAAACGACCCCCGACTGGCTCCGGAGCTGCACAGTCGGGCACTCCTTCAGGGATGTTGGAAGGAGGGAGAGCCACGAAAGGACTCGCGGTCTCCAGTGTTGCGAGGGCCTCCGCCTCTGGGATGGCGTCTTCCAGAAAAATTTCCCCTTCCTCTGCCTCTAGAAGGGGAGTCGTTCTGCTGTGGCGAGTAAGGCTTCTGAGATTTTCGAAACCACATCTTCCCACCCCTTCGAGCCTTGGGATAAGGCCTGAAGGGAGTGGAAAACCGGGCTCCGACAGCAGTCAAAGTCTTACCCTCTTGCTCACAGCGAATCAAGGTGTCCTTTACCTTGGGTCCAAACAATGAGGACCCATCAAAGGGAGCGTCGGCAAAGGAAGACTTGAAAGCCTCCGCAAAGTGACACAGGCGAAGCCAGGCTTGTCTTCGTAAAGCAACTCCTGTACCCGCTCTACTCGCTCCTTCAGCAGCATAAGATATGAGCCTCATGGAGGAGTTAGATAAAGAAGAAAGGGTAGATAACTGAGCGCCAACCGACTGGGCTAACTGCTCAGGTAAATTACCCGAGAGGGAGTCTGACAGCTCCTTGACCAGATCCCTCTGCAGTCTAGTAAAATGTGCCAAATAATTCAGGGACCTTAACGTAAAGGCCGCTGAAGTCAGGGTACGCTTGCCGTACCGATCCATGCTCCTAGACTCTTTATTAGGAGGATGGACGGACGTCGAAGCCTCTGCTACATCTTGCTGGGTAGCAGATGCCACCACCATAGCATCTACTGCCACGCCCTTGGATAAAAATTCTTTGTCCGGTGGGGCCGAAAGGAACTTGTTGGGGCGAGCAGGCACCGGTTCCACAGAATCCGGGTGTTCCCACACCCTTCGAGAGATCAAATCCAGAAGCTCATCGAAGGGTGGAGACACCCAGGAGGCGGAGGGCTGAGCACCAAAGGCCTTGAGGAATACCGACTCCTCAGCAGAAGGGGATTTGGACTGCCAGTCGCCTCGTTGTTTGAGGATTTCTAATATGTCCGCGAAGGAGACATCATCCGAGGACGACTTTGGGGAACCTTCCGCATCATCGAGGTCGGTATCCGATGTAAGAGACTCATCAGGGGAGTCAACGTGTTTCCTCTTACACAATTTCTTTCTGGGGGGTTCCTCCGAAAGCACGTCGGAGGAACCCCCAGGAAGAAGGGAACCACCCGTGGGGGTATCTTCAGGCCTAGGGGCTCCGCTGTGAGACAGGGGAACTCCGGAAGCACCAGTTTCCAAATCCATGGAAGGTGGTGGTGAAAAAGTCGAAGTAGCCACAGAAGATTTGGCTAAGGCACTCCTCATAGCATCAAAAGCCGGACCCCCAGAATCCTGGGAAGGTCCAACCCTCGAGGCTACAACGGACGTAGGAGCCCCTGCAGCCGACGCACCGAGAGGGAGGCTAGGAACCGAAAGAATCGGGCCCGAAGCACCCCCCCCGGGGCCGACAGAGGAGGTCCCCGTTCCGAACCCCGACCCAAGAGACGGGGTAGAAGTAAGAGTCGGAGCCGACTCAATTACTTCGACCTGATCCACCAGCACCGACTCCAACGGCGCCGAGGCTGTTGGAGGAGGAATCGACAACGTAGGATGGGCAGTCGGCTCCAGTACCAACTGGGTCGGAGCCGACATCAATTTGGTGAAGACTGGAGACTGGAAAAGCTTCTGTAGTACCCTGTCTATGTCCGAATCGGACATCCTCGAAGATCGGGACGAAACCGATCGGGTCCGAGAAGACTTCTCCATCGGCTCCGATAGACAAGGGGACCGGCTCCGTAAAGGTTCCATAACTATCGGCGCCGAGGAAGCTTCCATCACTACTTCAACTTCTCTCGGAGCCGATAAGGGCTTCGGCGCCGAGGGGGAAGTGTCTGAGCATGTAACCCTTATCGGCTCCGAAGACAATGGAGCCGATGAAGGTGACACACCTCTCGATGCTCGAGCTCTCGGCTCCGAAACTGAAGGAGTCGAGGCAGGAGACATCGAGGCAGACCGTTCCACCCTCGGCTCCGAAGTCCGTGGAGCCGAAGGAGAAGCCTGCCTAGATTTTTTTGTTGTCGGTTCCGACGGACTGGTCGGAGCCGACAATTTCTTTTTCCTTTGGGAAGTTGGAGAGCCAGAAGTTAAAGCTTCCTCAAAGGATGGGGCAATCAGCCCTTTCAAGATTAATTTGTTTTTCCTCTCTTGGAGGACTCGAGAGGAAAAAGCGTGACATACACTGCAGGACTCTTGAAGATGTTTAGGCCCTAAACAGTACACACATAGCGCGTGATCATCTATTATCGACATTTTATACCCGCACTTAGTGCATTTTTTGAATCCTGAAGGCCTATGTTCTTTAGACATTGTGACTTCACCAAAAATTAAATTGACAGGAAAAAACGACCACAGCAATAAATGACACAAATTTCACAGGGCTAGGCCCCTCTAATTTAAACGGAACCTCCTGTCGACAAACAGACACAATCACCACAGATTACCTCAAAAAAGTCACAAGAAAAACTTTCACACACAATAAAAATACAACAGTATCACAACAGTAGCTGTTAAAACAGCTTTTGGGGAAAAGAGAGAATTTTCAGACAAAAAGTTTTATCTGACTAAAAATACTTAGCTCAGCCAAGTCCGAGACCACGTCTATGCTCTTGAGCGGCAAACGAGATATGGGGAACTAGTGGTGGTGCATCCTGGGATATAGAATAGCTCAGCCAATAAGAGACTGCGTTCTATTGTATTCGGTGCCGAGTCGGAGCCGAGGATCGGCTCCGAACCCATATGTATTGAATGTAGGCGAGATAGGATCACATTACATCATAATGTTTGTTAATTTCAACTTGTTAATACAGTTTGATTACTTTTACATAAATGTAAATGTGCCCATGCCACAAGTGATAATTCAATAAATGTGTTTAAAAACAGACTAATTAAGTCAACCAAAGCTAAATTTGAGGTAAAGATAGCCTTCTTGGCAAAAGACAACCAGGCTTTCTTTTGCTATGCGCAAAACCTGAAAGGCAGTGCCAAGCAGTGTGCAGAACTGATTGTAAATGCAGCCACCTACATGGAACCAGAAGATGCAACAAGTCTGCTGGCCAACAAATTCAGCTCTACATTTATTCCCCTCTCCCCTAGCTGCCCCCCCAAAGAAATACCATCAACCAAACCCCGTCCCAAATATCACGAAGGAGCAGGTCCTAGCATATGATCTCCAAGTCCAAAAACATAGCATCAATAGGTCCTGATAATATCCCAGGATGCCTCAAAAATAACTGAAATATGACCTATCAGGACCACTGGAGTCACTGTTTAAACAACCTCCAGACAGGCTTTGTGCCAGGCAAATGGAGGACTGCTACGGTCATCCCTCAGCACAAGGGTGAGCCATCAAAGGACCCCAGGAACTACACACCCATAAGTTTGACTAGTCTCCTATGCAAAGCTATGGAAAGAATTATTGTGGAAGCAGTTAACTAGGGCATAGAAAACCTTCAAAGAGAGGACCCAACCCAGTCTGGTTTTGACAATGGCAGATCATGCCTACTTAACCTCGTTGCTTTCTTTCAGACAGTCACCAAGGCAATGGATGAGGGGAAAACTGTGAATACTGCCTAACATAACCTGCCTAAAGCATTTGACATAATAGCACCACTTGGGCATTGCAAACAAACTCATGGATACAGTCACAGAACTCTATGTTATACTCCCGATAGTCATCTGGCTCTCAAAAAGGATCCAGGAAATTAGGATAGGGAAGACCACTTCCACAAAGAGGCAGGTTACTAGTGGATTCCCTCAGGGGTCTGTGCTGGGTCTGTTCCTTTTTGGCCTCTACTTCTCAGAAGTCAATGCTGATGTCAACAGCCTCTTGCTGTCCAAGTTTGCAGATGATGGCAAACTAGGAGCAGTCACAGAATCCCCCCAAGATACTAACATCCCACAGAAAGGACTAACACTGAAAAATGACTAGTGCCAAAGTCACGGCTTAAAACTGAATGCCAAGAAATGCATATTAGTATGCTTTGGGAAGTCACTTCATTCATAACACAACCCTAACAGCAGAAAAAGAAATCAGGGATTTAGGTACGTATGCATACAGTAACCTGGCTTTCAATCAACATGTGTCTAAAGTAGTAAGGAAATATTTCTATGTACTTCAGCTTATAAGCAAGGGCATGACATCAAGGCCCAAGGAAGTCATCGCTCCATTGTAATTGACCCTCAGCAGGCCCATCACTGAGTATGTTCCTCACAAAAAGAACACAGGGTATAAACAGTATGTCCTATGCAGATTTCCTCACAACCGTATCTCTATACTCTGCTTCCAGGAGACTCTTGAGAGGTGACCTATGCCTGGCAAACAAGGCATCCTGGGATCCCACTTTAATGGGCCTTTTGCATATCCACAAAATAAACAGCATCAGAATATTTGAACTTTGCTTGCAACAGATATGACACTTCAGAGGGCAGGTATGTGTCTCAAGAGAATTCCCCTTCTCTGTAAACAGCTTCCTATCCTTTTTTAGGAGAAACCTGGACCAGTGGAAGGGAAACTGGAAATACGACCCGGTTCCAGCAACTATGTCTCTAATGAATAGAAACAGCCTATAAATTTTGCCAAAACTAACATATACCATTTAAAATAACCTCTAAGGTACATAAACTTGTGGGATACAATTGGAAAGCTTGGCTAGGTTAAGAAAGGCATCAGTGGTTGTGAGCCTAGTATGCACCTATGAACCTATGGTGACAATACTTCTAAAGCTTTTAAGTCCATATCTGTGAGGCTCAGATAACAGAGAGTAGAAATACATTCTAAATTAAAGATCAAGCCATGAGGGAATATGCTTTCCACCTGAAAGAAATTGTGTGGGTGTTAAATGATATCTGTCAAACAGTGTATACTCCTGAATCTTCATTTAACAGTTTGTCCAAATCAGAAAGAAGCAGCTTACTTAAGATCAAGTACTCACGCCATAGATAAAAAGATGACCACATGACACTTATTTCCCCCAGTAAATCTAAAAGAACTTATGAAAATTCAGGCATCTGGAAAATCTTCAAGTATTAACAATATACCAAACAAAGTTTGGGAAGTAAGAGTGATTTGACCCTTAAAGGCTTTGCTGGATGGCCAGGATGTACCTATTTTTTGGTACAAAGCTGTTATAACGGTCAAATTAAAAGAGGGGGAAGAATCCATCTATGCCATCCTCCTCAAAGGTTATATCAGTGCTGAATTATGACTAAAAGGCTTTCATGTCTACCCTAGCTAAAAGAGTGGCCAAAGCTTTGAAATAATTCATACATTTTGATATGTGTGGATTTTAGGGAAGATAAGAGAATCTTAATGTTAACTTAACCAGTCCAACCGATTGTGCCATTGAGCCCCTCGCAGTGTTCACCCAATCTTGCTCCAAGCCCATCTTCTAGGAGCTTCCTAGAATATGGATTGAAATTAAGGCTTCTCCCTTAACCACTCTCTCACTCCTACTTCCATAACACTCACCACCCTTGACCTTTCCACCTCATTTTTCTCTGTCTTCCTCCCATTCAGCCATCTGCCTTCCATCCCTTTCTACTGTTTCACTCTTCCTAGTCTCTTACCTTGGTGGTTTAAACTCTTGTACAAATAAACTTGAAGGCTTTAATAATCAATATATATTTGTAAATACTGTGTGTGTGCAACTATGTTTGAAATTGTTAATGCACTTCTTACTTATTGTACTGTATCATTACTGAAAATTGATTGAAATTATGCCTTCATGGATCACCCCACTACCCCAATTAACAAACTAAAATAAAAAAAAACTCAAGACTCCCATAACTCTAAGGAGCCTTTAACCAGTCTTAGCCTAGATGCAGAAAAAGCATTTGAGAGACAATTACTGTTTCATTTTTTGATATATTCAGCAATTTTAAAAAAAAGATGTTGGAAAATATATATCAAGACTGTGTTGCCCAAGTGAAGTTGTTAGTCTGATCATGTGATGAATTTCATTTATCTAGGGGACTGATGTGGGGAGAATTATTCCAGCATGGCACAGATGAAGACACAGACTTTTTCTTTGATAGGTAATTTAAAACAACAAATTTGTAAAATATTCTAAATAATTTGTTAAAGTCTGGGTCTCACGACGTTTTGCCAACTGGTGGGACAAAGAATAGCTTTCATAAAAAGACAACATTCTGGCGATAGATGAAACAACAGGTCTGAGGCTGTGGGACCAGTTACTATCACTTTAAGAAATCCTTTCCATCTATCCACAACCCCTTTTTCCCATTTCTGCACATGAGGTCAGGGTGTAACTTCAACAGTGACAATCATCTACAGCAAAGGTTTACATCGGGTGGGTTAGCTCTGCCACAGTATTTCTTCCACACCACACACTCACACCTATGGTTAAGGTATCCAATCCACCTACTGCACGTCTTTAGAATGTGGGAGGAAGCCAGAGCACCTGGAGAAAACAGACGTGAATACAGAGAGGACATGCAGACTGTGCACATAGGCACCCCAGCTGAGAACTGAAGCAGGGAACCTGTTGCTGTGAAGCAACAACACAATCTGCTGTGCCACTGTGCCGCTCCTGAATCACAAACAATGACTGATGTTTGAGCTGTTGTGGAAAGTGCTCTATGACCATTTAGGATTTCTTAGTTTATAGCTTTACATAATCTCCATGTCTTTTGCAACTGTTTTATTACAGTCTGTTTTGCTTTAACATTTCTTTTTGTTATTTTCATTTGTCTTTTCTTGGGGTTTTAAAAAAGGTATCGGTTAGAGCAAGTTAGCAAACACTTGCATTGTATTCTTAACTGAAAATGAATTAAGCTCTGAACTTTGGGTGGAGATAACAAGCAGCATTTTTATTTACGGTAAACAGAACAGGAACGGGTTTAACCTGCATGAGCTGCAGGTAAACTTACTCTGTAACCATTTAGATTTCTCCTCATCCTGCCCTTGTTATGCTTTTAAACACAGTGCCTCTTCGTTGTCTGTCCATTGTGCAAATTTGACTTTAGAAGTCCTCAGCCTTATCTCAACTGCTCATACTAGTGAGAACTACACAATCATGTTAAGAAGGCTGTCTCCTTAGACTGACAATACTTCAGTTACCTTCACCTTATTTCTCTGTGTGCACACTGCAAATCCTACAGCATTAACCTCTTTTCCAGCATACTTTTAAAATTCCTAACATGTAGTATGAGATTACTGATAACAGGGGAGCCTGCAAACTGCTTTTCAGCAACCTACTTGGAGTAAGTTGTAGGGATTTGCTCCTGGTAATAGGAACAGTTGAGAGAAATTGATGTCTATCTTTCTTAGAGACCGCTAATCACTGTAGTCTGAGAACTACTTCTAAGGAGACATCTTTTGATTAGTGTTAACCATTTTGCTCGTAAGGCAATAATTCCCAGTCATCTTTGGCTGGGCAGTTTTGATTACTGTTTCAGTGAGTGAATCTTCACTTTAAACTTTGGTGCATTTTTGCAGCTCGGGGCTCTATTGTGCTGAGCTGCTGAACATGTTACCCAATCCAAGTACCACGAGAAGACTAAACCATGCCTACAAACACTCGTGACTGACAGACAGCCAGAGACCAAGTTCTCAGGAAAAAGCTTGGGATTAAGTGCTACAGTATTACTCATGCAGAGAGAGTGAAGGAGCAGAGGGACATTGATTAGTATCTGTGTGCAGCTCTTCTGAGACTAGCACTAATAGTACCCTTGCAGTAGCCAACTAGTGATTCACTACTGTGTCTCATTTCACACAATCCTTGTTTAATTCCTCCAATAAAATGAGTACTGCTACTACAAACATGGACTCATGCTTCTTTCCTTGTCAGTCTGTTAGTTTAGGAGTTTAAAGGCAATGTAGCAACTGCACTACATCTAATAACAACTCATTAGCACTGTACTACTTGGAATGCAAAGAATGCAAACACTTACTTAGTTTGCGGCCTTATTTCTTGAAATACCATGTATATGTAAACCGCAAGACAAAGTTCTACCAACATATGCTGAGGTGGGTAAAAAAAGTTCTTCCTACTACATCTAGTCCCCCCCCCCTTGCAAACCTCGGCCACCCATGTACTTTCACATTTCTTTATTCATACCTTCTGCCACACATACCTTTATTAAGAATCATCAAAATTACAAGTCAGCTTCCCTAAAGCCCACAGGCCTGCAGAGAATGTCAGTGATTCCATAGTTAGGAACATGGGCACTGCTCACTGGACTAGAAAAGTAAATGGTTACAGTATACTGTCTCTCTGGTACTAAGGAAATAATGTTACAAGGGCCCTCAGGAACGTTTACTTCCTAAATGAGTATGACCTTGTGATTTTCCATGTAGGAGTAAATAACCTTAGGTGCTCCACCATGGAGGAGATATAAAGAAATACTACTGAGGTCTCCTTTCATGTTTCTAAGGAACGCAAGTGACTGGTGCTGAGCGGTATTCGACCATCACCAAGAATTATGCCTAAACTCAAAGATAAAATAATTGGCTTTGACAACTGGCTAATTAACTGGTGTCATTCCAAAGGGTCTAGTGTGATTCTGCCTGTGCTAAAATGATTAATAAACCTTTCTGCACTGCCAGAGAAGGGCTGCACCTCTTCTCTCAAGGCATTTGCTTATTGGCTAAAGTTTTTGATGCCTTCATACTGCCTTATTTAGGCAAAGTTCAACTTGTAGACATATGCACTTTTCAAACTCTGAGTCAGACAATATCAAGGTAGTTTTGCTCAATTAATAAACTGCAGCAAGCTTACAATATAACTGCAAAATCTGTAGCAAACTTCCAAACTGAACCCACTACCATGCAGCACTAAAGCGAACAGAGTGGTTGGAACTTCCACACTGCATAATCTTCATACAAATGAAATCAGTCCACATCTTAATTTACAAACCATAAAACAGACCTTCGGTGAACATCTTGCAATAAATGTATAATCTCATTAGAAAATTCAAGTCACACATTCAAAAACTAATTGCCCCATAAAAATCTACAAATAATCATGAGATTTCCTGACTTTCGGCTTCTTTGGAAAAAGAAAATGGAATTACCTTAATAAAAACATTTGAATGCAGGCAAGCTTAAAAAAAAAAAATACTCCACTGTATACTAAAATGTCACCTAACCTGGCATTTAGCAGAAAGGACTTTGGGTAACTGGGAATCGGGTCAAGGCTCCTTAACTGTCTCCTGGACTGCATGCCTAGAAACTACCTAAGAAACTATGAACCTCTAAATGCATATGAAAATGTTCTATTCCAAATTATGTTTCTCTGCATCTCCTAGTCCTGATCCTTCCCTCTAACTTCCATAATCAGCCCCATTTTTTTTACTTTTATTGCTTCTTTTTCCCTAACCCATTATCTCTCTCTCTTCAGTATCTCACTCCTTACCTCCTGAAATCTCTACTTTTTTAATATAAATATTTCAGCCCTGTTTCTCTAACTTATCGTTTCTTTTCTTCATCTGTCACTCCTCAATACCTTATTTTGTATTCCTTAGGCATTACACCCATTCCTAAAACCTGCACATCTCTTTCTCATATATATTTTTAATATACTTCACGTTTGCATGTACTTCTTATAGCATATGCTTAGTAAACCTCATATATGATATGCATCTTAAAATACAATTATTTTATTTTCTTGCTTATTTACCAAATATTTTTAAATATGCTGATATGTATCTAATGTTTTATGCTTGCTATATGTCTCATTGTACGTTTTAACTCCAAGGAACTGATTATATTATGGAGCTCATCTCTCAGGGCCTGTGCTGAAAGTAGGAAATGTTATTTGCCCAGAAAGACTATCCTTGTAAGCAAATGCAAATAAATGAATCAATTAATTAAACAGATAAATTAAATAAAATAAATAAAGGTAGCAAAGATTGAGGTCTTTTTCAACCTTGAAGATGTATAAGCCTGTTTAGTTGTAGAAACTTGATCTGACCTCTCCCTGCTTGCATGGGCCCAGTGTTTACCATGCATTCAGATCCACAGGGAGCTGTGGAAGCATATCTGTATTTGTTAAGAAACCCACTGTTAACATAAAAAATCTTGCATTATACAATACTGGAACTTGTACAAATCCAGGTAACTCTCAAAAAAACTGCCTACCATATCAATGCCAACTATAAGGCCCCCTTCTCTAACTCCTCCGATCATGCTGATTATCAAAGTAACATCAAACAGAATGCACTTACTATGGACAACTTATTACACACTATAAATTGGCATACTTATACAACCAGCAAAAAATATATTCAGAGTCCTCGATTTTATTATTTCTAAATTTCCTTGGTCCAACTGCCCCTTTCTCCACTAGGATGATAAACGTCTGACCTTAGTGTCTGGTAATTAGCACAACAGATTAAGGCAATGACCTGTTAAGCAGATGCTTCCTGTAGTCCAGGGTTTGATTCTCCCAGTCATTTAATCAGACAGTGCTTATTAGTAGTTTAAAAAGTATCCATGTGGATTGATGCTTAATCAGAATAACAAAAACTATCCTTAACAGAGTCTCCACTTCCAGTATTCCAGTAATTCCCCTAATGTCTCTGCCTCTGCCTCTTTAATAAGATCCAACACCAAACAGTAACCTTCTCCCTTGAAGTATACTTTGAATCCTCAAAAAAAATCCTATTTACACACCTTGGCCATAGGCATACCTAGGTTGGGGCCACCTCCAGTTCAAATTGTTAGGTCAGTGATCGGCAAATGCTGATCAAAGTTTTTAGTACATCACCAGTACGTCAGCATTCATGACTGAATACCAATATTGCATCAATCTAAACTGAAGAGTGCAGCTTGCAATTTAGGAAGCATTTTTTTTTTTTTTTGTGGGGGGCCCACAATTCCTAGCTATGGCACTGACCTTGGTAACTACAAATGATGCAATTCTCATGATAATCTAGTACCTGATGCTACTGCATATTCCACTGAATTCTATTACTTTATGAACAAATAAATCAAGCAGTTTGTTCCCATCCAAAAAAAGAATGATAAATTTATGAATAAACCGTACAGTGAAATTCCCATATAAAGAAACTTTACAGTGAAAAAAATGACACTTCAAGCTATATGTAACAGATCCCCACACTCCCAATATAAAAGGCACTTAAAACTAACAAGTAAAACTTTTGACCGCACCACCAAGGAGTACAAAGCCTGGAATCAGTACAGGGGTCCTGCTAGCTCTCTCTCTCTCTCTCTATATATATATATATATATATATATATATATATATATATATATTTATAAGAATAAAGTCTTCTTTAGTTACATTAGAAAACAGAGACATGATGACCATTATTGCACTGAACTCCGGTTATTGTTAGTATCAACTCAAATAAATTCAGTGCTGATTTCATGCTCCCAACCTATCCAGATGTCCCCCACTACCAAATATTCCATCCCTCCCGACTTCATCTTGGACCAGGTTATATCTGCATTACCTAGCAAACAGAAATATTATCTAATAAACAGAAAAACTAGCTCAATGGGAACTGATAATGCCCTTGGGCTGTCTGCTACTAAATTTCAAGGACTTCTTATTGTCACCTCCCTCTTAAACCTCTTCAGTTTAAGTCTCTTCACTGTTTTTTTCTCCGAGTTATAAAGAAGAGTGACATTGGTACCGCAGCCCTATGACAGACCCCAGAAACGCAAGACTTATCAGCTTCAAAATATCATTTGCAAAGTTACAGCTTACATCAACTGTCAAGCTGATAAACCATGACATAGGTGACCTACAAACTGGATTAAAAACATTGATTTATAAAAGGTAGGTTGTGTCTACTAAACCTAGCTAATTCCTTTAAAAGGGTCAGTGAAGTTTTAGAAAAGGGCATGAAGGATTATACTGTTTTCTTTGACCTTTCAAGTCCTTTGATACCATTCCACATGTTGGCATCACATATAAACTCTCCCACCTTAATTTAAACCAGTATGTAGTCTGCTGGTAAGCCAACTGGCTCTCTGACAGAGCCGACTTGGTTAAGGCAGGGAGTACTAGAAGAGTCAGAGCCCACCTGTTTAAGGTAGGGAGTACTAGAAGAGCATCACCAGCACTGCTTAACAAGTCTCTGCCTGGGTTCCTTGTTGTTTGGCAACTACTTCTCAGAAGTGAAAGCAGATGCCAAGGGGCTGTGGCTAAGATTGCTGATGACTGCAAATTAAGTGTAACTGACAAATCTCCTTCAGACACTCAGATACTCCAAGTAAATCTTGGATCACACCAATACCTGGTGCAAAGGTCAAAGGCTCACTCTGAATGCCAAATACTTAAATTTGGGAAAAATCACCACCCATTCTATTACTAGACTACTTGGAGTTCCTCCATAACAGATGCTACTATCCAAGACTGTGGTACCAGTGTGAACAACAATCCTTCTTTTGATCACCATGCCTCAGCTGTGGTTAGTAAGTCCTTTTACCTTGCTCAACTGCTGATTAGGCATTCTTGGTCCTTCTTCCCTTATTACAACTATCTTTGAATAAAATCCCCTTCTGGAATGTACTTCACAAAACATACTGCTCCAGCCTGAAAGATACAAAGGATTCTGGCAAGAACACTTCTGGTTTAAATACTCTAGCTACCCCAGAAAGAATAAAAGCCCCATCATTTTACTCTGCCTCAAATGGACTCCTATGGAGATATTCCTATTTAGTTTTCCTTCTCAGGACCGACGTTCTGTCTGGCATTCACACCAAGACTTCAACCTACATTTCATGATCAACATCACCTGCTGGCACAACAGATTCTTAAGACAATGTAATCCCTGACCTTATAATATACCCCAGCTACACATCAAACAAAGTAACACCCTATCTACTTTTAAAACTAGACCAGAAGAGTGGACTGGAGACTGTATACTAATGTCTGTGATGGGGAATAATCTTATCAGGAGTAACTAATATACTTTCAATAACAAGAGATATTGTGGTTGGACCTCTCATTGGCCTGTCACCTATAAGCTTAGCATGAATTGATGAGTCTACAACAAGGTGCAGTTAGAATATTATGTTTTGTCACAAAATAAGAAGTCCACTAAGTGGTGGACATGTCTTCCAGAGGATCAGCATGACTTACTAAAAATGGCTGCTGAAGTTAGGGTAGAAAGTACTCTCACCAGAGGACTGATTATTTGGGTCTTTAAACTACTACATTCTTCAAAGAAGTGAGTAGCTCATACTCAAAGCAAGCTGGGAAAAACATCTCAACATAGAACTCAGGACAGAGACATGCAGTCAGATTTGTTCCACAGCCATCCTGGTAGTGGCAGTGTCTGCACATATATTTTTATATTGTGGCAACATTGGCAACAATATTTTTGATAGTAAATTATGTTTGCAAGAGATATAATTCAGGACAAATCAAGGGCTGGGCAGGGCCTGTCCAGTGTCACCGACCGTTAATTCAGAGTTGCGGAATGTAATTACTTCTTTGAGATACTGGTTGTAATTACTCCCAGGGCTAAACTTCTATGTATAAGAACTCATCAGAGGCTAATGACTCTTAACTTTCACTTGCTTTTGTTAGTAGGTTTGTTTGCAAAGAATATTACTACAAGCCTCTGACATAAGGGAGCACAAATCCTTGCTAGCTGAAATGGCAGATGACACAGAAAGGATGGTAACTTTACAAGGTAAACATTAAAAAAAAAGTGGTACTCACGGATCCAGTATCTGGATCGAGAATCCTGATGGTTGGTTATTAAAATAGAATCTGGGTTATGAAAATGTTAAGAGGATTGGGTGGTGCCCCCTTCCCCCCAACTTGTATCTTTGCCTTGATCTTTTCCTTTTCAAGGGATTATAATTGCTGAACAGTGTTATCAATGACCAAGAGGCTTGATTATTACACAAGTACATTATGAATGTTACAGAAACCAAACAGCATGAAGTATTGAATTCTAAATGTTAATTTCTGATTAACTAAACTATCTTGTGTGGATTATAAGCATTAATTTTCATATGTCTCCTGGACTTCTGCAAATAAATAGCAGAAAAGCAGTATCACTATAAAAAAACATAAAAATGTATCCAAACCAGGTAATTATCACACTGGTATTGACATCATTTGGAAAGAGCTTACTTACCTATGATCAAATATTTCTTGAAGCAAAAAAAAAAAACGGAAATTGGTGTGTTCTGCTAACAGCTTCTGAGTGGAGAAACTCAACTTCGCTTTGAGAACATCCAAAGATCTGATAGGTTGAAAGGGCAGACGACTGCCAGTGACTAATTCACAAAGGCAATAAATTTTACTGCACATTGATGTTTATTATGAACATTTTGAAAAATACCTTGACAATATAGTTCTAAAAAATATTTTCTTACCTTTAGGTTAAAGCCAAATTTCCCATCCTTGTCTGGTGTAATACGTATCAAAAGTAAATCTCGATCACCAGCTAAATTCTGTGAAGGTAAAAGTATAGTCTATCAGAAACCACAAATGTCACTTAATAAATAAACGAATCTGGACAGGACCGACAAGTGATCTAAAAAACTCTACTAAGGAAGAGAATGTACTAAAAAAAATATGGAACAAATGGACAAAATGTGGAACACTTTTTAACGGCTTCAACCAAGAAGCTTACAGCATGTTTAAAGCATGTTACCTTATACTTAAATAAGGTTCTGTTTATGAATTAATGATTCAGCGGTATTTACCATAGATACTGGAGTAAAACATCTTAAGAATTAATTTGTGGCAGACCCTTTCATTGAAGAAGAGTGTGGTACATGGAATTTGTAAGTCTCAAACTGAAATTCATTCTTCACAATAAAGTACAGTTGACAGTTATCCTGATATGCAATTACATTTTACTGCAGTTCATTCCAGGTTCTACTTAACCTCTCTAAAGAATATATACATATATATATATATATGTATATATATATATATATATATATATATATATATATATATATATATATTTAAAAAATCTGATTTGAACTGACCACCTTTCACTGTTACTAATGCCTCCAACATCCTTATTTTATGTTCCATCTTTTTCTGTCAAGTGTACATATCTTCTGCCTTTCTTCATAATTTTTGTCCCCCAACCCTGGTCATTTCTATGGCCCCTCTCTGCTCTCCATCTATTTTGTGTAGACATTTCTTTGATAGCTATTTTCATTCATTTGCAAAGGTCAGTGATGGATGCCAGCATAGGTCAGACAGCATATGGCATGTGGATTCCTTATATAAATAGTACCAGCATTTCTCCCTTCAGTTACTCAAGGCAAATTGACCTCTAGAGAGACTGCATGCTTGTGGCAGACAAACTCTGTAGGTGCACACCTAAACAACTCTAAAGATTAAGAAGAAAACTAAAATTGCAAAGATGTTTCTCAAAGCACACTTAAGTAGCACAAACAAACTAATAAGCACCTTCCAGGAATCCCTCAGCAGTAGCAGGAAGAAGGAAAGGTAGATTTACTACAGGTAGATAACATCTCCTGGAGGATCTACTATGACGCTCAGGCCCTCACACAACTGTGTTACCTTACTATGAGGAGGGGCATTGGAGCAGTAAATACTAGGCTACCCAAGGGAGGTGGACAGTTAAAGGACTCCCTGTTGCTTACCTGTACCTAAACGTGCCCTAAACACATACTGTTTAGCTAGAGTCTTCACTGTGTAAAACCTTAAACCTCCTGTAGTGGAGGCCCATGGGATATATGCTAATAACCCCTTAAGGACATACCAGTGTTTCAGCTACATGGCTTCTAAACGCCCATGGGATTTTACTTTTCAACTCTTTATGGGTATATTCAGGCCTATAAAGCCTAACCCAAGTAGCTGTAGACATGCATTTCTTGACCTTTTGTTGACCTCAGTCATCAGTACAGCTTAAGTGGCTTCTTTGTCTATATTTCACAAGCTCAGAGCTTAAAATCAAGGGGCAGCCACGGTGGTGCAGTGGTTAGCATTGTCGCCTCACAGCAAGAGGTTCTCCGGTTCGATCTTTGGCTGGGGTGCCTTCTGTGCGGAGTCTGCATGTCCTCCCTGTGGTCGCGTGGGTTTCCTCTGGGTGCTCCGGTTTCCTCCCACATCCCAAAGACATGCTGCAGGTGGACTGTACACTCTAAATTGGCCCTAGGTGTGAGTGTGTGTGTGTGTGTGTGTGTGTGTGTGTGTGTGCCTTCTGTGGAAGGCTGGGCGCCGGGCTGGCAACCCGACACTGTAAAACTCCACTGCCAATTATGAGCGGACAGGTGATCCGCTGTGGCGACCTCTAACTGGGAAAAGCCAAAAGAAGAAGAGCTTAAAATCAAGCCTGATGTCTATAACCATTAGAGTGCCGGCAAAATAAATCAAACAACAGTTTCTATCTTGGAAGTTCTGTAAGTAAAGGAATTTTCCCAGATGTATTTTATCAATTAATAGTTTTCTCTTTCCTTGTAGACTACTCTTCATAATCTTTACATAAAATATGTCCAATTAAATCATTTGTTTTATTGTAGTATTTCTTTCATACATGAAGACGTGTAAGGAAACAAAATAAACCATGGAATTAATCAACCCTAAACCTCCATCTTCTACTTTATAACATAAGGCATCTCTTGATCGTATTTATTACCCAAATAAATTAAAAACAGCTGTAATAATCTGTTTTATTCATTTTTTTGGAAAGAGGAATACTACCACAGAAATTTAAACTATACAAAAACCATGACTGCAAAAGATATATTTTGTTTTTAAACGATAATTTTAAAAAGTTTGCCATTTTTGCAGCATACATTTAATGTTTTCAAGATTCGATTACCATTGCTGCTGCACAATTACTTCATTCCAAAATTGTATTTGTAATATAGTTACTTTTTGTTATGAGACTGGTATACATATAAAACTCATTAAGGGACCAAACCTTTGCACTTATCTAGATTATCTAGATTAAAGAACACTAATTGATTAAATATCTGATTGGTCTCTGCAAAGCTTTGTGAAACCACATTGTAGAATTAACCAAAACACATAAATCATCTGCATAAGCTAAACACAAAGGAAGAAATTCTTGACTGATTAGAATCCTGGCATCACACATCTACTTAATTAGCTCTTCTAATATAGCTGACAAAGTTAAAGCAAATGGCCAGCTGGTCAACAGACATTATTGCTTTTTTCCCCCTTTAATCATTATATCTTTCACAAACCACCTACTTATTAATGGAAAAAACAACAAATTACTATAAACACTATAAATAACACATGCAATAGTAAGACAAATATTAAAACTGTGTAGTACAGCCTACATTGCAGTACAAGCAAGAGCATCATAAACCTCCCTGACACCACATCAATAATACACAAGGGAGTTCCATGACTTCTATATTATGTACAGTTTCCTTGATTATTATTAACATACAATGGCCATAAAAAGTTTACACACCCTTGCTAAAATGCCAGGTTTTTGTGATATAAAAAAATGAGAACACAATAAATAATTTCAAAACTTTTCCTACATTTAATGTGACCTATAACTTGTACAATTCAATTGAAAAACAAATATGTTAGGTGAAAAAATATAAAAAATAAAAAAACGTACAATAAGCTGGTTGCATAAGTGTGCACACCCTTAAACTAATACTTTGTTGAAGCACGTATTGATTTAATTACAACATTCAGTCTTCTTGGGTACACACCTGCCCCATCAGTTAAAGAGATTCTGATTAACCCCAATAAAGTTCAGCTGTCCTAGTAGGATTTATTTGACATTTACTCAGTTGCCTGCTACAGCAAAAGCCATGGTTCACATAGAGCTTAAAGAGATCTCATTGTTGAAAGGTATGAGTCAGGAGAAGGGTACAAGCCGAAAGAGATTGGATATACCACGGAACACAGTGAAGACAGTCATCAAAAAGTGGAGAAAATATGGGACAACACTGAAGTTGCAAACAACTGGATGTCCCTCCAAAATTGATGAAAAGATGAGACGAAAACTGGTCAGGGAGGCTGCCAAGAGACCTACAGCAACACTGAAGGAGCTGCAGGAATTTCTGGCAAATACTGGTTGTGTACTACATGTGACAACAATCTCCCATATTCTCCATATGTCTAGGCTATGGGGTAGGGTTGCAAGATGGAAGCCTTTTCTTACACAGAAAAACATCCAACTTGGCTAAAATTTGCAAAACAATACATCAAGTATTCCAAAAGCATGGGGGGAAATGGATTATGGTCTGATGAGACGAAGGATGAACTTTTTGGCCACAATTCCAAAAGGTACATATGACGGAAAAACAACACTTCGAATCACTAAAAGAACACCATCCCCACGGGGAAGCATGGTGGTGGCAGTATCATGCTTTGGGGTTGCTTTCCTTCAGCTGGAACTCGGGTTTTATTCAAGGTGGAGGGAATTAACAACAGTTCCAAATACCAGTCACTTTTGGCCCAAAAACTTCAGGCGTCTGCTAGAAAGCTGAAGATGAAGAGGAATTTCACCTTTCAACATGACAATGACCCCAAGCATACATCCAAATCAACAAAAGAATGGCTTCACCAGAAGAAAATTAAAGTTTTGGAATGGCCCAGGCAGAGCCCAGACCTAAATCCAATAGAAATCTGTGGGGTGACGTGAAGACGGCTGTGCACAAGAGATGCCCTCGCATTATGACAGATTTGGAGTGCTTTTGTAAGGAAGAGTGGGCAAATATTGTCAAGTCAAGATGTGCCATGCTGATACACTCCTACCTAAGAAGACTGAATGCTGTAATTAAATCAAAAGGTGCTTCAACAAAGTATTAGCTTAAGGGTGTGCACACTTATGCAACCAGCGTATTGTAAGCTTTTTATTTTTTATATTTTTTCCCATAGCAGATTTGTTTGTTTTTCAACTGAATTGTACATGTTATAAGTCACATTAAAGGTGGGAAAAGTTTTGAAATGATTTATTGTGGTCTCATTTTTTATATCACAAAAACCTAGCATTTTAACAGGGATGTGTAAACTTTTTATATCCACTGTATCTGTTGTACATTGTCCTTTCACACCAAAAACTCTTGCATGTGGTTAATCGTTAATTAATGTGGTCAGTCTACATTTTAACACCTTATAAAACACTCCTATTCTGTGTTATTGAGGTAACTGGTTTCCAGTTACTGCAGTTATTTGTATCCCCTTTTTAATAAATAAACCTTATAGTTCCCTTGATAAATGGTTTTAACTAAAGATCCATTTTGTAACCATTTACTCAATACTTACAGAAAACTTTTAAGTTGGGGAATATTCCATTACTTTATAAAAGGTATAAGGAAAGACATCAGGGCCAGGAGAGGAATCATCAGGTAAATTACACAATACCCTTTTGAAGTTCTTCTGTTGATTTTACTCAAGTTAGCATTCTCTTCCATAGAAAATGGTGTAACAACCCATGTATGCTGTCAAACAAAACATGGTTTATACAGATCTTCCAAAAATATTCAACTGTACACAAACATTCCTGAGCAGAGGCAACTTCACATGTAGGTCTTAATACTGAATACATCAAATGGTTGTCTTTTTAAATCTTTCTTACTAGAACAAAGGTAACATTTCTTTTCCACTACCTTATGTAATACATCTTAATTTCTATAACATTAAATTCTATCCTTTCTTTACTCAACATATTCAATAACTTCTCAAATGTTTACATGTCATTAAAGTTAGAATCAAACAATGGTTTTCATAAGATTTACACATAGGTTCCTAGGCGTGAACTAGACTAATGGCCCTGGAGCCTTTACAAGCCTAGCCCATAGAAGTGCCCTGGCATTGTGTCGCCTGACATTAGTTCCCAGTGCCTTTATCAAGTACAGCCACTGGAGTGATCCCCAGGGTGAACTTTCTATTACCCACCCACTAATCAAGGCTTCTCTTGAAGAGGGTCAGCGAGGTATTCTGCTTGACATGTATGGGAAGTCTATTCCAAAGCATGGGCCAGTCTCTGGGTGAGGAACCTGACCCTCCAGCATGTTCTGTTGATTGTGGAAATGAGGTTGAGGTCTCTGGAGCATGTTGTGTGGAGGGATTGGGATTTCTTTAGATGTAGCATTTCTAACGGAGCTGGGTCAGACATGGCTTTGTAAGTCAAGTACAGATCGCCTCTAAGTAGCAATATGAGACAGAGAATATCTGGAGTCTTTTGAGCTTGTCAGTGTACGGCATGTGTTTAATACCTAGGATCCTCTTAGTGAGGTACTTTTGTTGCCTCTCCAGCTGTTGCAGGTGCCTAGTGCGGTACATGCCAAATGGGGCATTATACTCGATGATTGGTCTAATGAGGGAAGAGTAGAGAGAGATGATGATCTCTTTCTTCCTGGATGCAAAACCCTTGGTAAAGAGATGTGCCACATAGAAGAACTTTCTGACCACAGTGGCAATGTGGTGGTCGAAGAAGAGGTTGCTGTCAACCTGTGTCTCCAGACCTCTTATAACGCCCTTCAGTGTTCAGTGGGCTCCCATTGATGTGGTAATTAGTGGGAACCGAGTTTTTCCCACAGGGGATGGCGATGCATTTTCTTTGGCATTAAGCTTAAAGCCATGGTTTCGACACCAGTCATTGGATTCAGTGAGGCCTTTCTGTAGGATGTTTGCATCACCTGGGGGAGTTAATAATGGCTCCCAGCTTGCAGTCATCTGCGAACCTAGTCAGCCAGAGTCCCTTTGCGGTGGTCTGGACTTCTTAGAAGTAGCTGCTGAACAGGAGAGGACCCAGGACCGATCCCTCTGGGACTCCACTCGTGACCTGTCAGCAGTCTGACTTGGAGCCTATTTCACACTGCATGTTCCATCTGTGAGCCAATTTGCAACCCACCTATTGATATAGGGGTTGATGCCTAGTTTGGCGAGTTTATCAATAATTCCCGAGGAAGGAATGATATCAAAGGCCTTGGCCAGATCAAGGTAGGCTGTATGCGCTGCCTTACCTGCATCCATGCTTTACATATCAGACTCATCAGGCTAATGGGGCGATAATTCCCAGGGTCTGTACTCACTCCCCCTTTATGGAGAGGGATGACTGTAGCAGTACGCCATTTGGTAGGGACAAAGCCTGAGGTGAGGCTGTGACTGAACAGGGCACACAGATGTGGAGCCAATTTGCTCTGCAGTTCATGCAGAACACAGCCAGGGATATTATAGAGTCCCATAGAAGCTGTATTCTTGGCCTTGGACAATGCAGCTTTAACGTGTGCTGCAGTAATGCTGGGTGCCTGGCATTCCTCCGGTATTGATTGGTCCTTTAGGTGGGGAGACAGAGGTAAGGCTGGCACTGAATCTGTCGGCCAGTATGTTGGCAATATTTGCTGGCTGAGTATACGAGGTACCATTCTGCAGTATCTCACAGGAAATCTGGGTATTGCCATGGAGGTTCTTGATATAGTTATAGAAGGCTTTGTGATGGTTTTTAATGTCTTCTGCAATTCTGCCTTCATAGCTGGCTTTAGAGGATTTAATGAGGGAACTCAACTTTTTGTTGAGGCTAATAAGGGAGTTTTTCCAGTCTTGGGACTTCACCTTTTTCTGCAACAGTTTCTTGATTCTGTTATAGAGTTCATTAATGGGAGGGGACCACCAAATTGGCTTCCTTTTTTTGGAGGAGAGCATCTTGGTTCTGTTGGGTATGACTAGTTCCATGCATTTGTGTACATGTTCGTACAGTGCACTGGTGTATGATTCAGCAGTCATGCATCTATTTTCCATTGGCATGGGTGCCGTGAAGTCAGTCACCTCTGTTTTTAAGAGTCCAAAATCAGCTTTGGAAAAGTTTTTCAAGGTGGTTACCTTTGCGGGGGGTGTGGGTGAGATTTGGATTTCCATGGTGATTAGTTTATGGTCGGATCTGACCAGGGAGGGACTGACTATTGGGTGTAGAGCAACGGGATAAATGCTTTTTTCTTTTTCAAAACAATTTTCTACCACACAACAATATTTCTATATTTAACTTTATATGGTATCTGCCATGATGGCCAGGAGTCACAAAACAGGAATACTGTAAGATGCTGATCCCAAAGTAACTCACTGACACTCAGCAATATCGATTACCAATCCCATCAGCTTTCTTTTATACCTTTCCCTTTACATATACACTTCTCATTATAAGTAATATGAGAAGGCCAAAGAGTCTGCAAAAGGAATATCCACTGTTTAAATATACATGATGAGAAAGTTCAAAGAGTAAGCAAAATGATCAATTTCAGTTTTAAGACTGCCTCTTACATAAGTATGACCTCTACTAGGGCCTAATGTTAGGCAATCAAAATGCAAAAGCATCTCATGATAGTTTAATATGTCGCTTTTGGGTTTACGTTATCATACATGGCAATTAAAATCTACCAACAGAATTACATTCATATTAATTGTCACATAATCTTTTAACTTTTGAAAGTTCCCTCTCCCTATATATATATATATATATATATATATATATATATATATATACACACACACACACACACACACACATATATATATATATATATACACACACACACACAAAACACGTCTAATACATAAAAGAGGTGGAAAGTCATATATGAGCATTCTGCCTGGCAGACCTATATTCTCACATTCGACAACATTAAATCAACCTTTATAAACAGAAGAATGCCACAGCATAAACCTGGGCCAAAAGACCAAGAAATACTGTCTGCCAACATGTATTCTATCTATTACTATTTCCACTCTTCTAAGTTTTCAGAAATAAATTAAGCGTATAACATCAGCTTTTATACTTTATAAGTTTAAGTTTAAAATTCAATGTTGTTGTTGTGTCTTTCGGCTTTTCCCGGTTAGGGGTCACCACAGCAGAACTCCGGTCCGCTAATGATCGGCAGTAGATTTTTACGTGCTGGCTTGCCAGGCCTAACGCACAACCTTCAATAAAGGAACGCCCATTCACGCATGTCGCCACACAGAAGACGCTCTAACTGAGAATCGAACGGGCAACGTCTAACTGTGAGGCGACAACGCTACAGCAGTACCACTAAACTGTTAACATTTAAACAGTAAAAATGTTATCCCTTTCCTTTTTGGCATTTTAAGTGTAGTTTATTTTTTTTCCTTTGCCTGACTCTTTCTCATAAGGAATGTCAATTTCCTACTCCAGCTTGTGCAATATTGGCCTCCATTTCTTCACTTATAACACAAAAACTTTTGGCATCAATGCCATCCTCTGAATCTAAATTATTTGTAGGTACATCATCTTCTATAGCATGATGGCATTCCTGTACAGATACATCTATATCATTAACATCTACTCAGTCAGTAACAGTGAGTTCAGTGTGAACCTGTATGCTCAATTCTTGTTTTCATAATTCTATAATCTGAAGGCAATCTACCCCAGAATGTCCTGGTTGTTTACACTTTCTACAAAACCCTTCACAATTTTAACAGTATGCCTCCTTTTTTCACACTGGGAACATTTTATTTTGTCACAGGAGCTCATTAAGGCTGTACAAACACCACAAAAAAGGGGGCTTAGTTATTAATATATACTGTACAAGTTTACTACCTTCCTGTCAGCTACCAGTAGTCCACAACTGTCATCAGTTTATGAATATCATGTACTTGTTTGTACTATAATGAAAAATAACACTTTACATCATTAATATCAACATCAGTTGTTCTAAACTGAACATTGAGCTGCCTTTGACATATACTCCCTTGTAAGATTATAAATATTCTACTTTGAACACAATATTTTTACTTTACACTGCAATGTCCACTTTTTCAAAACTAAGTGCATAATTGTCAATTCCCGCATGAATGAATGGTCTAATGTCTTGCAGAATAACACCTAAAGGTACAATTACAGTATCCCACACATTGTACCAGTTTATAAACGAGTCCATTTTAGATGAGATTCTAATGATCAGTACTTTGGATACACAATGAAAAACAGGGTTAGCTTTTCTCTATCTGCTTTTTACAATTATAGCATAAGCAGTATTTGATTCCTGAAAAACAGACTGCATTCTGACCGCCAAACAGAACTGGATAACATCCGACCTTTACAGTCCTCTGACATTATTTCCTGTTGAAAATCTGCTTCTGAACCAATATTTCCATTATTTAATTCCATTTAATGGCATCTGAATCCAAAGGCTAATCTGCTGCTATTTGAGCAAGATTGTCATCTGACAATTCATCAGTAAAATGTATTACTTCAGTATTCTAGATACTTTCAACAACAGCAACATCTTCTGCAGTAGGACATACAGCAACCTACTGCAGCCACCATCCAGCACGCTGCAGTACTTCTGCGAACAAAGAATACAGAAGTTCCCCGGTGCCCTGGTCAAATCTCCCCTAGCCAGTATGAAAATCACCTCAGGTCTCAGCCCCCCTGAAAAGCAGCCACTGGTCCAGTGGAACCAGCCAGGTCAACAAAGCATCAAAAAGGGAAAAAAACAGGTCAGTATATAGTATGCCTATGGCAAGAGTAGAACTGTACAGTAGATGTGTAGGGCTACTATGTGCAAGTGTGCTCTGCAGCAGCTATCTGTAACTCTGCATAGCCATGTGCAAGTTTCTACAACTGTATTCAAGTGCTCACAACTGTGTTGAGTTGATTATTTTGCACTACAACAGAAATGGTTTAGAACTAAGAGATAATGTCAAAGGTAACATGGTGCAAACGCTCTAATCTACTGAAAATAATGTTCAACCACTCTGCAGACTAAACAGTACTTCCCAGGTGTACACTGAACTCACTGTTACTGACTGAGTAGATGTTAATGATATAGATGTATCTGTAGAGGAATGCCATCATGCTATAGTGGGATCAGGCCCGAGTAAATGTCCTTAGTTAAGCTCATGTAGTCGCAGCCCAGCAAAACAAACCAGAATATACAGGCCAATTAAAATAAACACTGCCCCGCAGCCAACAGCAAATTTCACTTGGAACAATAGCAGTATCCCTTCTCTCACCAACAGCTAACCTGCTTAACCACTTCTGCAAGCAAAAATCTACTACTGTACAGAGTACAGCAGAGACCCGTGAAATTAGCTCTATCATGCAAATAGAAAATAGTTACTTCCCAGGTAAAATGAGATCAGATGTTGATGTCCTCATGGTCATCTTGCTGCAAGTCAGCCAAGTAAAATATTTAATTTATAATGGAAGGATTATACTTTTGTGAAGGACTTTTATAATTCCTGGTCTAAGTGGTGGTGGAGTCTCAAGGAAAAAACAGAAAACATACTCTGTCTGAAAGACAGGTGGTAAAAAATGAAAACAGTTATTACAAAGTGATACAGGTATTACATAATGTGGCAGGAGTACATAAAGCTTTATACAAGAAAAAAAAGAAAACTGCGGAAGTAAGGACAGATGTGTTTCCGCCCTTTAAGACCAACCCCAAACTACATCTTAATCATTCCAGAATCTGTAAAAAGTCTGAATCCTCAGGATAAAAATGCCCAAGTACTCAAGATTTCCTCTTCTTACGTACTAAACCATTTCTTCACAACCGTCTTTTTACATCTTACAAAAGTGACTTTGATGCACTGACAGATGCAAGGTTTGAGTCTGACCTCGAGCTACTGGCCAAACTTGAAAAAGGCCTTCAAGGCAGTTGGCCTAGTATGAACCTATGAACATATAAACCTATAAAGCCATCTTTTCTTGGTTACCATACCAATTATAGCCTTGCATTTCTGAGTCCCTTATTTTCTTTGCCAATGGCTTTAAATATAAAGCAAATAAAGAGAAAGGTCTGCCTGGTTCCTCTCTTCAGACACAACTTATCAGACAGGAACTCTTACACTTCACTTATTGCCTCCAATCCTTCATATAGCCTCCTAATTAACCTTATTACTGTATCAGTGGATGCAAAAACTTCCTTTGCCCTACTCATAAAAAACGAGCTTACTCTGTTGAATGCTCTCTCTAACATCAAGACCCACCAACAGTGACATTTTCTTACATTCTGCTTTCATCTGGATCATCATTGCTCTATTAATATTGTCAAATGTTTGCCTCTCTTCCACAAAAACACACTGATCCACATCTTTAATTTTGGAAACACCTTTGCCATTCTTTTAGGTAGTATAGACATAAGTACTTTATAATCGTGGTTTAAATTTGAAATGGATCTGTATGAAGCTAGGTTTGATGGTTCTTTATCATCCTAAGGTAACAGAGCCACCACACCTTTCTTCCAAGGTATTGGCTCTTCCCCTCCTTTTAAAATACCATTAAACAAAATCTTCAGATTTTTTTTTTTACTTTTTTCCCTCCTAACTTCTGCAGGAATAACATCCGCTCCTGAAGGCTTTCCTGAAATTTGTCTACATATCAACATTTTCATCTATCCCCTCCTTAACTGTTGTTGATACTAACCTACCTCTAACCTTAAGTCTTCCATAAACATTTACATGTGTGCTCTTTCTTAACTTCCATATTTCTCTGCTTTATACTTTAAATTTTCATAACATTTCTGAAATATATCTAAAATCTCTACAGAATCGGTGGTATTGTTTCTTGTTGTAGGCTCCCTAATTAAGGCAAAAACCCTTTCTAATTTCTGCTGCCAAAGTCATTGCGCTAAAAAGTTCTTGTGCTCTGGAGTTATTATCAAAAATTGTTTAATATCAATCTTTCTATACTCATGCATATTATCCAGATACTCTCTTACTTTCCCTTTAACAATCTGCATCTGTGCCTATTATTGTTCTGTGCTATGCTCCTTATTCTGCAATATCTTACCTTTGTCACCCCTCCACCTAATTCCTATTACTTATTAACCATCTCTTTCTCTTTTATTACTACCCTATTTTTAAACATTATTTTCATTTTCCCCAACTTCTGAAGATTTTTCTACCTTCTCTAATACCTCTCAAATAATTTCTACTTCTTAAATCCCTCTCTTTTTATCAGATAGGTGGGAAAGTGTCAGTGTCTCATTTTTACTTCATTAATCTTTATTTTTATCTTAGTTTTGGTGCATGATCTGAAATAGTTATTGGATGTATGTCAAAGCTTTCAATTAAAAGCAAATGTTCGTGTGAAATATAATTTCTATCTAGTCTAGTCCAGCTATTGTACCTTTGCAGAATAATACTGAATTCTTACCTTCCACACTAAATATTTTCATACATTTCTTCATAAATCTAGCCTCATTTGTTGCATTTTCTCTTCTAGGTCCCCTGATACATCCTCACTATTGCAAATCAAGTTTTAGTTCCCACCAATAAGTAATATTCCCTGGTGAAAACGGATTACTACTCCCAAAATTTTCTTATTCTCCATAACTAGTTTTTGGTGAAATATAAATACATGCCAGGATGATCCTCCTCCCATGCCAATAGCTCCTTATTACCACAAATCTACCATTATTTTCTTTTTTCCTCTTCTATCACTATTGAATTCCCCTGAATTAATTAGTATAATTATTCCTCCTTTTATTTGTCCATGATATTCAGCTGAATATCCACCGTAAAATAAAATCCTACCTTTGTCAAATCCATAATTCTCATTTCTTTTGAAATGTGTCTCCTGCAGTACTGCTACATGCACTCTGCACTCCTTCTGTCTATACATGCAAGGACATTTACATTTCAAGATAATATGGATTTTGAAGCCATTATGGTAAATAGTTATTATTTCCACCTATTATCCATGACAGTTTTTTTAACATGGAATTCCAATTTTTGTGCTATATGAACACACTGTTTGGCAAGCTAATCTTTTACACAGTTGTTTATACTCATCTCCATTTGAACCTATGTCATGTTTTTCAAGACACTTTTTTAATAAAAGCACTCAAATATACATTTTTAAAATGCTTCATCCCCTATTAACTTAGAACAAACACAAAAAATGTACATCTTCAAAAACAAACTTTAACCCTCCAGATAAGAGCAATTTTTTCAAATTGACACCTAAACCCACAAGCATTACTTAATTTTAGGTTGGGTTACACATATAAAAAGTGAATGCTGTCTGTTCTTATCTCCATTCCCCTCCCAGATGTGAAAAACAGCTTCTATGACATTGGAAAACATTAACTTTTATCCCTACGAAAATGTACATTGGCTAATTGGCTATCTTTAAATAAAACTAAATTATACATTGCTCTACTCAATGCATTCAAGTATTAAGGCTGCAAGGGAGGCTGCTATCTTATTTACTTCCCATAATTTCAAACTTATTTTTCACTGAACTGCTTGACATTGTACCTTTAAATTTTCCATTTCCCTCAACAAAGAATGCTCAGAAATCTCACGATTAACTGCTAGCACCTGCAGACAGCTCACCTCTATGGAAAAAGTACTCAGCAATGAATCTTATAAATTTCACTCAGAAAAAAATGTACATCTGCCTTAAGCTGCAGACTTCATGATTCCCACTGAACATCTGCTAATGGAAATAAGGTACTATCTTTGTAGACTGAAGAAACTTAGCATGTTTCATGGCTTTCATAATTTTCTTATTTGGAAAGCCTGCATGCATAAAAAAAGCTTAAACCCTAGACATTCTGCATTGTAAAAGTGACAGAAAATATTTTAATATATTTTACATGTAATACAGCCTGAGATTGCACCATATTAACATTAAACTTGCTTTTATCAAACCTTTCTTCTATGTAAAAACTTTCTTCTCTTTATGTAAAAACTTTATTTCTTACACCTAAAGATACACTTAACACCAGTCACTGAAAAGACTCCCTCCATATTTTAAATGCCCAACTACACTCTACACAAAACTGGTTTACTATATAATATGCCATTTATAAAATGAAATGTATTATATAAATACTAAAAAGAAAAAGAAATGTTTTACTTACAGTAACTTCCCCCTTTTTAGTGTGTACTTCTAAACATTAATAACAAAGTGGGGTATGTGTTTTATAGTCTACCCACAAGTTTAACAAAGTCAACAGTTTTTTCAGTCCCTTTTTCTTGCAAAGCCATATTTCACAAATATGCTTAATGCTTTATAGTCTCCCATTTATTCACTAAATTCAGAGTTGCTGGACTTCTTCCTGTTCATGTCAATCTCTCAACACTAGACACCAGTTCACTTCCAAAGTATTCCCGAGTCTTTTTGTCAACTTCTGTTATTTTTCTGACTACTAAGCATTTTTCTTTGGAACACTGGAAAAGATTTACTGGTAAAGTCTCTCTATGAACTTTACTGTCAAAAGAATGAAAAGCAGAGTCCCCTTTTCCTTGCTGGCTCATTTTTTTGCTGGATTTTTTTTTATCTACACCTTAGCCTGTTCTGAATCGCATAATGTTTTTTTTAATACCTTTATTGAATTATCGCTTCTGACATAGGCAAATTTACATTTAAATAAAATTAATCAAACTGTATTAACATGTTCATGTTTAAAAACACTATACTTCACATATATTGCTATATATCATATAACTTAAGCAACATTACATAAATTATTCAATTCCTGCCTTTTTGTAAACAAGAACGATCTTTACTAAACAATCATTTATAACACAGGAAATCATACATTTATATAAATGAAAACAAACTACACCAACACAATCCTAGTTGCAAGCATTTTATATCAAAAAAACACACTGACACACTCCCAGTTGTAAACATACATCACTTATAATATACCCAATCATTTTGGGTCAAACATTACATAACTCATTTATTTATTTTATTTATTTATTTTATTTTACATTTGTTGACCGGGCTAGTCAAGCTGGACATACATCCGTTTACAGTCGAGGCCCGGGGAGAAAAGCTCCAGAACAGGTAAGCAACAATTTTAAATGACAAAAAAAAAATTAATATGCACAACAATATACAAGTTGAACAAAGGAGAAAAATTACAAAAAGAATCTAAAAATACATTAGAAGTAGAATTAAAATAAGAGAAAAAAAAAAAAAAAAATTAAAGGCATGGTACTAAAGTTAGACTAATAAATCAGATGGAAACAATATAGGATACGTTACAAAAAGATTCTTAGTAAGGCATAGTTCTAAGAAGTGACTCACGGCAATTAAAAGTGTAGGTTAGGATCTCAGTAAGGGAGGAAGAGGAAGATTAGGTGTCGTGTTTTCAGTCGGGTTGGTACAAGGACATAACCATTGAGTTTTAAGATGTTCTTTGATATGTTTTTGAAAGAGTAGTAGAGTCTTGATTAGTTAATTCTTGAGGAGTTGGTTCCAGTTTTATTTAGTAACAGATACTAGAAGTTTATTGGCAAGTGTGGCTAGGTTTTATATGGTGAAATTAGTTTTGTCAGGCTAGGAGTATCATCAGGGTAGTAAAGTGTCTTATGAATGATGAGTAATTGTTGGTAGAGTAAGTGGTTATTTAGCTCTAGCCAGTTTAGTTGTTTGAGGTTGAGACAGTGGTGAGTTCTAAGGGAGTAGAAGTAATGAATCTTGCTATACTGTGATAGCAGGTAGAGAGTTGGAAATGTTATTTTTAGATAAGTTAGTGTATAAAGCTGAGGCATAAAAGAGATCAGGTGAGTTTGAGCAATGGTTTTTCTCGCTACTGGGGAAGGGTTTAATTCTGTAGAGCATCCCAATTTTATTTACTTTAATAGTAGAGTTAATATGGTCATCAAAGTTAAGTCGGTTGTCAATGGTTACACCTAACAGTCAGTGGTCATATCAGGGTTAATACAGGTAGAATTATTTGAGGAGATAGTGAAGAATGGTGTGGGAGATTTATTGGTAGGAGTAAAAGAAGAAGCTTAGTTTTTTGGGATTTAGGAGGAGGCAGTGTTGCATAAACCATTTTCAACTTTTTGGAAAACTGTTTGGGTGATGGACTGAAGGGAGGAGACATTTTTAGCAGTGCAGATCAAAGTAGAGTCGTCAGCATATTGAATACAAGTAGCTTCTGGCACATTAAAGTGTAGGTCATTAATAAATAATGAGAAAAGAAGGGGACCTAAGATTGATCCTTGTTGAACACCAATATTTACTGGGGTTAAGGATGATAGGTTGTTATCCCAAAGCACTGCTTGTTGCCTGTTATTGAGATAGCTCCTAAACCACTGTAGAGATTGTGAGCTAAGAGAAAAGAGATTGAGTTTGTGAAGAAGTATATTATGGTTAACCATGTCAAAGGCTTTTGATAGATCTATGAATACGGAGGAGAAATGATTATTGTTTGATTATTATTTATGGAGTCAGAGAAGGAAAGGAGGGCAGTTGTAGTACTATGGAAAGGCCTGAAACCATGTTGACAGTCAGCTAAAAGTTTGTTATGAAGAAGATAGTTGAGAAATTGTTTGTGTATACATCTTTCCATAATTTTAGCTAATGGAAAGTTGGAGAGCTCAGTAGAAGAGCCCCTTTATGTAGAGGAATAATGTGATATTTTCCATATGGTGGGGATCACTCCTTCAGAGATTGTTCTATTTATCAGTATGGATATGGGGTGATTAATAACTTTTGCAGCAATTTGTAAGTATTCAGATGGGAGTTGGTCAGCAGAAGGGTACATGGTTTGAGTTTGTTGAGAAGCTTATAAATAATAGATGAGGTGACAGGTTGAATCTGAAAGGCATTAGAAGAGTCTTCAGAGATATTTGGTGAGAATGCAGAAGATGTGGGTAATGAACTAGCTAGAGTTTGAATGGCTTCTGTAAAGTATTTGTTAAAGGCATCTGGGATCAGGGTAGAATTGTTAAGGTTAAAGCCTGAAGGGATAGGAGTAGGTGAATGCCCTGGTTTCAAGTTTATTAACACCTGACCAGAACTTTTGAGGGTTTTTGACTAGTTTGTTGAAGATGAAGATAAAATTCTTTTTATCTCTAAGAGTATCTTTCTTGGTGGCATTTCTTAATTGTTTGAAGAGGAGGTGATCTGATGGATGTTTGGTAGCTCTCCATTTAGCCCATATTTTATTTCTGAGGATCATTTTTTCTTTAGTTTGCTTAGTTAGCCATGGGGCAGTCCTAGCTTTTATCCTAGTAGGTAAAGGAGCATGATAATCAAGGATTTGCAAAAAGTTTGTGTTAAAATAGTTAACCGCTTCATTGAGCTCAAGATGTAGCAGTGGCGACCAGTCACATGCCTGCAATTCAGTAAGGAAGTTGTCAGGGTTGAAAAGTTTTGGATGTCCTAATTTTATGAGCATTTGGAATATTAAATTTTTCCTAATGACATATGTAAGTATATGATCACTAATACTATCAGGCAAGGTTCCTGGGGTATAGCTGCTTGGAGTTATTAATAAGGATCCAGTCCAAAATTGTTTCTTTCTTATTTGGTTTATGGATTCTAGTTGGAGTTGATATTAATTGTGAGAAACCATAGAGACTAATGTGGTTAGTGGGCTTCTGGGATGAACAGGTTGTCCAATCAATGTTGAAATCCCCAAGTATAATGGTTTCTTGGGGTAGTTGATTAGAAACGGAACTGAGTAAGTCTTCTAGATTCTGAATATTGTTACCAGGGGGAAGATACATACAGATTAGATAGATTGATTTGTTGTTGCTAATCTGAAGTTTGGTTACTAATATTTCAGCTTTGTGGTCTGTTAATGGAAGTTCATTATAAAGGGTAACCTGGAGGTTAGATTTGTAGATGATGGCTATGCCGCCACCTTTCTTCTTTGTGCGGTCATATCTAAGTATGTTGTAGCCAGGAGGAGTAATTTCCTGGTCTTGAGTAGAGGGTTTAAGCCATGTTTCTGTTAGACATAAAATATCAAATGAGTGCAAGTTTAGGAGTGCATGTAGGTGGTGAATTTTGTTATTGACACTTCTAATATTAAGGTGGGCTATTAGAAGGGAGTTGGCAACTTTAGTACGTGATGATTGTAAAGGTAAAGGATAATTATTTAGATTATGTTCAAATGCGGTAGAGGGACCGGGATTAGGATGAATATCACCATGGAGGAGGAGGTGGTGATGGGAATACAATAGTAATTTGAGGATCTTAAGTGAGATATTAAGGATCTTTTTGTTTAAGTAGAATGTTATATGGGTTATTCTATGGTATTTTGGTCCTTATTTAATTTAAGTCCTGCCGTCTTAACTCCTTCACTCCAATGGTGCTCAGGAAGTTTACACTGTAACTTCCAATGGGAGGAGCCTAAGCCTTTTGACAGAATCAAATTATGTCCTCACATTTCAAACAAATGTTCATATCTCTGGAGCCACAGGGGTTATGAAAGGAGTATAAATGGCAAACTCTTCAGCACAAACCATTTTTATAGTGGTAGTATTCTGTAGATTCTAGTTCTTAAACATAATTTTATAAATCACAGTAAACACAGTAACTACTACATTTGTAATATTTTGTACACAACTTATAATATAAAAGTAAACAGAATAGGAGCTAGCAAGTACGGCTGATGCAAGGCAACCAACCTAGTATGACCAAAATAAAAACGCCAGCACCAATAATGAGCTGAGAGAGCTTTATTAAACTGAGAACTAGACCGGTTTCAGCACATAGCTTTCATCAGTAGAGTAACACTGAGATAAAGGAAAAGCCCAACAATAAATACCCCTTCCAATGAGGTAATATGACATAATTTCCTGTCATGGAATAAAAGTATTATAATTAATAAATACACAAACCTATAAATACAAAAAGCATGTGTATTAATAATAAATTGCCTGCAACAGTAAATCTGGCACATGAATATAATATAATAAAGAAAATATCACAATTTATCATTAAGTCATTAATTTATCATTAATTTGTGGAGGCGTGATAATTTAGCTCAGGAATTGATGATTTTTTCAATGTCTAATTGGTGTATATTTAGGCAGAACAACAGTAAGACATGTCACATTGAATTAGTCTAGCATAAGAAAACTGTATTTTTTAACAATTTTTGTTTTTCATCAGTATTTCTTTATTTAAGTGTTTTCTAGAATTGCAAGATATTTCTTGTATCCTTTTGGATTCCAGGTTAGGTGTTCAGCTTTTCTATATTTTGTCCAGTGAGGATAGGGACAAATTATAGTATTCAGACAGTTCTGGTTTGTGGATATCTATTATATATACATGCCTCATGTTTCATTTAAACTTATGGCATTAGTTTGTTGACCATTTCATTTATTTATTTTTTTTTGTTATCTATGAATACATCACATGGTTACTAGTTGCTATTTTTTATCAGGATTACACTAGTTTGTATTTTTTTATATAGTTATTTCATCTTGGTTGGACTAGTTGCTATGGTGAATTTAGCACATTAGCCACTGTGTAGGTCGGGACTACTGAGACACTAATTATATGTGCCTAAAGCTGAATTCTTTATCATAGATTAACTGTTAAACTACCAGGGGTTTGAGGTTCATTATGGTTGACTGTTTATTTTTTAGTATATATTTTTATATCATTACTATCTGTGTATTTATCAGAGATAAATGAGCCAACCAACTTATTTGGTTACACTGATATAGGCTTAATCTTTTCCGCCTTCTGCGGCTCAAACTGATACATATTTATAACTTGGGATATTTAATATTGTTCCTTCACATTTTCTCAGGCTGTACCACCTATTGGCTCTGGTTGTCTGAAACTGACTCATTTATTTAGGCAACTTATTGTCATGGATCTACAAAAATTACTTTCTGGCCTGTGTGCGGATAAAGATGATATTCAGGTGTTTGGCATTAGTACACTGCAAGTGGGTTCTACTGAATGTCAAACCTTAGATCCAGTTGATGGTTGCTTTCTTCTATTTAGCCAGTTGGGAAAGAAAATCAAAACATTAAGGACAAATATATGGCATTTAAAACTGTTTAAAGCTTACCGAAATCAAAAAATAACCCCAAGGGGGCTCAGGACGAAAGTACAACCATTGGTTGGCACACCTGATGATATTTTACTTAAGGATTGGCAACAAGCCCTGCAAGAAGCATCTATGTCATTTGTCAATATACTGGCATCTTTCTATGATAGAACAGTTCGGACTAATATTTCGGAAGTTGAAAAAATATGTAATGACTTGAAAAAGTTTGAAGAGCATACCAATTTCAAAGACAACCTGAGCAAATTGTCTAAGGAACTTATAGTTCTTGAGAACAATTTAAAAGCGAAGAAACTACACAAATTCTCGAGGGACAGGGAGGATTATGATAGAGGTAGACAGTTTGAGTCACATAAGGGGGTAAGGTTTGCCCAAGGCACTAAGAATCCTATATATGTTTGCAAAAAGAGACCAAGATCTATACTGAAAAAGGTTGTTTTTACTAACACCACCTCCGGTGAGGAGTCCTCTACAACAGACACGGAATCCATAAGCATTGGGGATTCCCCAGATTCTAAAAGGGGATGTACATCTGAAGACCCTTTAGGGGTAGGAAACATAGGGGAGGAAGAAAACACAAGGGTAAAAAGCTTAGAAGACCTCTTTTTATCAATAGTGAAATAGATACTCAGTGTACTAATGCACATAATATTTCTAAATATGTTTAACATCAGAAGAACACGCATTATTAAATAAAGGTCTTGGATTCATCCCTGGCTTTTTTGTTGATGAAAGTTCCTTAGTTTCTGACATTATAGCATTTTGTAGAAAAATTAATCTCAACTTGTTTTTCAGACAACAGGATCAACAAGATCCATCTCAAAGATCTTCTGAGTTTAGATTCCATCGGTCTAGTTTCAACCCTCCGATGGACAAACATGTGGCTATTTTTCAACAGGTTGTTATCAAAGATCTACATTTTCATCTGGGTTCAGAAAATACCATCAAACATAATTTATCTAGGGCTGAACAACTAGCCTTAACACACCTCAGGAACAACACTAATATAGTTATTCTTTCTGCTGATAAGGGTGGTGCGGTTGTCATCATGGATGCTGATTATTATTGGGATGAGGGAAACAGACAGCTGTCTAACCCCCATCACTACATGAGGATGACCACTGACCCCACCCCCAATTTTAAAAAAGAAATTGATGATTTCTTACAGGAGGCGGTTGAGGCAGGTATTATTTCTGATAACACCAGATCACATTTAACAGTTATGGATCCTGCGAAACAGTATTTATACCTATTACTAAAAATTCATAAATCTTCTCATCAACCGCCAGGTAGACCCATAGTCTCAGGGATTGGATAACTTACGGAACCCTTGTCTGTATTCCTCATGGATAAACTTAAACCTCTTTTACCATTGATTAGAGCTAGACTCCAGGATACAACAGAATGTTTGCAAATTGTTTCGGATTCACAATTAGAGCCACATTAGTTAATGTGTACTCTTGACGTCAAATCTCTGTACACCAGTATTCCACACTGGGCGGGATTAGCTGCACTAGACTTTTGGTTAAATAAAGCCGGTATTTATCCCCCTGGCTTCAATACATTATTGATCTGTATGGCTGAACATATTCTCACAAAAAATGTTTTTTATTTCAAACAGGATTGCTATTGGCAGATACAGGGTATAGCCATGGGTGCTTCATTTGCACCGATTTATGCTGACCTTTACATGGGATATGTGGAGGAACACATTATCTATGATGAACTTCATAACATATATATATATATATATATACCTGAAATTGACATCTGCAGAAGGTATTTGGATGACTGTTGGCTCGTTTGGAAAGGGGGTAGTGATTATTTACAGGAGTTTGTTGAACATCTTAATGGAAATATATGGGGTGCGGAGTTTACGGTTGATTACCATCAAAATGAAATACATTTTCTTGACATTTTTTTACAAAGTCAACCAGATAACACCTTAAAAACTTCTGTATACCATAAATTTCCTGAATACAACACCTTGTTACATGCTAACAGTCTTCATTCAAAACATACTATCAACAATATTCCTAAATCCCAGTTTTTGCGCCTTAAAAGGATATGCTCCTCCGAACAAGATTTGATACAACATCACGGTTTCTAATAAGGGGATATGCTAAACATACAGTTTGTTCAGCTATGCAATGGACCAAAAATCAGACTAGGGATACACTATTACAGTATCGTAAACATCATAAGCAGACTAATCAGGAGATTTTGAGATTTGTCACTACATATGGCAGAAATACTATGCATCTTTTGGACATTATGGATAAACATTGGAACATACTTAAATCTCACACTCTATTAGAGGACCACTTGGGGGATAGATGTTCATTTTCGTACAGAAAGGGTAAGACACTGGGATCCCACTTCTCTTATTATAAGAAAATAACACCAAGGGATGATGTTTTTCATCAGAGAACTTTAACGGGTGAAAAATTAGTTGGATCATATCCCTGTGGACACTGTAGTTTTTGTAACTATATATTCAAAACCAAAACATTTACTAGTAGGAACACTGGACAGTTATACAATATTCGTTGTTTTGGTAATTGCAGTACAGATTGGATTGTCTATCTTGCCACATGCACTTGTCAAGCCTTCTACATAGGTCAGACATCTAGACAGTTCAGGATCAGAATATCTGAACATTTGGGTGATATTAGGAATGCTAGGGTTACCAATGCCTTATAAAGACATACACTGAATCATCCCACTGCCAAATTTTCATTTAGCATTATAGATAACATTACAGGTAATCGGCCTTTCAAAACAGGATGGCATGAAATTCTTAATAACAAGGAAAGAAAATGGATAGTGAAACTTGGGGGTCTCTTTTCCCCTGGACTTAATGATAAATTGTGATATTTTCTTTATTATATTATATTCACATGCCAGACTTACTGTTGCAGGCAATTTATTATTAATACACATGCTTTTTGTATTTACAGGTTTGTGTATTTATTAATTATAATACTTTTATTCCATGACAGGAAATTATGTCATATTACCTCATTGGAAGGGGTATTTATTGTTGGGCTTTTCCTTTATCTCAGTGTTACTCTACTGATGAAAGCTATGTGCTGAAATCGGTCTAGTTCTTAGTTTAATAAAGCTCTCTCAGCTCATTATTGGTGCTGGCGTTTTTATTTTGGTCATACAACTTATAATATCTCATCACCGACGCAATTTACACACATGCTGCCAACAGCACTTTATTCACCTAGCTGAGAGCTTTCATATGAGGCTAAGAAGTTCTGTCTGTGTTACTTGGTTGATGAGATTTAGAAAAATGTGAAAATTATATCTATGATAAAATCTTTTAAACCTTGTACATAGCATGGTTTTGGAATTATTGATGCAAATATGAACAAGCAATATTTGATGCCTAGAGGCATCAGTAAGGGGTAACTGCAGATGCACTTGGAAGTGTTACTCAGATGTAATGAGTTAAACCTCATTCCTCCCTGTATGTACTGTTCCCACAGTTCCCATTTTTTCTTATGTGGTTTGCTCCTACCCTTTTCTAAAGATCTCAGTTCCAGTTGTTTTATCTCTGTCACTATATTCACTACTTCTAGTATAGTTTGCTTAAATTTTGATTTCTAAATTCTAGTAACTACTTTTTGGCAACCACCATAATTAGACACAGCAAGGCCTTACCACATCTAGGCAATTCCGATTCTGTATCATAGCTCAGAAAAATCATCTCCTCATCACACCAATCTGCCTACCTAGTATCTCTGACAGAGCATCCTGCAGAGAATCCTTATCACCAGCTCACTGCACTTCCAGAAAATATATTCTCAGTTACCTCTTTCTTCCCCATCACACCTCAAACATTTCCAGTCTACCTGAAGAAAAACTCTCTGGAGTCCACCTGGGGTATAAAAATATCTATGTCAATATTTCCAAGCCAAAATCCTAAATCTTCTAGATTTTTTTTGCATATTTGGGAGACATACAAATATCCTCCCATTCTTTCTTTGTGAATTGCTTATCCAGTTTTTTCCAATCCTTTCAAAAATCCTCTAATTGATTCTTAGAGTTATCATGAAATATTTTATATGCTCTACTAATTATTCCTTTTTAATGGCAGCTTCTGTTCCAGATTCCACTGAAAACTCTATCAGTACTGGTCTTTTGTTTAGGACCCCCTATTTCTTTTTCTTTGGATATAATCTGATATCAATCCTTGATAGGGAAGGCAATCTCTAATCTGGAGTCCAAATAAATTCTTGGTGTCTTCCCATTCTATCATCTTTCCTTCTCCAGCTATTTCCTCCCAATACCTTGGTTCCTTTGCTAGTTTTCTCCAAATAAATTCCAGCCCCCTCTTGCCTATGGTCTACATCCCTATGTGCAGACTCTCCTTTCTCCATTCCTGGGTTGGCTTAGTTCTTAGGATACTTTCTGCTGCTTTACAGATATATAATATTCTGTATGATTATTGTTATTCTCCTTAAATGCCTGCAACCAAAATCCCAGTCTCTCCTTGTTTCTTGAGCTTCCCCCCATATCATCATCATCCCTTTCCACTTTTTTGACTTGCAAGTTTTGCTTCTGCTCTGTGTAGGAGCCTTAACTATGTAGCTCTGAAATACCCCCTCAAATTTGGTAATCCCAATCAGCTCTGTTCTACTGGAAGAATCAGCTTATTCCACTTCACTCTTGACATTGTCCCCTCCCAGATAAAGTCCTTTAGCTCTTAAATGCCATCCACAACTTCTCCTCTTGTTGATAAAAATATGCTTGAGCTGCGCATAAGACTAATGGGACTAAAAACATTTTAACCGCTTGTATCTTACTATCCATATAACAAAGCTTCCATTTTCTCAGTTTTTATATTAGTTTTTGTTTAGCCTCTTCCCACATATCCTGAACTGCCACACCAGAATCATTTTTAATTCATACTCCTAAATACTTTTTTTGTCAAAAAATAAATAAATAAATAACTATGGATACTGCTGAATTAATTCATATGTGGGTACATAATTTACCATTACTGCCTTTGTTTTAGCTTCATTAATGTTGCATCCCAAAAGGATTTGAAATTCTCTCTAAATGTTCCACAACACTGTAATGCCTCTTTCTGGTTTTGTCAGGTATAAAATAATAGCATCTGCATATTTCCAGCTTTTCTTGACTATCATACCAATTATATCCTTGAATTTCTGTCTCCTTTATTTTCTTTGTCAATGGTTCTAAATATAATGTGAATATCAAACGGGATAGAAGACACTCCTGCCTGGTTCCTGAGCTCATGCAGAAATTATCAGAGAGGACCACACCCACTTTAATTCTTGCCTCCAATCCCTCACATATCCTCCTAATCAGCCTTCTATTTTTTTTCAGGAAATGCAAATGCTTTCATTGTCCAGCTCATAAAGTCCCACCTTACTCCATCCAATGCTTTTTCTGCATCAAGACCCACCAACAACAATGTTATTTTCTTACATTCTGTTTCCCTCTGGATCATCAATGTTCTGTTAATGTAGTAAATACTTCCAGGCACTGCCACGGCAAAGATGATATTATATATCAGGGTGCTTCAGCACCAGTGCGATAGAACTATTGTTTAAAAGTCACCTTCACTTGCAACCACAGCAGAAACACTTTATAGATAAAGGTGCATCAGCATCAATACAACAAAAACTGTTGTTAAAAGTCACCTTCACTTGTAAAATTATGCCAAAAGCTTCCAAATATTACTGCAACACAAGCGATACATAATACCACAATGTAGCTGTACCAATGCTGTAAAATATCATAGAAAGTCACCTCCACTTGTGGATTTCAACAAAGTATCCAATATCCACTCGACCAAAGATATCAGGAGACAAAGTATAGTCACAGTCAGTGCAGCGTATAAATTCTCTCTAATGCATCCAAAGAGATGTTAAAATATCCACAACGATACCATATCTTGTAAAACAATTTATTCTGAATAAAAACAAGTAAACATTTGTGTTTTTGCAGTGGTTGCAAGTGAAGGTGACTTTTAAACAATAGTTCTATCGCACTGGTGCTGAAGCACCCTGATATATAATATCGTCTTTGCCTTGGCAGTGCCTGGAAGTATTTACTACGTTATATTTGCTTTTTCTTGCTGGGCGCTCCTAATCTGCTACTACTTTTGTTTTAATTATTAATGTTCTGTTTATGTTTGCTTCCCCGCCACAAAACCACAATGATCGATATCTGTCAATTTTGGCATTGCTTTTACCATTCTTTTAGCCATTACAGACATGATGACTTTATAATCATGGTTTAGTATTAAAATGGGTCTGTATGAAGCTGGATCTGATGGATCTTTACCCTTTTTAATTATTACAGCCACCACTGCTTTCTTCCAGGGTGCTGGAACTTCTCCTCCTATTAAAATACGGTTAAATAAAACCTTTCAGATCTTTATCAGTTTTTCCCTCCTAGCTTCCAAACTTCCACAGGAATACCAACCAATATTGGGGACTTTCCTGTAGATTAGTTAAACATCACCATTTTGAACTCATCTCCTCCTGTCCTGGTAATAACTGAGCCTCATCTACCTCTAACCTTGGCGTATTTAATTCCCCCATAAACATTTCCATTTGCATATTTTCTTGATTTCCACATTTCTCTGCTTTATACAGACTTTCATTGAACTTCTGAAATATTTCTAATACCTCTAGAGGATCTCTTTACCTTCCTTGTTATAAGCTCCCTAAGCTTGGCGACAGCCCTTTCTACTTTCTGTTGCCTGAGTCTTTATGCTAAAAGTTTTTGTGCTCTAGTGTTGTTATCAAAAAACAGTTGTTTAACAGCAATATTTCTAAACTCCTATATATTACCGAGATAATCCCTTATTTTCTGCCTAGCATTCTACTATTGAGCTTCTTCTTGTTCTGTGAGAGCCCTCCTATTGTGCAATACTTTAAACATTTGCCAGTCCCTCTAAATTATTGCTACTTCTTAACCATAACTTCCTTTCTTTTATTTCCACTCTAATTTTAAACCCCACCTTAATTTTATCACACTCCCTGGCTATATTTTCAGAAGTAATTTCTATCTTCTCGAATAGCTCCTGAATAATATCCACTACACACTGCTTAAATTCCTGTCTTTTCAACAGACAGGTGGGGGAAAGCTCCAGTGTCTCATTTTTATTGCATCACCCTGTATTTTCATTTCAGTTATTATTGGTACATGATCTGAATAGATACTGGGTGCATATCAAGAACTTCAATTAAATGTGCATGTTCATGTGAAATGTAAATTCTGTCTAGTCTAGCCCAGTTTTTATATCTTGGGGAATAATATGTTCATAGGTAGGTACTAGGCTATCGGCCTAGCCAAAAAGGCTCCTTGGCTTTCGCCACCCAAACAAATTCACTCCGCACTCCTATTACTGAATTCACATTTTCCATGCCAAACATTTTCATAAACTTCTTCAAAAATCTACCCTCCTTTGTTATACTTTCTCTTCAGGGCCCCCCAGACACATCTTCACTGTTGCAAATCAAATTCCAGTACCCACCTACAGTAGGTATAAAAAGTGTAGACACCCCTGTTAAAATGCCAGGTTTTTATGATATAAAAAAATGAGACCACAAAAAATCATTTCAAAACGTTTCCCACCTTTAATGTGACCTATAACCTGTACAATTCAATTGAAAAACAAACAAACCTGTCAGGGGAAAAATATAAAAAATAAACGTACATGTGTCGATTGGGGAGAGATGGGCAAAGGCTGCCAGCCTAGTCAAATAGAATTTGATACATAGTTCTGGCATTTGTAAATAAATGTAAAATAGAGGCATGTTTCTTGAGTGTAAAGAATACTGTGAAATGTGGAACTGCAAAATATGTTACAACATTGCACTCTACTGGCCCAGTGAAACATCTTGTACTCTTTCATGTTAGAATTCGGCTCCAGGGTGGCTGGATGAAGATTTCATGCCCATTGTTTTAAGGCTAAAGTTTATAACTAGAATTTAGATGTGGAAGGGCTTTATTGCTCTTGTTTCTGCTAGCATATACATGTGAAATGTCTTGTATTGTTGTAAGTTTCTGAGGAGGTGTTAGATTGATAAATAATGCAGTTTGTGGCCTGAGAACTCAGACCAGGTGTTAAGATGATGCAATATGAATTCTTGGAAAATCTAAGTGTCAAAAATTATGTAATTTTGGGAGGGCCTTAGAGACATGTTTGTTAGTAATGTTTAAATACTATTTCTCACAAGAGACCGAAAAGCATTTTGACTTTGGGCATCCAACTCAGCACTCTGCATATGCTCACAAGTAAATTTTAGCACTGTGATTTCTTGTAGGAATAGTTAAAGCTAGTAAATATTAATTAGGTGTTTTTCTTTGAAGTCAGACCTGTCCTACTGTATTATTTTAAGTTTCTGTGCGGTCTCTGAACGCTTACATATCTCTGTGGTGTAGTAGTTTTGTCTTGTGTTTTAATTATTTATTATTACATTTTTTTAAAACCTTCTACCTGTGGCTGATTTGTGTAGAGATAAGCTCTAGAGTACATTGCAAATTTATAGAGGTTATTGTAATAGACCACGCTAAAGTAATCCTTGACTGTTAGTCATACTATCATTGGATATTAATATTGCACAGTAATAATTGGACACCCTTTTAAGGGCCTTTTAGTATCTGATATTATTAACTGGGTGGTGGCAGTAATTACTACCGTATAGTCTGGGCAAAGGGGCACAGTTGGAGAATCGGTGTCAGCCTTTCCCAGGAGTGTCTGTGAAGTTGTAAAAATACTTATCACAATGTGTGTGTGTGTGTGTTGTGTCAGCTACTTGGCAGAGACACGAAGCACTGGTTGGACAGAGAGGGTACTGGAGGATTTAGCTTGCCCAGTTAGGCTGAGACCTGGACCCTATAGCTGTACCAGTGGGGAGTCTTATAGGGGACCTGGTGAGAAAGGGAGCAACCAGCCCCAGACTGACTGATCTCTGTGTGCACTTAAGGGAAATTGTACTTTGCTGTGCATTTTAGTTATCCTTTCCTCTTCTAGGAGACGACCTCCCTGGTGTTAGTGGTGAGGATTGAGGCTCCTTGATTGCTGGGCCAGGGCACAGTCGTCACAAATGTTTGGCAGTGGTGGGATCTATTTCACATACTAAATGGCTTGTAGTGGTGTGGGGTAGAGCAAATTCCTGTAGCTTATGTACAGTGATCCCAAAGTGTTTTGTACTCTAAAACAACCACACAGTGTATACTCAGTTCAGATCACAATTGCTTTATTTCTTTTGTTAGCTTAGTGTCAGTCAGGATGAGCAGGCAGCATGTCAGCAGAAGAGTATGGAAAGCTGACAAAGAGCCAGGTGGCGGAGATGTGCCAGGCCAGGGGACTGGTGCATGGAAACCTGACTGCGGCCTTGGTTACAGCTGCATCAGAAAACAGCAGCCTGGAGGACAATCAGACTGACAGTGGAGATACAATATCCATGGAGAATGGACAGCTCAACCTTTCTGCAGTGGACCTAAAAATCCAGCTGGAGCTAAAGAGACTTGAGTTGAAGGCCAGGCGTATGGAACTGGAAGCAGCCGAGAAAATGAGGAGTCTACAAGCTGAGGAAAATGAAGGGCAGAAGAGGCATGAGAGGGAAATGCTGACTCTTCGCCAGAGTCATGGAGGTAATGGGGAAGGGAGTAACCGGACCCCAGAAAAACAAAATGTCAGTAAATTTCTTCCACATTTTAAAGAGGGGGATAATTTTTATAGCTTCATTCATATGTTTGAGCAGGTATGTAAAGAGTTGAAGTTGACCAAAGGCTCTGGATACGGCTCCTGACCCCATTAAGCTGCAACTTCTTTAGCAAAAATGCATGACACTGATTGTTTTGATTATACTGTGGTAAAAAGACATTTATGAGAATGTTTTAAGCTAACACCTGAAATGTATAGGAAAAAGTTTTGTAAGCATAGCCGCAAGGCAGATGAAAATGTATGTGAATATGTTGTTGAACTGCACACTTATTTTCATAGCTGGGTGAGTGGATGTCAGGTCACCACTTCTGAAGGGCTGGCAGACCTGTTGGTAAGGGAACAAGCCCTTAGTACTTGTCCTGAGGACATGAGGATCTGGTTAGCTGATAGACAGTGTGCTACTTCAGAAGAGTTGGGGAAGAAGGGAGACCGACACCTAGTAAGCAGGGCAGTCCTGCACAGGAAAAGGACCCCCAGTACTGCTCATGGGACTAAAGGAAACCATGGCAGGCAGCACAGACTGCCCCAACAGAATCCGCTAGTAGCAGGGGAAGCCACTAGTCCAGGTACACGTCCAGGAGCTAGGGTTAAATGTTTTGAATGCAACCAGTGGGGCCATGTGGCATACAGATGTCCATGGAGGCAAGGTGGGGAACCAAAGGTGATGGAGCCAGTAAGTGGGAAAGACAAAATGCCAACAGTAGGCTTGAGACAACCGGGGTATGGAAGTACCATCCTGCATATGTCCTGAGAGGGAAGGATTTGGATGAGGCAGTACTATGTACTTATGCAGTTACATGCAGTGAGGCTAGGAGACAAGCATGTGGGTCTGGTAGCCTGGGGGAGACCCAGACAGAATGCATACTTGCAGCCAGGAATGCTGAGGTGGTTACTTCAGGGAGTCAGCTACACTGTAGCAGTGAGACTGAATGTGAGCCACAGCTGCTTGTGGGTACTGATGTTCCCTTGGACAGGGGAACTGCAAAGGAAGAGGTGTGTAAGTAGTACCCAGGCTGACAGTGAGGCACTGTTGTCAGAGTATGCCAGACTTCCTGTGTAAGGGGGGTGGGAAGGGTTACAAAGAGAGACTTGAGACAGGCTCAGCTCTCAGACCCTACACTGCAAGGCCTGGGGCAGGTAGCTAGGGAGGCACCTGATTCTCAAGGGAAGGGGGAATCTATATATTGGAACAAAGGGTTATTGTACAGAGAGTGGACCCCTGAGGGAGGGGTAGAAGGTGAGGGAGTACAGCAGTTGGTACTGCCTAGTGCTTACCATCTGGCGCTTCTAGCCATAATATATGATACTCCCTTTGCAGGTCATATGGACATAAAAACATACAAAGAGGGATATTATGCAAAACTTCTATTGGCTTGGAATTTCCAGAGATGTAACAGGGTACTGCAGGACCTGTGAGCAGTGCCAAAAGGTAGGCAAGGCAGGAGACAAGGTGAGAGCTCTTTTGATGCCTCTGCTTGTGATTGAGGAGCCATTTCAGAGGGTAGCTATGGATACTGTGGATCCTCTGAGTACCCCAAGTTCCACAGGGAAAAAGTATATCCTAGTGGCAGTGGATTATGCTACATGATACCCTGAGGCAATAGCTTTGTCCTCCATTGAGGCAGAGAATGTGGCAAATGCTTTGCTAGAGATTTTCAGCAGGGTAGGTTTCCCAAAGGAACTCCCTTCAAGTTAGAAATGATTCTTAATTAGTTGAATTATTAGTTCAATTATAATGGAATTGTTTAATTGGGGTGAGGTATATATGTGGCTGGGTGTTTTTACTGTTTTGTTCTGAAGAAGTCCCTTAAAGAGGGAAGAAAGCGCTCAACCTTGAATAAATCTGCCTTGTTTCCACGTGGTGGTCCTTTTGGTGTTCTGTATTTTGTGGTGGTTTATCTGTCCTGTCCTGCTAGTGCAATTACTTGGTTTATACTTGGATTTGTGGTGCTGTAATTAAATCAAAAGGTGCTTCAACAAAGTATGTTTAAGGGTGTGCACACTTATGCAACCAGCTTACTGTACATTTTTTATTTTTTTATATTTTTTCCCCTAACAGATTTGCTTTTCAATTGAACTGTACAGGTTATAGGTCACATTAAAGGTGGGAAAAGTTCCGAAATTATTTATTGTGGTCTCATTTTTTTATATCACAAAAGCCTGGCATTTTAACAGGGGTGTGTACACTTTTTATATCCACTGTATAAGTAATATTCCATTATAAACTGATTCTTAAGCTCCATTATAGCACTTTTAGGATGAATATTAATAATGCCATTGTAATCCTCCTCCCTTGTCAGTAACCCCTTAGTGCTACAAATCTGCCATTATCTTTTTTAGCCTCTTCTATCACTATTGGAGCTCCTCTTACAATTAATGTAAGTATTCCCTCCTCTTTTCCTTTGTCCCAAATATTCCACTGAATAACCATCCTGAAAAGCATTTATCAAATTCACATGTTCAGTTGACTCAAAGTGTGTCTCTTGTAACATAACTATTTGCACTCTACTTTTTTAATATATTTCACTATTCTTTTTTTGTATTTATCTGTGAGACCACTAACATTAAAAGACATTACAGAAAGCATCATTGTATTAAACAGTTATTATTCCACCATTTATGTAAAATACATTTTTTGTTAAATGTCTAGCTCCAGCTTTTGTCTTACATGCACAGACTGTTTTGGCAGGTTGAACTTTTATATAATTGTTTCTTGTCATATCCATTTGAGCCTATGTCACAAATAATACCCCCTAAAACCTATTAATTTAATACTAACACACAAAACTATGTACAGCTTCAAATATTTATATTTTACCCTACTAATAGGAACAGATGTCCCAAACTGAGAGCCACACTCTCAGAATTGAGTTATCCCAAATGTAAGGTTATCCATGCTAAGGATGCATGGTGCAGCCTGTGTTTCTACTACATTGTAACTGGTTTTGTCTTATCTTTATAGCTCTCCCAGCAGGAAAAAAACCTTGAATGATTTCAGAGAACATTATTTCCCAGCCAGTTTCTCTTTTCTTTTTTCCCAGCCAATCACTCTCCATCAGACTGTAACCAATTTCTCTTTATCAGATCATCTCCATGGAGACATGAGAACTAGACAGCCAATTTCTCATTATCAGACTGCTTCCATGGAGAGATGACTGCAAGATTAAGAATTGCTACTAAGCATGCATTTATTTGCTATAAAAGCCTCATAACATTCAACATTCTTTTTAATTTACTTTCTTTCTTTTAAAACTTGTTACTAAATCAATCTAATATCCTTAATCCAGTCAGGAAAGGGGGAAAAGAACATCAGGACCTATATTTACAATCCCTATTACACTTATAAATAACTGAGAAAACGTTACTTTATACCATACAAATAAAACCACCCACCATAAAAATAGTACTATTAAGAAAAAATGTTTTTTTTATTAACAGTTAACTTTCTCCCCTCTTCCCTTCCCTCAAAGCAGTTTTCCGAACGCTAATGACTTGAAGTAGGGCATATACTTTAGAGTAACCCGCAAGTCCAACAAATTCTGAAAAAGTCCAATATTTCCAAATTTTCAAGTGCTGTCATATTTCACAAATATAATTACTGCACTGTAATCCCACATTAAGTTAATGGTTTTATTCCTATTCATTTCCATCTCCCAAATCCTGTCTTTGCTACATTTTCAACATACTCCTGATTCTTCTTGTCAACTTTCATGCTCCCTTCCTTCTCGTCAACATTTTCCATTGAAACAGTGGAAAAGGTTTCACATGTACAGTGTCTCTGTGGTCTTTATTACCAAAAAAAAAAAGTAGAATCTCCTTCTGTTTCACAGCTCACTTTTTGTTCGACAAATTTTGAATTTCCTCTTTAGCATGTACTTCATCAAAAAATTATTTTGTCCCTCCAGTGAAGAATACTTTAAAGACAGCTGGGTACAGCAGTTTGAATCTCACATCTGTGTCTTGACATTCCCTGAATAGTGGAATGAATTTACTCCTCTTCTGCTTGGTATACAATGAGTACAAACACTCTGCTGTCTTCCACTGTTAGTATTTTGTCCTTCTGTCACAGTTTTATCAGAATCAACTCCTTCTGTTGGTAGGACTGCGTCTTTAGTATTTAAGATCTAGGTTGCTTTTTCATAGCTAGGCTTGGAACATACACACAATGTGCCTTTCAACTAATAACTCCTCCTGTGGAATACCAGTCCAGTTGCTTATTTCTGCTTTCATAAAATGAATGTAGTCTGTTCCTTCCAGCTTCTCTGGTACAGCTGAAAAACTCAAGTGTTCCCTAGGCGCTCTGTCCTCAATTTCTACTATTTTTTGAAATATCTTTTCTTGAGCAGTCTCGTACTCAGACAGCCTTTTCTTCACTTCAGTCTCTGATTTTTGCAGTTTTATCACCTCATCTGAATATCTGTTTGAAGCTTCTTGCATTTTTTTCCAGACTTTTGTTGTCTGTGTTGATATACTCCATCAGGGTATTGCTTATTTTAACCAGGTCTGTACACAGTTGTCTTGTATCTTCCTGTAGGTTAATGGAACTCATGTCTGGAGGTTGCATTGCATTTTGCTGAACAGCTGCAAAACTTTCCCCAGTTAGTGTTTCTTCTTCACTTTTTATAGCTGTTTTTTTTTCCAAGGTGTTCTTTCTTTTTTCCTGGCATTCAGGCAGTACACTTACTAGTCAGTTACTGAAATGTACCCATAAACACAAAAGTGTACCGGCCTTCTCTGCTGAGTTTCTGTTTTCACACTGGGAGAGCTAGAGTTAAGCTGTTATTCAATGTGCAGCCATCTTGAAAGTAATCAAAAGATGTCTTTAATCCTCCAGGAAAACAGTCTGAAGACAGCTGGATACAGCAGCTTGAATCTCAACCTTGCCCTTCGACATTCCTGGACTGCTGAGATAAATTTGATTCTCTTTTGCCCGATGTACAGTGAATACATTTCTAACAATCTGCTGCCTCCAATTTTTAATACTTTGTCCTTTTGCCACAGTTTTCTCAGGATCAACTCTTTCTGCTGGTATAACTGAATCTCTACTAATATAGGTCTTTGCTGCTTTCATATAGGCAGGTTTGGAGCATATACTCAATGTGCTATTTCAATTACAAATCCTGTTGTGGATACTAGTCTAGTTGCATCTATGTGCTTTTATAAAATTAACAGTTTGTTCCTTCCAGTTCCTCTGGTTATTTTTGAAATTGCTCTTCTTGAGAAGGCTTCCTTTCAACATCTGATTGTTGGGAGTTTTATTAGTTAATCTGAACAGCTAGTGAAAGCTTCTTCTATTTTTCCAGCCTTCTGCTGTCTGAATTGGTATGTTCCTTCAATGTTTCATTTATGTTAATCATCTCTCAGTACATTTGATTTATTTTTTCCTCAATTACTGGAAGCCATCTTTTGAACTAAAGCTGAAGGTTGTTACTACTTTTTTGCTGAACAGGTGCACAATCCTTCCAAGCAATGTTTTCTCTCTACATTTTCTGGTTGATTTTCTTTCAGGTTTTCCATATTTCTTCTTTGCTGGCATCCAGGCAGTGCGCTTACAAACTAGTGACTAAATTTTACACAAAAACAGTTTCAATGAGACAGATTTTTCCCAGAATCTGTTTTCTCACTGGGAGAGCTGAAGTTAAGCAGATGAACAGTGTGCAGTCATCTTGGAAGTCCTAGAGAACTTTATTAGTCTTGAAGTCTCAAGAGACCAAACATTTTTCTGACTGCCTAATTAAACAAGCATCTCTCTATTCTTGCCTGTGGATTTTGAATTCCCCAGTGATCTTTGCTGGGCTTACTTCTGTACACAATTTTCAAAAATGAGATTATAATCACAGCAGAATAAATGCTTATTAAACAGGTTGATGTTTTTACTATTGTTCTAGCAGACACTACTGACTCTCTACGCTAAATCAAAATATAGCTTCCATACCTTGTAAACTAAATGCCTTTGGAACATATTTTAATGCAAGCAACAGAAAACATGTTCTGGTAATGTTCAAACACTATTAAGACAATTATTTGGCTATATCTTATCTTAACAAGACTGATTCTCTGCATCTCAAACTAAATTATGTCTCAATATTACTTCAAGAGATGTCACTCTATAATGCTTCTTCATTGTAATATTGACAACAAATCAAAAATGTATCTATGTGCAAACACTACTACTATCAGAACTAATCAGAAACGTGTACAGATTATATAAGGTGTAACTATTCTTTACAGTTATAATATGTACCCTACTCCAAAATTCATGCCTGGCGTTATCCTTTCTATATTCTACCAACCTTCAACATAAACCTGAGCAAGCATAAAAATGCCTAATTCACTGCTTTTCATGAATGGAATACTCACAATGTTTCTTTCCTGTGTGATGAACATTGGTTAATATCTCAGCATCAATGGTCAGTAATACAAGTGTGTTTTGGTATTAAACTTTTCTGTTGTCTAAATTGTCTTTCTCTGTCTGATGCCATTAAGTGTAGGAAAATTGTATGCAATCACAGGACATCATCTGGTAAGCTAGTCTCTGTGCCAACAATCAAGAACAAATATAGCGATGCGAGAACAAAGGTTCCATAGGAAAACACTGAAAATATATGTGTGGTACCCCTCAGAGAAACATACATTTAAGAAGCCTTAAAAAATAGTCTGAAAATTAAATGACATTGAAAATAAAGTACAACTTAATTTACTTTGTTTAGGTATGGCACACTGGTGTAGCAATTAGGGTTGTTGTCTAACAGTGTTTGGTTCCCCTAGTCAGTTCATGGCTGCAGTGATATTTCTGTACAGTCTGCATCATTCTCCTAGTAGCTACCTGGTTGTACTCCGGTCTAACCTAACATCTTACAGACATGGCTTAGTGATTCTAAGACTACTTGCAACTGTGTGTGTGTGTGTGTGTGTGTGTGTGTGTGTGTGTGTGTGTGCGTATACGTGTGAGTGAGCGAGCGCGTGCACATGTGCATAAACATCCTCTGATGGGTTGGCCCCCAGTCAGGATTAATTTCTTTGCTTTGTGACAAGTGGCACAACAGGCACTCACATTCATCCCACATTCTTTAAATGAATGAAAAGGATAAAAAGGGAATGAATGCATAAAAAATGAAAATTAATGTTTCTGGCAGCTGCACCTTATATTACTAAGCAACTGTTAGTATGTCATCTTGGCAGGTATCACTCAAAGAGTTTAACTCAGTGAAGGCCTTTCATACACATTTTTGTTCACTGACCTCTCATCTGGGCTTCCTTAAATCTTATTTTACTGTCCTTAAACTTCTGAAATTTGTGAAGCTGATGTGGCTTTTAACTTATTACATTGTTAGTTCATTGTTCCTTTAAGCTCAGAGCCATATATGCTAGTTTACTTGTATGATTTTCCTTTATTATTTCACTGACATTTGCAGGCCATGGAAAGTACTGATACAACTGGACCATTTTTAGGCCTACCTACTGTTTATATGTCAATGAGTAAAGATAACAGAGAGTAATATAAAGTGCTAGAATTTCATGCAGCAACAAATGTACCATTAGACAGATATAGCATGTAACAACCCAACACTCTCATACTAGGTTACTTCAACTACCCCTCCATCAACTGGGAAAAAGTACAGTTTTGTACCTACCATAAATGTAGATGTTCGAGGATTCCATTGCTGCAGTCCTGACTATTGGGTATAGTCCGCGTCCCAGTCGGCCCGAATACCAGAGTATAAGGCTGACGTCGGTCAGGGCGCATTAGACTGACGTCAGTACGTCAGGGTACTAATGCGCATGACCGACGTCATATCCTCAGTCTTTTCTTGCCCCAGATGTCAGAAGACCCAAAAGGACAAGTCCCAAAAGAACCTGCACCAAAAACATGTACAATATATACAACAATATATACAAAAATATAAGCATGTAAACTCACCTACACAACCACCCCTAAATACAGAGGGGAAGGAGGGAGGGTAAATTGGACTGCAGCAATGGAATCCTCGAACATCTACATTTATGGTAGGTACAAAACTGTACTATGTTCTTCGTCTTCCATTGCTGCAGTCCTGACTATTGGGTAGAATCCCAAAGCAGAGGTAAGGGAGGCTGGCAAATTATAAAGTAGTAGGAGTTGACAACATGCCTTGTAAAACAGCTGTGGCAAAACCAGCCCTAGACTTAGAGTAGATAGGAAGGTGATAATGCCTAGAGAAAGTATGCACTGAACTCCAAGTAGCTGCTTCCAAAATATCCTTAGTTGCCACCCCCCTTAGAAATGCTGTTGAAGTGGCCGTAGCCCTAGTGGAATGAGGCCTAATCCCAGCTGGAATCTCCTTGCCATGATGGGAATAACAAAATGCAATGCAAAAGCCAATCCACCTAGAAATAGTTTGTTTAGACACAGGCTTGCCCTGAGAACTCAAAGCAAAAGAAACAAACAACTGCTGAGACTGCCTAAAATCCTTAGTCCTGCTTAAATAATAACGCAATTGCCTGTGTACATCTAAAGTGTGCAAAATCTTTTCCCCTTTATTTTGAGGATCTGCAGAAAACGTAGGCAAATGTATAGTTTGGTTTAAAGCCACACTAGAAACCACCTTAGGCATAAAAGAAGGATTAGTGCGTAATGATACCCTATCCTTATGGAAAATCAGAAAGGGCTCTACTGCCATAAGGGCCTGCAACTCAGACACCCTTCTTGCAGAAGTAATAGCCAACAGAAAAGCAGTCTTCCATGACAAATATTTCAATTCAGCAGTAGCTGCAGGCTCAAAAGGTTGTAGAGTAAGTTTTTCCAACACAAAATTGAGATCCCAAGCAGGAGTAGGAGCTCTCGTGGGGTCTTATATTCTTTGCCCCTCTAAGAAACTGCTTGAACAAAGGATGCGAAAACAAAGGTGGGTCACAATCATAGTGAGCTGAAATTGCTGCAGCATGAATCTTTATGGAAGAGAAGGACAAACCTTTGTCCAATAATTCAGTAAGATATTGAAGAGCCACACTCAAATTAGGCTCAGAAATCTCCAAATTCTTTGCTGTACTCCAAAATAAAAATCTCTTCCATTTTTCCAAGATACACTTTCCTTGTACTAGGTCTTCTAGCTTCCATAATCACATTTAAAACTTGTTGAGGAAGTTGAGACCTGCTGTGTTTCAACACAGAATATGCCAAGCTGTTAGATGAAGAGAGTGTAGCTTGACATTGAGCAGATGACCGTCCTTCTGAGATAACAGATGAGGAAGCAGAGGTAAAGGCCATGGAGGCTTCTTTACCAGACTCCGTAGTAGAGGGTACCAGTGTTGCCGAGGCCAGTCTGGAGCTATCAAAATCATCCTTGGCCTGTCTTGTCTGACCTTTAACAGTACCTTTGGAAGAAGAGGTAGAGGTGGAAAGGCATACACATGAAGGTTTTTCCAACTGAAAGACAGAGCATCCACTTTCCAAGCCATGTGATGAAACCCCTTTGTGCAATACTTTGGCAGCTGGTGGTTTAGTGGAGAAGCGAACAGATCTATGTCTGGAGTTCCCCATGACACTGTCAGTTTCTGAAATACATGAAGATCCAGTTTCCACTCGTGGGGATCCATGATTTGTCTGCTTAACACATCTGCTAAGGAGTTCTGTGCTCCTGGCAGAAACCTTGCCTGAAGAGTTAGTTGCAAGCCTAGCGCAGTCTCCCATAAAATCATTGCTTGCCTGCATAGAGGATAAGAATGTGTTCCCCCCTGCTTGTTGATGTACCACATGACAGTTGTGTTGTCTGTTAGAATCAACACCTGCCCTGGAAGAAGTAACTCCTTGAAAGCCATTAATGCAAACTGGACTGCTAACATCTCCTTCATGTTGATATGTAGATGCTGTAGTCTGGCAGGCCACTTGTCTTGTATCCACTTTCCATTTAGATGAGCTCCCCAAGCAATATCCGAGGCATCTGTCGTTAGAATCTGACTTGCCTCTGGCCGGGTCACAGAGAGTCCCTTGTTTAGGTGACATTCCTGAGCCCACCACAAAAATTCCTTTTGAATGCAAGGTAGTATTTGAATGACAGTGTCCAAATCCTGGCAGTGCTGTGTCCATACATTTTTGAGATACCATTGTAGCTTCCTCATATGCAGTTTGGCATTGGGAAGCACCAGAATACAAGATGCCATGAACCCTAATGCTTGAAGGACTGTCCTTGCAGTCAGCACGGACTGATGAGATAGTTGATGGAAGTAAAGTGACAGACTCTTTTGTTTGTCCGGGGTTAAAAGGCCATCTGGGCTGCTGTATTCAGTCTTACACCCAGAAAGCACATGTCTTGAGAGGGTACTAGACTGGACTTTATTTCGTTCACAGAATACCCTAGGCATCTTAGCACTGCTATAACATATTCCAGATGCTGTAGAAGGTCTTCCTTTTCTCGAGCCAGAATCAGGCAGTCGTCCAAGTAAGGATAGATTTGAATTCCTTGAAGCCTGAAGTAAGCTATCACTGGAGCCAGAACCTTTGTGAATACTCTGGGCGCAGTAGATAAGCCAAAGGGCAATGCAGAGAACTGATAATGAGAATTTCCAGCTCGAAACCGCAGATACTTTCTGCAACTTAGCCTTATAGGCACATGAAGGTAAGCTTCCTTGAGATCTAAAGTTACCATCCAGTGATCTTTGCCCAGCAGAGGTAAAAGCTGTTGTAACGTCAACATCTTGAACTTGGGAATGTCCAAAAAGCGTGTTGAGGAGAGATAAATCCAAAATTGGTCTCCACGTGTTCCCCTTCTTTGGTACAAGGAACAGGCGAGAATAAAATCCTAGGCCCCTCTCTGACACAGGGACTGGCTGAATGGCCCCTATGTGAAGTAACTGTAAAACTTGCTTGTGAGCCTCTTTTCTTTGTTGAGGAGGAACGTCTGGCATGCCTTTGAAAGGGGGCATTGTATGGAAATAAAATCTGTAACCGTGGTGAATGATATCCAACACCCATTTGTCTTGAGTAATTAAATCCCAATTTTCTTTGAAAAGAGACAGTCTTCCCCAAAGGAGCTGCCAGGCGTGAATCTGCTGGCAGCTGAAGAAACAGGGCATTGGGTCTGTTTTCGAAAGGGCTGACCCCCGCCCCCACCAGAAGGCTGAGCAGGTGAACCCCCTGTTCTAGGCCTAAAGAGCTTTGAGCCCTGCCCCTACCACGTCTAGACCTACCCCTAGACTGAGAATCATAAGCAGGATATGTCCACCCCTTAGCAGGCCAATTTCTACTAAACTTTGGTGGCTGCACCTGCAAAAAATCTTTAACAGTTTGCATAGACTTAGCTTTGTCCTCCATTTTCTTTAAAACAGCTTCCACAGGCGAACCAAACAACACATCAGACTGTAAAGGAGCATCCAAAATCCTTGTCTTAACATGCTCAGCTAAATTCTGATCCTTCAACCAGGCATGCCTGCGAAGAACAGAGCTGGTAGCAGCCACCCTCGAGGAGGCCTGTACAGCATCAAAACCACATTGCAAGGAATGCTTACCCACTTGTTCGGACACATGAACCAAATCCAGCAACTCTTTACACACAATACCTTCCGCCAAAGCATCCACCTTAGATTTCAATTGTGAAAGAAGGTAATTCTGATATTTTAACATGTGAAACTGACAATTCAAAGCTCTCATGGCTAGAGTGGAAGAAGTATACACTTTCTTTCCCCACCTATCCAAAGCCCTCGCCTCTTTATCAGTGGGGACAGGATTTTTAACCACAGAAGCTTTTACACCCTTAGGCCCCTGGGAAATAGTTTCTGGGTCCGCCCTAGGACTCTTAAACAAATATTTATGAGCGTTGGGCACCCTATAATACCTATCAGGCTTAACAGGAGCAGGAGGCAAAGAGTCAGGGTTCAGGGAAGCCTCTGCAAAAACATCTTCCACCACATTCAACACAGGAGGAATAGCTAAAGGCCTATGCTGGGGTAAAAACAAGAACTCCCTAAGCCTTTTCCTGGAGTCAGAGTAATCCTGGCCTTCCCATTTAAAGTGCTCCCTCATGGAATGCAAAGTCTCTGAAAATGAGAAATCCTCAGGTGGAGACGCTGTAGGAGTGGAATCATCCACATCAGAATCAGAATAGGTAGGATACTCCTGTAAATCTTCCACAGAAGATTCTGAAGCCTCAGAACACTGTTCAAAACTCTCAAACTCAGATTCCACCCTAGGCCTCTTATCAGGCGGGGGCATAGAACCCCTAATCATAGTAATCAAATCTTCTGCCATCTTAAGCATATGCTTTTTAGGTACAGAACCTGAAATGGTAGGAGAAGCCCCCACTGAAGCTGAAGTAGGCCTACCTCTCATAGAAGTTTTGGCAACAGAAGGAGAGGCCCTAACTACCTTGGGAAGAGAGGGAAGAACAGTCACCTGAGAAGCCCCCTCAGCCTGGCCTACCTCCTGAGAAGGCACATCCTGTAAGAGTATAGTTTCTGCCTGGGACTCCATGGAAACTCCGGGCAAAACCTCCGGCTCCACTGAGCCTTCCAAAGAACCGACGTCCGGGACTGCCGGTTCCTCAACCCTAGGCTTCACTGTTTTATCCTTGCGCTTCTTGGAGGCGGGCGCCGGAGCATCCGACGGCATTTTGTAATTGCAACGCTTCCCAAACACTAACCTGGCACAGTCTAACCTCCTCTTAATAGTGCGTTTGTTAAACCTAGCACAAGAGCGGCAACCAACAACGTCGTGCTCAGGCCCTAAACAAGGTATACACAAGGTATGATAATCCCTATGAGGTATCTGTTTCCCACAAGAAATACAGTTATTCACTTTTTCTGACATCCGGTAAAATACTGAGGCAAGAAAAACCAAAATGTTCCCCAACGGGTACTTAGCCAACTCTGTTTCGGTCTGAAACTCCGGTTTGAAATATTTCAATCGCCAACCTGCACTCGCAAAACTGCTTCTGCATCGGACCATGCGGCAAAAAAGACTGAGGATATGACGTCGGTCATGCGCATTAGTACCCTGACGTACTGACGTCAGTCTAATGCGCCCTGACCGACGTCAGCCTTATACTCTGGTATTCGGGCCGACTGGGACGCGGACTATACCCAATAGTCAGGACTGCAGCAATGGAAGACGAAGAACATCTACTCATGCACCAATACACTGGCCCAACGCTTCCTGGAATTCATCAATTCCAATGGTTTGGACCAGCCCATTCTTACCCCCACTAGAGGAAGGAATATCCTTGACCTGGTTATTACTAATATGGGCAACTGTTGCTCTACACCAGTAGTCAATTCCTCCCTGGTTAGATCTGACCACAAACTAATCACCATGGAAATCCACATATCCCCCCCCCTGCAAAGGTAACCACCATGAAAAATTTCTCCAAAGTTGACACTGGGCTCCTGAAAAAGCACAGTTGTGTACACTTACCATAAATGTAGATGTTTGAGTGTATTCACTGTTACAGTCATCACATTTGGTTTTATCTGCCTGCAGGTAGCCCTCAGCTGGCCTGAATACCAGAGTCTTGGATTCCTGCATCGATGATGTCTCTTCTTCCATGACGTCAGATAATCAGGGGTATAAAACATGCAGCAGATGCCATTACATCAGTTTTTCTTGCCCCAGATGTCAGGTCCCCCCACAATGGGAAGCAATTATATGCTATGGTACCCTCCAACAAAAAGCAAATACACCAGAAAGCTTAAATACACCAAACAAGAAGGAAAGGTAAAGCCAAGAGAAGTCAGGGGGCTGGAGGGAGGGTAACCAGGACGGCAACAGTGAATACACTCGAACATCTACATTTATGGTAAGTGTACACAACTGTATTATGTTCTTAGTGTTTCACTGTTGCAGTCATCACATTTGGGTTTATTCCCATAGCTAAGGAAGGGAGGAGGAAGTTAGAGAGCATTAGGGCCAGCTATTAAGCCCTGCAAGACTGCAGTGACAAAACCAGCTATGGATTTAGAAAAAATAGGCATGTGGTAATGCTTGGTGAAGGTATGTACAGAGCTCCAGGTAGCAGCTTCTAGGATGTCCCTGGTAGGGACACCTCTGAGAAAGGCTGTAGAGGTAGATGCAGCTCTGGTGGAATGTGATCTTATCCCCTGTGGGGGTAGGTTCTCCATGGTGCTTATAACAGAAATGAATGCAATGGGCTATCCACTTAAAAATGGTTTGTTTTGAAATGGCCTTCCCCTCTGCCCTTGCAGTAAAGCCAACTAGCAGCTGTTCAGATTTTCTGAGAGGCTTAGTCCTGTCCAAATAAAATCTAAGTCTGCACGTCCAAAGAGTGCAGTACTCGTTCTTTGTTTTGTGGATTCGGGAAAAATGTAGGCAAATGAATGGACTGATTAAGGGCCACACTAGACACCACCTTGGGCATAAAGGAAGGATTGGTCCTGAGGGAAACCCTGTCTGCATGGAAGATAATGAAGGGCTCCACTGCCATGAGGGCCTGTAATTCAGACACTCTTTTTGCTGAAGTGATGGCTAGAAGGAAGGCTGTTTTCCAAGAAAGGAATTTCAACTCTGCAGTTGCAGCTGGCTCAAAAGGAGGGAGAGTGAGCCTTTCCAATACAAAGTTAAGGTCCCAGGCAGGAGTATGCACTCTCCTGGGGGGGGGGGGTCAAAATTTTGTCCCCTTACTTTAGCAGGGGGTGAGAGAAGAGGGGTGGTTCAGTATTATAATGTGCTGAAATGGCAGAGGCATGAATTTTAATAGACGAGAAGGATAGGCCCTTGTGGAGCATTTCTGTTAAGTACTGAATAATATGAGGTAAGCTGGGCACCGCTGTGCCCATCCCCTGAGTCTGGCTCCAGGAACAGTATCTTTTCGACTTTTCAGCATAGGATTTTCTAGTACAAGGCCTCCTTGCCTCCAGAATGACATCTAGCACCTGCTTACTAAGGGATGCTATTGGACAGCTCAAGGAATTAGCCAGGCTGCAAGGTACAGGGGTTGAAGCTGAGGGTGCAGAATCTGGCCCATCTGGTGGGACAGCAGGGAAGGGGTCTGAGGCAGGTGCCATGGTTCCAGCAGTGTCATACTGTGCAAGAGGGGGTACCAGTGCTGGTATGGCCAGTCTGGTGCAATCAGTATTGTCCTTGGTTTGTCCTGTTTGATCTTTAGTAAAACCTTCGAGAGGAAAGGCATAAACTGAGAGGCTTTCCCAGGTAAAGGACAGGGCATCCACTTTCCAAGCTTGACTGTGGGAAGTCCTTGTGCAAAATTTGTCCAATTGGTAGTTCTGAGGGGAGGCAAACAGGTCTATCTCTGGGGCCTCCCATTTGTTCCTCAAGAGGTTGAAAATTTTTGGTTCCAGTTTCCATTCGTGTGGGTCCAAGTGATTTCTGCTTAGGTCGTCTGCCAGTGAATTTAGCTTGCCTGACAGGAATTGAGCTTGTAGGTGCACTTGGTAGCTCAAGGCTATGTTGCACATAGCCAGGGCTAGTATGCAGAGAGGGTAAGTGTGGGTTCCCCCTGCTTGTTTATGTACCACATAACTGTGTTGTCTGTCTTTACAAATAATTGTCCTGGAAGAATGTGGTCCTTGAAGGCTGTCAGGGAATTCTGTACAGCTAATATTTCTTTTTGGTTGATATGCAGGTGCATCTGCCTGCGGTTACATTTGCCCTGAATGCACTGCCCTGCTAAGTGAGCCCTCTATGCATAGTCTGATGCATCTGTTAGGGTTTGGGCAGCAGGGGGTAGAGTGAAAGGGAGCTCCTTGTTGTGGTAGCAGGCCTCTGCCTACCAAAGGAACTCTGACGTTATACAAGGAATGATAGGAATCACTGATTCCAGGTCCTGAGAATGTTGACACCATAGGCCTTTTAGATACCATTGCAGTTTCCTCATATGCAGTCTTGCATATGGAATTAGTACAATGCAAGAGGCCATGAACCCCAGGGCTTGCAGAATTTTCCTTGCAGATAGCTGGGTCTTGTGGCCAGTAGTCTGAAGTAGGTTGTCAAGTAAAGTTGTTTCTCTGGAGTGAGGAAAGCCATCTAGGAAGTTGTATTCAAGCTTGTTCCCAGAATACAATTTGTTGGCAGGGTACTAGGTGAGATTTATTTTCATTTATGGTGTACCCCAGTGAGTTTAGAAGCTTCTTTACGAATGCCAGATATTTTAATAGCAATTCCTGGCTTTCTGCCTGAATCAGACAATTGTCCAAGTATGGGTCTATTTGAATATTTCTCTGCCTGCAAAATGCAATGGCTGGAGCTAGACACTTTGTGAATACCCTGGGGGAAGTAGATAAGCCAAGGGAAGTGCAGAGACCTGAAAGTGCATGGAGCCTGCCCTGAAGCGTAGGTATTTCCTGCAAGATTCCCTTATTGGAATGTGCAGGTAAGATTCCTTTAAGTCTAAGGTTCCCAACCAGGCATCTTTGCCTATCATAGGAAGCAGCTGTTGAAGTGTTAGCATCTTGAATTTTGGGATTACCAAACAAGTGTTTAGAATAAAGAGGTCCAGGATAGGACGCCAGGAGTAGTCTTTTCTGGGTACCAAGAAAAGTCTTTAATAAAAACCTTGTCCCCTTTCTTCTGCTGGAACAGGCTGAATAGCCCTGATACTTAGAAGAGAAAGAAAGTACAGTTTTGTACCTACCATAAATGTAGATGTTCGAGTGCTAATACAGCTGCAGTCATAACAGATGGGTTCTCCTGCCGTCAGGCGGGTCCTCGGTCGGCCGAATTCCAAAGTCTGGGTCCGGCGTCGGTTGTTGTCGCTTCTTCCCTGACGTCAGTGCGACAAGGATATAAAGGAACCAGCCGACGCCATTTTCTTCAGTTTTTCTTGCCCCAGATGTCAGGTGCCCCCAGAAGGAAGGCAATACATACATTTGTGTAATAAAGCAATGCAATATAATCAAAATACAGTAGTTGCAAGCAAATACACCATAAATGAATACCCCAATCAGGTTGTATGAGGAGGTGTTAGCCAATAGGCCTGTCCCAAGAGGGGAAGGAGGGAGGGAAACCTGGACTGCAGCTGTATTAGCACTCGAACATCTACATTTATGGTAGGTATAAAACTGTACTATGTTCATCGTGCATACAGCTGCAGTCATAACAGATGGGTAGAATCCCAAAGCTAAGAAAGGGGTGGTAGGCACTAGGTGGAACTAGCAGGAACCAGGATGCCCTGCAAGACTGCAGTGGCAAAGCCTGCTCTAGTTTTGGAGTATAATGGTAGTTGGTAGTGCTTGGAGAAGGTATGCACAGAACTCCAAGTGGCTGCTTCCAAAATATCTTTGGTAGGAACTCCTCTGAGGAAAGCTGCAGAGGTAGCTGTGGCCCTTGTGGAGTGAGATCTGATGCCTGTAGGTACAGTTTTGCCATGAAAAGAATAGCAAAAGCGTATGCAGTGGGCTATCCATTTTGAGATTGTCTGTTTGGAAATTGGCTTTCTTTGAGCTCCTATAGCATAGGACACAAAGAGCGGTTCTGATTTTCTGAAAGGCTTTGTTCTGTCCAAATAATAACGCAGTTGTCTGTGGATGTCCAAGGAATGTAGTAATCTCTCCCCTTTGTTTTGAGGATTAGGATAAAAGGTAGGTAAGTGTATGGCCTGATTCAAAGCTACCCTGGATACCACTTTTGGCATGAAGGACGGGTTGGTTCGTAAGGAAACACTGTCCTGATGGAAGATGATAAAAGGCTGCACAGCCATGAGAGCTTGTAGTTCTGAAACTCTACGAGCTGAGGTAATAGCCAGAAGGAAAGCTGTTTTCCAGGACAAATATTGCAAATCTGATGAGGCAGCTGGCTCAAAAGGAGGCAAGGTCAGTTTTTCCAGAATGAAATTGAGATCCCAAGCAGGTATTGGTTGTTTCCTTGGGGGGTTTAGATTCTTAGCCCCTCTGAGGAACTGTCTTAATAGAGGGTGAGAGAATAAGGGTGGATCAGTGTTGTATTCTGCAGAAATGGCTGAGGCATGGATTTTGATGGAGGAGAATGAAAGTCCACTGCTTAGCAGCTCAGCTAGATACTGTAGTATTTGAGGTAAATTCAGTTTTCCAAGATCCTGGCCCTTTTTCTCATTCCAGACACAAAACCGTTTCCATTTTGCGGAGTAAGCTTTTCTAGTTGACGGCCTTCTAGCCTCCAAAATGACATCCTGCACCTCCTTGGAGAGTAGGGTCTGTTGTGATGCTAAGGAATCTTCCATGCGGCTAGATTGAGTGTTTTTAGCTGGCTGTGAAAAGTTTTGAAGCTGTGCTGAGTCAGGAGAAGCGGCATTAGAGGCAGGGTCCATGGTGGGGAATGCGTCAGGCTCCTCAGGAGTGGGTACCAGTGTTGTCTTGGCCAGTCTGGAGCAATGAGAATCATCTTTGGTCTGTCTGCTCTGGTTTTCAATAGAACTTTGGGCAGCAGAGGAAGAGGTGGGAAGGCATAAACTGTCATTGATGTCCAACTGAAAGAGAGCGTCCACTCTCCAGGCCTTTGGATGGAAAATCCTTGAGCAGAACTTTGTCAATTGGTGATTTTTGTGGGAGGCAAAGAGATCTATATCTGGCCTTCCCCATGCTTGGATTATCTCTGTAAAAACTTTTGGATGCAACTTCCATTCGTGTGGATCTGTCATATTTCTGCTTAGGTTGTCTGCCAGCGTGTTTTCCTTGCCTGGCAAGTACTGTGCTTGTAGTTCGATTTGTAAGTCCATGGCCATGTTCCAAAGTGACATGGCCAGTCTGCATAGGGGGTATGAATGTGTTCCTCCCTGTTTGTTTATGTACCACATAACTGTGGTGTTGTCCGTTCTTATCAATAGTTGACCTGGTTGCAGCAGGTCTTTGAAAGCTATAATAGCATTTATTACTGCTAGCATTTCCTTTTGATTGATGTGAAGGTGCTTTTCTTTTTGGGACCATTTGCCCTGAATGCACCGATCTGTCATGTGCACCCCCCAGGCGTAGTCAGAGGCGTCTGTTGTGATGACTTGATTTGCTTGAGGCTTGCTGAATGGAAGACCTGTGTTTGTTTGGCATGCTTGAGCCCACCACAGAAATTCCTTTTGAAGACATGGAATTAGTGGTATTATTGTTTCCAAACTGTGGCTGTGTTGAGACCATAGGTTTTTCAGGTACCATTTAAGTTTCCTCATATGCAGCTTTGCACATGGGCTTAGTAAGATGCAAGATGCCATGAATCCCAGAGCCTGCAGGATTTTCCTTGCAGTCAGCCTGGTGCAATTTGCTAGTGCTCTGAAGTATTGAGTTAGTTGCCCCTGCTTCTCTGGCGTGAGGTAGGCCATCTGGGTGTTTGTGTCCAAGTTGGCACCCAGGAAAATTATTTTCCGAGAGGGTATTAGCCTTGATTTCTTTTTGACTGTGTATCCCAGAGAGTTCAACAACATTATTACATAAGCCAGATGTTTCAGAAGAATGTGCTTGCTGTCCGCTTGGATCAGGCAGTCGTCCAAATAGGGGTATATTTGTATCCCTTGAAGTCTGCAGTAGGCAATTACTGATGCCAGGCATTTCGTGAATACTCTGGGTGCAGTAGATAAGCCAAAGGGCAATGCAGAGAATTGATAATGGGTTGAACCTGCAAGAAATCTGAGGTATCTTCTGCAATTTTGTCTGATTGGGACATGCAGGTATGCCTTCTTGAGGTCCAATGTTACCAGCCAAGACTCCTTGCCCAGCATGGGAAGAAGCTGCTGTAAAGTGAGCATCTTGAATTTTGTGCAGTAGAAATGTGTTTAGGATGGATAGGTCCAAAATAGGTCTCCAATCTTTTCCCTTCCTTGGTACCAGGAATAGTCTGGAATAAAAACCTTGACATTGTTTCGTGCGTAGGTACCTCTTGAATAGCTTTCATGTCTATGAGATCTGTAATTTGCCTTTGTGCCTCTGCCCTTTGATTGTGTGGCAGGTTTGGCATGCCTCTCATTTTTGGAAGGGTGTGAAAATGGAATCTGTAGCCTCTGTTTATAATGTCCAGGATCCATTTGTCTTTTGTGACAATATGCCAATTTTTTGAAAATAATGCCAGTTTTCCTCCTAAGGGTGCTGCCATTTGAGTCTTGCTTGGCATGCAAAGGGGAAAGTCATTGGGCTTGCTTTCTGAATGGTTGCGAGTTATCCTCACCACCTCTTTGTGTAGGAGCTTGCCACTGTCTGCCTCTAAGCGATCCTTGGGATTGTCCTCTGCCCCTCGGCGCCTGTATCTACCTCTTTGGGGTCTGTCCGTGGCTGGAAAGGACCAATTTTTGGAAGGCAATTTCTACTGAAGCGTGGGGTTGTACCTGTAGAAAATCTTTCACAGTTTGCATTGATTTAGCCTTTTCCTCCATTTTCCTTAATACCTCCTCAGCATTAGCACCAAATAATACATCCTTTTGTAGAGGGCATCTAGTAATTTAGCTTTGACATGATCTGGCAAGGTTTGTTCCTTGAGCCAGGCATGTCTACGTATGACTGATCCTGTAACAGCAGCTCTACATGAGGCCTCTAGAGCATCAAAACCACATTGTAAGGTATGCTTACCCACTTGTTCTGCACTATGCATCAAATCCTGCAACTCCTTCAAGTCTGGTTGTTCAGGTTGTGACATTTTACTTTTCAATTGTGATAACAAAAACTGTTGGTATTTTAGCATATGGAACTGACAGTTTAAGGCCCTCATGGTTAAGGTAGCCGAGGTATATACCTTTTTTCCCCACCTTTCTAAGGATCTGGAATCTCTCTCAGAAGGTAATGGATTTTTAGCAGTGGATGCCTTAATTCCCTTGGGGCCCTGTGAGATGGTTTCTGGGTCAGCAGCATGGCTTTTGTATAGAAATTGGTGTGAGTCAGGAACCCTGTAGTACCTGTCAGGCTTGACTGGGGCTGGAGGTAGAGAATCCGGGTTAAGACAGGCCTCCGAGTAAACATCATCTAGGATGTCCAAGACAGGAGGTATAGCCAGAGGCCTGTGCTGAGGTAGCAAGAGAAATTCCCTAAGCCTTTTCTTGGAATCTGAATAATCTTGGCCTTCCCAGTGGAAGTGTTCCCTTAAGGTATGCAAAGTTTCCCCAAATGAGTAATCCTCTGGGGGGGAATACAGAGGGAATGGACTCCTCTGCATCAGAGTCTTCAAATGGGGAGTAAGAATATTCCTGATCATCAGAGTGCTCTGAAATAATGGAGCCCTGATCAGAGGAGGGGGATTCTTCCTCCACTCTGGGCTTTTTGTCCGGGGGGGGGGGTGAGAACCCCTGATAAGAGTAATTAAATCCTCAGCCATTTTAAGCATCTGTTTTTTAGGCATGGGGCCTGTAGATGGGCCCTGTGTAACTTGTCTCTTAGAATGCATGGCTGCTTTAGACTTAGTGAAAGCCTTGATGGAAAAAGAAGAGGAAGGTCTGAAGACACCTTGAGAGGAGGTAGACCTGTCAACATTTTGAGATTCAACGCCAAGAGTGGCTTCGGTATCTGTAGTCGGGGTGTGGGCTGAGGAGCCTGCAACCTCGGGCACAGGAGACACCGCCAATGAAGTGTCGTCGGTAGTCAGGGGCTGCGTAGGTGCCTCGCTGAGAACCGGACCACATGTAGTCGGCTTTGGCGTGGTGTCGGTAGAGGCCGCGGACCTCGTGTGTCAGTCCTTATCTTTGCGGTTTTTAGACAAAAGTGGAGTCGGAGTATCCGACGACATAATATAGTGAAATGTTTTGCCAAAATAATGCTGGGCGAACTCCGCCCGATGCTTAATGGTGCGTTTGTTGAATGTAGCACAAAAGCGACAGACCGAGACGTCGTGGTCTGGGCCTAAACAAGGAATACAGAGGGAATGGAAATCCTTATGCTGTATTTGCTTCCCACATGAAATACAATTATTAACTTTGTCTGACATCGGTCTGAGACAAGAAAAGTTTCCCCAACGGGGTACTTAGCTTTCAAGAAGACTTCGGTTTCAAAATTTTCGTAATTTCAGGAGCTGGCCGACCGGCACTTGCGAACTGCTTTTGCTTCGGGCATCGCGCAGCAAGAAAGACTGAAGAAAATGGCGTCGGCTGGTTCCTTTATACCCCTGCCGCACTGACGTCAGGGAAGAAGCGACAACAACCGACGCCGGACCTAGACTTTGGAATTCGGCAAACCGAGGACCCGCCTGACGGCAGGAGAACCCATCTGTTATGACTGCAGCTGTATGCACGATGAACATCCTGCTGTTGAGCCTCTGCCCACTGATTTGGAGGTACGTCTGGCCAACCGTTTTGGGTTGGTAGTGTGTGGAAGTGGCAACTGTATCCTTGGGAAACTATATTCAAAACCCATTTTTCCTGGGTAATGAGTTCCCAGTTTTTTGCATGCAGGGCGAGCTTTCCTCCTAAGGGAGCAGTCAGCTGAGCAGGGCTTGGAAGGGTTAAGGTTAAGTCATTGTGCCATTTTCCCATAGGGGGGTGGATTACTACTCCCTGCTTTGGAAGTGGGAGCACCCCACTGCTTAGGCCTGTGCGTAGCCTGAGACTGTAACCTAGGTGGTCTGCTGTTCCTTGGTTTGGACTGAGGAGGCCTGGAAGAGGCTGGAAAGGACCAATTCTTTGAAGGCCAATGCCTACTAAATCTGGGAGGCTGCACTTGCAAGAAATCTTTAACAGTTTGAATAGATTTAGATTTTTCCTCCATCTTTTTGAGGACTACTTCTGCTTTGTTGCCAAACAGGCGGTCTTGGTTTAAGGTAGCATCCAGAAATTTAGCTTTAACATGATCTGGCAAGTTTTGCTCCTTAAGCCAAGCATGCCTTCTAAGTACAGACCCAGTGACAGCAGCCCTGCAAGATGCTTCTAAAGAGTCAAAACCACATTGCAAAGTATGTTTACCAACTTGTTCTGCAGAATGCATTAAATCCTGTAATTCTTTGTGTTCAGCTCTGGAATCCCTATCAGAAGGGGTAGGGTTTTTGGCAGCAGTGGCCTTAATGCCCTTAGGACGTTGGGAAATGGTCTCGGGATCTGTAGTAGGATTCTTGAAGAGGAACTTGTGATAGTCAGGTACTCTAACACCTGTCAGGTTTTCTGGGAGCTGGAGGTAAAATGTCTGGGGAAAGGCTAGATTCCAAGAAAGCATTATCCACAATGTCCAGAACAGGCGGGATAGCTAAAGGCTTGTGTTGGGGGAGGTGTAAGAATTCCCTAAGCCTCTTTTTGGAGTCAGAATAATCCTGGCTTTTCCAGCGGAAATGCTCCCTAAGAGTGTGCAAGGTTTCACCAAAAGAAAAATCTTCTGGAGGGGAAACAGAGGGAATGGAATCCTCTGCATCAGAATATTCATAGGTAGATATGGGCAAATCCTGGTAATCAGAAGAAACAGAAATATCAGATTCCTGATCAGAAGAATTCAGAAGCAAAATCAGTTCTAGATCTTCCCCTAATTAAGGTAATAAGGTCTTCAGCCATTCTAAGCATTTGTTTTTTATGCAAATGGGCCTGAGCATGCGGTTTGGACATCGATTTTCTAGGCGTGGGTCGAGATTTAGGCCTGGATGAAGAAGATGGTGTCAGTTTAAAATGCAAGTCTGTAGGCCTGAATACACCCTTAGAAGCCAGTGCCTGCACAGCAGCTCCGGACCCATGCAAGGCAGAGACATCCGCTGGTTCCATAGTCGAAAAAGCATCTTGCGGCACACCGGATTCGGAATGGGTCTCAGTAGAGGCCTGCGAATCTGAAGTAGCGGGTATCAGGGGCTGCGAAAGTGCCTCACTGAGTACCGGCAGACTGGCGACTAGCTTAACGGAAGCATCGTTGGCAGTCTGTCTCTGTCTTTATCCTTTTTTTTTTGGAATATCGGTAGTCAGATGGCTTTACTGAAGCCATTTCTAGATAGTTATACAGAGTACCAAAATAATTTGCTGCAAATATAGACCGACGAAGAATAGTTCAGGAGTTGAACAAGGCACAAAACCGACAGCGAGGGATGTCGTGGTCTGGGCCTAAGCAAGGAATGCAGTACGAATGAAAATCTTTATGAGGTATTTGCTTTCCACAGGTAACACAGTTTTTAACTTTTAATGACATTGGTTAAGAGCAAGAAAGGGGATCCCCAATGGGGTACTTAGCTTTTTTGAAGACTTCGGTTCTGAAACTTGAAAATGAAACTTTCAGGAGTTGACCGACCGGTACTTGCGAACTGCTTCTGCTTCGGGCACCGTGCAGCAAGAAAGACTGATGTAATGGCGTCGGCTGCATGTTTTATACCCCTGATGACCTGACGTCACGGAATAAGAGATGCATCTAACGCAGGAATCCAAGACTCTGGTATTCAGGCCGGCTGAGGGTTACCTGCAGGCATATAACCCAAATGTGATGATAGCAACAGTGAAACACGAAGAACATCAGAGGTGGCTAACTTAACGGCACTCATGTCAATAGAAAATAGATGCATGTTTGCCAAATCATACACCAATGCACACTATGAACACATACATAAATGCATGGAACTAGCCATACCCAACAGAACCAAGACGCTCTCCTACAAAAAAAGGAAGCCAATCTGGTGGCCCCTTGCCATTAATAAACTCTACGATAGAAGGAAGAAACTGTTGCAAAAAAAAAAAAGGTAAAGTCCCAAGACTGGAAAAACTCCCTTATTAGCCTCAACAAAAAGTTGAGATCCCTCATCAAAACCTCTAAAGCCAGCTATGAAGGCAGAACTGCGGCAGACACTAAAAACAAACATAAAGCCTTCTATAGTTATATCAAGAATCTCTGTGGCAATAACCAGGTTTGCTCTCAGTTACTACACAATGGTACCTCCTATACTGAGCCAACAGATATTGCCAACATACTGGCTGACAGATTCCGTGTCAACTTTACCCCCCCCCCCCACCCACCCAAAGGACCAATCACAATACCGGAGGAATGCCAGGCACCCAGCATTATTGCGGCACAGGTTAAAGCTGCATTGTCTAAGACCAAGAATACAACTTCCATGGGACCCAACAATATCCCTGGATGTGCTCTACATGAACTACAAAGTGAACTGGCACCACATCTGTGTGCCCTGTTCAATCACAGTCTCACCTTAGGCTTTGTCCCTACTGAATGGTGCACTACTACAGTGAACCATCTGGTAGGGATAAAGTCTGAGGTTAGGCTGAGATTGGTGCACTGTAGCAGTGCACCATTCGGTAGCGACAAAGCATGAGGTGAGGCTGTGACTGAACAGGGCACACATATGTGGTGATGAAGCCTACCTCGATCTGGCCAAGGTCTTTGATACCATTCCCCACTCAGAAATTACTGATAAACTCATCAAACTAGGCACCAACAACTGTATCCCTAGGTGGGTTACAAACTGGCTCACAGATAGAAGAACCCACAGTGTGAAAGTAGCGGACTCCAAGTCAGACTGCCAACCAGTCACAAGTGGAGTCCCACAGGGATTGGTCCTGGGTCCTCTCTTGTTTGGCATCTACTTCTCAGAAGTCCAGGCCAACATGGAGGGACTGTGGCTGATAAAGTTCGCAGATGACTGCAAGCTGGGAGCCATTATTAACTCCCGAAGTGATGCAGACATCCTACAGAAAGTCCTCACTGAGACCAGTGACTGGTTTTGAAACCATGGCCTTAAGCTTAATGCCAAAAAATGCGTCGACATCCCCTTTGGAAAAAACCTCAGTTCCCACATTAGTGGGAGCCCACTGAACAGTGAAGGCGTTATAAGAGATCTGGGGACACAGGTTGACAGCAACCTCTCCTTCAACCACCACACTGCTAATCTGGTCAGAAAGTCCTTCTATGTGGCACATCTTATTGCCAAGGGTTTTGCATCCAGGAAGAAAGAGGTCATCATCTCTCTACTCTTCTCTCATTAGGCCAGTCATTGAGCATAATGCCCCATTTGGCACGTACCTCACTAGACACATGCAACAGCTGGAAAGGCCACAGAAGCACATCACAAAGAGGATCCTAGGCCTTAAATACATGTCCTATACAAACAGACTCTAAAAACTCCAGCTATTCTCTGTCTCATATTGTCTACTAAGAGGCGATCTCTGCTTGACTTACAAAGCCATGTCTGACCCAGCTCTGTTAGAAATGTTACATCTAAAGAAATCCCAATCCCTGCACACCACACACTCCAGAGACCTCAACCTCATTACCACAATCAACAGATCATGCTGGAGGGACAGGTTCATAACCCAGAGACTGCCCATGCTCTGGCATAGACTTCCCATACATGTCAAGTAGAGCACCTCACTGGCCCTCTTCATAAGAAATATTGATGAGTGGATGGGAAATAGAAAGCTCACTCCGGGGATCACTTCAGTGGCTCTACTTGATAGAGGCCCTGGGAACTAATGCTATGGCACTTCTATGGGCTAGGCTTGTAAAGGCTCCAGAGCCATTAGCGTAGTACACATCTATGAACCTATGAATAAGGATTACAAGATGCACTCAGCCCCCCCACGCAACACAGAATCATGTAGTGAATACATGAACTGCACAGGAATATTATAAAAGCACAAAAGTCAGTTGAAATAACATGATATTTCAGGCAAATAGCATACAAATGAAATACTAGAATTACAAAAGTAGTAAAAGTAGCTATAAGTGCATTATTTCCAACATGGACAGAAAATGAATGGAGAGGGGCTCGCCTTCAGCAAAAATCATCTAACTAACTAGTTTGGGGTCAATGTGTTTTAGTAGAGTCAGACCTGTGAAGTTATTTCTCTAAGACAAAAGAATGAACATTCAGGTTCAGCTCTAAGGTACTTTTTTCAGTTATGACATACTATAACTGTGAATATTTTACTAAAGCTTTTCTCCCTAAGACTGAAGTGACCAATGGCCCTCCAATTCAGACATTCCCAGTTAATAAATTTACTAACTTTTTTTTTTTTTTTTTACATATACTGAATGACCAGCTAAAAAGACATACGTACTGCAATATGTGATATAATTATTGTTACTGGAAAAAAGGAAGACAAAGCACAAAAGAAGAGGCACACATGTTATATAAAGTTACTAAAAATAATGCACAGTGAAAAACATGTAAGTAAATGATTTTTTTTTTTTGGGGAAACTCAAGGGAAGCAGTGTAGAAAATTACTACAGTTAGTTTTGGAAATGGCATATAATAATGGAGAAAAAGATGTATGACAAGCTGATAATCTGCAACATGATAAAATACTTACACTAGTATATTTTCTTATAAATATATTTATTAAATCTTTAAAATTTAATCAGTAAAATAGATATACATTAACAAAAAAACAAAATGCAGTAACTTTCCATTGTTACTGGCATGGAGTATTCATATATTTCCTTCTTAACAATTTTCATCTACTCCAAAAGTAAACTTGCTCAGTTTAAAACTTACTCTACCTCCTCCTGAACACTATTCTGCATACACTCTTCCCAAAGTTATTTCTATGAAAGTTGATCCTTGTTAAAGATCCTACCTCTAGTTCTTTTATTTCCTTTACAATATTTAATACTTCAGTTAGAGTTGGTTTAGAGTTTGATTTCCATTTTTTTAGCTACTGCTTTTTATGGCAACCAATAATAAGGATGTATTAATTTTAATGCTATGTTCTATGCAATTCAGAAGCTATATCCCAGCTCCGAGGAATCACTTCCTTAATTACAACCATTTGTTTCCCCAACACTTATGTCAAAGTACTCTGCAGAGAATTTTTAAAATCGAACAGCTCATTATATTTTGAAAAAAAAAAACATGTTTCTAATTACTCATCTCTTCACAATCATACAGCAGCATTTATTAACTACCCGAGGAAAAATTCTTTGAAGTCTACTTAAGACTATAAAGATACTTATGCAAACATCTTAAATCTACTGTACTTTGCTTGGGAGCCTTACAAGTTTCTTCCCACGCTTCATTTTTAAATCGCCTTTTCACTACCCATTTAGTCTTTTCTGACTTCCTCTGATTCATTGTTCTAGCCATCATGCACTACTTTATCTACAGCTGGACTTTTACTTAGTACTCCCCATCCCGTTCTGTTTTGCCTACAATCTTAACTACTGATATGGAAGGCAGCACTTAATCTGCAATCCAAACAACTGTTTATTCTCATTCCACTCTATTATCTTTCCCTCCAGAGTTTTTTTTTTTTTTTTGCTCCAAATACATTGGTTCCTTTGCTAGCAAGCTGGTGGTGATTTCCCTGAGAGAGACAGAGAGAACTTTGGATGCAAGTCTGCCATTTCTATGTACAATTCAGATATCTGATTCTGTTAAAAGATGTAATAAACAGTTGCCACACATTAAAACATTGTATATTGCTTCACATAAAATCACTGGAGTCTTGGAAAGTCAGAACAATAAGCAAACAGCAGTAGGCAGCTAGTCACTTTTCTCCACAAAGAGCCCCAGCAGGTATACCTACTCTACCTGTGCTTTTCAGGTGTTCAGTTAAGCAGACCATCTTACTTCTCATAAATGCAACAGTGACTGTTTAAACTGCCTGGATGACAACAGGGTCACTTTCTTTTATCCAGCAAACCCAACCCCCACAGAGCAGTTACAGCTGGCTACATATCATTTCACTACACAAGCAAGTTGCCACACATTAAAGTATTCTAAGTTGCTCCACACATATTGCAATGACAGAAATATTGCCAAAAATATCTTGCTGATCACTGCTAGCACCATCGTAAAAATAACAACAAAAATTTCTATGTCTTCAGTCACACAATGCCACTCTTCATCTGTCCAGAATTTTGCAAAATGTTCCTGATTTTCTCTCTGTATTTTGTACCTCTGTTCCTGTCCCTTGAAAGTTTTTGATTTCCTGGTAAATTACTAAAATGTACAGTCAAGTCAATAAAGCCAGGCATTTGACATTCACACTTCTCTCCCACCCCCCAAAAAAATACATGCTGACTCTTGAATAGGTGCAGACTGCAAGTCCTTAAAGTCCAATGAGACTGAATCTACCCACAGAAATATCTTAATAATAATACATGACGTGGCTTGACTACCAGGTATACGGGCACCATCTTCACCAGGCTGACAGCTGTTTACCTTGAATGAATGTCTAGAATATGACAAAGACTCATAGATCCCCACCATACTGACAAGTACAACTATGACATGACACTGCTCCATGTTGGAGAATGACATTTGGGACTCTACCCAAAGGGACATGCAGAAGGATACGTTTGAGTTGGCTATGCATGTGTCTGAGGCAGTAAAGACACTAGCATTGAGGGGCATTTTGCCATCTCCCAGAATGATGCTGGGATTCAAAGAAAAATAACTGGCTTTAATAACTGTCTATATAGATCATGTCATTCTAGAAGGATCAGTATGTCTCAGCTTTAGAGAAGCTGACCGACAAGCCTTCCTACTCTGCCAAGGATTGTATGCATCTCTCTTATTAAAGCTTCTGCCTTCTGGCAGAAGCCACTGCTGCCTCTATATTTTCTGACAGACTATCTGCTGGACATGTCACCCTAATAAATTCTAATTTGGAACACATTAAAGTGACTGGTCAATGCTAGGAGCCTTGATAAAAATGTAAGAACTTGAGGCATGTATGTATATAGTTACTGAGACTTGGTTTCAAAATAATGAAAGCACTTCTCTCGTTTCATAGTAACCATCGTGTCTTCAGAGCTACTGGCAACTGCAGGGGAGTACTGGTATTTGCCAACTGTGTAACAGATTTCTTGGGATACTAAATTTAAACTCCCAGATGTCCAAATCACCCTAAACAAGACTAATTACTATCTCACATGTAGCTATATAACAGTCTCTATGTCTTCATATGTGCATGCTAGCTATTTTAACACCACAGCTGAAATTCCCATTAAACCCCAACACTGTGACATTTCAGCTATCCATGAATAAACTGGCTGACCAACACTGCCAATGGCTGGCATGCCTAACAATTCCTTGGCATTAAAATGTAACCTCCTAGTTACAAATAATTAACCTTCCTACTAAGGGACCAATACACTTGAGCTTGTCCTCATGAATATGGCCAACTTCTTGCACACCTCCATAGCTGTCATCCTCCCTTGTTAAATCAGACCATGAATCACTGACATTTTCTTTTAAAATAACCTTAATAAATTTCACTGTGCTCTTCCTCTGATAGATCCCATTGCTACAGCTGCTGCCCATGTCTTAGATTTCTAACTCCTACTTAAATAGTTGCATTAATAAGGCAGGTCCATATCTGCACCAAATGTAATGAGAAATTTACAAACAAATCCTTGTGGTAAAATGCACACACAAATTATATAAGCAGATGAAGAAATTATTTAATACTTATAAGAGGTCTAAATCTACCTACCTTAAGAGCACAGTACTTAAAATAGTGAAACCAAAAAATAACAACAGATCTTTTGCTGACGAGATCAGAAAATTATGAACACCCAACAATGTTCAAAGCTAGTCCACTATAATACTGCCCATTCCAACCCAAAGTAGCGAATATCCTACCTGATAAATTTACTGCAAATTATACTCTGCCTACACTTATGGTTAATCCACAGATGCCACAGTACCAGACACATAATTTAATTACTACGGAATAAGTCATCACAACCCCTTCTAAAGCTAAGAAAACCTCATCCATAATGACAATAAACCAGGCTGCCTGATTATCATTATGAAATACAACCTAGGTGAACTCCTACTTAACTTCTTTAATTTAAGTCTCTCTACTGGTTACATTCCTGGAGCCTGTAATACAGGTACACAAGGACGACCCAGCTACAGACCCTGATAACTATAGGCCCATCAAACTCATTAATCCTGTATGTGAAAGTATGAAACAAATTACTCCAAAAATCTTAATCCTGGGGACCAAAGATGATTCATAGAGTTGAGTGCCTTGATAAGGGAAGTAGCTCCTCCCTCCCTACACCCCCCCTTGTTTTTTTTTTTGGGGGGGGGCTGTTGTTTATGCCAGGGTGTGTTTATTTATTGTTCTTCCCAGCACTGTCCTTTCAGGGTTCAGCCCCACTTTCTTTGTTGGCAGGAAAGCTCTGCAGGGCTTGGTATCTAATTTTGTCTTTACTCATCTCACCTTAAGCTGCCTGACAGCTTAGGCACACAGAAGATGCCCTGAAGCTTTGGAAGCTGGCCAGCTGTTTTATCCTTGGCGGGATATAACACATATAGCCAAGGCTACTGCAGCAGTGATCATTCAAACACCTATTCGAACCTACTGGTATGGTAAGTTTACTTACACAACTGTGCTTTCTGGATTTTTAAAACACACTACATAATTATCCACAAATAAAGCAAGCTTCTCTTGGCATCAGCACCAGCTGTAACCTTAAATTTGTGAATTTATTTTCAGAGCTATTAAAATACTTGGTAAACAGAAGAGGAGAAAGTTGTCATCTCTGCCTGGTTCCTCTATTCAAGCTTAACCAGTCATAAAGAAGTCTGCCATTCTTTACTCTTGATTGTGAATCCTCATTTTAAGCCTTACTAACTCTACTGTCTTATTTGCAAACACAGGTCTTGTCATTGCCCAAATAATGTCCCAGGAAACCTTGTCAAATGCTTTCTCTGCATTCAGGCTTATCACCAATAGTGGAATATTCTTGTGCTCAGCTTCCTTGTGCATTATCATTTTTACTAATATTAGCAAATGTCTGCTGCGGTAGCGTTGTCACCTCACAGCAAGACGATGTCGCGTTCGATTCTCAGTTAGAGCGTCTTCTGTGTGGAGGCATACGTGAATGGGCGTGCCTTCACTGAAGGTTGTGCGTCAGAGCTGGTAACTCGGCACGTAAAAATCCACTACCAAACATTAGCGGACCGGAGTTCCGCTGTGGCGACCCCTAACTGGGATAAGCCGAAAGACACACACACACACACCTCTCTCTTCTACAAAACCACAGTTCTCCAAGGCAAACTGATGTTGGCAAAGCATTCCCATTGTTTAGCTAGTATTGACAAACATCTTATAGTCATGGCTCATAATTAAATATTATACACTGGAAGTGTGCACAAAAAGTGGCCATCTTTTTTTGGGAGCAGGCTCTATCTAAAAGTAACAATTACATGATGCAAGCAAAACAATCACTGATATGACTAGTTCGGGGAGTATATGTGCCCAAGTGCTACAGAATCAATATTTTCTTTCACTTTTCTCAAAATCGAATATCAGACATACACAGAACATAGATTTTAGGGGGAAGGGGGGTGTGGAGAGTTAGCTACATGTGAAAGATCGGAGTAGAAATGATATCACTTGTTTAGAGGCAGCAAGCTGAAATAAGTTATCCTGAATATTATGATTTTTTTCAATTTCTTTTCAATGAAACATCAGAAGGTATACCGAATATGGGTATCAATTTGGGGGCCAGATGATGTATGAAACCAGGGTAGCTATATGCTTCACTTCTGCACAATTACTCATGTGGTTTGATGGGGAGGAATATCTGTCAACAAGCAACACAATTCATTACATTTACAACTTGTCTTTATACTGAAAGGTGGGATTACTTCACAGAAGTAGCCTATTTCAGTAGAACATCTGTTTGTGTTTTGTATCCAAGTATCTGACTACAAGTCGCGGAATTATTTTTATTGTAAAATGCATAATGACAACCCACATATGGTTACTCATATACAGCTAACGTATCCAGAATTCCAGGGGCTTTTGCAGTCACAGCCTCCACCCGGAGGGTGTATGTGACCATTATTCACAAGGCATGGAGAAACTAAAACTCAGAATATATGTGCACTAACTTTTATTTCGCCAAGCAAGACATTTCTTTCACTGCATATGGAGAGAAGATTGCATTATGTGTACTTATAAAGGCAGTCTGTGACATGTAAATGAGCACTGAGATAGAGTAAAATCATGGGGATAGCATGCTATTCTTCACTGTGTTTTGTACTTTGTTGCCCCAACAGGGAAACACATTGATGTTTTTAAGTTAACGACTTTCAGCAATCACACATCACAGCAGATTGTTGGAAGTGGCTACCTGTTCTAGGGGCTGTCTATGGATGAAAGCAAAGGATATTCAGCAGGGTGATAATATCTTGCAGTTAGCACAGAGGATTAATGTTACAAAAGCTGTTAAGGAGCGGCTTCCTGTAGTCCAAAGTTCTACTCTCTCAGCCTTCATTTACCCACTGTGTGACTAAGTAATGCATTTACCCAAACAGTGCTCATGGATCATTCTTGAAAAGGGACACATGTCCAGTGGGGTTATCTGGTTAACAGATATAAAAAAAAAGTCTGGCACAATTGTTGGTTTTTACATTGGGGCTATCTGACCTCTGCAAAAAAAGGAAACTTAAAACAAATAACCAGCATATATAAGAACCAAATCCTCATTATGTCAGAAATAAAAATCCTACATATTTTACAAAAAAAGATATTTCTCCCATTTAAATGTTATGGCTACAATGGCCTTCTTTCATGCAGCTGAAGTGGTTGCCTCAAATGAGCTAAACTGAAATTAATGATAGCAAATATTGAGTCTTATATGTATTACTTAGCTGTTACTAACTTAAAGTTTCACAATAAAATCTGAAACGTACACTGAAACAAACTTTCACAGATTAGCACCAAAGGCATAGGTACATGCATCTTTACTGCAAGTCTGATTATTTTGCATTATATTCAGCTTCTATTGTAGCTGTACTAAATTTCTGTTTAGAATGCAGAGTAAAAAAGCTGCCAAGAATACTCAGGACTAGTCATGCAGTGTAAATATCAGCTCTAGGTTTTATTGACCAGTGCTGATGTGACAACCCAACCCCCTGTAAAAAAAAAAAAACAAGGTTGCTGATGATGACATTTTTTCTACTGAATTGTCACTACCAGAAGTACAAATTCTATATATTTTCAAGACTTTTTTTTTTAATTTGCAACCTGCTATAGTTAACCTGCTAAATGTTTGAGCAAGTGATACAGCGGTGTCAGATTCAGGACAGCATCTCATTGAAACCTATAAAAGCAGAATAGGAGTCTAAAATATCTTGCACTGTTGTTACTCTCTGAAAACTTCATAATGAAATCTCAAAGAGGTACAAACTATGACATTCCACATATGGGTACTACCTCAGGATGTTCTGAGGTATCCACTGCCACAGTCCTTTCTGGATTATATCAGGTTTACAAAGGTAGCACTGTTTTGAATGTCTGCCCAGTAATATCCTAGAATATGTCTCTACTACTGGTTGGCATTATAAGTAAAAAGCATATATATTTCAGGAAAAAATATATTTTGTTTCAGTTGTAACATAACATCGCTACAATGCCATATTTTTAAGCATCTAAAGCTGAGGAGTCAAATTCACAAAGGTACTGCATTAGAAGCTCTAAGGGGAGAATTGCAATCTTAGATGTGTTTTACAGTTTTGTTTTACAAATGAATACACTATTATCTGAAAGTTTCAAAATGAAATATCAAGGAGGGCAGAGATACAGTCTTTCAAAGACAGCCCCCGGTGATTTTGGTTCATGTGTCTTCATAGCCACAGTCTGACATTTTGCATTAAACTCCATTTTCATTGTGGGTACTGTTCTTATCCTTTACTCAGAATGCTGACTATAGTAATGGCCTAAATACTTCTTTATTGCGTTGCCAATATATCAGATGTCAAAATCCTACTTTCTGTTGTGTACACAGAAGCTTTTTTTTCTTGTTACTATTAAAGTCGCATGAAGTACTCTGCACTATAAAAAAATAAAACTGTATATGTCTTCACATCTGCAAGCCCTTCAAGCTAAGAGCATTTCATTGCTGAGGGTTATTGGCTATTACTGCCAGGAATATGATGTAATAATTAATACAGTTAAAAAGAAATGGTCCTTTATTTCTAGGTACCACTATCTGAATTGTATAGCTACTTGGCTGCTCTGTTTTTGCAATTTGTTTCACAAAATTGCATATTTTGAAATTTTCAAGCCGATAGCTCATTATGTACTCGGTATGTAATCTTACAATCTGTTTTCTCTTATGAAATTTAAACCAAAACTAGTACTATTCTCTAGGAAAAAAGTAATATGTGACATTTTTATGTTGTTAATAGTAAAACATGCATATTTTACATTCTGTGACATGGATGCACATATTTAACATTATGTTGTGCACTTTCCCTGAAACATATTACAGTGTGCAAAACAAAATGCAAGGTGGATAACTGAGGGATACTATCCTGAAAATGTTGCAGTAATGCATTGAAGCAACAGAGTGTTATTTTATTTGAAGTTATGGTGGAAATTATGTCAGAATGATCTTTTGTAAACTGTCAGGGTAAAACTTTTACAGAACAATTTGCTGAAAATGTGCAGTTTTTAGTTCTATTCAGAGTAGAATAAATAAGATATTAGAAAATAAATGTGCAATGTTGCTGAGATTCCAGACCTAAGAGAGCGATCTTTTTATTCACTGTACATGTTGAAGCATAAAAATGGCATTACAATTTTATGTTTTCCTTAAAATTAAATATGCAGCTGATCATTTTTCTTTGATGGCAGCAGCCAAGTTTAACTGTGTTTTACAGATAAATGGGTCAGTAACATTCCTGAAAACTTTATTAGTAATGATGAACTATGTTGCAGATGCACACTTTTAAACACAAACAACATACATAACCATGAACTGCCAAGTGTTCTGGGGAGACTTTCTAAAAATGATCACCAGTTAAGAGATTAAATGCTACCTTATCTCTACTCCCTACTAATAAATCCACCCTTTCACTATAGGTCTTATTCTTATTTACCAATACATGTTTATCAGTCTTCTGGGTGACATGGATATGAAATCCATGTAGTAATTCAGAAAGAATGCATCAGATGGATTCACTATGTGCAGTTTTGTTGCATATCAGTCATAAAAATGGAGCATGCTGGAAAAGCAGGAGTTTCCCGGCATGAATTCATGACCATCTCTGCTGTACATCAATCATAAAAGGTACAAGGTTAAACAGTAGGAGCTGCTTCTCCTTGAATCCACACCTTCTGGGTCCAGTGGCTTATAAACCCTTGAACACTATGAGCTGAGCCTAAATGACCTCTTCAGCAGTTTTTGTTTTCAGAAAGAATGAAATGGCTGACTCACCTGCAGTTTCAGTACACTCCTGCAGAGAGACAATTTAGGTCATCTTCCACTCTCAACAAATCTCCTACTGGTAATAATGAACTAGTAGTATAATTCTTGACCTCTTTACGACATTATATACACTTTAGGACAACTATGGGTAGCCCATTTAGGGCACTGAGTTTTAGCTCAAAGTAGATTCCTCATCTTGGTTATGTGTCTTCATCGAAGATAATCAGTCCAATTTCCTTTCATTTTTATCCTCCCAGGCAAGTGTCACCCACAGATACTCCTCAAAGAAGACTGAGACAAAAACATAATTCTTCACACATACTATTAAAAACAAGTGGGATTTAGTATAATATGCTAGTTTTTGCACTTTCCTCTACCAGAAACGACTGTGGAAACACTTCTACTGAAGGTTATCTCATCTGCCAATCTGATTTTATGCACATACTGTCCTGGTTAGAATTTTTTTCTGTTCACATGCTTCAACCATCCCTATTCACTGTCCTCTATTTTACACAAAGTATTTTTTAAATATGAAAACCAACAGCTTCTACTACCTCACATGAGAAACATGAGGACTTTTTTTTTACTTATGTCCCCACTTCCCTTCAATCACTGTCATTTTTGCTTCAAATTTTCCATTTATTCAATCTCTTCTCCAAACTTTGTCACTGCCTCCATGATCTTCCTGCTTACCTTGGCAAAGGCAAACTTTGCAGTCCCACACATCTGGCACAAATTGTTGCACTTCAAATCTGAACCACAGTGAAGCAGTGTTACTGTCCTCCTCTGTCTTTGATCCTCACTTCCTTAATTTATGTTCTTACCCAATCTAGAACATTTTTCTTATGCTTGACGGTGTCTTGCATTCTGCTGTAGTACTGCTTCCTTTTACTAACATCAGCTAGCACACAGTCTGATAGAGCAGAGGATAAAGGCTCTGAGCTATCAGCAAGCTACTTTTTGTAGTGCAGGGCACAGGGTTTCATTTCTTCCACCTCCATCTCCTTACTGTGCAACTCTTTGTAAGTGACTTAACCAGACAGTACTTGTAGAACAGTGTGCATGTCTTGTACCTTTAAGAAGCATTTCAAAGACAGCAAGTGCATATAACTAGCAAGCACGTGCTAGCTTCGGTGCCATTGTGAGAGTGCAGCCAAAGAGTGTGCATGTATGAGTGCGATAGCTAGTTTGTTTATAAGTTTATCTAAGTTAAAGTTATTAAGCCTCAATCCTGATGTGTTTGTACATAATAAAGCTGCTTGAACAGAACCCACAAATGTTTGTCTGTTTTATTCTGACCAGACATGTGACAGTACTCCCACATCATCCTTGAAATGGGACACCTGTGTCCAGTGGGTTTACTTGATTATCAAATGAATAAAACAAAAAATATCTTCAAAATGGTCCAGTTTCTACATAATCCTGAGACAAGAACATTCCATTCAGTGTAGAGCATATTATGGTTCTCCATGACAGGATACCTACCTTAACCCCAACCCCCATCACATACTTTACACTCTGTTCTATAACTCTTGCTCTGTCATACAATCAGTTTGTTCCCCCTTTACGCACAACACTACTACTCACTTCCCAAGTCTACATAACATAGCTTGTCTACTAGAACTCATCTTTAAAGCATCACTGCCGTCCATCTCTAAAAAAGGTAGTAAGCAAACAATCATGCAGAAGTGGGATAAACACAGCTGTGGACGTACAAAGTGAAACAGCCAGAAAAGTCTCTCTCTCTCTCATGAGCTTGCAGGAAGTGTTACATTGTTTCAAATTAACTTTTTTACCCCACTGCAGACATCAGCTAAGAAACACATTAAAATGAAGAAAATGCTTTTAACAACAGTTGAGGTGGCAAGGTTGAGATGAAGCAGCACAGCCAATGTTAAGACAAAACAGACATCATGAAGAGCTACAATCTGTGATGCTTCAAATCTTTACTAGAACAGCTTCCAAACAATGCAGGACTATAGTAAATGCTTAAAGTTTCTGGAGCAATATGTACTTTAATAGCAGTTCAAAACCATTAAGAATCAATAAAGCAAATGAAGCACAACCTTGCTGTTCCTGTCTTTTCTGGAGTCTTCTATCATTTTCATTTTGGATCCATTCAAGTCCTCTGACAGTGTAGTCACACCTTCTAATGAATTTGGTCCCACTGCTACATTACTCATGCCATTTGGAGAACTTGGAACAGTTCCATCTCCTGTTCTTTCAGATGAAGTCTGAAGTGAGCTACTGTCATACCCTTTCCTAAAGGAGAAACATGTTTAGCAAACAATATTCATTGTAATATGTCACAACCATCACTAAAAGCATTTAAAATTGCTGTTAAATTGCATATGTATATACATACAAGTGCAGCTACATTTGCTAATAACATATTTTAACAAACAGCAAAGATTTTTCACTTGAGAAAATGAATGCTATTCCTGAAAGGAAGCCTAAGGGATTAGAAATACCAACACTAGTAAAAATGTACTTTAAATATAACATGCACATGTTCTAACTGCTCTACATATATGGCAGAGTGCATTTTCAAAACCACTACATAAAATTAGTACTCTGGAAAGATGAACGGTCAGAAATTGAAAAAAAAAATCTCATCAAATCTTTAGGCACTCCTGCTTCTATCTTAGATGTCATTATGACTATCTGGTTTGTTGTAAACTGAAACGCATGATGGAAGGTGTCAGGATATCAGATCTTGTTATCTGTGCTAGCATGACTGGCTAAAGTTCTGTAAACAACTGTAAGTAATTGTAAATTACCCTGTGTTACATATGCCAGCATGACTAGCTATAATTTTGTAAATAAATTTGTCTTTTGATTATCACTCTGACTTATGCAAGACATTTGAATGTCAAAAGTGTTCTTCTGGCTGACCAAATGTGCATATTCTTTGTAAAGAGAATTCTGAATGTATGTTGCATCAGGGTTAGATGACCTAGATGAGACGTCATTGTGTGCCAGACTTGAGAGAATAGAATCTTCACTGCAGTGGTTTACTTTTTAAAGGCTGATATGAGAGTAAAATTCTAATGGCAGCTTTTTGTTACTCTTAAAAATGATCTGCTATAAAAAAAGGGTCAGTTGTTCAGTTATCATTCAGTTGTTTCCAGAGGTGTTCAGTAGTAGCAGTCTACTTGTTTCCAGGACAGTAGTTGCTCCAATATCTGAGGACATACAACAGCCTGAAGTGTGGACAAAATTCTTCAACTTACCTTGTAGCCATAATAGGATAATCTTGCCTTGCCAAGTTATTTAGATTAGATAGGGACAGTTAATCTTCAGTCAGTCAGGGAACTACAGCTAGTTAGTTACAGGTTTTCTAAAATAAGTGTGAAATCTATCCTACAGTGTTGTTTTCATATTTCCTATGTGTGAAATTCTGTTGTTTATTTGAAACAGTTATTCAGTATTTACATGTTTTAAATCATTTTATTTATTATTAAATGCTTTAATACATCTCATTGTGACTGATTATTTAGTTAATATTTTTAATAACTTGAGAGTGCTTATGCTTATTGTGATAACACTAGGCCACATCAAAAAACCTTACTGCTTGGGATATATGCTACCACTTGTTTCAATATCTATTTTACCCAATATAATCGAACACCCCTTTTGAAAGTATTGTAGTATTTGACTGGTGGCAGCCATTACTGTGCAATTTGAGCAAAGAAACACAGCGGGTAAATCTGTGTCAGTCTTTCCCAAGAGTGTGTGTATGTGTGAATATCAGACATTTAAGAGTGTGTGTGTCAGATACCTAGAACTGGGACACAGTGCTCTGCAGTGGTTAGTTTGGAAACTCATTTGGTGACTTGAAGTGAAGAATATAGTCCAGTCCCAGGTTTGGAACCTGTCCCTAATGTATTCTTTGGGTAAATTGTGTATTTCTATCCCTGCTTTTAGTGACACTCCCTTACTGGAGACAGTGGTGAGGACTGAGACTCCTTAGTTACTGTCCTGATGTAGAGAGGGCTCATCACAGAAGGTGCTATAATGAAAAGACTATTCTAAAGACAAGGCTGTTAGGTCAGTGTGCTTATATCCCCAGAAGACTCGTTTCTACCTTTCTGTTTCATGCAATGTACATCACAAAGCACATTAGAAAGCCAATACCCTGAATAATGTTTTACATGCCTCTCGGAACAAACTTATCTATTTTCTCAGAGAATTACTGGAATAATGTGCATTAGATGCTCTTAAAAATAACAGACACAGACTCGTTGTATCAGCTCATTTGACAGAAGGGCCACTGACAAAGGTATACTTGCCTGACTTGCTCCAATGATGTTAGAAAGGCAGTCTAGATGCAGCAGAAATTTAATAAGCACCTACTGCAGATAGCCTTTTTGTAGCACTTACAATATGATCAACACACTAAACTTGGCTCAGAAGACACATCTGTCATGAGTTAACTAAATTTCAAACTTCCATGGAAGGTGTCAGTTGAAGGAATGCCAAAAATCAAATGCTCAGAATGTTTAGTACTTAACTGCTTATGTGCTAAAGGAGGACTTGACATATAGAATTAGAAGTTATGTACTCACCATAACATTCCATCTGAGTAGGTGTATTCATTTGTCTGCAACCTGTGGGTTATGGATCCGATATCGGATCCGAACCGGCATGGTTTACCAGCTATGGATCCGAGCTCTCAGCTCCTCCCCTCACCCATAATGCCCTGCTCTCCCTACATGACCTCAGATCGAGTTTGCCAACAGCATGAACACCCTGAAAAGGGTAACACATCATATGCAGGAAACTGAAAAGGCCAGGGGGATAGGAGGGCGGGATGGTTGCAGACAAATGAATACACCTACTCAGATGGAACGTTATGGTGAGTACATAACTTCTAAATCTGAAGTAGGAGATTCATTTGTCTGCAACCTGTGGGACAGAGTCCCCAGCTACCTGAATCTTGGGCGGCCATCATGGAAGGATATTCCGAGCACCGGAGCCAAAGGATGCTCTACCCCTAGATGTAAGATCCAACTTGTAGTGGGAAATAAAGGTATGAGATGAAGCCCAAGTGGCTGCTGCACAAATATCATCTAGAGGAATCCTAGCCGTAAAGGCGGCCGAGGTAGAGACTGACCGGGTTGAATGGGCATGTACACCCTCCGGTGCGGGCCTTCCAGAAGCTTGATAAGCCAATAAGATACATTGTGAAATCCAGCGAAATAATGAGACTTTAGAAATTGGCTTGCCCAAATTAAATTTAGCAAAGGAAATGAACAACTGGTCGGATTGCCTATGACCAGCCGTCCTGTTTAGATAAAATCTAAGTTGCCTGTGAACATCTAAGGAATGAAGCTTGTATTCACCCTTGTTTTGATATTTAGGAAAGAAAACAGGGAGGTTAATGGATTGATTAATGTTTGCTTCAGAAGCTACCTTAGGAAGAAAGGACGGGTTGGTCCTGAGGTAAACACGGTCCGGATGAAAGACCAAGTAAGGAGGTTTAGCTGATAATGCTTGAAGCTCTGAGACTCTCTTGTCCGAAGTAATGGCTACTAAAAAGGCGGTCTTGAAAGATAAGAATTTCAGATCTACCGTAGCCGCCGGTTCGAAGGGGGGGGCGGTCAAGGCCTGGAGGACTAAAGAAAGGTCCCAAGGAGGAACCGCTTGCTTTACAGGGGGCCTGAGAAGGAAAGTACCTTTTAGGAAAATCTTACACAATTTGGCAGACATCAGTGGACTGGAGTCATGACCAATATGATAATGAGAAATTGCCGCAAGTTGTACTTTGACCATGGAACTGCTGGCACCATCATTAAAAAGAGTGGTTAAGAAGTCAAGCACCAAAGGGAGAGGAACTGTGAAGGGGTTTAGGCCTTGCCGCTCCGCCCACAAGGAGAACCGTTTCCACTTACTGCGGTAGACTTTCCTAGTGGATGGCTTATGAGCTGCCACCAGGATGGCCTTAACAGGGGACGAAATACCGGGAGTCCTGATCAGGAGTGGAACTGGAGCAGCCAAGCGGTCAGCTTCAGGTTGTCCAGATTCGGGGGAGATAAGCGGGATGGATGAGATATCAGATCCAGAATGGAATCTAGAATCCAAGGAGGATTCACTGAGTGAGACCTTAGGAAAGGGAACCAGATCTGTCGAGGCCAAAATGGAGCAATGAGAATCATTCTGCACCCCAACCGAGAGGCTTTCTGAAGAACTTGGAGCATCAGAGGCAAGGGGGGATAAGCATAAAGAAGACCGGGTGGCCAAGCATGCACCAGAGCGTCTCTTGGGGCACCTCCGGGAGGAGGTATTAGAGCGAAAAAACTGTCGCACTTGGTGTTTGAGGGAGACGCAAAAAGATCGCAACAAGGAGTTCCCCACTGTGCGAAGATGCGTTCCGCTACCTGAGTATTGAGAGACCACTCGTAAGGGGTGAGAATGGTGCGACTTGAGTTTGTCCGCCAGGATGTTGGACCGACCCGGAATATGCGTTGCTATGAGAAAGCGGTTGGTGGAGATTGCCCATTCCCACACTCTCATGGCTTCTCGACAAAGAGGGTAAGACCTGGTTCCTCCTTGTTTGTTGACATACCGGACAACAGACATGTTGTCCGATTGAATCGCAATTGTTCCAAACGGAAGAAAGGCCTGAAGTGCTAGCAACGCTAAGAGCACTGCTCTCATCTCTAGAACATTGATATGCAGTGAGGTCTCTGAATCGTTCCACGTGCCTTGGACCGTCCGGCCCGCAAAATGCCCCCCCACCCGAGGCGGGAGGCGTCCGTGGTCACCGTGGCGAGAGGGGGAGAGGCACAAAAGGGGCGGCCTCCGTGGAGATCTGGAGAGTGTAGCCACCACAGGAGGGACCGCTTGCAAGCCTTGCTGATCGCAATGGGATGATGCATAGGAAGAGCAAGATACGACCACTGAACTAGGAGTGTCCATTGAAGGATGCGCATATTGAACCTGGCGAGAGGAAGAAGCGCTATCGCTGCCGCCATGGACCCTAGGGCCCTCAGGACCAACTCCCCGGAACTGAGCTTGAGTGGAGAATGGCCCGCACCTGGAGCTGCAGGTTTTGAACTCTGTCCGCAGTGAGGAAGGCTCTCAATCTCCTCGTGTCTAACCTGGCACCTATAAAATCTATGAACTGCGTGGGTGCTAGGTTGGATTTTTTTGTGTTTATCGTGATGCCCAGATGAGGAGCAAGATGGAGAAAGGAGTCTCGCGCCAAGAGAAGTAGATGCCTTGTTGGGGCGGTGAGAAGCCAGTCGTCCAGGTAGGGAAAGACCTGCACCCCCTGAAGCCTCAGGTGGGCCGCTACCACTGCTAATACTTTGGTGAACACCCTGGGGGCTGTGGTGAGACCAAAGGGAAGGACCCGAAATTGGTAGTGACTGGCTTCCAGACGGAAGCGGAGAAACCTCCTGGAGCGCCTGTCCATTAGTATATGGTAGTACGCATCCTTGAGGTCTATGGAGCACATCCAGTGGTTTTCTCCCAGAAGGGGGAGAATAGACTGCAATGTAACCATTCGGAATTTCTCCTTGGGAACTGCCAGGTTCAAGAGTGAAAGGTCTAAAATTGGTCTTAGATCCCCCGTCTTTTTTGGCACTAAAAAGAACCTGGAGTAGAACCCTGATCCGATCTGGTCTGGGGGGATGGGCTGGATGGCTCTTTTCTTTAGCAGATGGCCAATTTCTGCCAAAGCGGCCTCCCACTGACCGGGTGGAACGTCGGGGAGGGACTTCAATTTTGGCATGTGACGAAAAGGGATACGGTATCCTCTGGATATGATCTGGAGGACTCAGCGGTCTGATGTTATGGACTCATATGCCGCTAGGTGCTCCGAAAAACATCCCCCCGACTGCCTCCAGAGTGGAGCAGCCGGGCAACCCTTCAGGGCTGCTGCACGGGCCGTTCAGAGAAGGGTTCTCTGGACCCGAAGTTCCTGGGAGCCCCTCTGCCCCTAGGGCGGCGTCCTCCCTGTCCTCCTCTGCCACGGAAGGACTGGTTGTCCGGAGCAGGCTGGGATTGCTGCGACTTCCGGAACCACATCTTCTTCTGACCCTTTTGGTTCCTAGAATAGGGCCTCTGGGGTACAGAGAAGTGGATTCTGACGGCAGACAGCGTCTTCCCGTCCTTTTCACTCTGGGTCAAAGTGTCACGAACAGTTTTGCCAAAGAGAGCAGAACCATCGAAAGGGGCGTTCGCAAATGACGCCTTGAAGGGCTCCGTGAAATCGCAATGAGACGTCTGGTAACTAGGCCTGCCCCTGCAGCTCTAGCGGCACCTTCCGTAGCATGGGACAGTAGCCGCATAGAGGTATTAGTGACGGACCTGAGAGTGGCCATACGGGTGGAGTGCAGCACTTTGTCCCCCTCCGACATGGACTCTGGGGGGGATGCAGCGTATTCTTTTATAAGATCGCGCTGCATCCTAATCACATGTGCCAGGTAGTTCAGCGCCCTCACTGAGAAGGTCGCTGAACTAAACATCCGCTTCCCCAAGCGGTCCATCATCCGAGGCTCCTTGCTCGGGGGATGGACTGAGGGACTCTCCTGAGCAAGTTCCCTCTTGGTGGCAGCCGCCGTCAACATGGCATCTACCAGAGGCCCCTTACTCCAATGGGCACGGTCAGCCGGGGGACTGAGAATACGGTCGGGCCTTTTTGGGATTGGCTCCACGGTGTCCGGTTCCTTCCACGCCCTGGTGGTAATGAGGTCCACCAGGGGGTCAGTAGGAGGGGACACCCAAGAGGTAGACGGGCCCACTTCAAATGCCTCCAAGAACACGGACTCGTCCGAGGAAGACTTGGGGGCAGACCACCCCCCCTTATGCGGACCATTTCCATGATGTCTCCAAATGAGACATCCTCAGGGGGTGATCTTGGGGAGCCTTCCCCTTCCTCCAAGTCCGTGTCTTCTGTGAGAGACTCGGGGGAGTCAATGTGCCTCCTTTTGCACGTATGTTTGTGGGGAACATCCTCCAGGGGTCTGTCAGAGGACTCCTCGCAAACAGCGACCTGTTCCAAGGGAACAGCTTGGGGCAAAGGAGCGGGCTGTCCCAAGGGCCGGATGGTGGAAGCCTGACCCAGTACAGATGGAGCGCGGGACGGAGCCGAAGCAAGTGCCGGGGGTCCGGAGACCCTCAACAGGGCCCTCTCCACTACATCAAACGCCGAAGGGGAGCCAACCTCGACCAATGGATCCGACAATCGTCTCCCCCTCGGATCCGAGGAGTGGATCGGAGCCGGCGCCGAAGCGCTCGGATCCGAAGGGACAGTGCGCTCCGACACAGACGGCGCCGAAGGAGCACTGATCCCCCCGGATCCGAAGCTCGGATCCAGGCTCCAAGAGGTCGGATCCGAAGCACTCGAGGGCAGGGTCGGATCCGAAGTACCAAGTACTATCGGCACCGACCCACCCCCGGCTCCGAAGCTGCTCGGCTTCAACTGCTCCGAACCCGGGTAGCGGGTCAGAGAAGGAGCAATAGGTTTAAAGAAAGGGGTCGAGCTCCCCCCCAGAGGGGGGGGGAGGCAAGAGCACTCCCATCTGCATCTGGGCCTGGATGAACCTTCTCATCATCCGGTCCAGATCAACGTCTGACAAGCTATAGGTCGATCTCGACGAGGCTACCGAGGTAGGCCTTGAGTGCCTCCTGGATAGCCTCGACGGAGATCGGGTCTCCTCCTCCTCAGGTCCCGGTGAAAAGCACATGGGTGACCGGAGCCGAGGAGGGGGAGAACCAGCAGACAAGGAGGCCGGAGGAGAAGCCCGCTTGGCAGGCGGGGCCGAAACAGAGGTCTCGGACAGCTGCTTATGGTGCTTCTCCCTCCGGTCCCTCTTTCTAGCTTCCCTCTCCTCCGAACCACTACAGGGAGGTTGAGTCCCAGGAGGAGGAGGGGGAGCCGGAGAGGAGGTAACCGTCGAAACGGCTCCCCCCGAAGGAGCGGAGGCCGGAGCCGAATCCGGGGGCAAAAGTCCCACCAGGACAAGCTTAGACCTCCGCTCCTTCAATGCCCTGGGGTTGAACCCTGCACAAATGGAACATCCAGAAGTGAGGTGTTCAACCCCAAGGCATCGAACACACCGAGTGTGGCCATCAGCAGGGGAAAGCTTATGGCCACACTCGGAGCACTTAGAGAAAACAGCTTTAGGTTGTTCTGACATCCTAAAAGCTAAAAAGTTACTTAAACTAAAGGAGAAAAAGTAAAAGTAACTAAACACACACAACAGGCCCAAACACACACTACGCTACCAGCGAGGGGAGGGAAACTAAGTAAAAATAAGTATAACTATCAAAAGGGGATCCTAAACTTTCACTCAACTTTCACAAAAAATTTAAATTTTAACAGTATAAAAACTTTGAAAAAAAACACTTAGCTGAAGAGCTCAAGAACACTAATCTGGTCACCAGCGCGGCAAACTAGATCTGGGGTCATGTAGGGAGAGCAGGGCATTATGGGTGAGGGGAGGAGCTGAGAGCTCGGATCCATAGCTGGTAAACCATGCCGGTTCGGATCCGATATCGGATCCATAACCCACAGGTTGCAGACAAATGAATCTCCTACTTCAGATCTACAGTTCAAGCAGCAAGAATGCAAACTGATGTGCAGCACAAAACTATTCTTGAAACAGTCCCTGGACACAAACCTAATGTAATGGCATTTTATAGCAGGGAAAAAAAGATGGAAAGCCAAGTCTAACAAAGAATGTGCTCATACTCACCTCTTAATTGCCCTGCAGATCTAAGAAGAACTGGATGAACGCTGCATTATCTAATACTTGGAACTGATTTCCATTCATGAAAAATCTAACCAGACAGGAATTTCTTAACCTTAGCTCAAGAAAAGTGATTGAGCTGTAGCTTAGGGACACTGCTGATGCACCTGCGTCTTCAGCATGTACATGATTATGAGATAGGTTTTGTCTACTACCCACTGCTGGACTTACACAGCCGCTGCACAGGGGATAGAAGCACATGTTGTGCTGCTTCTTCATGCATCACATCCTAGCTTGGCCTTGTAAAAAGAGCAGAAGGAGCTCTGGCAACTGCCTTTCCAAAGTGTGAATAGTAAAGAACACGTGAACAGGTTTACGTGTAGTCCCCTTGCATGAGAACCCAACATACTATTTCCAATCTACAAGTGAAGCATCAGCTTTCAGATTTTGATAGGTTCAAGAGGCAGAAGGGTGGACCTACTCTAAGACTGGGGGAACAGTTCTGCATTTCAGAGGAAAACAATGAGAGTTTAACAAAAGTAAGGCCATGATGACTGCAGTTACTGACAACTCTCAACCCAGTGGAGCACCAGAATCCATGGGTGTGTGAAGAAGACAGTGAAAGTGATGATCTTCAGGAGGATCAGAAGTGTTCATGTTTCCACTCACTGTTTCCGCTTCACCCAGATTGCCAGGGCTATGACGTTCTGTGCTACTTCTGTTGGTAGAATCCACCAGCTCTGGACAGTATCCACCTTTAACCTGATAAATGGAATCTTCTGTACTGGAACCAAAGGGGAAATACACCCAGTTATGGATGTCTTTAGGGGCTGTAACCAAGAAAGATACATAAAACAAGTGTTACCTGGGTCAGCTACCTGAGTAGAGGGACCACTGCAGTGTATTTTACAGCAAGGCCATAACAATCACACTGGTAAACAATGTGCAGAGAAGAGACCAAACAGCAGCACTCTGTAATGAAAGTGAAGCCCATCCATAGAAAATAAAAGGAGCTTTCACTAAGGACACCAGAAAATGCTGTTTTGAATGACATTTTTCATGTACAGCAAAATCATTTTGATGTCCAGTCGCTCAAGCATGATCCCCTAGAGAGTCATAATTTGAAATGTTACATGTTGGATGTACTAGCTAAAGTCAGGACAGAATAGTGCTATTCTCTTCAGAATAAATAAATAATGGAAGCAGAATCTATTGCCTCTCTGACAAGGGAGGAGTACTAACGGACCCAAGGAGATGTATAGCATGGGTCTGTTCCAATAATTCTGAAGAAATAGCTTAATCCTTTCATGGAATTTTTTTCTTGGACAGGACCAAAATGCTCCAAGATGTGGCTGTCTGAAACTCTGTCTAGAGCCCACCCATAGGATAAAATCATATAATTAGTTTTCAAAACATAATCCTGCAGGGTAGTAAGGACTGCTGTGCTGACACTTGTAGAAACAGGCTCTTGAGAGAAGTCATCATAAGATGCTTGATGGTCAGTTACTCTTTTTATTCTAGAAATAAAGCTGCTTCTACATCTTGGAAAAATGGATGGACCTGGAAGAACAAGAAGCTGAGGTGTCACAAACCTCACTGAATGGTCAGCACTTTTTTCCTGTTTCACATTTTCCACCAGCTCTTAAAAGCATGACCAAACAGAATGTCACCTCAAAAGAAGGATCCAGAAATGCCGGTTTTAGCTTATGCTCCAGAGGACAGCATTTGTTTATTTATTTAACATTTGTTTACGGGGAAAGTCTGACTGGGACAGAGCCCATTTTCAGCAAAGGCCCGGGGAGAAATGCTCCAGATGCATGTCTTTGGACTGTTGGTGGAAACCAGAGCAACCAGAGGAAACCCACAAGAACGCTAAGAGGACATGCAGACTCTTCACAGAAGGCATCTCAGCAGAGAATAGAACTAGAGAACCGCTTGTTGTGTGTCGACAATGCTAACCTCTGCACCACTGCGCCGCCCATAACATCTGATGCAGGCATATCCTGAACTGCTACTAATTCCACAACATCAGCTGAGCCAAAGGCTATATGAAAACTCACCGAAGAAACTATCAGAAGGGTCTTTGCCAGAGACTTCTTGGTCCCAGAATAAGGGATTCTGTTAACTTTTCCGGAGTCATGCTCCACTGGAACAATGAGAGCTGACCCAAACAGTTAAGGGACCTGAGGCACAAACTAATAAATGAGAACACCTTCTTGGTCAACCCTGTGAAAAAGCTTTATTTTCCTTATCTGGCCACAATGCAGACAGGTGTTGTAGTCATTCTGACATACACTAGACCAAAGGAAGAACAGAAGAATCCGCCACCATGGGGTGTTAAGTAAGAATGTCATACCACTCTTTTCATCATCCTTCTTCACAAAATACTGATTTGTTTTTTTCTGGGGCAGAGCTACAGCAAAGCAGCATACAATGGGTCTTCATAAACCTAACCATTTCTCCAAATGAGGAGGAGAAAAGTGATATGAAACGGAGGTCTCACTATCAAAAATAAAAAGGCAGGATCAAAAGAATCCCCCCTTTTACAGGGAGGTAGGAGGTTGCACTCCTTGGCTCTTAGTTCCAGCAGGTATATTAGGCAGTGAATAAAAGGTTTGTGACATATGTTGGAGGCAACAATGCATCCTGAAATGCCAATATAAAACCTTGCAGAAGTGACAACATGATGTCCCTTAAGTAATGCTCTTTCATCTACTAGGACACAGCCCACCAGATGTCAAACAAAGCACACACATCCAGTGCTGTGGATGCTCTTACGGCCCTTATGGGAAGGGTGGACCCAACAAAATCTCACCTTTTATAGCTGGCAAACATCTCTCTGCTTAGGGAAAGTAATGGGAGAAGGCATTTGAAGCCTGCATTCAACCACTAAACCTTTGCTGAAGGAACTCTAGAGTTTGCACTACATGAACAGGCCAGTCAGTGTACTATACCAGGTGCTTGACATTGAGAGAGGGTGGTGCTCCGACAAAACGACTCTCCTCCTTCCAGAGGTGGCTTCCCTCAGCATCTTTAGTCAATAACTAGTACAAACGTAATGAGTCACTTGCATCACATAGTATATAACTGACAAAAAGCTATTACAGAGGCTTTGGATGAAGCCTGACCTTAAAATCCTTTGCTTTTTACCTTCTGTTCAACTCCAGCCAGTGACCATGTCAGTGGACCTGGCAGTCAGTACACATACTGGCCATTCTTTAAAGCTGCATCTCTAAAATAAGTAAATGAAACCTTCTCCTGTGCATGGCTGACCTTAACTGCTGACATTTATGGAAGACTAACAATGTGTTTCACTTTCAGACAAAATAAGCAGTGATGGTGTGGATTCTAACTAGTGATCTGACAATCATAAGAACACTTTAACACAGTCTGTGCTTTTTCATGCACTGCATGCACATGGCAACTTTACAAAGAATGGACTCTGCGTGGTGGCAATCAGCTGACCAAAATGGGAAGTTATGTACTTACCATAACGTTCCAAGTTTGCAGTCCATCTCGCCTACATTCTTGCTGGATGGGGTTGGAGCCGAACCTCGGCTCCGACTCAGCTGATACTAAAGCTCGAGAGCTTTTACTGGCTCAAGTCCATCCCCTATCCCATGGTGCACCACAGCAATTCCCCAGATCTTGTTTGCAAGTAAGTAACTAAATACATAATAGTGATTCTCTAACAATAACTATGTACATATAAACAAAAGGATTTTGTTGTAGTATCCATGGCATATGGACAGACAACTATAACAAGGTCAGGCAGCATAATGGATAGTCCACCAGTTCCTCCAAGATACAGGAAGGGGGAAGGAGGGTGGGACGCAAGATTATCCAGAGATAACTTCTCAATGTTATGTAGTCTTATCTCACTGTATTTCTTGCTGGATGGGACAGCATCCCCAGCACCTTTTTCCTGGGTGGCTCAAGCAAAGAGACTCTTTAGCACAGTGGACCCAAAGGATGACCTGTCCCGGGAGGCCAAATCTAATTTATAATGAGTGACAAAAGTATGAGGTCTTGCCCATGTAGCTGCTGCACAAATTGTATCAATTGGAAGTTTGGATTTGAAGGCATATGAAGCTGATACTGCTCTAGTTGAATGGCCTCTTACCTTAGCAGGTAATTGTTTTCCAACACTTTTGTAAGCAAATGAAATGCAGTCTGAAAGCCATTTAGACAGAGTTATTTTGGAAACGGGCAAGCCTTTGTTTTTCTCTGAGAAGGAAACAACTGATCCGATTTCCTGAAATCTTTAGTCCTGTACACGTAAAAATGGAGAATTCTATGGACATCTAATTGATGTAGTCTGTATTCTGATTTATTACTGTAATTGGGGAAGAATACTGGTAATTCAATAGTTGTGTTTAGATTATGTTCTGAGCATACCTTAGGGAGGAAAGGAGGATTAGTTTTTAGGGAAACTCTGTCCTTATGAAAAATAATATATGGAGGTCGAATGGTCAGAGCCTGCAATTCTGAAACCCTCCTAGCAGATGTTATAGCTACTAAGAACAATGTCTTACAAGACAACAATTTCAAGTCGGACGAAGAAGACGGTTTGAAAGGTGGAGAAATCAATGAGGTCAGAACTAAGTTTAAGTCCCAGGGCTTCAGAGGTTGCCTGATTAGAGGTCTGAGAAGGAGGACTCCTTTCAAAAAGGTTTTACATAAAGAGTGGGACATAATAGAATTTCCCATGTTCCCAAAATGATAACTTGAGATGGCAGCCAACTGAACTTTAATGGTAGCAGCTGCAGTTCCTTCTTGAAGAATAGATGCAAGGAAGGACAGAATAGACTCTATAGGAGCTGAGTAGGGATCTATGCCTTGTTTTGTCGCCCAAATGAAAAACCTTTTCCATTTGCTGGAGTATAATTTTCTGGTGGAAGGTTTATGGGAAGAAATGAGGATGTGTTTTACAGTAGGAGAAAGGAATATACACATGGCTAGTCTTGAAACTGGAGCAGCCATGCTGTCAATTTCAGGGTTTGGATGGCAGGATGGAACTGTCCCGAATGGTGAATCAGGAGGTCTGGAGATGGTTCCAGAATCCATGGTTCGGCTAAGAGATAAGGCCACAGGAAGGAGAACCAGACTTGGTGAGGCCAGTAAGGAGCAATGAGGATCAGGGTACTCTTCAAATGTTTTGCTTTCTGAATCACTTTTGGTATGAGGGGAAAAGGTGGAAAAGCGTAAAGAAGTCCCGGAGGCCAGTTGTGGACCACAGCATCCCTGGCTGACATCCCTGGATGGGGAATGAGGGCAAAGTAGTTGCTGCATTTGGCATTCATGTACGTGGCGAATAGATCACAGCAAGGGTGGCCCCATTTGCGAAAAATCTCTTCTGCAACTTCTGTTTTCAGGGACCACGTGTGAGGCATCAGAATTGCTTGACTCAGTTTGTCTGCTATCACACTGGACATCCCCGGGATGTGCGTTGCTACCAGAAAACGGTGAAGAGTTCATCGCCCATTTCCATACACTGAGCCTCTCGACAAAGTGGGTAAGACTTGGTTCCCCCTTGCTTGTTTATGTACCACACTACAGACATGTTGTCTGATTGAATTGCAATTGCCCCGGTGGAAAGACAACTCTGAAGTGCTTGCAACGCATATAGTACTGCTCTCATCTCCAGAACATTTATGTGCAAGTGGTTCTTGTGATCCTGCCAGATACCTTGGACCGTCATTCCCAGATAATATCCCCCACCCTATCTGGGAAGCGTCTGTGGTCAAGACTGTATTTTGTTGAGGGAGAACAAGGGGATAACCTAGATAAAGCTGATCTGTATGTAACCACCATATTAGATCCTTCTTGCAGGAGTTTGTACTGAGTATTTGGTGGGATAAGGGGAGATCCTGCATTGATCACTGGGCAAATAGTAGCCATTGAAGCACTCTCATGTGTAGACAGGCTAGAGCAACTAAAAGAATGGTGGACGCCATAGTACCTAGAACATGAAGAACTATCCTGGCCTGTACTTTGTCTTTGGTCAGCAAGAGTCTGACTTGTTTGTGCAATGATTCTATCCTTTCTGTGTCAGTTTTGCTGTCATGGTGGTTGAGTCTAGGTCTAAGCCTAAGAAGACAATACGCTGCGATGGAGATAAGGCGGATTTTTTTAGATTTACTGTAATTCCCAATCTGGCACACAAGGATAGAGTCTCGTCCCTGGCTCGGATTAGTTGGTGCCTGGTGGTAGCAGTGAGGAGCCAAGTCATCTAATTATGGAAACACCCAGAATCCCTGACATCTCAAGTAAGCCGTGACCACTGTCATACATTTGGTGAACACTCTGGGGGCTGTAGTGAGGCCAAAGGGCAGTGCTCGAAATTGAAAATGACTGGCTCCCTGCCGGAAGCGTAGGTGTCTTCTGGAGCACCTGTCCATTTTGATATGGTAGTAAGCGTCCTGAAAATCCATGGAGCACATCCAACTGTCTTTTCCGATAAATGGAAAAACTGACTGCAGGGTGATCATTTGGACCTTCGATTTTCTACAGACCTGTTCAGCTTGCTGAGATCTAGAACAGATCTCAAGTCCCCGGTCTTTTTTGGAACTAAAAAGAATCATAAGTTCCAGATCCTATTTGCTCTGTGGGAACTTCTTGGATAACTCTTTTTTTGTAGCAACAAGATAATCTCTAATGTCGCACGGTCTATCTGACTGGGTCATGCATCTGGTAAAGACCGATTTATAGGGGGATCGGAAAGGAAAGGAATGAGGTAACCTCTGGAAATTATATTTTGTACTCATCGATCTTGACAAATTTGTATGCAGGTGCTTCGGTACAGTGACAGATGACCCCTGACTGCCTCCAGAGATGGATAGTCAGGCAACCCTTCAGGTGCGATCAAAGGGCCGATCAGAGAAAGCATCTCTATCACCCTGGTGTTGCGGACCCCCATCTGCCACGAGAGCGGCGCCTTCCATTATATCGTCCACCTCTGCCTCTAGCAGAGGGTTGACCATGTGCTTGAGGGAAACCTTTTTGGGATTTACGGAACCACATTTTCCCTCCTGTGTGACCCTTGGGATAGGGTCTGGAAGGAAGGGAAAAATGGACTCCCACAGCAGATAAGGTTTTCCCTTCCTGCTCACACCTGGTCAAAGTCTCTTTTACCTGAAGTCCAAAAAGAGTTGAACCATCAAAGGGGACGTTGTTAAAGGAAGACTTGAAGGATTCCGTAAAATTGCAAAGACGCATCCAGGAATGTCTCCTAAGAGATATTCCTGATGCGGCCGCCCTGCTCGCTCCATCAGCTGCATAAGAAGCAAGTCTCATGGAGGAGTTAGCAATAGAGATAATGGTAGAGAGCTGCAAAAATACCTTGTCAGCGGATTCTGAAGCTACTGAACCCTGAAGGGCATCTCCCAACTCTTTTAGGAGATCCCATTGTAGCCTAGTAAAATGCGACAGATAGTTTAGTGATCGTAAGGTAAAAGCCACTGAAGAAAAAAGTATGTTTTCCTTACCTATCCATCATCCTAGACTCTATTAGGAGGATGGATATTTGAGGATGTCTCAGATAGCCCCTTCTTTGTGGCTGCTGCTACCACCATAGCATCCACAGGTACTCCCCCTTGGTTAGAAAGGTTTTGTCTTCTGGAGCAGTAATAAATTTATTAGGCCTCCTTGGGACAGGCTCCACTGTGTCCAGAGAGGTCCAAGCTCAACAAGATATGATCCTTAAAAGTTGGTCATATTGCGGTGTCACCCAGGAGGTGAAAGGTCGGGAACCAAAAGCCTCAAGGTACACTGGCTTGTCCTCAGTAGGGTTAGAGGTCTTCCAATCACCCCTCTGTCTAAGGAACTCTAGGATGTCCTTAAAGGAGACCCTTCTGACTCATCCAAATCAGTGTCAGAAGTGACAGACTCGAGTGAGTCTATAAGCTTCCTCTTGCAAACTCTTTTCTTAGGGACCTCTCCAGTGGGGTAATCTGGAAAGGTTTCAGAAGAGGGGACACCACCTATGGGAGCTCCTTGGGGCTCTGGTTCCCTATGCTTAGGGATAGGCGGGGGAGAAGAGGCTACCAGCTGCTGGAGGGACATTGGGTCTATTGGCAGGGCTTTAGTTCTTGACAAAGCTCTCTCTATCACCTCGAAAGCCTCACCACCATGCCCCGAAGAAGACCTCTGCTCAGAGGAAGCAGAAGGTCGACTCCGAACCGGAGGAGCAGGCTCCGAAGCAGACGTGGGAGCTGAGCTCACGCGAGCCAAAGCACTGACAGGGAGGGTCGGATCGAAGAAAAAATGGGGCGACTATCCCTTCCGGAGTCGACTGGAGAGCGTCGGCTCCCAGACTCCTTGGCTCCGGAATGAGCCGATGAAGTTAAAGCTACCGGTTCTGAGGAAGCAGGAAGAGTTCTCGGAAATGAGGGTTCTAGCACAACATGACCCGAAACATTAGACTCCAAAAGCGAGGCATTCAGAGGAGGAACAGCAGACTGAGGATGGGACGGATCTGAAACCTTTGGGTCTGGAGAAGCTAAACTTTTTGCCAGCGCTGGGTTACAGAGCAGCTTCTTCTCCACCCGCTCTACATCCTCATCAGATAATGTCCTGGAGGAATGGGTGGAGATAGATGGAGATCTCCTCCTTTCCAAAATAGGAGATCTTAATGTTGGTGCAACTGGTTCCAAGATTGGTGAATGTCTCGACAAAGATGACTGTCTCTGAGCCGATGTAACAGACAGCACTGAGACCGAAGAAGCAGAATCGGAGCCAGAACTCTTCGGCTCTGTTACTTTTGATTTTTTTGTTGGTTCAGAAGCAGGAGCCAATGGAAATTTCCTTTTTTAACTTTTAGAGACCCTCTGACCTTATTCCAGCTGTTCTTGGAAGGAACTTCTCATCAGACCCCTATCAATAAGTTTCCTTTTGTGTTCACTAAGAACCCTGGTGCTGAATGCATAACAAAAGATACAGTGTTCTTGCAAATGAGGGTCTCCAGGGCAATATACACAACTGGTGTGACTGTCGGTCAATGACATTTTCTGTGAACACTTACTACACTTTTTAAAGCCAGAAGGGCGGTGTTCCCTGCATTCACTATCCTTATCCTTTGACATTTTGATTTTTAATGAAAAGGAAAAAGGGAAACAACTACAACAATACTAGTACACTATAAACAGATATTAGTATAATTAAATATGTTTTTTAAAGTAGGAAGAAATTAGCACACAGAAAAAAAGGCCCTCTAATTTAAACGGGCTACTACGGCCCTCTAACTTAAATGGGCCGTACAATCCTTAAAGAAAGGGACAGGGAATGCTAACACTCATGCAATCACCCCAGATAATAAAGGAAGAACTATTTTGTGTGTGTGTATATATATATATATATATATATATATATATATATATATATATATTTTTTTGTTTTGTTTTTTTTTTAAGAAGAAGAAACTAGTACACAGAGAGAAAGACCCTCTAAGTTAAACGGGCAAATATGGTCCTCTAACTTAAATGGGCCGTACAATCCTCAAAGAAAAGGACAGGGGATGTTAACACTTAATGAAGGTAAAACTATTATAAAGGAGGAGTAAGAAATATAGGCAAAAATATAAAAAAATTCTACTTAGCCAATGAGCCAGTAAAGAAGACAACCTTGAAGCTTTTGCGGCAAACAAGATCTGGGGGAATTGCCATGGTGCACCATGGGATAGGGGATAGCCACGAGCCAGTAAAAGCTCTTGAGCTTTAGTATGGCCACAACGACTATATTTCTATGACATTTGTGTGATGACAGATTTGTGTCTAATCTCAGGAATGGAAGTAAGCACCATTACAATAATACAAGGCATCTGTAATAACAGTGAGCTGGTGATGACCAACTGATCTCTTACCTCCCTTTAAGAGGGATAAAGGGGGGTTGGTCAACTACTGAAGATTTAGCAGTACATCCTCTCTTAGAGGGGCATATGGTCAAACTGTTGAACAATCTGGTCCCACAGAGTGCCCACTGAATTTTTCTCATGTGGAGTGATGGAAATGCAGAAAGCCATTATCCTCTGGAACTTCTTATATTGGTTAACACTTTACATGAAATATAGGAGGAAATCACAGTTGTATAAATTATCAGAAATAAAAGTCATGTAGTTATCGAGTCAGATCTGCAAAACAGGTCCCCTTACTGTGTCCTCGAGTGGATTCATCTTCTTCAATCACAACACAGTTTTTTTCTGTTACATCCCAGGTTCAGGGATGTGCACACTACTACATAATACAATAATATGAGTACATGTGACCTTAAGCCCATCAATTCAGCCCCAAGCCACAAGTAAGAACCTTCCTGCAAATGAAATAACAATGAAGGCTTGACTCACTACTAATCAAGTCCTACACAAGCTCATATCTGCTAATGTTATGGGGAACTCAAACAGCTGATGCTGGCAAAGGAGGGAAGAAGGAAGGGTATTTCTGGCTAATTAAAAAAGTCCTCTCATAGATGAACTGACAAGAATGGAGAACCAGTTATATCTAAGATTGCAGGCCTTCCAAGATGGATAATTGGTTGGACTGAGTCCCAAGCAACAGCCCCAGAGTGGATGGAACCAGATCATCATACAAGCACATGTGGAATACTGACTTTCCAAATGCAGCCTTGCTCCTGTGGCTATAATCAAGACAATAATACTTGCTGAAGTTGAGCAACAAAGACCAAAATAGAAATTGCAAAGATGGCTGCAATGGAGACATTTACTACATAGGCAAAGAAGCTAGGCATACCTCTAGTGGAATGAGCCTACACTACAGTACTTGGTAATGGGTGGTCAGCAGCAAAATGGAAAAAAAACACAATGCAACTGGAAATCCACCCAGGAAGTATCGGGTGGTCAGCAGCAAAATGGAAAAAAAACACAATGCAACTGGAAATCCACCCAGGAAGTATCTACATAGCATGAGAAATCATTCTTTTGCTGATGTAAACAAACAACTTATCTGCACTCTCAAATTCTTGCACCTATCTCAGGCAACACTGCACCCATCTCAGGCAACATTTGAGTTGACAATGTAACCCAGAGTGAGAATAATCTTCTCTTCCTCATTTTCTACCCCCACAAATAAAATTGGGAGATAACTGAATTGGTTCAAGGGCAATTTCAAAACCACCTTTTGAAAGAAATGTGTTTTTTTCTTGTAAGACACCCTGTCTTTGTAAAAGAACACATATGGCTTCCCATGCACAAAAGTCTCAATCTCTGAGATCCAATGAGAAAAGGCAATAGCCACCAGCATAAGAATATGCCAAGGCACAAATGTCAACTGTGCTCAGCCAGCAGGTTAAACTAGAGAGAGCCATGGTTGCCAGTCATGAAGGTTAAGACTCAATGAGCAAAGAGATTGTTTGATGGAGATACAGCACCCCCTTAAGAAACTGCTTGGTCATCAAGTGCTAAATCACAATCCAGCCCTCAACAAGGTCAAGATTTATATAAAAGAGTGGCAGAGGGTAGAGCTCCATTCATACTGAGAACTGCTTTAACTTGGAGGTATAAGCCAGCCAAGTGTAATGTTTACTAGCAACCTCAACAACCTTTTAGTCTTACACTGGTGGAATCAGTGAATTTATGCAAGAATTCAGACTCTGAGGTGAAACCTAATACCACCCAATCATGCTGGATATCACTGGCTTGAACCAGGAGAGCCTCCTCTATCACCAGTGACTCAAAAGCATAAACTATGCTCTTTACAGCCACTCGGTGGTAGCAAGACTGAATTTTGGTCTTTCTTCTCTGAACTTTGTGATGAGATGCAGAATCAGTGGGAAGGGTTGAAATGCATACAGGATTCTTACATAGCACAGGATTAAGACCATGCCCACTTCTATTCCACCCACCTATACTGTTGTAGCAACTGGAACTGAGAGATGACCATATTTCTCTAGGGTGCCATACTTCCACAAGATCTTAATCACAGAAGGTGCATGAATCTGCAGCTCCAGGAGAGAAATGGAGAAGTGACTCAACATATTTTCCAGCCCGCTCACTTCCCTTGATATCTGAACTGCTACGAGTGATGTCACAGTCTACAACTCATGTCAGATGAGAAGCACCTACTTGCACAGCAGGTATGGCCATCTGTGCCTCCTTTCTTCTAAAAGCATCACATAAAAGATGGTTTTCCAACCATACAAAGGCAAGCCAGTTAAATTACTTTGTTTTGGTCTCAAAGTTTACGAAGGCCAGAAGAAACACTTCTCACCTCCAGACATCGGAATTGAAGCATTCTCTCCAGGGAGGACCATACTCCCTGTATCATGTGAGAGCTGAACTGGGCTCCTCAACCTATAAGCAATGCATCAGTCATCAAAATCTGTGCCAGGCTCAGCAGCAGAAGGGGAAGGCACCATTCAAGGGCTGATGGGAAAAGTCCACCACTCCAGAAACATGTGATATGTCCAGCAAGAAACTTATATTCATGAGTAAATTGTGTCTCTGAACTGGTTGAGAACTTCGCAGTCCACTGTGACACAACACATCCTTAAGCATGTAAATGGCAGTGGGAAGACTAGGGCAGCCATTAATTAAATATAAATAGGATCCTAACTTGGATGTTGCATTGTATTCTCACTCAGGCAGCCAAAGTCATAAGATCCTCGGTCCTCTACAATGACAGCAGGTATGACTAACACTGCAGAGTATCTAATTCCATGTAAATTAAGGGATTCCTCTGAACAAGGCTGAGAGGGGACTTCCTTCAATTTATGGTCAACTCTAGGGTCCAGCTATGGTCACCAATGGGTCCAGCTAGTCACCCAGTAAAGTAAACACATGGACAGCATTCTCCTAAAAGATTATGACCAAAACCTTAGTAAAGACTCCGGGCATTGAGAAAAGTCCATGATGCCTAACCAGATTTAAATGAAATTGAAAGAATCTCCTATATGAACCCCAAATGAAAAGGTAAGAGCAAAAACACTGCCACCAAATCAGAAAATAGGAAAGCCTCCACAGACTCTCTGAGCAGTAGAATCTGGGTCTGCCTCAAGATTCCTGCAAAGATGGACTGGAATATCAGTGTTTTTTTCCTTGAGAATAACTAGTTTGTTTCAGGCCATCACTGTCTCTTTGTGTTGGTTCACCACACCTGGGTAAATATGAGCTACTTCACCTTTAGGTAATCACACACCACAGTGGTCAATGAGATTGAGCAGCTGGTAGACTTTTCTCTTGGATGACTTAGTCACAAGATGAGAAAAAAACAGCCTAGAAATTTCCTTGCATGCAGAGACCTCTTCCACTTTTAAGGCTGAAGCAGAATTAGTAGAAGTGAAGCAAAGAGTTCATAAAGACTCTTCAAAAAGATGAAAGTCTGCTTCTTTCTCAGAAGGTTGTCCATATTCTTCTGAATGGGATGGCCAAAGAAAACTTCCCCATTCCTCCCCTTTAAAAAAGAATGGCTATCCAGGATCTTGTACCAATGCTCCTCATTCAAAAAAGACAATGACAGCTGTCAGTCAGCAAAAGCACACAGATGAACATGTGGCCCTAGTTATTGCACTGCCACAGTTAAAATGCTAGGGAGAACATAATAACCAATATGGTAAACCTTTGTCCCATTCTAGAGGTTGAAGACAGAGTGTCGCTTAGATGCTCCATGCGCCAAGACTTTGGTATGTCAATCAAGCTTATCTAGTCTCTATTACGAGCTCAAACTGGTACATGGGACATGAATGTTAAAGAATACTAACCTGCAAAAAGGGAGAAAAGGAAAGGGTCTTACCAGATGCATTCAAAGCCTTAGAATTCTGTTGTCTCTAGAAGCTATGCAGGATGAAAGGCATCACAAAGGACTTACCAGTATGACACACAGATAAAGGCTATCCACCCACTCATATAGCTGCTTGTAAAGCACATTGGGGTTTGACAGGGTGCCTCCAGGCTGCCTTTGTTACATCAATAATGCTGTCTCAGAGATAAAGGCCTTAGATGTTTTGTACTAAAAAGAGGAACAACTCTCCATCACCAGCTTTCTCCTTTCAAGCTTAAAGGTATACTGCCACCTGTCAGTCAAAGGTAAAACCACCTTGGTACTTACTCTTAAAATAAGCCAGTCTAACTACTTAAATGGTAATAAACAGCTCTAAGCAATAATTTGTCTAAGGGTGACAAAACTGTTTGAATTTTGCAGTTTAGTGCACTAGAATGGAATATTTCCTTGCAAGTTTTAATTTTTTTTGTCCCTGCTGCTTGTCAATCATCCTCCTTTAAGACCATCACCAATGCAGCCATCAGGATTTTCTTATCAGCCAAGAAGGCATAACCTTCATAGACTTAGATATGAAGACCTCTCAAAATGCTGGGTCCAAACATGCACATACTGCTGTACACATGCATCCCATAGCTGCAGCATAAATAGTATTTAGCAAGTGTGAATCCTTGGTCCTGTGTGTTGCCATCCTTTTATAGTGAGATTCTGCTAGCTGTCACTGTTGCAACAGACCAAGCTAACATCCCTGTCCCCAGTATGGGTGCTGGCAGCAGCTTCTATCACCCTTTTCTCTAGCTGGCTTTTCCAGCATTTGAACCACCAAGTCTGGTGATTGAGTCATAGGGCTTTATTCCTCAGCACCACAGAAATGGTTTCCTTGTAGTGGTTATAGAACAGGAAATTTGTCTACAAAGACAACTCAAAGATACTGAAGTGTATCTGAGTTTATTAACTGGGCGGGTGGACTAGTCCAAAGATCCTTTTTAGCAATAACTTGGGCCAAAAGCAATGACAATACATACCACACAGCAAAATATTGCTTTACAAATAAATGTTAGAAAAGCTTTCAGTGAAAATGTGTGTTGCGGGAAACATGGGAACAATAAAATGATGTCTCATGTTCTAAAGAACAGGCCCCAGTGAATATGTGGGAGTCTCGCCTGTTAAACATGGACCTCAGGGTTCTTGGACTTACAGAACAATTTTCTACAGTTCTGATTATGCATCTGCATTGGTGGGGTCAGCTGTTTAGGCCTAGACTGACATAGGTCTCTCCTTTAGGCACAACAGTGATCAACATTTTTGACCAAGAACTGTGAGCCATAGTGAGAGGTGCCACTTTTCCAAGCAGTTCAAGAAGGACTTGCATTTTCTTTAATATCTTTCTGGGAACTCATTCCTTACATACATACACACACACACACACACACACACACACACACACAAAAAACACAAATGTAAAAAAAAAACACCAGCAAAGGGATATAGCAATTAATCTTCCTGGAGGTCAGCTGGTTGCAAGCCTGGCAGCCGGATCATAGAACATACTAAACTTGTTCCATGGCATGTGCCAAACAAATTTCCATGTTATCCCTAAACTGATGAATGAACAGAGTACAGTGTAGGTGCAGCCAGCAGCCTTTTGTGTTTATGGGTAAATTTCAGTAACAGGCTAGTAAGTGTACTGCCTGGGCACCAAGAAAAAAGAAATACAGAACACCTGGAAAAAAATCAGCTACAAAAAGTGAGGAAGAAGCACTGAAGGGAAAGTTCTGCAGCTGTTTAGCAAAAAGTAATGCAACCACCAGACATGACTTCCAGTAACCTACAGGAAGATATAAGATGACTGCAGACGGACCTGGTTAAAATAAATTAAACACTGATGGAGTATAGCAACACAAACAAAGGGTTGAAAAAATGGAAGTAGCTTTAAACAGATATCCAGATGAGGTGGTAAAGCTGCAAGAATCAGAGGATGCAATGAAGAAAAGGATGGCTGAATATAAGACTGCTCAGGAAGAGATGTTTCAAAAAATAATAGAATTAGATGACAGAGCATGTAGGGAAAACCTGAGATTTTCTGCTATACCAGAGAAGCTGGAAGAAACAGATGGGATTAATTTTATGAAAGCACATATAAGCAACTGGGCTGGTATTCTATAGCAGGAATTGCTAGTCGTATGTATGCTCCAAACCTGGCTATGAAAAAGCAATCTAGACCTTTAATAGTAAAGATTCAATCCTACCAGCAGAAGGAGTTGATTCTGACAAAACTGTGGCAGAAGGACAAAAGTGAGAGACAGCAGAATGTTTCTGAAGAATAATTACTTATTGCTCACCAGGTAGAAGAGGAGTAAATTCATTCCATTATTCAGGGAATGTCAAGCTGCATGTGTGAGATTCAAACTGCTGTACCTAGGTGTCTTCAAGGTATTCCTTCCTAGAGGAATAAAATCATTTGTTGATAGTTTGTCCAATAAAAAGTGAGCTGTGAAAGAGAAGGAGATTCTGCTTCTTGTTCTTCGGTAATAAAGACCACAGAGAGACTATACCTGCAAAAACTTTTCCACTGTTTTAATGGAAAATGTTGGAGAGAAGTTAGGGAATGTGAGAATTTATTAGAAGAGCTGAGAGTACATTGGAAATGACGCAGAGACAGGATTTGGGAGATGGAGAATAACAGGAATATAACCAATAACAATGTGGGATTACAATGCAATAATAATATTTGTGTAATATGACAGAACACAAACATATGGAAATATAAGACTTTCAGAATTTGTTGGACTTGTGGAGGACTCTGAAGTATATGCCACACTTCATGTCACTAATGCTCAGAAAAATGCTTTGAGGAGGAGTAGAGAGGGGAGAAAATTAAATGTAAGTAAAGAAAATATTTTTTCTCAACAGTACTATATTTGTGGTGTATGGTTTTCTTTGCATACTATAAATTACGTTTTCTCAGTTATTTTTAAAATGTAATGGGGATTGTAAATAGGTGTAGCTGTTCTTTTTTTCCCTTTCTTTTTCCCTTCTCACTTTCTTTTTGTTCAGTTTTAAGAAATATGAGCATACCTCTCAACTGTCCCGAATAACTCGTTTTTTTACAGAGTTTTGGGGTCCCAATAATGGGGTGCCATGATTCCCGAGTGGCACCCCATTATTTCCGATTTTTCGGATCTATTTTTTAAAATTTTGCGGTTTCGGGGGTGACGTCATCACGTGCACGATAAAGTCAGCTCCGTCAGCATTCCGCACGTCTGTTTGAATAGGAGTTACCACGCGTCTACGATAGATTTACAAACACAGGAGTTGCTTTACTTTCTGCTATTCGGGCAGAGGACTGCCATTTCTATTCACAGGAAGAAGATTTTACTAAGCCAGCCACACGCATCTAAGATGTACTTCTGCTGTTTGGGCAGAACACAGGATTTACTTCATCGGACTTCAGCAAATGCACTTTTACCTGCTAAGCACTAAGGTAGGTATGTGTGTGTATGTGTATGTATGCATGTGTGTGTGACTGTGTGTGGCAGTCCTCCATTATGGAGGATAATAAGTAAAAATAAAATAAGAAACAAAGTGATTTTTGGTATACAAGAATAACAGAGAATATGAAAACGGTGAAGTATTGTTTCCAGATTCTTGTTTTCAGCATTTACAAACAACAAAGCAATCAAGCCGTTACTTAGCTTCCATGAATTTTACCTAATGTTTGATATTTAAAATGAAAAAGAAAAACTGACAATGCATTTTTTTAAGCAGTGAAATGTGTTCATGTAGATGCCCAGGTTAACTATGATTTGCCTGTGATCTTCCTTCTTTTAACACTGAGGACAAATGTAGAGTTCATTACTACTAGCATGGAAACAATATGCCGTCTGACTTCCCGAATCTATTACATACCAAATTCAAAAGCATGGATTAATTTTTGAACACATTTGTATTTGATTCTCTTTCATATAGAGCTTCACAGAGCAAGTAATATTTTATTTGGCAGTTAACTGCTATTCATAACTGTACTGAAAAGTTATGAAACCCTTACTAATCATAGCAAGCTCTGCATCTAAGCACAACATGCCCTTCATTGTATAAGATATTCACTAGAAATTATATTTTATTTTTCTATAAGTGGAATAGAGCAACACTGATCCCCTGGAAATTTCACAGGCTGATCCAGGGGCATATGGAGTAGGTAGGTTAGATAATGTGCAAAGAAACTACAACAAATGTTATAGTTAAAAATGTGGTTAGTCTTCTACAAAATAACAACATTTCTGTAGTCTCTTGTTAAGTACAACAAAAGTAAATCATTACAATACTATAGTTATGTACATTTTATTGTCTGTGGTAAGACAAAAGCTAAATATGAAAAGAGAAAAAGCAGTCCGAGAGGAACAGAAGTTAGTGTAATAAGAAAGGAAATGGGAGATGTATTATCAAGATGGTGAAGCAGCTGTACTATGAGCCAAGATGTATTAGTTGGGGTGCATGTTTAATGGAAACCTTATTTTAATATAATGCGGCTGAAGCTGTTAGTGTAGTAAGGTCAAGATAATTGTTTCTTTCATTTAATGTGTTTGGATATGTAATTCTTGAATTGTGGCTGGCATTTGGTTAAGAGAATGGTTTCTTAGAGGCTGGAAAGAAGAGCTTCCCAAAGCTAAAGGGTGTAATATAAAAAAAAAAGTCACTGCAATGGACTTGACATGGTTGGGAAGGGGTGATTGTTAGGAGGGTCCTATGGAGGGATTTGGTCTTAGAAGTTTTGAATGGTGAGGCAACAGGGACTTGACATGGTTGGGAAGGGGTGATTGTTAGGAGGGTCCTATGGAGGGATTTGGTCTTAGAAGTTTTGAATGGTGAGGCAACAAGCAAAGAATGGGAAAGAATCTAGTCTGAGCAGTTAGTGGTCCAAGTAGCAATGTGTCTTTGCTTTTTAAGTAGACATTTGGCCTAAAATCCCTAGCCACCATCACTTATGAATTTATGTCTCTCATTTTTGTTCTGTTCCTCATTAGATCTCTGGTTTTCAGGAGTGGTAAAACAAAACCTTTTATTCTAGCAATTTTCTAAGTTTATAAGATCAGTATTTGAAATGTGTCCCTATTTTGGGGCTGTATTCCCCCATTATTGGCTTTGTTATGTATTTTTGTGCCAAGAGATTGAGAACTATGGGGAGAAGTGAAAACTGAATTCACTAAATGACAGCCATTTAAGTTCGTCTTCCTGTCTTTCAGTCAACTGCTGATTTAGCTTAATGGCATGTTACTATGACTGGAGTGTACAGGGTTCTAAATTAAAGACTTGGCAATTGGTAACACAACATTTTATGCAAGCAACTTTCCAAAATTATAAAAGCAATGTCTAAAATGTATTTCTGGTTTTTGGCCTTTTGCCCCAACCAACTGAAAATAAGTGCAATGAGCTGTGCAACGTGCCTATGGCTTACACTACTGTGATTCTGTATGTGTGTGTGTGTATATATATATATATATATATATATATATATATATATATATATATATATATATATATATATATATATACACAGTGTGTAGAAGTAGACTGTTATTACAAAAATATTCTGAATAGGGCAGTTTTGTCATTATTGGTGCATGCCATTTGCTTCATTGCCTCCTGGAAAAATGTTTAAACAATGAATTTAAAATTCGCTCTAACTTAAGTCTAACAAGTGTGCTGTATTATACAAGGAATACAATTTAATAAAGTCAGGAAGGTGTATCAAAGAACGCATGTATGTTTCTTGTTTTGTGTGCAAGGGGTCTCTGATTTAAAAACAGTCCAAAGGTAATCTTTATCCACCACTGGCCAGATGCATTTTCTTTGGCTGTGGTGTGGGTTTCAATGCTTTTTCAATGAATATGTGTTTCAAGGGCAGAGAAGTTTTAATGCCAAGTCTATTTTCATTGTTAGACAGTATTGTTTTGTTTAGCAGATATCTATTAGGGTTTGTGCATTGTGCTATAAAATGTAAAAAACTAAAATTCAAATAATCATTGTAGAAGTAAAGCAGTATGCACACATTAGTGTTTATGGTAAATGGGGTGAAATAGCCAGGTAATGGGACATTGAAATGGCTGCAGGGGGACTCTGGTGCTATATTTTGGTTCTGTTCTTCAGTTTGCGTTTCAAAGTTGGTATCCCACAATTCCATTGGAGTGGGCGGGGTTGTTTAATTATGTATGCAAATTGTACATTAATCAGCATACAGATTTGTACCCATTTTTCATGGTCCTTGTCCAGATTTTTGAAGTTTCCAGGTTGAGAGGTATGAATGTGAGTACTGCAATGTTAAAAAGCCTGGTTAAAAGAGGATGACCTAAAACATTAATATGCTTTTTCTCATTCTTGCATAGGGGAGTGTCTGGATTAAAGACCTTACATTGATTTAGTGACAATTTATAAGAGAAAGCAAGTAAATGAAAAAGAATACTGAATATTATGAGGCTTTTTTCTGACAAATGAATACATGCTTAGTAGCAGTTCTGTACCTGCCCCTCATGTCTCCATGGAAACAATTTGCTAAAGAGAAATTGACTGTCTGGTTCTCATGTCTCCATGGAAACAATCTGATAATAAGAGATTGGCTGTCTGCTTCGCATGTCTCCATGGGGAAAATCTGATAAAGAGAAACTGGTTATAGTCAGGTGGAGAGTGAGTGGCTGGAGGGGGTGAAACTGGCTAGGAGATCATGTTCAATTAAAGCATTCATGGGTTTTCCCAACTGGGGGAGCTATAAAGATGAGACAAAACCAGTTAGCACTTAGTAGAAAAGCACATGCTGCACCATGCATCTTAGCATGAATAAACTTTCTTTTAGGTTAACTCAAGTCTGAGTGTGGCTGTCAGTTTGGAACACGTGATCCTATTAGGAAGGCAAAACAATATTTGAAGATGTACATAGTTTTGTGTGTTTTAATAGGTTTTATACAGGTATTGGGGTTTGTTTTTTGTTTGGCAGCTTTCAATAAAACAACGTTTTTTAAGATGTGACATAGGCTCAAACGGATATGACAAGAAACAACTATATAACAACAGTGCATGCAGGTAACATAAAAGCTGAAACTAGACATTTAACAAAAAAGATTATATACAAAAAAGGTGGGAATAATAACTTTTTAATACAATGTTGCTTTCTGTAATGTCTATAAATGTTTGTGGTCTTGCAGATAAATACAAAAAGAAAGAATAGTAAAATATATTAAAATATGTAGAGTGCAAATAGCTATGTTATAGGAGACACACTTGGAAAGCAAAGAACATGTGAATTTGATAAAGAAAGGTTTTCAGGATGGTTACTCAGCAGAATATATGGGACAAGGAAAAGAGAAGTACTTATATTAATTGTAAAAGGAGCTCCAATAGTGATGGAAGAAGATATAAAAGATAATAATGGCAGATTTGTAGTGTTAAGCGGCTACTGGCAAGGGAGGAGGATTACACTGGCATGTATTTATATTCCACCTAAAACTGCTATAACAGAGCTTAAGAAAATTCTGGGAGAAATAATCAGTTTTCAGCAAGGAATATTACTTATAGCTGGGGACTGGAATTTGATTTGCAGCAGTGAAGATGTGTCTGGGGGGCCCAGAAGGAAAAGTATAACAAAGGATGGTAGATTTTTGAAGAACTTTATGAAAACATTTGTCATGGAAAATGCAAATTCAGTAATAGGAGTTATGAGAGAAATTACCTGTTATTCCCCAAGATATAAAAAATGGGCTAGGCTAGACAGAATTGACATTTCACAGGAACATACGCATTTAACTGAAGGTCTTGATACGCGCCCACTATTTCAGATTATGTGCCAATAATAACTAAATAATATAAAGTAATGAAATAACAATGAGACACTGGAGCTTTCCCATCTATCTGTTGAAAAGAGGGGAATTTAAGCAATAGGCAGTGGAGATTATTCAAGAACTATGCAAGAGGACAGAAATTACTTCTGAAGATATAGCTACGGATTGGGATAAATTTAAGGTGGAGTCTAAAAATAGCATGGATATAAAAGAAAGGGAGATGTGGTTAAGAAGTAACAAATTATTTAGAGGGACTGACACATGTTAAAGTATTGCAGAATTGGGGGAATCTCACAGAATAAGAGGAAGATAAATTGCAGAATGGTAATAAGAAAGTATGGGATTATTACAATAATATACACTAGTTTAGAAAGATTGCTATTTTTTTTTTGTTAATATAACACTAGAGCACAAAAACTTTTAGTACAATGACTTGGATAACAGAAAGTAGAAAGGGCTGTCGCCAAGTTTAGGAAGCCTATAACAAGGAAGGTAACAAGAGATCATGTAAGGGTATTAGAAATATTTCAGAAATTCTATGAAACTCTGTATAAAGCAGAGAAATATGGAAATTAAGAAAATATACAAATGGAAATGTTTATGGAAGAATTAAATATGCCAAGGTCAAAGGTAGATGAGGCTCAAGTACTAATGGTTAGGATAAGAAGAGAGGAGATAACAATTGTGATATATAGCTACTCTACAGGAAAGTCCCCAAGAATACATGGTATTCCTGTAGACGTTTGGAAGCAAGGAGGGAAAAAAACTCAAAGTTTTGGATTTAACAGTGTTTTAAGTAAAGAAGTACCAACATCCTGGAGGAAAGCAGTGGTAGCTGTAATACCTAAAGAGGGTCAAGATCCATTAGATACAGTTTCACACAGGTCCATTTCAATACTAGACCACAATTATAAAGTGTTCATGTCTATAATGGCTAACAGAATTGCAAAAGTAATACCAAATTTGATAGATATGTATGAATGCGGTTTTGTGGAGGGGAGGCAAACATCTGACAACATTAATGGAACACTGACGATCTAGAGGGAAGCACAATATATGAAAATATCATCGTTGCTGGTGGGTCTTGATGCAGAGAAAGCATTTGACAGAGTAAGCTGGGACTTTATGAGCAGGCCAATGGAAACATTTGCATTTCCTGAAAAAATTATAAGGTTGATTAGGAGGATATATGAGGAATCACAGTTGAAAATTCAAGTGGGTGGGGTCCTCTCTGACAATTTCTGCTTGAGCAGAGGAACCAGGAAGGGGTGTCCTCTTTCTCCTTTGTTATTTGCATTTTATTTAGAACCACTGACAAAGAAAATCAGGGACTTAGAAATTTAACAATATTTGCAGATGATACCTGACAAACCAGAAAGAGACATTACAGTGTTGTTAAACATTTTTGAGACAGTTTCAAATCTTTTCAGGGATACACAATTAATGAAGCTAAAACAAAGGCAATAGTGGTAAAATATGTACCCACATATGAATTGGTTCAGCAATACCCATATTTATGGGGACATATTAGAATGAGGTTAGGAGTATGGATTAAAATTATTCTGGTGTGGCAGCTAAGGATACGTAGGAAGAGAGACTTAAAAAGACAATACAAAAACTGGAAAAAAATGGAAGCTTTGGTAAATGGATATGGATAGTAAGATACAAGCAGTTAAAATGTTTTAGTCCCATTAGTCTTACACACAGGTCAGGCATATTTTTATAAACCAGAGAAGAGGTTGTGGATAGCAATTTAATAAAGAGCTGAAGGATGTTATCTGGGAGGGGAAGATTGCAAGAGTGAAGTAGGATAAGATGATTATTCGAGGAGAACAGGGCAGATTGGAATTACCCAATTTGCAGGGGTATTTCCGAGCTACACAGTTAAGGCTCCTGTACATAGCACAAGCAGAAAACTATAATTCACAGTGGAAAGGGATGATAATGAAACTGGGGAGGGGGGGGCTCAAGAAATAAGGAGAGAATGGGATTTTGGATGCAGGCCTTTAAGGAGAATAACAAAAATCATACAGAATATTATATCTATAAAGTAGCAGAAAATATCCTAAGGATTAAACCAACAAGGCAATGGAGAAAGGAGATTCTAACCTATAGGGATGACTGCAATTAGGGATATAGACAATAGGCAAGAGGGGGCTGAAATTTATTGGGGTAAATTAGTAAAGGAACCAAGTTATTGGGAGCAAATAACTGGATAGGAAAAAATGATAGAATGGGAAGACACCAAGAATGTATTTGGACTGTGGGTTAGAGATTACCTTCCCTATCAAGGATGGATATCAGAATATAGGCAAATGCAAAGAGAAAGAAATACGGGGTCCTCAACAAAAGACCAGCACCGGTAGAGTTTTTAGTAGAATCTAGAACAGAAGCTGCCATTAAAAAATGAATAATTAGTAGAGCATACAAAATATTACATGACAACTATAAGAATCAATCGCAGGAGGTTAGAAAGGATTAGCAAGAGAGACTGGATAAGCAATACACAAATAAACAATGGGAAGACATATGTATGCCTCCCAAATATGCAACAAAATCCAGAAGATTTAGGATTTTTGCTTGGAAGTGTTTACATAGATATTTTTATACCCCAAGTAGACTCCAGAGAGTTTTTCTTCAGGTAGACAGCAAATGTTGGAGGTGTGATGAGGAAGAAAGAGGTAATTGGGAATATATTTTCTGGGAGTGCAGTGAGTTGATGGACTTAAGAATTCCCTGCGGGATGCACTGTCAGAGATGGTGGGTGGGCAGATTGGTGCGAAGATGATGACTTTTCTGAGCTATGATACAGGTTTGGAACTGCTTAGACATGGTAAGACCTTGCTGTATCTAATTATGGTGGCTGCAAAAAAAGCAGTTACTAAAAAATGGAAAGCAAAATCTAAACCAACTATGCTAGATGTAGTGAATACAGTAACAGAGGTAAAACAACTGGAATTAGGATCTTTAGAAAAGGGTAGGAGCAACTTACATAGGAAAAAATAGGAATTGTGAAAACAATACATACAAAGGAAGAATGAGGTTTAAAAGAAAGCAGGGTTTAAATGAGTTATGTAATGTTTGACTGAAAATGACTGTGTAGATTATTAACTGATGTACAATGCTTGCAACTGGGACTGTGTCAATATGGTTTGTGATGTTAAATGCTTGTAACTGTAATAGTGTTGGTGTGGTTTGTTTACATTTATATAAATATATGATTGCCCATGTCATAAGTGATGGTTTAATACAGATGTTTATGGTTTAAAAATAATTAAACAACTTTTACATGGAATAGCTGTAGATCAGAGTTATAACCACTGGCTCAAAGCCTTTACCTAACTTGTTTCGATCCTACTGTCATACAGTGGTGCCTCACTAAAAGTAACTGAAAATGTGTCTGTTTCTGCAAACAAGTACACAGGCACACAAAGGTTTCCAGTTGGGGTAAATATGCCTCTCCAGTACAAATACCTTCTTCCTTGTCTTTACAGTAACAATCCCAGAATACCTTAAAGCACTCAAACACAATTATGATTTGCTCTTAAAATAAGCCAACCACTAAATACTTGTATAGCAAACACAAATATGGTTGTGACAAGGATGAATGGTCTGTTGAAAAACAAGGCAAACCAAATTTTCACAAACAGAATCCAAAGTACCAGCTAGTAGCATACACAAAGTCACTAATCACAACTCAGTGTCAAAGACCAAAAGACTTTATTGAGGTTAGCGCTTTCATGGTGAAACACACCACTTCATCAGACCATAACACTGTTTAAGTTGGTGCTGTGTTATATATACATCACATAATTCACCAGCCAATTAACAATAAAAAACAATTTAAAGCAATAGCCACATTGTTAAAGCTTGCTGTGTAAAAGTTCAGCATCGCGTATAAAAAATCAACATCTCATATAAAACATGGCTAAACCACCATAAACTCTATAAACACACTAAAACACGTGTCGAAAAATGCTTGAATGTAAATAAAACATTTTTCTTGATGAATAAAAAAGGCACTCTTTATTTTAAACATTTCCTGTTCTTCAAAATTGGTTTTAAAGGGACCCTATCATTCAGTCCCATGCTTCTATCAGCCCTCAGCCTAATAATCCACCTAGTCTCTGAAGTTTCTGTCTTGTTAACTATATCCCCCCCCCCCCCATGTTCATTTACTCAGATCCTCTCAACTGCTAAGAACCTGAAAGTGTGCATGGATGCCATTGAACTGACGTGCTTGGCTAAAGCATTTGTTAATGTCCCATTTCTGATACGCATCAGATGTTCTCTTATCCTGAATCTAAATTTCCTCTACATTTTCCCTATATAATATGCTGAACAAACATCACATATACCTAAATATACCAGATTCATGGTATTGCAATCTGTTGAACTATTTTGCTTTCAGCTCTTGCTCGGAACAATGGCATAAGGGAGTATAAATGGAGTCATTAACACTGGCATTGAACTGGAGTATGCTTCACAGGTCCAGAGGAGAATTCCAGGATCTTGGACAGATAAACTACTGAGCTTTATAAAAGGTAAAGGAAATCCTCTGTTATCCAATATTACTTTGGAGAGAAAACATGAGGCTGACCATAGAGAAATAGACCATACCGATTTCCTCAAGACTATACATAGGCTTGAGGATGAACTGTAATATCAAAAGACTGCAACAAGCTCAGCATTACCATATGGAAGCATGCCTTAAAAATCAAGTCTTTCCTAGGGGTTTGATAATCCTTAAAATGCCTAACCAGGGAGAGCGACACCCTGAGTTACTTTCCAAATGGCAACAGCTAAATTTAGAGACTCGCTTTAACTATATGCACCTCCTAATAGGGTTTTCTCAGAAGGAAGAGATAATAACTCAGCAAAAAATCATTGATTCCCACAAGAACTTGTTGATGAGAAATTAAATACAATAGTTGAGTCAGCAACCATGTTTGAGAATAAACTCCTACGACAGAAATGGAGTAAGCTAGAAAGAGCTAAGAATGATTTTAAGGAAGGCCATGTGTTTGGCCAAGTACCCACATAACAGAACGGATGGGACCTAGTGATACAGATACTACCTTAAACAAAGTGGTTTCCTAGTTGTTAGTAGCCACTGATTTAACAAGGAATATTGCTCTCAATGAAGCTACCTCTTCTAGTGAAAGACTAGGAGCCAAAAGGAAGACAAATGCTCTCCCAATGCTAGAGGTTGCTGTTAAACCAGTTTCAACAAACTCAGTCATCCCTGATAAAGTACAACAGAACAATACTCTATGATGGGATCTAGTGAAAATAATGGCATTTCCACATATCCCAACATTCTGAAAACACAGTCAGCTTCAGATTTTCGAGTACTTCCCATCAGGATAGATTTATCGAGCCACGGGGAAGGGGGAGTACGCTCTTATAGCAGAGGTCGCATGAAGAGAAAGATGCCTTTCAGAATCTCCGAGCGACAGGAAGCTGAAGAAAACATGGTGAGCAAGGGAGACAAATGGTCATTAGTTTGGAACATTTCAACCAGAATTTTAACTGAAGATGAATTTTGTGTACTTAACAATGGACTGTTGTCTCTACCTATGCAAAATACTGAGGTAACTGATGCCATTTTAGACCTGAGACTGTTTAGCAGGAATATTTTATTGAAACTGTTATTTAAAGGCAAAGAATGTGACAATTTTGAGAGTTTAAAAAAAAACAAGCATGCTTATTCCTCCCAACCACCCACTGATGGATGTTTTCATTAGTTTATGTGAAAAAAATATGTCTGAAGCCTTGAAACAGAATAATACTTGTAAAAAACATTTTAACTTAACCAAGAGAGAATATGATGCTTTAAAGTTATTGCAGTCTGATGATAGCATTGTTATTAAACAAGCTGATACGGGGTGTTTAATAGTTATCATGAACAGTGAATACTATTATCAAACTATGAATGGCATGCTGAATGACACTACCATTTATGAGGATATAAATTTGGATAGGATGAATAAAATATTAGGAAAGATGGATGCCGTTTTGTATGAGAGTATGTTGACTAATGAAATTACTTTGGACCTATATAATTATTTTAAGGTCCCCAACCCCCTGATTCCCAGTATACATGGAATACCAAAAGTCCCGAGGACCCTATATCACCCCACCCCCTTAGACCCATAGTCTCGAGACAAAACTGGACCACTGAACCTATGTCTGTGTACATCGAAAAATGTTTGAGACTGGTGGTGAACAAGAACAGTCATATTTTGAGGAACTCCAGACAGTTTCTGTAAGATTTGTGTACAACAACATGGGATTGATAAAGCCACTTTAATTGTAACTTTAGATGTACATTGATTGTCCACCTCGATACCCAATGATATAGAATTCTTGAGACAATATTTACTGTGTGATACAACTTATGAGAATAAGAAAGTTGATGTTATATGTCTTTTAATGGAACTAGTATTGACCAACAATGTGATGCTTTTTGACCATAAACTATATTTGCAGAGAGACGGGGTGGCCATGGGCACTCCTACTGCAAACAGTTATGCCAACTTGGTCATGGCCTCATGGGAGAATGAATATGTCTTTCAGAAGGACAGATGGAGTCAGATTGTATTCTACAGATGCTTTGTGGACGATCTTTTTATGATATGGTAGGGTGACCAAAAAGAGTTGAACTTGTTCCATGAAACCATAAATAGTAGTGCAACTTTCTTGAAATTTGACTTGAAATAGACACATGATGAAATGGAGTTCCTAGACATTAAGATTTATAAGGACCGAAACGGGTGTTTGTCAACGAAAATTTTTAGGAAGACATGTTATAGGAATGCTATACTCCCCAAAGAGAGCATGCATCCTAAATATATATTCAGAAACACTGTCAAGGGACAGGCCTTGAAAATCTCAAGGTTAACAGCTGATGTAGAATTCAATGAGTTACTTGAATTTAGAGAGAGATTAGGAGAGAAAGGATATGCTGACCCTAATACGAACCAGCTTTTGAAAGATATCACAGTCTAGAGGAGAGATATTGGGAGGCCATATTTTTCATCACACAGGAATAGAAATACAGTGGATAGACATTATGAGAGAAAGTTTGTACAGTTTGCTACATACTTTACTACAGATAACTGATACAGTCAACAATATTATTAAAAGATATTGGCCCATATTGGTTCATAATCCAGAAATCAGGAACATAGTGGGAGACAGATCAAATTTCCTGTTCAAGAATAAGAAATCCCTTAAAAGATTATTATGCTACCCCAAGACTGATATATAGAGAAATCATGATAGCAATGGACAAGGCACTGTTCCTTGCAATAATTGCAATCAGTGCAGAAACACAGACACCACTAACAGATTTAGACATCTGGATACAGGGATAAAGATTAGGTTTAATGTAACAGTAGATTGCAATACCATGAATCTGGTGTATTTAGCTATATGTGATGTTTGTTCAGCATATTATATAGGGAAAATGAACAAGAAATTCAGATTCAGGATAAGAGAACATCTGATGCATATCAGAAATGGGACATTAACAAATGCTTTACCCAAGCACTTCAGTTCAATGGGATCCACACACACTCAGGTTCTTAGCAGTTGAGAGGATTTGGGTAAATGGAGGTGGGGGTGATATAGCTAACCAGACAGAAACCTCAGAGACTAGGTGGATTATTAGGCTGAGGTCTTATAGGGGCATGGGACTGAATGATAGGTTCCCTTTAAAACCCATTTTGAAGAACAGGAAACATTTTAAATAAAGTATGCCTTTTTTATTCATAAAGAAAAATTAGAAGTTATGTACTCACCATAACGTTCCATCTGAGTAGGTGTATTCATTTGTCTGCAACCTGTGGGTTATGGATCCGATATCGGATCCGAACCGGCATGGTTTACCAGCTATGGATCCAAGCTCTCAGCTCCTCCCCTCACCCATAATGCCCTGCTCTACCCTCATGACCTCAGATCGAGTTTGCCAACAGCAAGAACACCCTGAAAAGGGTAACACACCATATGCAGGAAACTGAAAGGCCAGGGGGATAGGAGGGCGGGATGGTTGCAGACAAATGAATACACCTACTCAGATGGAACGTTATGGTGAGTACATAACTTCTAAATCTGAAGTAGGAGATTCCTTTGTCTGCAACCTGTGGGACAGAGTCCCCAGCTACCTGAATCTTGGGCGGCCATCATGGAAGGATATTCTGGAGCACCGCGGAGCCAAAGGATGCTCTACCCCTAGACGCAAGATCCAACTTGTAGTGGGAAATAAAGGTATGAGATGAAGCCCACGTGGCTGCTGCACAAATATCATCTAGAGGAATCCTAGCCTTAAAGGCTGCCGAGGTAGAGACTGACCGGGTTGAATGGGCGTGTACACCCTCCGGTGCGGGCCTTCCTGAAGCTTGATAAGCCAATAAGATACATTGTGAAATCCAGCGAGACAGAGATACTTTAGAAATTGGCTTGCCCAAATTAAATTTAGCAAAGGAAATGAACAACTGGTCGGATTGCCTATGACCAGCCGTTCTGTTTAGATAAAATCTAAGTTGCCTGTGAACATCTAATGAGTGAAGCTTGTATTCACCTTTGTTTTCATATTTAGGAAAGAAAACAGGGAGGTTAATGGATTGATTAATGTTTGCTTCAGAAGCTACCTTAGGAAGAAAGGACGGATTGGTCCTGAGGTAAACACGGTCCGGATGAAAGACCAAGTAAGGAGGTTTAGCTGATAATGCTTGGAGCTCTGAAACTCTCTTGGCCGAAGTAATAAGAAGGCAGTCTTGAACGACAAGAATTTGAGATCTACCGTAGCCGCCGGTTCGAAGGGGGGGGGGGGCGGTCAAGGCCTGGAGAACTAAGGAAAGGTCCCAGGGAGGAACCGCTTGTTTTACAGGGGGCCTGAGAAGGAAAGTACCTTTAAGGAAAATTTTACACAACTTGGCCGACATGAGTGGACTGGAGTCATGACCAATGTGATAATGTGAAATTGCCGCAAGTTGTACTTTGACTGTGGAACTGCTGGCACCATCGTTAAAGAGAGTGGTTAAGAAATCAAGCACTAAAGGGAGAGGAACTGTGAAGGGGTTCAGGCCTTGCCGCTCCGCCCACACAGAAAACCGTTTCCACTTGCTACGGTAGACTTTCCTAGTGGACGGTTTATGAGCTGCCACCAGGATCGCCTTAACAGGAGACGAAATACCGGGAGTCCTGATCAAGAGTGGAACTGGAGCAGCCAAGCGGTCAGCTTCAGGTTGTCCAGGTTCGGAAGAGATAGGCAGGATGGATGAGATATCAGATCCGGAATGGGATCTAGAATCCAAGGGGGATTCACCGAGTGAGACCTTAGGAAGGGGAACCAGATCTGTCGAGGCCAAAACGGAGCAATGAGAATCATTCTGCAACCCACCCGAGAGGCTTTCTGAAGAACTTGGAGCATCAGAGGCAAGGGTGGATAAGCATACAGGAGACCGGGTGGCCAAGCTTGCACCAGAGCGTCTCTTGGGGAACCTCCTGGAGGAGGTATCAGAGCGAAAAAACTGTCGCACTTGGTGTTTGAGGGAGAGGCAAAAAGATCGCATGAAGGAGTTCCCCACCGTGCGAATATGCGTTCCGCTACTTGAGTATTGAGAGACCACTCGTAAGGTGTCAGAATGGTGCGACTGAGCTTGTCCGCCAGGATGTTGGACCGACCCGGAATGTGCGTTGCTATTAGAAAGCGGTTGGTGGAGATTGCCCATTCCCAAACTCTCATGGCTTCTCGACAAAGAGGGTAAGACCTCGTTCCTCCTTGCTTGTTGATATACCAGACAACCGACATGTTGTCCGAATGAATCGCAATTGTTCCCAAGGGAAGAAAGTCCTGAAGTGCAAGCAACGGTAAGAGCAATGCTCTCATCTCTAGAACGTTGATATGCAGTAAGGTCTCTGAATCGTTCCACGTGCCTTGGACGGTCCGGCCCGCAAAATGCCCCCCCCCACCCGAGGCGGGAGGCGTCCGTGGTCACCGTGGCGAGAGGGGGAGAAGCACAAAATGGGCGGCCTCCGTGGAGATCTGGGGAGTGAAGCCACCACAGGAGGGACCGCTTGCAAGCCTTGCTGATCGCAATGGGATGATGCATAGGAAGAGCAAGGTATGACCACTGTACTAAGAGAGTCCACTGGAGGATGCGCATATTGAGCCTGGCGAGAGGAAGAAGTGCTATAGCAGACGCCATGGACCCTAGAGCCCTCAGGACCAACTCCGCCGGAACTGAACTTGAGTGGAGAATGGCCCGCACCTGGAGCTGCAGATTTTGAACTCTGTCCACAGTGAGGAAGGCTTTTAAGCTCCTTGTGTCTAACCTGGCCCCTATAAAATCTAAGAGCTGTGTGGGTGCTAGGTTGGATTTCTTTGTGTTTATAGTGATGCCCAGACTGGGAGCAAGATGGAGAAAGGAGTCTCGCGCCAATAGTAGTAGATGCCTTGTTGGGGCGGTGAGGAGCCAGTCGTCCAGGTAGGGGAAGACCTGCACCCCCTGAAGCCTCCGGTGGGCCGCTACCACTGCTAATACTTTGGTGAACACCCTGGGGGCTGTGGTGAGACCAAAGGGAAGGACCCGGAACTGGTAGTGACTGGCTCCCAGCCGGAAGCGGAGAAACCTCCTGGAGCTCCTGTCCATTAGGATGTGGTAGTACGCATCTTTGAGGTCTATGGAACACATCCAGTGATTTTCTCCCAGAAGGGGGAGAATAGATTGCAGAGTGACCATTTGGAACTTCTCCTTGGGAACTGCCAGGTTCAAGAGAGAAAGGTCTAAAATTGGTCTTAGATCCCCCGTCTTTTTTGGCACTAAAAAGAACCTGGAGTAGAACCCTGATCCGATTTGGTCTGGGGGGACGGGCTGGATGGCTCTTTTCTTTAGCAGATGGCCAATTTCTGCCAAAGCGGCCTCCCGTTGACCGGGTGGAACGTCTGGGAGGGACTTCAATTTTGGTAAGTGACGAAATGGGATGCGGTATCCTCTGGATATAATCTGGAGAACCCAGCGGTCTGATGTTATGGACTCCCATGCCGCTAGGTGCCCCGAAAAACGTCCCCCGACTGCCTCCAGAGTGGAGCAGCCGGGCAACCCCTCAGGGTTGCTGCGCGGGCCGTTCAGAGAAAGGTTCTCTGGACCCGAAGTTCCTGGGAGCCCCTCTGCCTCTAGGGCGGCGTCCTCCCTGTCCTCCTCTGCCACAGAAGGACTGGTTGTCCGGAGCAGGCTGGGATTGCTGCGACTTCCGGAACCACATCTTCTTCTGACCCTTTTGGTTCCTAGAATAGGGCCTCTGGGGTGCAGAGAAGCGGATTCTGACGGCAGACAGCGTCTTCCCGTCCTTCTCGCTCTGGGTCAATATGTCGCGAACGGTTTTGCCAAAGAGGGCAGAACCATCAAAGGGGGCATTCGCAAATGACGCTTTGAAGGGCTCTGAGAAATCGCAATGACGGAGCCAGGCCTGACGTCTAGTGACTAGACCTGCCCCTGCGGCTCTAGCGGCGCCTTCCGTAGCATGGGAGAGTAGCCGCATAGAGGTATTGGTAACTGATCTAAGAGTGGCCATGCGGGTGGAGTGCAGCACTTTGTCCTCCTCCGACATGGACTCTGGGGGAGATGCAGCGTATTCTTTAATGAGATCGCGCTGCATCCTAATTATGTGTGCCAGGTAGTTCAGCGCCCTTACCGAGAAGGTCGCTGAACTAAACATCCGCTTCCCCAAGCGGTCCATCATCCGAGACTCCTTGCTCGGGGGATGGACTGAGGGACTCTCCTGAGCAAGTTCCCTCTTGGTGGCCGCCGCCGTCAACATGGCATCTACCGGAGGCCCCTTACTCCAATGGGCATGGTCAGACGGTGGACTGAGGATCCGGTCGGGCCTCTTAGGGATTGGCTCCACGGTGTCCGGTTCCTTCCACGCCCTGGTGGTAATGAGGTCCACCAGGGGGTCGGCAGGAGGGGACACCCAAGAGGTACACGAGCCCGCTTCAAATGCCTCCAAGAACACGGACTCGTCCGAGGAAGACTTGGGGGCAGACCACCCCCCCCTTATGCGGAGCATTTCCATGATGTCTCCAAATGAGACATCCTCGGGGGTGACCGTGGGGAGCCTTCCCCTTCCTCCAAATCCGTGTCTTCCGTGAGAGACTCGGGGGAGTCAATGTGCCTCCTTTTGCACGTATGCTTGCAAGGAACATCCTCTGGGGGGCTGTCAAGGACTCCTCGCAAGCAGCAACCTGTTCCAGGGGAGCAGCTTGGGGCACAGAAGCGGGCTGTCCCAAGGGCCGGATGGTGGAAGCCTGACCCAGTGCAGAGGGAGCGCGGGACGGAGCCGAAACAAGTGCCGGGGGTCCGGAGACCCTCAACAGGGTCCTCTCCACTACATCAAAGGCCAAAGGGGAGCCGACCTCGACCAAAGGATCCGACAATCGGCTCCCCCTCGGATCCGAAGAGTGGATCGGAGCCGGCGCCGAAGCGCTCGGATCCGAAGAGACAGTGCACTCCGACACAGACGGCGCCGAAGGAGCACTGATCCCCCCGGATCCGAGGCTCGGATCCAGGCTCCGAGAGGTCGGATCCGATGCACTCGAGGGCAGGGTCGGATCCGAAGTACCAAGTACTATCGGCGCCGACCCACCCCCGGCTCCGAAGCTGCTTGGCTCCAGATGCTCCGAACCCGGGTAGCGGGTCGGAGAAGGAGCAATTGGCTTGAAAAAGGGGGTCGAGCTCCCCCCCAGGGGGGGGGCAAGAGCACTCCCATCTGCATCTGGGCCTGGATGAACCTTCTCATCATCCGGTCCAGATCAGCATCCGATAGGCTGTACGTTGATCTCGACGAGGCTACCGAGGTAGGCCTTGAGTGCCTCCTCGATAGCCTCGACGGAGATCGGGTCTCCTCCTCCTCAGGTCCCGGGAGAAAACACACTGGGGACCGGAGCCGAGGAGGGAAGAGCGAGCCGACAGGGGCCGGGAGAAGCTTGCTTGGCTGGCGGGGCCGAAACAGAGGTCTCGGCCCGCCGCTTATGGTGCTTCTCCCTCCGGTCCTTCTTCCTAGCATCCCTCTCCTCCGAACCAGAAACGGGAGGTTGAGTCCCAGGAGGAGGAGGGGGAGCCGGAGAGGGAATAACCGTGGTAACGGTTACCCCCGAAGGAGCGGAGGCCGGAGCTGAGTCCGGCGGCAAGAGACCCGCCAAAACAAGCTTGGACCTCCGCTCCTTCAATGCCCTGGGGTTGAACCCTGCACAAATGGAACATCCAGATGTGAGGTGTTCAACCCCCAAGCATCTAACACACCGAGTGTGGCCATCAGCTGGGGAAAGCTTATGGCCACACTCGGAGCACTTAGAGAAAATAGCTTTGGGCTGCTCAGACATACCCAATCTAACAAAATAAAAGTTACTAGAACTAAAGTAAAAGTAACTAAAAAAGAGAAATCACTCACAGGCCCAACACACACTACGCTACCAGCGAGGGGAGGGATATAAAATTAAGATTAAACTCTAAAAAAAGTAATAATACAAGAGGGAAACCTACACTTTCACACAAAATTAACCAAAAATTTTAAAATTTGAGTAATTTAAACAATAAATATAGCACTTAGCTGGAGAGCTGGAAAAACAATCTGGTCACCATGCGCGGCAAACGAGATCTGAGGTCATGAGGGTAGAGCAGGGCATTATGGGTGAGGGGAGGAGCTGAGAGCTTGGATCCATAGCTGGTAAACCATGCCGGTTCGGATCCGATATCGGATCCATAACCCACAGGTTGCAGACAAATGAATCTCCTACTTCAGATTGTTTTATATACATTCAAGAATTTTTTGACATATTATATATGTTATGTATAGAGTTCATATGAGATGTTGATTTTTTTTATAAGAGATGCTGAACTTTGCAAGCTTTAACTATGTGGCTATTGCTTTAAATTATTTTTCATTGTTAATTGGCTGGTGAATGATGTGATGTGGTATATATACCACAGCACCAACTTAAACAGTGGTATGGTCTGATGAAGTGGTGTGTTTCACCACAAAAGTGCTAACATGAATAAAGTCTTTTGGTCTTTGACATCAAGTTGTGGTTAGTGACTTCATATGCTGCTGGCTGGTTCTTTGGATGCTGTTTGTGACTAAATACTTGTATGGTAGCAATAATCATTCGAAACGTGGAAGCCAAAACTCAAATAAACCACCAGTCACAAGCATTTAAATGTGAGTAATAAAATGAGTTACTTAAACTAAATAAACGTAATGCATCTGCAATGTCAAATATACAAACAGATAAACACATCCAGAGAAAAATGCAAAATAAATTATTTTAATCATAAATACAGCATATGTGAGAAATCTTAACAGTTTGTCTGGGCCTGCATCCATCAGTAGTTAATTAAAATGTACTGATTTTACTCGCCTCTCAAACTCTAAACAGTAGCTGCATCATTTCATAGGCAGCAGAACCTTCACTATGAGCTCTATTCAGGATTGCAGACTACTGTGCTCAATTCTTGAGTACATTTTTCTGCTTTGAGAGTCTCAGGTTTTGTATTTATTGTTTGGTTTTAAACTTGGATGATTTTTTTTTGTATTTCTGCAGTCTCTTAATTATGGTGAGAAGGTACAATTCAAGCAAATGTTCAAATAAGGTCATGCATTCTCTAAGGCAGATTTAGTTTCAGTTGCACAGGAACAATGCTAGGCAAGCAACCATGGAGACCATAAGATGCTTATCCATATACAACTTTAACTAGATAAACCTAAAATGTTCTTGCCACCCTTTTCAAACAATTAATGATGCTCACATACCAAAACAAGCAGGGGTGGCACATAACACTGATGTAAATTTTCTAACAGTTAAGTTGTACTTCCACTGAAAGCTGTTCTGGGACTCCATACAATTATTTTTACATTCTGAATGTTATACAGTTATAATGATTCAAGATAAAAACAATTCTGAAAAAAATATTACATGCGAGTCAATTTAACATAGATTTCTGCATGTTTTATTGGAAAAATAACTGCATGTTTCACATTTCTCCTCTGAAAACAATTGCATTTGGTTTGGCTTAACCCCACTTTCCTTCAGGATGCAGAAAAATAATAACAATATGATTATAGAAAAATCAACAGGGCCAATCCTGTGAAGAGCTAACTTTTATACAACCTTCACATTTCTTGAAACAACCCTTCTGATAGCCAAGTATGCAAGACTACAGTGCAGCCTTATTAAAATTTTATGGACTACATTACAAAGCACTTACCTTAATGAATCACGTTCAGATGATCTGGAATACAAAGAAAAATCAATCAAAATAAAACTTACTCCTTGCCTGTTCTACAAAGTAAACAACAAATAAAGCACATATGAAAAGTGGAGACACTGTAACAAAATGGCATTCATATTTAAGGCAGACTTTTTTAGAAGGAAATGCAGGATATCACCTTATTATTTTCTGAGAAAAGTAAACATTTACGGTTGAAAATGTTTTTATTAGCTTTACTATATGTATCTTTAACCTATGAAATTTAATAAAACTACTGTGTTACCAGACACTAGAGGCATACATACTAGTAGAATTCACTACAATAAGCATTTTTAAAAAAGTACTGTTGTGTACATTTGCCATAAATGTAGATAATTGAGTGTATCCACTGTTGCAGTCCTGACTTATGGGATTTCCTGCTTCAGAAGCCCTTGGTCGGCCTGACTTCCAGAGGAAAAAACTCCCTCCTCCCTGAGCTGGTGGATGCCCTACTCTGACGTCAGGATGGTTCGGTATAAAGGGAGCCAGCCAATGCCATGACTTCAGTATTTTTTTTTTTTGCCCCTAGAAGGGAGGAGCCCCACAGATCAATTTTAAGCACGGGACCAGGTAAGAGGAAGGTGATCACTAGGGTATCCCAGCAGAGGGTCCTCTGGAAGAGGATGACAGAGAAAAAGATGCTATTAAAAGGAGAATAAAGGAGGTTGGAGGGAGGGAAAGAAGACTGCAAAAGTGAATACACTTGAATATTTACATTTATGCTAAATGTACACAACTGTACTATGTTCTTTGTGCTTCACTGTTGCAGTCCTGACTTATGGGATGATTTCCAAAGCAGAGATGAGGGTGGAAGGTGTCATGGGAAGAGAAGATGGCAGTGGCAAATCCTGCTCTGGACTTGAGGCAGGCTGACCCGTGGTAGTGCTTTGTAAAGGTATGCACAGATGACCAGGTAACTCTTCTAGAATGTCTCTGGTAGGCACTCCCCTTAGGAAAGCAGTGGAGGTAGAAGTGACCCTAGTTAAATGGGCCCCAAGATTCAGGGGGCTTTTTGCTGTGGTAGATGTAACAAAAGGAAATACAGTGGAGATCCACTTAGAGATAGTTTGCTTGGAGACTGGTTTTCCCTCAGAGCCCAAGGCAAAGGAAACAAACAGTTGTTCTCATTTTCTGAAAGTTTTAGTCCTGTCAAGGTAGTAGTGAAGTTGCCTGGGTACATCCAAGGAGTGAGGAATTATTTCCCCTTGATTCTGTAGCTTTGGAAAGTAGGTAGGCAAGTGTATGGTTTGGTTCAAGGAAGTGTCCATGACCACCTTGGGCATAAAGGAAGGGTTAGTTCTGAGTGAAAATCTGTCTGGGTGGAAGATAAGAAATGGTTCCAATGCCATGAGGGCTTGCAACTTAGAGATCCTCCCAGCTGAGGTGATATCCAGTAAAAGGGCAGTTCTTCCATGTCAAGAATTTTAAATCAGCTGACACAGCTGGTTCGAAATTGAGTAAAGTAAATTTTTCTAGAAGAAAGTTGAGGTCCCAAGAAGGGGCGGGCTGCCTCCTGAGTGGTTTGACATGCAGCACTCCCCTAAGGAACGGTTGCATTAGGGGTTGGGAAAAGACAGGAGGAAGAAGAGGGTTGTGGGCAGAAATGGCAAAAGTGTGAATCTTAACATATGAAAAGGATATGTCTTTGTCCACCAAGATGGCTAGGTACTCCAAAATGGCTGAAATGTTGATAGAGACAGGACTGAGGCCTTGTTGCAGATACCAAATAGAGAATTTTTCCACATGGCAGAGTATGTTTTCCTAGTACTGGGTCTTCTAGACTCTTTTAGGATGCTAAGCATCTGACTATTCAGGGATTGCTCAGGGTAGAATTTTGATGAATTACCCAGGCAAAGAGTTTGAGAGTCTGCAAGTTGGGGTGCACAAACTTTCCCTTGGCCTTTGTCAACAGATCCACTCTCTGGGGTAACTGCCAAGTTTTTCCTTTGGTCAAACCCAGTAGCAGGGGGTACCAGTGTTGCCTGGGCCAGTCTGGACCTATCAGAATGACCCTCAGTCCTCCTTCCCTAATTTTAGGAGGACCCTTGGAAGGAGAGGCAGGTAAGGAAATGCATAAAGAAAGAAATGGCTCCAGGGGAAGGAGAAGGCATCTGTTTACCTGGTTGAGTGAAGTTTGCTCCTGGAACAGAATATTTTTAATTGAGCATTTTTGTCAGTGGCAAAGAGGTATATTTTGAAGGGATCACCATTTCTAGACTATGCTGAGAAATATTTCCCAATGCAGCTGCCACTCATGGGGATCCATTAAGTGTCGGCCGAGGTGGTCTGCTAGAGTGTTCCAAGCCTGACGACGGTGATGCCCCATCAGGTGCAACCCCATAACAATGGCCGTCTCCCAGATTTGCACTGCCAGCTGGCAAAGAAGTTAGGAGTGGGTGCCCTCTTGTTTGTTTGTGTACCATATGACTGTTGTGTTGTCCATCTTGATAAGTAGACCCCCTGGTTTCCAGTGATCCTTGAAGGCCACAATGCCCTTCTGTAATGTCATCAATTCCTTCTACTTTATGTGCTTGTGCCTGAACTGCTCTTCCCATTTAACCTGGGATAGAAAGCGATGGAAATGGGGTCCGCAGACTGTGTCTGATGCATCTGTGGTTAATGTTTGGCCCTGAGGAATGAACCTGAAGGGAAGACCCTGGTCCTGTGCACATGCTTGTGCCAACCAAGGCAATTCCTCCTTGAGGCAGTGAATTAGGTGGATTTCTGTCTCCAGGGACTAATGGATCTCTGTCTCCAGCGAGTGCTGGCACCACAGATACTTGAGGTACCACTGAAGTTTCCTCTTGTGCAGCATGGCCAAAGGGATCATTAGGATACAGGATGTCATGTAACCTAGTGCTCAGAGGAATTCCCTGTCTGAGAGGCGTTGTTTTGGTATAATATCCTGAAAGTATTAGGTTAAGAAGGAAGCCTTGTCTGGGGGGAAAGAAGGCCTTCTGGAATAAGAAACCCACCAGAGACCCCAGGAAAACTATCTTGGTGGAAGGGTATGTGTTGGATTTGCTGAGGTTTATGGTGAACCCTAGATAGGAGAGTAGGGTCTGGGTGAAGGCCAGATCCTTGAGGCAGTATACAAGCCAAAGAGAAGGGCAGAGAACTGAAAGTGACTGGTACCTGCTCTGAAGTGAAGAAAACTTCTGCAGGATTCTTCTATAGGGATGTGCATGTAGGCATCTTTCAGGTCCAAGGTAACCATTCCAGCCTGAGGAGTAATCATGGGAAGAAGCTTTTGAAGAGTAAGCATTTTGGGACTAGGAGAGACTGATCTGAGAATTGACAGATCCAGGATAGGGTGACAATAGCTTTCTTTCCTGGGGACGAGGAATAGCCTGGGTGAAAAACCTTTTCCTCTCTGGTGGTATGGCACTGATTTCACATAACCCTGAGAACAAAGGCTCTAAATCTGAGAAATGGCTTCTGCCCTTTGGTTTTGTGGCACATCGTTATAGCCTGAGAATCTCAATGGTTCTTTGAAAGTCAGCTTGTAGCCATTTGAGATTACTTCTAGAACCCACCTGTTGGAGGTGACGAGGGCCCAGTTTTTCTTGAATAAGGTAATTCTTCCTCCTATCTTGTCTGGGGTTGGGGGTGGAGAGGGGGTGGGGGGTAAGGAGTGTGGTTAGTCATTGCTGATGTCTGCTAGGGGCCTGTGACCTAGAACTCCCTGGCCTGGGTATTCCTGAGGACCACTACCTTGCCCTCTGCAACTGTTGTTGCTGCCTGTGAGGCCTTTCCCTTCAGGTTTTCCTCTGACTGGGTTTTGATTGAGAGGGAACGGAACAATGCTTAGTGGGAAAATTCCTACTGAATCTAGGAGGCTGGATATGGAGGAATCCTTGACCGTTTGCATAGGTTTTATCCTCTGTCTTTAACACAGCCTTAGCCTTTGGTCCAAAAAGGGAGTCCTTATCCAGGGCGGCTTGGATATGACATGCTCCAGTAATGTCTGTTCCCTAAGCTAAGCATGCCTTCTGATGAGTGAGCCAGAGAGAGCTGCTTGGGAGGATGACTCTACAGTACCATATCCACAGTGCAAGAAGTGCCTAGCTACCTGAAAACAAGAATGGCAGAGATCCAGCAATTCCTTGGAAGTGTTCTTGTTCTCCAGGGAGGAAATATTTTGCCTTATTTTTTCCCAAAATACTCTGTTGGTAATTTATCATATAAAATTGGCAATTGAGAGCCCTCATGGCCAGGGTAGATGAAGCATAAACCTTTTCCCCAAATCTGTCAAGGGCCATGCTTTCTTTATTCATAGGAAATTTTTTTTTTGAAGTACTGGCCCTAACTCCTTTGGGGCCTGGGGTGACAACCTCTGGATCAGCAGAGGGGCTCTTAAAAAGGAATTTATGCAAGTCCAGTACCCTGTTGTCTGGTTTACGAGGGCCAGTGGGAAGAGAGTTTGGATAGAGAGATGATTCCATAAAGCCATCTTCTACCATTTCCAAAACTGGAGGGATAGCCAAGGGTTCATCTCGAGGAAGATCGAGGAACACCCTAACCCTCTTTTTTGTTGGGGGTACTCCTGCCACTGGAAAAACTCTTATGGCATGCAGGGTCTCCTCAAAGGTAATGTCCTCAGGGGTGAAGCAGAAGGTAACATCTCTTCTGAATCAGAATCCTCAAATGAGGTAATGAAAAAGTTTTTCCTTCAAGAACAGATTCCTCCTGATTAGAATCTTCATCTGAATCAGGTGGTTCTGAAATCACCTCAAGTGTAGGGTCTCTCTTCCTTTTTCCTGGGAAGATTTGAGGGGGGGATTGCCTGTCTCTGACCAAATAAATGAGGTCCTCAGCCAATCTGACCAAATCTTGCTGGTAACCTGTGGGACGGCAGCCAGTAGACCTAGGCACAGAAACTGAAGTTGAAATCTTTTTAGGGGTAGCTTTTGCCTTTGGCCTATGCAAATCCACTACTCTGACGCCAGTTTCCTTGTAAGAAATAGCCAATGTTACCATACACCCAAAAGGACATCATGAGTTGAGGATCATTTGCTGGAAGTGGAGGTCTGCTTAGCAACTCCAGACCCAACCGACGAACCAAACGCCAAGGCCTGAGTTGAAGTTGAGGGATCCGACAGCAGGTTGGACTTCAAAATGGTCTCAACAGAGGCCTGCACCACCACCATGCTTGCAGAAGGGGGCTGAAAAGGCTCCTCTCCTTCCTCTGTGATAAGTCTTGGGGGACTGGTGGATGGTCTTTTTTCCCTTTTTTTGCTTAGGAAGTTCAGCCTCGGGGCGACTGACAGAAGCCATCACATGATGAAAAGCAGACTGCTAACTAAGGTGATAAGACAATATTTTGGCCCGATGCCTTATAGTCCTAGTATTGAATAGGGCACACAGACGGCAATTTGGGACATTGTGGTTTGGGTTTAAACAAGCGACACACAAGGTATGCAAGTCTGTGTGTGGAATTTGTTTACCACAATGGAGACAGTTGTTAACTATCTGACATGGATCACAAGTAGGAAAAAAGAGTTACCCAATGGGGTAATTAGCTTTAGAAGAATTTCTCACTCTGGTATGGACCAACTGATGCACTCACAACTGCTTTGGGCTCCAAAGGCAAGAAAAACTGTTGGCTGACTCCCTTCATACCCAACTGTCATGATGTCAGGGTAGGGCGTCCACCAGCTAAGAGAGGAGAGAGTTTTTTACTCTAGTAGTTGGGCTGACCAAGGGCTTCTAAAGCAGGAAATCCTATAAGTCAGGACTGCAACTGTAAAGTCAAAGAACATTGTTATAATCCCATAGTTGTATTCAGCCTCATAACAGCAACAGAAGGAAACTTCTAAGAGATACTCAAAAACTATGCAAACTGTGGTCTGTAGGTTTTTCAGAAATGCCCAAGGCCCTGATGTCATCTCCATGGATTTCAGCACCTGAAATACTAACTGTGCTAGCCTGTGGTTCAAGAGAAATGACATAACAATGCAAGCCTTCAGTAAACAGATGCCTGAGCAATCAGTAAAAGCTGTCTTCCATGTTCAGAACCTCAAGTCAGTCAGATTAGCTGCTTCAAATGAAGCACGTGTTAGCTTCTTTAACACAAAATTAAGATTCCAAGGATGGTTCACCATTCTCCTTTGAGGCCTCTTATGCAAAACCCATCTTAAGAACATTATAACATGAGACTGCATTGAAAGAGGAGGATCTATAGACAAACATGCTAAAATGGCCAATAAATGAAACTTGACAGAGTAATACGTATGGCCACAAGAAGAGTAACTCTCAAAAATATTGCAAAACCACAACTAGCCCTGAAAGGGTTTTGTTTACTTTGTTGGCACCATCTAGAAAATGCTTTCCATTTGCTAATCTATAATTTTCTAGTAGAAGGCTTTCTTCTCTCTATTAGTACATGCAGTACGTCCTCAGTAAACAGGTGCCTAAAAGGAATTAAGGTCATATCATCCAGGCAGTCAACTGAAGTATATCGATGATGGGGTGTATCAAACACCCCTGTTCTTGTGTAAAGTAATGGTAAAAAAAAAATAAATATTTTTATCTTATTAAAAGGACAAGAAGAAGAAGCTGAAGCATTAGTTAAGTACCTAAACACTACCACAGGTTTTCTAAAGTTCACTATGAACTTTCAGAAATCTACTATTTGTTTCCTTGACATTGAACTAAGTAAGAACCCAGGGGGGTATATATCAAAAATTTATAGAAAAAGCACATTTTCTAATACATATCTCCATTTTTCTAGTTCACACCCCCGTCACCAAAAGAAATCTGTGGTGAAAGGCCAGCTTGTGAGGGCAGCCAAGATGATCACATTAGACGAAGACTTTGAAAAGGAGTGTGAGAATTTGTATTTAATGTTTTCTTGTAGAGGCTATCCAGGCCCATTCCTAGAAGGAATTTTTAAAGAAGTTATATTAAAAAGGAGGCAAGGGTTCTATAAAGCTATACTGAAAACACAACTTGTGATTAATTCCATCAATCAAGTGGATTACACTGGGACAGAAGTCGGAAATGTACACATTAGTAGTAATTTAGATGTACTCCCTGCTAATATGACAGGGAGTAACAAGAATTTTACGGTAGCGTTCACTTTCACCTTTTTTCCAGAAGCACTAGATATTTGTAGAATAGTTAAGAAGTACTGGTTTTGCTTATCACTGGACAAAGAATAGATGCAAATTTTCAACTATGGTCCCACTATTACATTTAGGAGAGGTACCAACATGAAACAGTTATTAGAAAGGAAATTGAAAATGAACAAAGGGAAGGGAGGGACCAAAAAATGTGGAACATGTAGGTATTGTGCATACATAGAGACAACTGACACTTTTACTATCAGGAAGGAGACCTTCTTTGTTAGGGATACCTGTAACTGTAATAGTAAAAGAATAGTCTACTTAGCCCAGTGTAAACAGTGTCCATCATTCTATATAGGGAAGACGGACAGACGTTTGAGGGACAGAGTGTATGAGCATATTTATGCCATCACTAAGAACAAAGAGGAGAATGCTCTCGCAAGACATTGTAGTTTAAATACAGGCCATTAATTTAAATTTATTTCCATTGACCAAGTTTCTGCGAACATTTCCAACCTGGTTAATGAAAACTTGCTGAGATTAGAACTGGAAAAGAGGGAACTAGGTTGGCAACTCCGTTTAATGGCCTGTAGGGAACCAGGGCTTAACGAAGTATGCACAATCACATGTATATTAAAACTTAGAAGTTTACTAAGGTAAATAAGTTAGGGGCTTGGCAGTAAGAATTTATGAATTTTTCTAGTGTCTAGTTTTACTATACACATACGCTAAGTTAACCTATTAAAGTCTAATCCAACAACTAGCTGGAAATACAAATAGTAAATAATTTCAGTGAATGGATAACACAGGAAAACTACAGTAAGTTGAGGAAAGGCCACCTGAATTTTTGATTGTAACGCAGTATACATGTCAAACATACATTTTTTATTAATTATTAATTTTTAACTTACATTTTCAAATAGTTTAAGCTGCATTTATTTATTTATTTATTTGTGGGAACGAACTACAATTTGAGAAAAACTTTAGCATTAGTAAAGGGAATTTTTCGTGCAGTAATGGATTTGAAAAGAAGAAATGACCGTTCACTGACTAGGTGAACAAGTACGTAAAGTTTTACTTAAAGAAGATCAGTATTGCTTTTATAATTTTACCTAAAATGGTGTCACACAGATTATGTTATTGTCGTTTTTAATTACAAAGATTATTACACATTTTTTAGTGAAAGGAAAGCAGATACATCTTAAATTATGATTGGTGAGCATTTAACACATTGGATATGGTATTTGTACCTTTAAGTGGGTTGGATTAATTTAATTAATTTAATTTAACTAACTAACTTTTTCAACTGAATGATTGAAGTAATGATGTCACATCTAATTTACTATTTAAACATGGGATTTTAACAGTGTCAGTGTTTGTCTGAAGAAGTTCGGACATTGTTCTGAACGAAAAATGCTTGGAGTGTTTTACGTGAATTGTTGTTAATTAAAGTACTGTTCGTACAATAACCTTGTGGATACTTTTTGAAGAAGTTCGTCTTGTATGCTCTTGTGGTACCAACGCTTTTTTTACCATTGCATTGTGCTTTACCGTTTGGTCCCTCTTGTGTAAAGTAGATCTAGTCTGTGAGGAAGTTTGTGGTAATTGCCCTTGGTGATTTCCAGAAGAAGGGGGAACCATTGTTGCCTGAGCCAAATGGAGTCACCACAATGATCTAAGGAAATTCCTTCTGAATCTTCAGAAGTACCTGGATATTAGTGAAAAGGGTGTAAAAACATACATGAACTTTCCAAGGAAACAAAAAGGCATCCATCTTCCAGGCCTTCTTGTATGGAGTCTTGGAAGAGATTCTTGTCAGTTGACTGTTCAGAGAGAAGGCAAAAGGCAAAAAGATCTACTTGAGGAACTTCCCACAGATGATTCAAATCTTGGGTTTGCCCTGGCACTGTTCAGCTTGTCTGCCATACAGTTTTGTTCTGACGGAATGCAGGATGCCTGTAGAGTAAGACTGTGCTATGAAGGTATTTCCAGGCTTAAGTGGCTAGTCTGCAAATGTCTGTGGTATTGTCTGTAAGCACTTAAAAGAGATCTTGGGGATGGAAGATGATTTAGAGAGTTGAGTGCCTTGATCAGAGCAAGCATCTCTTTGATATTTATGTGCTTGCATCTGTCCTCAAGTGTCCCTCAACCCCTGCACTTATATCCCTCCTGAAACTGCTCCTCAAGCAATATCTGCAGCATCTGTGGTGACTGACTGCTTCAGAGCAGGGAGAGGAAGGGAAGACAAGACCTGGACTTAAGGATATCTGTTGTCTCTACCAAAACATTTCTCTTTTGACCAAATCCAGCACTAGGATTTGAAAAGATAAAGGGTGTTGATATTGGGACCAAAGAGATTTCAGACACCACTGTATCTTTTTCATGTGGAGCCTTGCCAGGATTATTATGAAAATCAGAGACCCAAAATACAAATTCCATCATAGTGACCCAAGTCCTAGTGGAAAACCTTAGAAATAGACCTAGATAAAAGTCTCCGTTTTCTTGAGGAAAAAATCACTAAACTGACATGTCTAGATGACATCTCAGGAACACAATTCTGTGGGGAGGAGTCAAGAAAGACTTCTGAATGAGTGAGATTCCTGACACTTTAAAAAAGACTCTGTAAAGATAAGCAAATTGTCTAAACTTGGAACAAATGGGATACCCTTTAGCTTGCTTTGAGCTATAACTGGAGCTTAACACTTTATGAATACTCGTTGCAGTAAATAGCTGAAAGGGTAAGGCAGAGAACTGATAATGTGATCCAGACACACAAAACCTTAAGAAATTTCTGAAGTCTGGATGAATAAGGATGTGATAAGCACCTTTTAAATCTAGTGACACCAGGAAACTTAAAAGAGGAAAAGGAGGAAACAGGCTGTTAAGTGACATTTGACTTTGAGCACTATCACAAACAGCTTTAGGAAGGAAAGATCTAGAGCTGGTCTTCAAGAAGTTTCTTTCTTTGGCACTAGGAACATCCTTCAATAAAAAATGACCCCATCTGGAAAGAGGGAACTGGCTTTATCACTCCTTGGGACAGCATGGGAAGAAGAACCAGTGGAAACAAAATAGTCTGATCTGGAGGATGAAGAACAACCCCCTCAAAAGGAAGAATCTCCTCCCATTGCCATCTGTAAGCTTAATGAATGATTTTAAGAACCCATTTGTTTGAAACTGCATGTTGCCAAATAGAAAAATGGATTTTCAAACTTTCTGGAAGAAAAAAAAGAGGTTCAGGGTAGGAGGGATTCACAAGGTCTCGAACAGTCACTCAGACTTGTTGGACTGTTCTTAGTTTTAGGAAGTGGAAGACCTCTTTTTGGAAGCGCTTTGCCATTTATAGATTCATAGTTTACCTGTATTTTGCCGAGACTATTTATTCTGTCTTTTTTTCCTACCAAAACTAGATGAAGAAATAGAACATCTTCTTTTCCTTAGAGATTCCCTAATCAGTTTACACCTTTCATCACACTTTTTGATCACCCCCTGCAGCAGTGGAGCCAAACACTAAATCTCTACACCCAAGGGAGAATTTAAAATCTCATTTTTATCATCTGGGAGGTTCTGAAAATTAAGCTATGCAAATCTCCTCAAAGAGTACCAGTGGCCGTAGCCCTGGAAGACTTATCAACGGAGTCATACACACACTGTAAACAATGAGTAGTGACCTGAGCAACAGAAGAAACCAAGTTATTTAAAACAGATTTATCCTCACAAGAAGAAACTGCAGATAAAACATTCTTCATACTTCACAACTTGTCAGCAAAAAACATATGAGCCTGATAATTCAAAATTCTGACAAATCAAAGTTGCAGAAGTATACTCTTTTTTCCCCATACCCATCAACAATTTCTCCATCTTTATCAGAAAGAGCTGGAAATGCTTAGCAGGTACGGGATCAACAAATGCTACAGCTGCTGAGTTAGGTTGGGAAATTGAGTATAAAAATTTTAAAAGACTGAGGAACTTCACACATCCTCTAAAGCAGACAGAACAGGGGGGATGGCTGCAGGGTCTGGAAAAATCCTCCTGTAGCAACTCATAGTATCTTGTGAGGGACTGAGAAATGTCAGTGTTCTCCTACTAAAAGCACTGGCACACACATCTCTCAACCTCTTAACTCAAGAAATCTGGGCAAAGCCTAACCTAATGGGGGGACACAGGCCAGAAATAGTGACAGACTTTATTGCTCTTATCAACTTAAAAAGCCGCAAGAATAACAGGATTTGTGTTAGCATGCATGTGCTGAAGGATATGAAGGCTGAAACTCAAATTTATGTCATTATTTGGTCATTATTTAGTGACTTCAATCCTCCATGATTTGCCAGAAAACCAAAATTTTATGAGGAACAGACAAAATATTTGAGGAAAAAATCTGAATGGTTGAGGTATGCTAGCACATTCTAGCAGAAGTCCCAAAGAAAGAGAAAATCAAAAACTGAGCTCTCCTCAGAGTCTGAATCAGACATCTGAGGACAGAACCCTGACTCTGTCCCAGCACATTCCTATTCAGATTCAGAAGCTTAAATCTCTTCAGGAAAATAATTATTTTACCAGAAACTACTTTATAAGAAGGACCGACAGTCTGAATTAAACTGAACCAGACCCAGTAAAAGTACAGTTGTGTACAATCTTACCCTAACAGTAGATGTCCTTCTCTTGACACTTGCAGTATTCATACCAAAAGGATTCCCTGCCAGAGAAAGCACAAATTCTAGCCAGCATACCAAAGCCTTAGATGCCATATGTCACTTGTGCTACCCGTTCAGAAAAAGACAGTAAATAACACTTTAAAATAGTATGACAGCCTCACAAAAGTAAAATACATTTCTCCACAGAAAAAATATATTTTCAGTTACTTCACACCATTTTTAAACCAACAAAAAAGTGAGAACTCAGTTTAAAAGTACTTTACAGTCTTAAGACAGTCCATTGAAACAACACTTCTAGCTTCAAAACAACTTTCTTGAAAAGGAAGGTAATAATTTATCTGCCCTGCAAAGGAAAGCATACGCAGACTATCGATCCTCAAAAGAACAGAGAAGCATACTCTTCAGTGGCAGTAAAGCTCTGGAAAGTTTTGCACCCAAACTGGTCTTTTAGCCAGCTCTGTCGAAACTCCCTGACTTTTGGGAGGAAGACTTTGACAATGAGCTAAGCCAGTTAAGGAATCAAAGAGAGAAAAAACACAATATAATGACCTCAAATGTAAACCTAAACAACTTACCACCTAAATAACTCCTGGACATGTAACTGCCTAGCACCTGGCTGACATATTCTAACTCATTTCCCCTACCCACTACCCAACCTCCTTTTTAAAACACCCACAGATGTACTATGTATTATCCCACGTTACTTACCAGCTCACTGCTGCCTACTCCCCTCTGTCCCATCTATACCCATTAACTCTCCCATAGACTAAGTTGAAAAGCGTTCCCCTTAAAATGTCAATGCACCTCATATGAACTTGTCTATACTCTCTTTTTTAGTTTTCCTTTCTTGTCTTTATTCAATACATCTTCAAGATTATCTCTACTAAACATATTGTATGTTACTACCTGCTATACTTTTAACTGTATGTCTAAATCTCTATGCTTATGCAAATATCTTATGTAATCATATGTTATCTGCTATATTTTTATAAGTGAATGTGTAAACCACAATGCTCATGTAAATGTCTTATGTGTAATATGTTAGCAATTGTTCTGGAGCTTTTCTCCCCGGGCCTCCACTGAAAACAGACAGCTCTGTCCAGTCAGACCTCCCCAGTAAACAAATGTTAAATAAATAAAAAATAAATAAACACTGCTACAAAAGAACTTTAAATTCAGGGTAACATTATTTTACACTGATGGAGAGTAAGGACAGAACCCTCTGAGAAGGTGAAAAAAATCTTACTAGAAGATGTAAACTTTCTACAGCCATGTGCACCAGCGTACAGAATGTTGATTAAGGAGAAAAAAGAAAAAATCCCATAATCTTTCCCAAATCCTTAGATCTTACTTACATATGCCATAAAATAATTCTAAATTTTCTTTTCTTTTCAGTACTTCCATGACCACAAGTTCGTTCCTGCCATCGATTCTAAAATGAATGTGAAAAGAACCTATAACTCCCAGCTCTAGCACAGGGGGTTACCCAAATGAGATGGGGAAAGACTGGACTAGCTTAACTATTAAGCCTGCAGGGACCTAATCAAGACATACAACAATAACATTCCTGATTATCAGTTACAGTGCAGGTACACAGCTGTAACATGAAAAGGAAATCTATTTCCTACAAATATCTTACAAATGCCTTCTATGAACACCTCCAGGACTGCATGGATCAGGCAATCCCAAATAAAACCAAGACTCTTTCCACAAAGGGCAAACGTCCAGTCTGGTGGACCCCAGCCATTAACAAACTTTACAATAAGAGGAGAAAGTTATTACATGATAGAACAAAATCCATAAAAGGGAAGTCACCCCTGATCATTATTAGTAAAAAAATACGAGCACTCATAAAATCAACTAAGGCCAATTTTGAGAGAAAAATTGCCATGGATTCAAAGGACAATCATAAGGCCTTTTTCAGCTATGTTAGGAACCTGGGTGGAAACTCCCAGATATGCTCAGAATTAGTCCAAAATGATACAAAAATCACTGAACCCACAGACATTGCCAACATACTGGCAGACAGGTTCAGACTTCACCCCCCTACCCCCCCACTAAAGGAGAGATAACTATCCCAGCGGAGTGCAGCCTCCCAGACATCTCAAATGCGCAGGTGAAAGCTGTTCTCTCTAAAGCTAAAAACACAGCATCAATGGGACCGGATGGTGTCCCCGGCTGTGTGCTACATGAGCTAAATGAGGAATTAAACCCGCACATAAGGCAGCTGTTTAATCTCAGCCTTACCACAGGATACGTGCCCAAGGAGTGGCGTACGGCAACTGTGGTCCCACTCCACAAAGGCGGTGCCTCTACGGACCCTGGTAATTACCGTCCCATAAGCTTAACAAGTCTAGTCTGCAAAGCTATGGAGAGGATCATAATGGAGCTCATAAACAAAGATATAGGGGACATGCAGACATTGGACCCGACCCAGTTTGGCTTCAAGGGCAGATCATGCCCTTTGAACTTGGTCGACTTCTTCGAAACAGGCACCAAGGCCATTGATGAGGGAAAGGCAGTCCATACAGCCTACCTTGACCTTGCAAAGGCTTCTGACGCAATACCCGACTCGGTATTGTAGAAAAACTTACCAGCTTAAATGTAAACCCATATGTCACAAGATGGGTTGCAAACTGGCTTAAGGACAGAACCCACAGGGTTAGAGTTGCTGGCGCTATGTCAGACTCCAAGCCGGTCACAAGTGGTGTCCCACAGGGCTCGGTCCTTGGCCCCTATTGTTCGGCATCTACTTCTCAGAAGTACAGGCCAACATGGGAGGACTTTGGCTGACAAAGTTTGCAGACGACTGCAAACTGGGCGCCATAGTGGAAAGTGCATCGGACACGGATATCCTTCAGAAGGGACTCACGGAAACAGATAGCTGGTGCCAGAGCCATGGCCTGAAGTTAAACGCCAAAAAATGTATAGTCATACCCTTCGGGAAAAACAAGGTAACCCCAAGCTACCATATAGGTGGCAATCCACTAAGCACAGGGGACCTGGGGAACCAGGTTGACAGTGGCCTTTCTTTTGACACTCACGTTGCTAAAGTGGTTAGAAAGACCTTCTACATTGCCCACCTGATCATGAAGGGATTCACATCCAGATCTAGTGAGGTCATTGCTCCCCTGTACTCTTCACTTATCAGACCAATGATCGAGTACAATGCCCCATTCGGGATGTATCTCACCAGACATATGCAGCAATTGGAGAGACCCCAAAAGTTCCTCACCAAAAGGATAAAGGGACTCCAAAATCTGTCCTATGCTGCCAGATTGAAGAAACTCCAGCTCTATTCAGTCGCATACCGTCTGCTCAGAGGTGACATGTGCCTGACATACAAGGCCATGTCCAACCCGGAATTAATGGACATGCTCCACTTCAAAAAATCCAAATCCACCAAAACCACTAGAGCAAGCGACTTAAACCTTAGCACGGATATAAATAGGACATGCTGGAGGGATAGATTTATCACTCAGAGACTCCCTATGCTGTGGAATAAAATCCCGGTCCATGTGAGGCAGAGCACCTCGCTGGCTCTGTTCAAGAGAAATCTTGACCTGTGGATGGGAGATCGTAGGTTTACCCCAGGAATCATCTCTGTGTCACTGCTGGACAGAGGCACAACAAACTAATGGGTACAGTATTTTTTCATATAAGGGGTGGCGTAAGCCACAAAACTTTGGGCTAGGCTTATAAATGTCTTAGGGCAGATAGCCTAGTATAAACCTATGAACCTATTTGCAACTTCCAAGATGGCTGCCAAACAGCATTACGACTAAAAACACAGTCCAGGTGCTGAAACACAACCCTAGATAGTAATGTAACCTTAAAGAATTTGAAAATACATATTAGTAAAAAATGGTCTCCAAAGACATTTACTAACTTAATTCAATCCCACTGCAACAGAAGCTCTAAATAAGGCGCATTGTTTTATTTCCCTGCTTAGTAACAGGTAACATTATTGTGCGTTAATCCAAAGAGCAAACTGACTTCTAATCCCAGCTGCAGCTAAATTCATTTTTAAATATACTCACTTTTAAGACTTTGCACTAAAGGCACTGTCTTTCCTCTGTCCCGTAAGCAATATAGCAGTACAAATCACTACCCCAGAGACCTACAGATCATGGTATTCTGTATTTAGGCAGATCAAAGGAAAAAGATCACCAGTGGTCCTGGTAAATCCACCTCACTTCTAGACCCTGTGCATATCCAAAATACGAGCCAAGGACTGCTTTTAACAGTTTCTGAATGCTGGATTTTAGTTAATTTGCCTGCTTTTGTAGCAAACAAAAATTGGAGCCAGCCTACTACTACTCATACTTGAGTTCTCTATTTTCTCACATCTCTGATTGTGTTTGCATACTCTTACTTAGGCAGCAGACACCTGCAACTGTTCTGTGTGAAAGGGCATTCTGAAACATTGCTCTAGCAAGCCAAAACAGCACACTTAATTATCTATAAAATAATTAAAATTTGTCTAGATACAAAAGAAAGATTAAAGAACATCTAAAAGAGAAGTATAAATGTCAGTGTTAGAAAAATCATGGCTGATCTTCATGTCTTTATTATGATGTTCTAAAAATCAATGAACCCAAACATCTAATGTAATTGAAGTTAACTGTGAATTACTGAATGCTACCCTAGCTACTTTTGTAGAAAGAGTTTTGTATACCCAAGTAGGTTTCACTTAGATGTATGTATTGTGAATTATTTACACAGTTGTAACTTTTCCTTAATTTTACTATCTTATACCAGTAATGTGCCTTTTGCCTTGTGGCTGAAAGGGTCTAAAGGCCATATAATTTACCCAGTTAACATACATCCATTCATACATACACAAAGTTCAAATGATATATTTGGGAAGGACAGGCAATGGCTCCTTAGAACTGTACAAGCAGATAGACAGGTAGGAAGTCTGGAACCACTATCTAATACAGAATAAATTAATAGGATAGGTCATAGTATTGAAAGAGAAGTTGATCTAAGCAAGCAACATACACAGTAGCATTCTTAACCCGCATGTCCATGGTGAGCAAAGATTTGCATCAGAGTGTTTTACTAGATTGTAGAATAAATGGCACAAGACTCAGGGCTTTGGTTTCACTAAAAAGTAAGGAGACATTTTGACAGCCGCAAGCCTACTATGAAGTATGACAGTCTCTCTCTCTCTCAGAAGGAAATCAAGACTCTAGATGACAAGTTTAAAGGTTTCATTGGCAAGTGTTTAAACTGGCCAAGGATGAGAGACAGAAAAGCAAATAGGAAATTCCGGAACGCCCCTCCACCCCAGTCATCTAGGAAATTAAACACACTGCAGACAAGTTCAGAGGAAAGACATGTTTAAACAGAAAAAAGGCAAAAACAATATAGAAATGGATAAGTCAAAATAGGGCAAATTTAACAGATAAAATATAAAACATCTAAACAAGAAGTTACACAAACTAGTGGAATTCATGGAAGAACAATATTGCAATAATATGGCAGCAAAGGAAATATGGTAAACCCACACAAAACAAAGACTGGGAGGCAAATTGACCATTCTACATGTTTTACAGGTTAATAGGTTCATATATTAGTATTAGGCTAATTGCCCTTGTGAGGCATTTTAAAACTAGCCAACTACCACATGTGAGAATTAAACCCTGCACATCGTGTCTATAAGGTAAACACCTTAACCATTAGCCAATCTCCCACTTATAAGAGGAGCAAAGGAGGAAAAACAGGAAATGGTGTATCCATTGACATAACTATAGAAATTAAAAGAAAAAATGACGAGCATAAGTACTGTGGGTCTTACTGGAGACTGGAAATGTATCAGGACAACACACACACACACACACACACACACACACACACACACACACACACACACACACACACACACAGTGTTTCAATAAAAACCCCACATCAGGGAAAGGGAAAGACAATAAAATTGTAGACTGGATCCAAAGTCAGAAAAAGGGGAAGTACTGTTGATAGGGGGGACTTTCATATTCCTGAAGTACACTGAGCTTCTTGACTACAGGCATAAAGAAATTCAAAACAACATTTAGGAACTTCAATGAAATGCAGGAAGATGAAGTCAGAGGAGTATGTTGATTTAAATGGGAGAAAAATCACAGGTTAATCACAAAATGAAAAGGATGAGATGAAAATAAAACCACTGCAGACAAATTAACTACGACAGACAGACAACAGTGGGGGTAGTGAATCTATACCAACAAGAAATGGGCATATTGACAAGACGGTGAAAATCAAACCTCTGGAATGCATACTACTGGTCAGTTTCTTGATGGAAGAGCATGAATATCTTAACCTAACAAACTGCGTCACTGACCTGTCACAGAGGAAAGGATTGTAAGATCTTACAAGAACATGAAAGACTACAGGTCAGCAATTTAATGGGACCTGATAAACTTCACACTAAATTTCTAAGACAAGTAAGCAGGAAAATAACAAATGCATTTTTAATTGTTTCAGTTGATTTATGAAACAAGGGCACTCTGCCTGGTGGATCAACAAATGGGATCTTCCTCTTCACCAATCAGAATTTGGTATTCTTTTCTCAGAAACTCTTGGATACGGTGGCAAGCAAATCCATTGCCAACCTATGCCGTGATGTGACAAGCACAAGAAATGAGCATATTAACCCAGAAGTCCACCATTGTGCCCAAACAACTAATCAAGGGAAATTCCTGCAAACCATGGCACCTACACTCCAAACAAGCATATAACTTCGTATCTTAGTGTCAGTGGTGGCTGGATGGCTCTCCAAACAGAGAGGAATGACGACAGGCTCTCTGGTACCAACCAAGGATAATTCCTTCTTAAAGAACATACATCTGCTTTATCTAACACTGAAACCAACGGGTAAAAAGGTCACAAAGACAAACCATCCAGTAAAAACTGCAAGAGAGAGTTAACCAAGCTAGATTCTTCACTCTGTAACATCTTAAACAAACCTCATGTAGTGGATACCCATGGGATATATGCAAATGACACTTTAAGGGCATAACAGTGTTTCAGCTATGTGGCCTATGAATGACCGTGACTTTTACTTTACAAGTCTTTAAGGGTACAGTCAAGGCCAAACCCCACTAGCTGAAGACATGCATGCTTCAGCCTTTTTTTGACCTTAGCAGCATAAGTGGGCTCTTTGGCTAAACATTAGAAACACAGAGCTTAAAATCAAGCCTGATTTCCATAAACATGAGAGTACCTGCAAAATATCCCAAACAGCCAAACCAAATAATACAAAGTTCACACAGAAAAAACATTTCAGGTCTTCCCTGAGCTTAACAGGTTAGTAACTGGGTTGAATGCCAGGCAGCAGAAAATCTATCGGGGTGGAAGGATACAAACTAGAGCCAAAAGGCCAGAGGATTAGTTAGGCAAGTCCAGTGGTATGGAAGTATCAAAAGAAATAGGACTCCTAAATTTGCAATTGTGGCAAATTTTGGTACAAACATGAACTGAGGACCAAACAGGCACAGAACAGATGCCTGCACTGTGACATTTCTGAAATTGTAGAAGCAGACACACCCCTAATTGAACAGACTCTGATTGCAGAATTTTCCAATGGGTGCCAATTCACATGATGTTACAAGTTAACGCAGTTAGCAATTTACTCAGAAATGATATAATTGGTGACTGCTGGTCATTCCAACACAAAACATAAAATGTACACTTGTACATACTTCGTAAATGCATATACTAGTTTTAGGTAAATATGAACTAAGTACACTTGCAGGGTCTGAAATGCTCTCTTTCCTCAGGCTTTTGCCCTTGTCAAAGAAAACAGCAAGATGAATACACTGACTCAGGGATTACTCAGAAACCATTTCTGTCCAGAGAGACATCCAACCCTTATAAAACAAGCTGCTGGGATGGGGTAGAAACTACCAGATAAGCATTTTCTAAAATAAAATAGAAACAAACAAGGTGATTTTTTTTAACCATGAAGTTCAAATTCGATAGAGGAGAGGAGTTTTTCAAAGGTGGGTTGAAACGCATCACTATGAAGGAACTGTCTTGACCAGCAATTGCTGAACTACAATCCTAACCTCCTCACAAGGTCATAAGGCACAGAAATGAACAGAGGATACAGCACCTTGACCACTGAATGACTGAGGTCTAAATCATACAGCTGCCTGAGATACAGAGGAAAGATTGGGATGGTATATGTGAAGTCCCAGCCAAATTAAGCCACTTCATATGATAAGTCTGCAAGGTGGAAGGCTTCGTGACAGCCTCAATGACACAGAGCCCTCTAATGGACGATCACATAAAAACAGATTCCACAGCAGCAGCCAGGCCCCAAAGTGGAAGAGGCTGCAGTCACAACCATGGAGAGACCCACTTGGCAAACAAGACAGCATTTTCTACTGGCAGTGATGGAACAGTCCAAATCCACACCTTTCTCAGCCATCACTAAACAATGAGAATTAAGACTGTTCTTTCCTTGACAAACTTTGCTGAGTGACCTGCAACCAGAGAAAATGGCAGAATAGTATTAAAGGAATAGCCCCTGCCAATTCTGGAAAATCCTTCTACTACAAACTTCCTGCTGCCATAGTGTCACCAGTCTCCATGTTTTGGTAAATGATTATAACATGTACCATTCCTTGCTCTTGAGTGTATATCCCCAAGTTATGCACATCCTGTCTTCCTAAGGAAACATGCAGTTGTGGCATGGAGTGAAGGTTGGAGGCTGGATTGTCACTGGAAGTTTGCAGAACTTTGGACTAAAACTTGACATGGAGAAGCATTGTACCTTATTTCAGAATAAGACCTTTTTGTTTGGAGGGTACTTACGTTTTCACTGAGATGCAATAACTGGCTTGCTGAATGGCCATATTCTTCAAGTGGTAGAGAGGCTTGTGCAGACCAACTTGTCTCCCCATCTGATGGGTCTTATTCCCTCACCAATGCGAGTCTGTTGCTCAGTGTTTTTGCTGACAAACTGCCATTATAACAGATGATCTTGTCTTGCAGCTTGCATAAGCACTTGCTACACAAGAAGATAGCAAGTTTCATAGCCTCCTGTAAATCCTGTAGCACATCCTTACAAAAAATAGCACCTAGAAAAAATTAACACTCTACTACCCAGAGAGTTAACTGTAGAGTTTAGAGCTGAGGGTGAATGAAGGAGCCCTTGCATCGTGTAAGCAACTCAAACATGTTGTACACCTTGTGATGACTGTCCCTGGCCAAGTGAAAAAGGAGTAACCAGTGTTGTCTGAGCCAAAAGGGAGTCACCAGCAAGATTTCTCGTTATCCATCAAGATCTTTTGAAGGACCCTTGGCAGTATGTGGAGAGAAGGGAATGCATAAAAAACTCCCTCTCCACAAAAATAATATCGTATCCATCTTACATGCCAGTGGGCATAGGTTTCTGAACAGAACTTGTTCCGTTGCTGGTCATGAGGGGAGATAAAATGTCAAGGAAGACCTAGCTGTTTGGCATTCATTTATGGGGGTCTGCCCTGGATCTGCTAAAGGAGCCTGTTACTGTGTTCCTCTCTGAGGGAATGCTCAAGGAGCCTGTTATTGTGTTCCTCTCTGAGGGAATGTAGACTACCTGGAGAACCAGGCTGTGTTGGACAGCATCTTTCTAAGCTATCAATGATAATTTGCAAATGTGATAAGACTTAGTCCCCCTTGCTTATGCACCACATTACTGTGGTTTTGTCTGTGAATACTCAGAGGGGACTTGGGGACCAGACATAATTCAGAGCTTGAAAAGCCAGAACCAGAGCCTATACCTTTAGAATGTCTGTGTCTCTTAACACCATGCCCACTGAACCTTGATGTTGTTGGAACACCCTCTCCACCATGCCAGATATGAAGCATACGTATAAAGCTGGGGAAGTAACCAGAAAGAAAGTCCTGGATTGAGGAAGAGCTGGTTAATCTACCGCAGTACCTCCTTTCTAATGGAAAACAAGAGAGGGATCTGGAAGTCTAGTGGGTGGCAATGCTGGAGATATACAGACCTGAGGTACCATAATAGCTTCCACTTGTGGAATCTGGCAAATGGAACCATAGCAACTATGGATGCCAAGAAGCCCAGGGCTCTCAAAATCTCCCCAGATGAGGTCAGTTGGATGGGGAGAAAGGTCTGAAGGAATTCAATTAAAAACAGAACCTTGTTCAAATGAAGGAACTCAGTCACTCCATCATAGTCAGAGGGTTGATCCTGCATCACAAGAAAATATGGTCTTGAGAAGGGGTCAAGAAAGACTTCTTTAGGTTTAGAGTGAATCCCAGACTGCAAAAAATAAAAATTCAATGTAATTACCAAGTCCTTAAGAAGAAAGGCTGGAAAAGGAGCTTCAAGCAGAAAGCTTTCTAGTTAAGGTAAATCTGGATACCCTAAAGTCTGCAAAAGGCTATGACAAGAGCTAGGGACATGGTAAATAATCTTGGGGCAATTGAGAATACAAAAGGTAAAACAGAAAATTGATAATGAGATGACAGAAAATATAAAAAAAATATTGAAAACAGGATGAAAAGGAATGTGGAAGAAAGTATCCTTCAAGGCCAGGATCACATGGAAAGCCTAAGGGAGGATCATAAGGAACTGGGTCTTGAGAGTTAACAGCTTAGCGGATTAACAAAGGCAGTTAGATTTATATATCTCTAGGAGCCCTCCTTTCTGGAAACTAGAAACACCCTGGAACAAAATCTGCTGAGAAAAACTGATGGAATGGCTCCCTGACACCAAAGAACCTGCAGGAGAGGAGGACAATAAGGCAACTACTTTTTTAACACTTTTATTAAAATATCTCTTAAGACACACACACGCATACATAAATATAAAATAAACCATTTTAACATGTTTTCCATTTATTCATATTACAATTTACGTTATTTTTTTTTAGAAACCGTTTTTCAGTCCAGCATTATATAAATCACTCAATTTCTTGCCTTCTCTTAAACTTCACTCCTCCTGAACATGATTCTTCATGTACTGTTCCCACAAATTCCATTTATGTCTATATAATTTGCTTCTTCCCTTTTGCAAAGATTCCTCTTACAGTTCTTTTCTCTCTTTTAGATATTTAACACTTCAAATATATTTAGTTTATATTTTGATTTCCATTTTCTAGCAATTTCTTTTTTTTTTAACAGCCAACAGAACTAAATGCAACAAGGCCTTACTATGACTAGACAATTCATATCCTGTGTCTCAGCTCAAGAGAATTATTTTCTTAGTTACAGCCATTTGCTATTTCTAACAGAGTACTCTGCAAGGATTTGTTTTTTAATCTGCCAACTTATTACACTCTCCAAAATATGTTCTCAATTCCCTCTTTCTTCCCCATTACATCTCTGAGTAAAAGTTCTTTGAAGTCTGTTTGGGGTACACAAATACCCATGGAAACACTTCCAAGCAGAAATCCTAAACGTTCTGGACTTTGTTGCTTATATATGGGAGACATATATATTTCCTCCCATTGCTGCCAAGTAAAATGCTTTTCCAGTCTTTGCTCCCAATCTTTTCTAATTTCCTCTGATTGATTCTTACAGTTACAATGCAATATTTTACATGCCCTGTGATGGTGTGAGGCACTTTCAGCTATGCCAGGAGAATTAGGGCAATGGATGTGTAACATATGCCAGCATAGCTAGCTGGAGTTTTGTAAGGAATTATATGTCATTTGTATATCAAAAGTACATTTGTGTACACTTACCATAAATGTAGATGTTCGAGTGTATTCACTGTTGCAGTCATTACGTTTGGGTTATCTGCTTGCAGGCAGCCCTCAGTCAGCCTGATTAACAAAATCTTGGGTCCTGCGTCGGTTGCTGTCCCTTCTTCCATGACGTCAGGTCGTCAGGGGTATAAAACATGCAGCCAACGCCATTACATCAGTTTTTCTTGCCCCAGATGTCAGGTGCCCCCCTAATGGGAAGCAATTAAATACAAAAGTATAAAGACATACCTCCAATAAAAAAGCAAATACACCAAAAAGGCTTTTAAGCATAGTAAAGGAAAGTAAAGGTATTGCAAAAAGAAGTTAGGGGGCTGGAGGGAAGGTAACCAGGACTGCAACAGTGAATACACTCGAACATCAACATTTATGGTAAGTGTACACAACTGTACTATGTCCTTCGTGTTTCACTGTTGTAGTCATTACATTTGGGTATATTCCCAAAGCTATGGTTGGGAGGAGGAATTTAGATAGCTTTAGGGCCAGCTATAAGGCCCTGCAAGACTGCAGTGGCAAAGCTAGCTCTGGATTTAGAGAAAATTGGCAAATGATAATGCTTGGTGAAAGCATGTACAGAACTCCAGGTAGCAGCAGCTAGGCTGTCCCTGGTAGGAACGCCTCTGAGAGGAAGATGCGGCCCTGGTGGAGTGAGGTCTGATCCCCTGGGGGATAGGTTTTCTATAGTACTTATAGCAGAAAGTAATGCAATGACTTATCCATTTAGAAATGGTTTGCTTTGAAATAGCCTTCCCCTCTGCCCCTGCAGCAAATGCCACCAGCAGGTGTTCAGATTTCCTTTGAGATTTAGTCCTGTCCAAGTACAATCTAAGTTGTCTGTGCACATCTAAGGAATGCAGTATCCATTCCCCTTTATTCTGTGGATTGGGAAAGAAGGTTGGCAAATTAATTAATGGACTGATTAAGAGCCACACTGGATACCATCTTGGGCATGAAGAATGGATTGGTTCTGAGGGACACCCTGTCCGCATGAAAGATGATGAAAGGCTCCGCTGACATAAAAGCCTGTAATTCAGATACTCTTCTAGCTGAAGTGATTGCTAAAAGGAAAGCTGCTTTCCAAGAAATAAATTTTAAGTCTGCAGTAGCAGCTGGCTCGAAAGGAGGTAGAGTGAGTTTCTCCAAGACAAAGTTAAGGTCCCAGGCAGGGGTTGGAGCTCTCCTGGGTGGTCTCAAATTTTTGGCCCCTCTGAGAAACTGCTTGAGCAGTGGTGAGAGAAAAGGGGAGTTTCTGTGTTATAATGAGCTGAAATGGCTGAGGCGTGGATTTTAATGGAGGAAAAAGACAGGCCCTTGTGAAGCATCTGAGTTAAGTATAGTAAAATCTGAGGTAAATTGGGTGCTTCTGTGCTCATCCCTTAAGACTGGTTCCAGGCACAGAATCTTTTCCATTTTTCAGCATAAGATTTTCTAGTACTAAGCCTCCTTGCCTCTAAAATAATATCCATCACAGGTTTGCTGAGGGATGGTAAAGGAGAGATTAATTAATTAGCTAGGCTGCAAGTTTCAGTGTTAGAAGCTGAGGGTGCAGAATCTGGTTCTCCTGCTGAGACAGCAGGGAAGGAGTCTGAGGCAGGTGCCACAGAGATAACCTTGACACACTGCGCAGGAGGGGGTATCAGTGTTGGTGCGGCTAGTCTGGAGCAATCAAAATCATCCTTGGTTTGTCCTGTTTGATTTTTAGTAGTACTTTGGAGAGCAGAGGTGGGGGGGGGGCATAGACTGATAGTTTTTTCCCGCTGAAGGACAGAGCATCCACTTTCCAGGCTTGTTTGTGGGGAGTCCTTGCGCAAAATTTGTCCAATTGGTGGTTCTGGGGAGATGCAAACAGATCTATATCTGGGCTCCCCCATTTGCTTGTCAACATGTTGAAAATCCTTGGTTCCAGTTTCCACTCATGTGGGTCCATGAGGTTTCTCCTTAGTCCGTCTGCCAGTGTATTTAATTTTCTTGGCAGGAATTGAGCTTGTAGGTGCACTTGGTAGCTCAAGGCTGTGTTCCACAATGCCATGGCTAGTCTGCAGAGGGGGTAAGAATGTGGACCCCCCTGCTTGTTTATGTACAACATAACAGTGGTGTTGTCCGTCTTTACCATTAGTTGTCCTGGAAGAATGTGGTCCTTGAAGGCTGTAAGAGCATTCTGTACAGCTAACATTTCTTTTTGAATGATATGCAGGTGCATTTGACTTGGGTTCCATTTGCCCTGAATGATCTTCCCTGCCAGGTGAGCCCCCCATGCATAGTCTGATGCATCTGCTGTTAGGGTTTGGGTGGCAAGGGGGTGGTGTGAAAGGTAGTCATTTGTTTTGGTGGCAGGCCTCTGCCCACCAAAGGAACTCTAGGCGTAGGCAAGGTATGATAAGAATCCTTGTTTCTAGGTCTTGAGAATGTTGACACCATAGGCTTTTTAGATACCACTGTAGTTTCCTCATACGCAGTCTTGCATATGGAATTAGAAGAATGTAAGAGGCCATGAACCCCAAGGCTTGCAGTATTTGTCTTGCAGATAGCAGGGTTTTTTGTGGCTACTTGTTTGAAGAAGATTATCAAATTAATTTGCTTTTCTGGTGTGAGGTAAGCCATCTGGGAAGTTGTATTCAAGCTTGCTTCCAGGAATATAATTTGCTGACAGGGTACCAGGTGTGATTTATTTTCCTTTATGGTGTACCCCAGACAAGTTAGAACCCTTTTTACAAAGGCCAGATGATTCAAAAGTATGTCCTGGCTTTCTGCCTGAATTAGACCATCATCCAGGTATGGGTATATTTGAATATTTCTTAGCCTGCAGAATGCAATAACTGGAGCTGGGCACTTTGTGAATACCCTGGACGCAGTAGATAAGCCAAAGGGCAGTGCAGAGAACTGACAGTGCGCGTAGCCTGCTTTGAAGTGTAGATATCTTCTGCAAGATTCCCTGATTGGGATGTGCAGGTATGTTTCTTTTAAATCTAGTGTTGCCAACCACGCATCTTTGCCTAGGATAGGAAGTAATTGGTGAAGAGTCAGCATCTTGAATTTTGGAATCTCCAAAAAGGTGTTTAGAGTAGACAGGTCCAGGATAGGATGCCATGAATTGTCGTTTCTGGGTATCAGAAAAAGTCTAGAGTAGAAACCTTGTCCGTTTTCCTCTTCTGGTACCAGTTGAATAGCCCCCATGCTTAAGAGAGAAAGCACTTGTTTTTGGGCCTCTGCCCACTGATTTGGGGGTAGGTCCGGCCACCCACTTGGTGTTGGCAATGTGTGGAAGTGAAATCTGTATCCCTGGGACACTATATTTAAAACCCATTTGTCCTGGGTAATGAGTTCCAAATTCTTTGCATGAAGAGCAATCCCCCCCCCCCAAAGGGGCAGTCAGTTGATAAGTGCTTGGAAATTTTAAAAGGAAGTCATTGAGACAGTTTACCAAAGGGGGGGGGTCTTATTATTCCCAGATTTAGAGGTGGAGGCCCCCCACTGCTTAGTTCTGTGAGTCACCTGGGGCTGAAACCTGGGGTCTTTGCTGTGTCTGGGTTTGGCTTGAGAAGACCTGGAAAGGACCAATTCTTAAACAGCCAGTGCCTACTAAATCTAGGAGGCTGAACTTTTAAAAATCTTTAACAGTTTGCATAGATTTAGCTTTATCTTACATCTTTTTAAGAACTTCCTCAGCCTTGTTGCCAAACAGGTGGTCCTGATTTAAAGGAGCATCCAACAATTTAGCTTTAACATGATCAGGCAAAGATTGCTCCTTAAGCCAAGCATGCCTTCTGAGCAGAGACCCAGTAACAGCAGCCCTGCAAGAGGCCTTTAATGAATCAAAACCACACTGCAAAGTATGCTTTCCAACTTGTTCGGCAGAATGCATTAAATCCTGCAATTCTTTACTTTCCACACAGTCAGGAATCAACATCATTTTCTGTTGAAGCAGTCCAATAACATGCTGCTGATACTTTAACATATGAAACTGGCAGTTTAAAGCCCTAATGGCCACGGTTGCAGAAGTGTAAACCTTCTTACCCCATCTATCCAGTGCCCTGGAGTGTCTATGAGAAGGGGTAGGATTTTTAGCAGTAGAAACCTTAATGCCATTGGGCACCTGTGAAATAGTCTCTGGATCTGCAATAGGATTTTTGAAAAGGAACTTGTGGGAAGCAGGGACCCTGTAGTATCTGTCAGGTTTTCTGGGAGCAGGAGGAAGAGAATCAGGGGCCAAACTAGATTCTGAAAAAGCATCATCAACAATGTCTAGTACAGGAGGAATAGCTAAAGGCCTATGCTGAGGTAGGAGAAGAAAATCCTTAAGCCTCTTTTTTGAATCAGAAAAATCCTGGCTTTCCCAGTGGAAATGCTCCCTTAGAGTATGTAAGGTTTCCCCAAAAGAAAAATCCTCAGGAGGGGAAGCAGAGGGAATAGAGTCCTCTGCATCAGAATCTTCATATGTAGGCAAGGGCAAATCCACATCATCAGAAGAATCAGAAAAAACAGAATCCTGATTAGAAGATTCATAATCAATTTCAGTCCTAGGCCTCTTAGAAGGGGGGGTTTGCTACCCCTGATTAGGGTTATTAGATCTTCAGCCATTCTTATCATTTGTTTTTTAAGCATAGAGGCCTGAGCATGTGGCCTGGGCATTGTTTTTTTAGACATGGATCGAGATTTAGGCCTAAGTAAAGTAGAAGGCATCGGTTTAATATGCAAGTCCATAGGCCTGAATACACCCTCAGAAGCTGGTGCCTGCACAGCGGCTCCGGACCCATCCAAGGCAGAGACATCCATGAGTTCCATAGTTGAAGCATCTCGTGGCATACCGGACTCTGAATGGGTCTCAGTAGAGGCTTGCGAATCAGAAGTAGCTGGTATCCGGGGCTGCGAAAGCACCTCACTGAGTACCGGCGAATTGGCGACTGGCTTAGGAGAAGTGTCGTCAGCAGTTTTGGACCCCGGTGGCCTGTCTCTGTCTTTATCTTTGCGTTTTTTCAGAATCCCGGTAGGCGGATGGCTAACCGACGACAATTGTGGATAATTAAACTGAGAACCGAAATATTTAGAGGTGAAAATATACCGACGACAGATAGTACGCTGATAAAATAAAACACAAAACCGACAGCAAGGTATGTCGTGGTCAGGGCCTAGGCAAGGAATACAGTACGAATGAAAATCTTTATGAGGTATTTGCTTTCCACAAGTAATGCAATTATTAACTTTTACTGACATCGCTAAGGAGCAAGAAAAAGTTTCCCCAACGGGGTACTTAGCTTTAGTTGAAGACTTGGGTTCTGAAACTCGAAAACGAAAATTTCAGGAGTCGGCCAACTGGCACTTGCGAACTGCTGCTTTGGGCACTGCATGGCAAGAAAGACTGATGTAATGGCATCGGCTGCATGTTTTATACCCCTGATGACCTGATGTCATAGAAGAAGGGACAGTAACCGACGCAGGACCCAAGACTTGGTTAATCAGGCCGACTGAGGGCTACGTGCAAGCAGATAACTCAAATGTAATGAATGCAACAGTGAAACACAAAGAACATCCCACTAGTTAAGAATACTGCAACAGTGATGGATGCTTGCATGATGTCCTCCCTGGCCAGTTCTCACCCTCATTGGGGACACCTAAGGATGATGAAGGCATAAATTGGTCTTGCTGACTCGGGAAGGCTTGATGGTTTGCACGCATGGTGGTGGAGAGGGGGCATATAAGAAAACAAAACATTAAAATGATGCTGCTTTCAATTAACTACACACTCCAGCAAAAACTTCTTGGGGATAGGCCAAAGATAATCAAAACATACAAAAGAGTCTCTCTGAAAGGTTCCTGAATGTTTTTTTCTTGAGTGTAATATTCACATTACAATTTCATTGTGCATGGCATTAAAATATCCATAGGTCTGGAAATGTAAATAAAAATTTCAAGATTTTTTCATTTCACTACTTCCTGCAGCTCCCGTCAAGACTGCCCTGTATTGCTCTTTTTTTTTTTTTTTTACACCAATATTTCAGCACTTAAAATTGCAACATGCATTTCTGAATTGTGGCTACATTGAATAAATCCTCATAAATGCTTTTGAAATATCATTAGCTGCTTTAATTATTAGATTTTAAGCAGGCACCTGGGCTGGATCACCTGGACTTTTTCTAGCAATGAATCAAAGTATAGTGAAAATTAAAAAACAAATAAATACATCATCACACTCGAGAGTGCTTCGGCATCGCACAGAGTGCACTATGCATGAACACATTTCTCAAGTACACTAACAGTTGTTTCATTAACATTAATTTTCTGATAAGTGATTATGGAAATCTTGGAGTTATTAAGAATAAGAGGAAAATGGATGTGGTTCCATAATGAGCTCCAAATTACAATGTCACTAAGTGAAAAGGTGTTGTTACCAAAGTTTACACAGCTGTGCGGCATAGCGAGAGGCAGAATATGTGGAGTAATGGTCCACAATGGTCTGGATAAGGACTGGATGAAAAGGGTGCAGGCAAAAGCAGAAACCATCTTCAAATGAGCAACTTATAACCTCTTAAACTTCCTTCCAACTTTTAAATATCACTTAGAACTACTTTGCTCGGCATCTCCCTTAAAGCTAACATTTTATGGACATTGTTTCTGTCAGTAAATCATCTTTCTTGAAACCATTTCAGCCACAGAAAGATTTTTCTTTTCATCCTTCATCCATACATGTTTAGGCTGCTACCCACACTGATACTTCTTTCACAAAGTGTGGGTGAAATGGCCATTAGTGCTCCCTCAACTTGACAGTTTGAAATCCCATTTACTGCATTGCATGTTAATTTTTTTGCGATACAGCAAGAAAGACTCTCTGTTTTGCTGTCTGCCAGTCCTGCCTTCCTCACAGACCAAATAACTCACTGATATACCATTAACAAGATGGCTTCATGGATTGATTGCAGTAAGGTGACAAGTAGATGATCCATCCAGCAACTGATTCAGTTTCCACACTTAAGCAGGTCTGATGAGGTGAAACAATGCTACTGCAAGTAGCTTTTTCTCCTCAACATTTCTGGAAGAAAACAACGAACATATGCAATCTAGTTAAAACTTGTGCAAAGACAAAATGACTGCTCCTTTGGCAGTAGAAAAAAACGCTAGGCTATGCAGTCTAGCCTTAACTCTGCTTCGACCACAGTCTTCATGCACTATGCTCACGGGGTTTCACATCACATACAATGATTTTCAGACATGATCTTTAATCCATTAAAATCTGTCACCTATATCACAGTGAACGCAACTTGTTTCTGTTTCATCCCAGTCCTAAATGCATTATTCAGTATGGAACTATTATTAGCACACGCATAACACCAGGGATCCCAGTACCACCTATAAAACATTTTACCAGTTTGGAAAAAGAAAATCTCATCACACCAAAAGAAGCCCTTTCTTGAATCCAAAGGACACAATGAGAGGTTTTCTTTGTTCTGTTTTCAAACATACATTCAATTTACTTGTGCAAATAGGGCACACAGTATCCCCCTTAAGCCTTTCTCCCATAGAAATAACTCCCTTACCTCTTACATCACCTTTCCCCTTCAAATGCTCAAAGACCTCTACTACAATTTTGTCTTCTTGCAAGGGAAACCAGACACTTTCTCTAGTTCCCAGTGAACCACTACACCACATTATACACTACTTGTGGAGCTTTTTTGGCCTCTGCACTGCTGCCATAATATGAACATAATCTAATGCTCCATCCTGTTTATTTTACAACGATACTATATTTTAAAAAAATCTCTTTTAGTACCACATTTTTATATTCTATTTATTCTGAGTTTACTTTGGATCTCCTGCACTGTACACAGCACTGTACACATTTTAGCTTGTAATTTTGTTCTGTCAGTGGACTGCACAACATGCTTCACTGATAAGCTTCTACCTCAGATTCTTCCACTCGATATGTATTGCTCAAAGGCAAGTTTAAACAAACATGGTACGACCTGCATGTAAGAGTCTAATGAAAAAGGCCATACTGTTCAAAACTGATATTCTTAACATTCTTGTCAGGTGAATCAGCACATGCAGTAGGCCAGCATTATAAAATTGTAAGCAAAAGTACTCAACTCAGACTATCCCTGCAAAAAAAGGCAAATACGGCTCCTGCACTAGTAGTATACATTTCTATGTTAAAACTCTCCTAGTTGAACCAGATAACAGTTAACCTTTCATGCAATTCTGAATTACCTTCGACGTATGCTGTTATGTGGAGTTGACTCTGTGTCACTGTCCTTTGAATTTAATGATCCCTTGTACGTATAAAAGACATCTTCTGTTTCAGTGATGTAGGCCATTTCACTTGCCAAGTTATCAAAAGAAGAATGGTGCGGCTTGTGCATCTCATGACGCATTCTAGGACTCCGCCTATAAAGAAGCACAAAAATAAAATCTTACAAAATTCGATAATTAGATTCAGCACTTCATTCTCTGACTGTAGTCAGTTATAACATTTTCCTTCTCTGACTCCCTTCTTCTTTGTACCGCCTTACCAAGCTCTGCCATTCTACCTAATCAGCGGCCTTCGTTATTGGTTTACCAATGCTCAAAATGCTCCCAAATTTGCTACTATTCTTAACGGCCTTGTCAATTCTGATATTTCTTATTTAACCAGAATTACTTAAGTGCTTAACATAATTTTTAATAAACCATTCTTGCTGGAAAGCCACAAGTTTAGTAAGGAATATGCATACACTTGTGTAACACACACACACACACACACACACACACACACACACACACACAGGCAATAAGTAAAATTCACATCAGCATCAGATAAGCTTGCCTTTGCAGACATGCAATATGGCTGGTTTGAAAATTACAGAAGCAAGAATACATGCCATAGCAGGTGATTTCTGAGAGAATGCTTTGTGGTGTGTGTTAACTCCTAGCTACTTTCATGTCACCTTGTCATAAAGCACTTCTGAAAATATGGAGTTCCTATACTCTATACTGGGGCATACTGAGCTTGCACCCACAGACTAAGATTACATGCATCTCCAAAGTGTTCCGATTTCTTGACTTCTGTTTGAATTATGTTCCACCTACAAAGAAACTCGTACAACTACAGATATCTTTACTTACAAGTGAGTGAATTTACTTCTACAAAAACTCCACTGCAACCTGTAGAGAGTAGCCAGAGATGACTATTTATTTTAGCCTGTTAATGAGGAAGAAAGCTTTATTCACAATGGACCTATTTCAGCAGTTTCCCAGGCAAACTGTTAAACATTAATGCAAACCAGTACATGGGGAATGCACATGCCATGGGAACAAGACAGCAGGAATAAAAGACTTCCTATAGAAAACTTTCTTCTAAGATCAACTGGTAATGTGAATGCTCAGATATTCTTAAAGTTTACCTTGAAGAACCCGCTGCAGTGAATATTAATTTAGGTAGAATCATGGAGGCAATATCTCCAAAGCCAAAGGGTACAAGTGAAGGACTTCTGGATAAAAACCTTTCAAAAGACTACTTTGGGATCAGACGATCATCCTACAATGTTTAAAGAACCATGCACCAATGAAAAGACAGACAGACTACATAAGTCAGCCATGTACATGCATATTCTTAAGTCAAGCAGTGGAAAGTGCAACCCTTATGACAGACTGCCTTTTGTAGTGGCAGAAAATGATGCAACCTGCAAGCCATTTTGACATCTCTGCTTAATATAGCATGTATGTCCATGTATTTTATAATTGATGTCTTCAGCCTCATTCAGAGTTAAGTAAAATGTCGTGATGCCTGGATTCCTGAAAGTAAATCTTGTGGAGCTCTAAGCATTGAACCTTATGCCTCCTCTCTAACGTGAGCATTTCCAAACACCAAATTTCACATGATATGGGAAGCAGTAATATACAAGTCATTTTACGTTTTTGTGTGAGAACAGTGCAGTTGCAGCCACCATGAGCTCTCTATACAGACAACTTTAACAGGTCTAGAAATTTGATTTATTCCTGAATGCAACTGGTATATCACAGAAGCTTAAAAAGGTATAATGTGCTATTTTTTTTCTGCATGATGCAGGGGAAAATCACTAAAGTTAAGAATACAAAAGAAAGAGACTACCATAGTGGTGAAACACAAGAGTTAGAGTTAATGTAAACCAAGAAAATTGTTGATGTGTATCTGCCATTTTTTCTTCAAATAGTCTGAAAACAGACTACTGATGCATAAATTACTGAATTAAAGAATCAAACCCAAGACTGAGTTTGATGAGTTATGCACTGAGGCAGAAGCATGTGTGATTCCGGAAATGATCAGACAACAGGTACATTTCTGGAAGATGCAGATTTAATTAAAGTGAATGATTTGTGGTGACCAAATGAAATTTTTATCACAGCTGTAAAACTCACAAAAGAATTAGACGTGTTCAATGTTTCATCCAAGAAAGAGCAGTTGAAAACATGTAATAACAGACCAAAATTGGACTTGTGGTGATAGTGTAGTGGAGGTTAGACATCTCCATGGTTGCTCCGACATTTATTAAGTGTAAATTAATATGACGATGTCTACATTAGTCATTTTTTCATGGCAAACTGCAATCACTGGTTGGTACTTCAAATTACAGTTTTAAAGCCAAAACTGAGGAAGAAGTTAAGAAAAAGTTTAATTTTGTCAGACGGTGCTATAGACACCTGAAAAAAAATGTATAAATTAGGAGATACTTAAATTTGTTTACAATTACTACAGCTTGCAGACAACAAAAATAGACAATGTCTGCTATACGTATAAGGCAAGATAGTATGAGAAAATTAAAGTTTTGCTTGCTGTACCCTGCACTGCTATGGCTGCACTAGAGACTTTTATTTGTTCTGGAAAGTCTCTGAGGGTCATAAGAGTACCTGATCCTGGATGCCTGTAAGAGCTCTTGCAAAAGAAAAAAGGCATGAACAGATGATCCGGATGAAATGGAAGACTGCATAGGTAAAGTACTGGTACAAGCCAGACATGCAGCATTGAATGATCAGATGAACAGCAGGCATCTTCACATTTTCAGGACAAGAATGTTATTAACAGAGCCTATCAAAAACTGACAAACAGCCTACTGGGTGATTAACTGTGGTGTAACTTCATTATAACATGAATAAGCTTTCAACTTTCCCTGATTTTGTCTCTTATTCTTGCCTTGCTCCGTATCTAATTTTTGATGCTCTGGTAAATCACAGAGGATTACAGTCAGTAAATAACGCCAGACAAAGTTTCATATTTCTTATTTTTTAGAAAATGCATGCTGATGCAAACTGTGTTATATTAATTTTCTAAGTTAATTAAACTAAAATTTAAAATGTGTCCTTCGTTTTGGGCCTTTGCCCCCCCCCCCCCCCCCCAAGTATTTTTGGATTTGTCATGGATTTTTTTTACCAAAAACATTGAGGGGCAAGACATAGTATAATGTATAATAGTCACTTGGTTGATGTACCTGATATTTTGACTATGAAACACATATGACAGTATTTCTTTACTATAAAATTATTAATCAATGTCTCAATTGGCACGGTAATTCTGGGTTAAAAAACAGTGTGAAACGATACAAATGGCATGGATTATTGTACAGTTGTTTACACAGCAAGGATGTTTGACCTGTGGTTGCAGCCATTATTAAACTGGATGGAAATTAGATGATGATGTAATGGCGTGTAATAAAAGTTATAATTATAGGTGATTTTTGTACTGGCAAGTATTTCAAATGACAGCTTGTTAGCTGGTAGTTACTTAAGGTGGGTATGCCTGACTGCTTTAGAGATGTAATGGAATGTTATGAAATGGTGTATTTCTTTTTTGGAGATTTTCGTGAACCCTGACAAATGTGATAATTGATGATAACTGCACAAATAGGATTCATTAGTTGGGTAAAGTTGCGTTGACTTGGGGATTTACGGTAGTATGAGGCAGTTCAATGCATTTCAAGATGTCATTGTGTAAAGTCTTTTTGCTTACCATTTTTTCAAATGTTTACATTGTAAACTTGTACTTTCCTCAAGTTCATGTCAGTGACAACAATCAGTGAACTTTGTACTCAGTCACATAAACACATAACCATAGGTACACTATGGGAATACGTCCATAAACTTTAAGAGCTACTCCACTACACATGTGCACAAACACATATCCATTAAAGTCTGCCCATACATTCCACACTGTCCCTATGGTGATGTCAATGGCCATTATTTAATAAAAAGTTTAGAAAGCTCTTTATGAAAATGCAGCCCAAATGTATAAGGACTGATAAGGGGAGAAATGTACTTCAGCATCCACAAATGCTGCAATGCAGATACAGACCTAAGAGATGCAATTTAAGACAGATGAAATCGAAACAATAGTGTTAAACGACACATATGAGGATGCGCTAAAACTTAAGACTTAATCAGAAATTATTGGGCTTCAAGAGAAAGTAAATTTTGGGGGAAGCAAGGCACAGTAGTGTGATCCTACTTTATGATGCAAGATCAATTATGTTTTATGGGACTAAAAGTGAAGATGGTTGGGAAATAGTGCTTCGATGGCATCTACTAACTGCCACACACAACTCAAAACAAAATTTCACAATAAGAGGAGGAAGATGTTAGCATTTATATAGGGTCTGCTGATATTTTATATACCTACATATATACATAAGTGGATATGAAAAGTGTACACACCCCTGTTAAAATGCCAGGTTTTTGTGATATAAAAAATGAGACCACAATAAATCATTTCAAAAAACTTTTCCCACCTTTAATGTGACCTTTAACCTGTACAATTCAATTGAAAAACAAACAAATCTGTTAGGGAAAAAAATATAAAAAACATACAATAAGCTGGTTGCATAAGTGTGCACACCCTTAAACTAATACTAATACTTTGTTGAAGCACCTTTTAATTTAATTACAGCATTCAGTCTTCTTGGGTAGAAGTTTATCAGCATGACCCATCTTGACTTGGCAATATCTGCCCACTCTTCCTTGCAAAAGCGCTCCAAATCTGTCAGATTGCAAGGACATCTCTCTTGTGCACAGCCCTCTTCAGGTCACCCCAGAGATTTTCTATTGTATTTAGGTCTGGGCTTTGGCTGGGCCATTCTAAAACTTGAATTTTCTTCTGGTGAAGCCATTCTTTTGTTGATTTGGATGTATGCTAAAGCCCAAGTTCTTGCTGAAGAAAGGCAACCCAAAGCATGATAATGCCACCACCATGTTTCACTATGGGAAATTGTGTTCTTTTGATGATGCAAAGTGCTGTTTTTGTGCCAAATGTACCTTTTGGAATTGTGGCCAAAAAGTTCAGCCTTGGTCTCCACGTCTTCGCTTGTTAGCGGCAAACGAGATCTGGGGGACTGGTAGTGGTGCATCCTGGGATATAGTAAGCTCAGCCAATAAGAGACTTCGCTCTTTGGCATAAGCGTGCCGAGTCGGAGCCGAGGGATCGGCTCCGAACCCATCAGTCAGAATGTAGGCGAGATAGGATCACATAACATCCAGTAATTGCAAGAAACTTTTGCAGCTCCTTCAGTGTTGCTACAGGTCTCTTGACAGCCTCCCTGACCAGTTCTTGTCTTGTCTTTTCATGAATTTTGCAGGGACGTCCAGTTCTTTGCAATGTCAGTGTTGTCCCATTTTTTCTCCACTTTTTGACGACTGTCTTCACTGTGTTCCATGGTATATCAGATGCTGTGGAAAACTTTTTGTATCCTTCAACAATGAGATCCTTTTGATGCTTTGTAAGCTCTCTGCGAACCATGGTTTTTGCTGTATCAGGCAACTGAGTAAATGTCAGAAAAATCCTACTAGGACGACTGAACTTTACTTAGGGTTAATCAGAGTCTCTTTAATTGATGGCAGATGTGTACCCAAGAAGACTGAATGTTGTAATTAAATCAAAAGGTGCTTCAACAAAGTATTAGTTTAAGGGTGTGCACACTTATGCAACCAGCCTATTGTACTTTTTTTATTTTTTATATTTTTCCCCAAACATATTTGTTTATTTTTCAATTGAATTACAGGTTATGGGTCACATTAATGATGGGAAAACTTTTGAAATGATTTATTGTGGTCTCATTTTTTATATCACAAAAACCTGGCATTTTAACAGGGGTGTGTACACTTTTTATATTTTATTTATTTTATTTTATTTATTTATTTAACATTTGTTGACCGGGAAAGTCAGACTAGGTTCCACAGAGCCTGTTTTCAGCGGAGGCCCGGGGAGAAATGCTCCAGATACATGTCTTTGGAATGTGGGAGGAAATCGGAGTACCCGGAGGAAACCCACGCGACAACAGGGAGAACATGCAAACTCCACACAGAAGGCACCCCAGCCGAGAATCGAACCAGAGAACCTCTTGCTGTGAGGTGACAACGTTAACCGCTGCACCACTGCGCCGCCCAGTATATCCACTGTATTATATATATATGTGTGTGTGTGTATGTATATATATATATATATATATATATATATATATATATATATAAAAATTATATATATATATATATATATATATATATATATATATATATATATATACATATATATATATATATATATATCTATATACACACACACACACACATATACATATATATATATATATATATATATATTTTTTGCGAACAAACAAGCTGAAGAGCAGGAGTCACAATTTGTATAAAATCCACTGAGTTTATTGTACAAATGGTAAGCGCTTTCACATATAAATTTGCTTCATCAGACCTAACTGATCAAATGAGGTCATTTCCTTTTATACTCAATTAAATTCAAACTAACCAATCATGCATTTACACATTTAAAGATGTACTTGCACATTTAAAATATAACCAGGAATATATTAAAAGACATTATAAAAATACATAATAACTCAAATAAAATCTACATTATTTCCTAAGTCTCCTATTTCTCAGTTTTGCTGTAATAGCTATATGGTCATTTAGCCCCTTACCCAAATGATCTCTAAGCCTAACAATCCATGTAAGTTCCTTTGTCTCAGTTCTATTAGATATATCTCCCAACCTCTCATCATCATCATATATTAACTCTAACACTCAAAGTCTAAACTGATGGCTATCATCATTTTCAATAGTGTGCTTTGCTAAGGCACTATACATATGCCCTCGCTTATAACAATACATATGGTCACGAATTTGTTCACAAAGGTGTCTATTCATCTTCCCTATATAAAAGGAAGAACAGATAATACACTGGGCTAAGTACATAAGATTTTTACTATTACAGTCAGCATTGATGTCAAAATTATATACTTTATTAGTATTGGGGTGTTTAAACTCTATACCTTCATGTACAAAGGTGCAGAAATTACAGCTTACACATTTACTGGTCCCCACACCCATACCAAATCTCATTTCATGTGTCTCACTTTTAGGATAGCATAACCTTCTTTTCAGGTTCTTAGTATTTTTAAATGAAATATAAGGTCTTTCCCCCACTATTTGAACTATTTGATCGTCTGTACATAGCATATTCCAATTTTGTTGCAGAATATTCCTGATCATAGCATGATCTCTGGTATAGGGGAAAATAAAAGGTGTCTTATTCATTGTCTCTAACCTCTCATCATCATATATTGTCTCTAACACTCGAAATTTAAACCGATGGCTATCATCATTCTCAATAGTGTGCTTTGCTAAGGCACTATACATAAGCCCTCGCCTATAACAATACATATGGTCGCGAACTCATTCACGAAGGTGTCTATTTGTCTTCCCTATATAAAAGGAAGAACAAATAACACTGAACTTGAGAGATCGGCTCTTGAACTGTTAGAACATGATACCAGTGTTGTTATTAGACCTGCTGACAAGGGGGGACAGATTATTGTTATGGATAGTATGTTTTATTATGATTCTATTCTTGTCATGTTGGGTGATAGAGATGTATATCATTAAGTTAAATGATATCCATGAAATTACTATGAAAGTGAACTTGTTGGAACTTGCAAACCATGGGATTATTACTAAAGATTTATTTAGTTATTTTATTGTTGAGAAACCATTAATACCAACTTTGCAAGGACTTCCTAAAGTCCACAAAGATCCTCAAAGACCTCCTTTTAGGCCGATAGTGGCCAGTGGGGGATGGCTCACTGAACCACTTAGTATTTATATTGAGAAGCAATTAAGACCTATACTTTAACATCATCCCTACATTTTACGTAACACTAAACAGATGCTTCAAGAGCTTTACATGTTTAATAATGATGTAAAGAAAGATGTGAAAGGTATTTTATTGGCGACATATAATGTTACCTCATTATTTACTGTTATTCCTAATAATATGGGAATTTGTATGGTTAGGAGTTAACGAGGTGTAGTGTATATACTAGACAGCATATTGATTTATTATGTGAGCTACTCAATATTGTTCTATGCAACAATGTGTTCCTATTCAATGGGAAATATTACCATCACTTGTTGGGCATAGCTATGGGCACTCCTTGTGCTAATAGCTACGCCAACATGGTGATGGCTGAATGGGAGACAAATAACTTGATTTCTCACCCTCTAGAGGAGAAACATCTAGTATTATATAGGAGGTTTGTGGATGACCTCTGTCTACTTTGGAAAGGTAGCAGATGTGAACTAGAGAGATCTGTTGAGCATGTGAATAGCAGCAGTGAGTTTTTGAGATTCACTGGTGAATGCTCTGATACTCACATTCATTTCCTGGATATTTTGATCAGTATTGATGAAAGTGTTTCTTTGCATACAGATAGATATATTAAAGAATGTCATTGTCCGTCCTATTTACATGGGACTAGTATGCATCCGACACATGTTTTTAATAACATTGTAAAGGGGCAAATTATGTGTTGTTGGAGGTTAACTGACAGTGACAGTCATCTGCATGAGGATATCGAACATATTACAGCTGATTTTGTTAATAGAGGCTATGATAGAAGTGAGGTCAATAATATATCTTGTGAAGTACATAAGGTGAGGAAAACTAGGGCTAGGTCGTATTTTTCCGAGCCTAATACAGCCAACCATATGGTGAAAAGGACAATGAATAAGACACCTTTTATTTTCTCCTATACCAGAGATCATGCTATGATCAGGAATATTCTACGATGAAATTGGAATATACTATGTACAGACAATCAAATAGTGGGGGAAAGACCTTATATTTCATTTAAAAATACTAAGAACCTGAAAAGAAGGTTATGCTATCCTAAAAGTGAGATTTTTTTAATATATTCCTGGTTATATTTTAAATGTGTAAGTACATCTTTAAAAGTGTAAATGCATGCTTGGTTAGTTTGAATTTAATTGAGTATACAAGGAAATGACCTCACTTGATCAGTTAGGTCTGATGAAGCAAATTTATTTGTGAAAGCGCTTACCATTTGTACAATAAACTTGTTGGATTTTATACAAATTGTGACTCCTGCTCTTCAGCTCGCTTGTTTGTTCACAATTGTACTTGCTCTGGTGACTCTTGTGTTGCTTGGATATATATATATATATATATATATATATATATATATACACACACACACACACACACAAATATATATACACGTGTGTGTGTGTGTGTGTGTGTGTGTGTGTGTGTGTGTGTGTGTGTGTGTGTGTGTGTGTAGAGAGAGGACTGGAATATAATCACCTATTTGTTAAGGAACAGCAAGGTGAACACAGTCTTTCGAGGCTTCCAGTGCTATGCTACGTCATTATGTGAATGGCTACTCAAGAGCTATGGGTGTTAGACATGTATCAAACTGCAGTACTTGGTATTATTATACAAGTGATCTAATACATTTGGATTTCACATGAATAATATCTTCATTACAATGGAGTGTGCATTTATAATTAATTAGTTTGTACTCATCCAAATGAGATTTATTATAATATTTCCATAGAGTGATATTTGAGTAATTAGGATGGTATAAAATTCGAGAAGCACCGGTGACTTCCTACGGCTATTCGAGAAGGACATGTCATTTGAATGGCTGAGACAAAAGCAGGATATATTCCAGATAGATGGAAGTTTTACTGATTTAAAGTGGGATAGTATCCACAGAGGAGATGTGGGAGGAAACAAAGCAGAAGATAATCACAAAGGTGAGGGACTAGAATTTCTTGATCAAGGAAAAGGATGGTAAGGTATAAGTAGCAAAAATAGTTTTTATTCCCTTGATTCTGTGTTGGCCAGGGGCATTTCAATCAACAAGATGTCAAAGTACCACAAAAAATAAATAAGAAACTGAATAACTTTATCTGGGGAAGGATAATTAAATACACAGAGAATTTTTGTGTCTGTCTTTGCTATTAAGACTCAAGGCCTGCAAAAACTATAACCACTGTTGGTGACTTCCTGCTGGTTATTTTTCTAACCCACACTCCCACTACTTGATCTACGTTTTTAAACTTGGTTATTTTAAGATGACCATTCTTACTGTAAATTAAGCTTTTTAAGCCCCTTCCTTTCTACTGTGCTTTTTATATCTGGAATTATTTGTCTTTGTGTGTGCCTATTTTGAGACAAAAAGTGCATTTTGCCTCTCATGGTCTGTTCTACAGATTTCTTTGTTCTGAATTTAATATCTAGCTAGCAGCTAGACAAAGTAGCATATGTTTACACTCTAGCATGCTCTTTTATGTGTTTTTACATCAAGGTTAAAGAGGATTTTCCATCTAGTGGCAGTGGACGGTACCTTAGTCCATATAGATTGGGGAAACAAACTAGAGATTCCTGCATGTATTTGTTTTATTGGCTGGAGGGCTTATTAATCACCTTACCTTATTTTTAGTGGCTTTATAAATTCTGCAAAATTGAGTGGCTCTTTTCTACAAAGCGAAGCACTTTTATTGAATATTCACATTTTTATAAACTGTTTAAAGTACACTGCTGTATTCGTATCTTTAACTTGTTTGTGGTAGCATTCCACTCCGGACACTCTTTTACTGTGCTTTTTACATTAGAAGGACTAGGATTATTCATTTAGCTCCAGTAGGCAATTATCTGGTCTATCTGAATTAAGGAGCACACAAAAGGGTTTTAAGTGTAGTCGTTTTAATGGTCAGAGGGCTCAGTAGTCAGTTCTGTATTCCCAGTGCAGGTATAAAGTCAGCACTTTTGCACGGAGCTGCTTGCTGTGCCAGTGCCCTGCACAGACACAAACATCTGGAAACATTGCTTATTTTCATTACACTGTGAAAGTATACTGTGCTAGTTACATTGCTACAGCACACAGGACAATTGCTGCTCCATCATCATCTAGTTTGGCACTGAGCAGCATCACTGGTGAGGTTAGCTGCAGATTACACCAAACACTCTTCCCTCACCTGCTTACATACACCCATCACTCCTATTCTTTCAAGTACACACTGGGACCTGCAACCATGGGTAGGCACCTACCTGCTATCTCTGCACCCAGCCTGGTGGACATGGGCATCATGAGGCAACAATTGGCTTATGTACACTGACATTAGTTCTCAAACAGACAACTACAGTATGTGAGAGATGTAGTTGCACACTGATGCTGAATGTTTGACTCTCACATACAGACACAAAAAGCAACAAAGAGGCTGTTAGCAACTCACATGCATCCGCAAAGGACCCCACACACAAACCCACATATGCTGAGGTGCTCATATGTAAGTTACCCAAACCTCATAGGCCTCTCAGGCACACTGTTCAGATACTCCATATACACACAAACAAGGCAATTCCCATCACAACATATAAAGCCACATCTCATTGTGTCTCGACTACCAATTCCAAAAGGCGAAACAGTCCACAACCCGATATTCTGGTCATAGGAGACTCCACTGTGAGATACACTAATGTCCCTCTCACCTGGCTGGATAAGGGGAAGATTATAGTTAGTTCCCTGTCAATAGCCAGGATTCACCAGATCACGCAAGCACTCGGGTCACGTAACCTTAAGCACCAGTATGACTTGGTCATAACCATACGGTTGTGAATGACACTAGATGAACCTCTTTGGACTATATGAAAAGAGACATCATTAAGCTCTCAAATTATGTGTCACAGGTAGATATGAGGCAGGTATGAGCCTAACACTGAGCAGCATTCTACCTTCTCCAAGGATGATGCCACAAAATACCAGCAGAAAATTATGACCTTTAACAATTGGCTTAGCTACTGCTTTCATTCCAAAGGGGTCCAATAATTGTCAGCCTGGGAGGACATGGCTGACAGGCCATGCTGCTTGATGGTCTTCACCTATCTGGATATTGGCCAAGACATTATCCACCCCTATAGTGCCTTATTTTAGCCATTTCCAAAGAGACAAGGACAAGCAGAAGCTGTTAATGCTCAGTGCTAGGAGTCTCACCAAGAAACTGCACCTCTGGAAGCTCTCCTCAGCCTGGAGAATGCTGACATCTGTGCAGTTATTGAAACATGGTTCAAAGCCACAGAAAGCATTCCGGTAATGTATCGCTATAACACATTTCATACATTCTGACCACCCAATGAACATGAAAGAGCAAAACGCAGAGGTATATCTATCTACATAAAGGATAAGCACAAATGAAGGCTGGTCAAAGAATATGACATGCTTGACTTTCGCAGTGCTCAACTAACCATGGGAAAAATCTATCGCCATTTTCTTGCTAGCTACAGGTCCCCCCACTGTGAACTACGAAATTTCAAACATCATACCTAAAATTATTAGAATCACTCACCATCTAGCCCAATACCATACTCATGGGTGATTTTAACTACCCCTCCATTAACTGGGAGGCATACATGACAACTAATATGGAAGCTCAAAGATTTCTGGACTCTGTAAATTCTAATATCATTCAGCAGCTAGTCTGCACTTCCAATAGAGGAGCAAATATCATAGATATGGTACACATAAATAATGGAGAGTGCTGCACCCCCCAGTGTGATGTCCTTACTGGTAAGATCCAATCACAAAATGGTCTCCCTTGAAATAAAGGTAAAACTAGTCCTCCCACTGAACCTCAAAAACTTTAAGAACTTCTCTAATGTGAATTGCCTCCAATTAAAGGACAGCATGGCTGTATTCCAAATTCCTTCAAATCCAGAAAAAAAAAAAACCTATGCAGACGTGTACACAAAAGCCATATATGACCATATAAACAACTGCATAGAAATGGCAGGACCAGACTGAAATAAACTCAGGTCAAACCACAAAAACAAGCCACTCTGGTGGACTTCTGGTACTAACAGGTTGTACAACAAAAGAATAAGAAAATCCTGTTGAGAAGTAAGAGGGAATGTGCTAAACAGAGCAGAAAGTCCCACATTAGTTTAAACAAATGAATCAAGGAACTAGTCAAGTCTCTGAAAGCAGACTTTCAGGTAAAACAGCCTCCAAAGCTAAGGATTACCATAAAGCATTTTTCAGTTATGCCTACAATCTTAAGGGCAACACCCAACAATGTGTGGAATTAGTTGCAGATGGCATCACCTATACTCAGCCGGAAGATAAAGCAAATCTGCTGGCCAAATAATTCAGCTCAGATTTCACCACCCCATCAGCTCAGTTCTCCTCCACCACTCCACCCATATCATCATCAAAGAACAGATTGCCACTGCTCTCTCTAAAGCTAAAAACACGGCTTCAATAGGGCCTGAGGACATACCAGGATGCCTTAAACAGCTCAAATCAGGACTTATTAGGCCCATCAGGATCTCTACTTAACCACAGCCTCTGGACTGGCTTTGTCCCAATAGAGTGGAGGACAACAGTCGTCCCTCTGCATAAAGGAGGACCATCTACTGATCGAGGACATTACAGACCCATAACTTTGACTAGTCTTATACATAAGGTCATGGAAAGAATAACCATGGACCTGATAAATGAGATAGGAAACCAACAAACATTCAACCCAACCTAATTTGGCTTTTTCAAGGGCAGGTCATGCCTACTGAATCTGGTGGATTTCTTTAAGAATGTCACCAAGACCATGGATGAAGGTAAAACAGTACGTAATGCCTACCTCGACCTGGTCAAGGCATTTAACACAATTCTCTACTCAGATACTATAAAACTCACAAAACTGGGTATAAATCCCTGTGTCACCAGATGGGTGGCCAACTGGCTCACAGGGTGGGTGAATCTAGATCCAGCAAGAGGCCAGTTACCAGTTGTGTGCCACAGGGTTCAGTGCTGAGACCACACCTGTTTGGAATATACCTCTCTGAAGTCAAGGCTAATGTGGAAGGACTCTGCACGATAAATTTGCTGACGACTGCAAGCTGGGGTCAATCAAGTGACTCCCCAGTTATGTAGATATCCTTCAGGAGGGTCTAGATCACACAAATGAGCAGTGCCAGAACCATGGCATAAAACTGACTGCAAAACAATACATTATCATATGCTTTGGGAAGTCAAATACACCTACAAATTACAACATTAATAGCACACCCCTGACAGCAGACTCAGATGCGTTAGATCTCAGTATACAGATAGAAAGATAGCCTAAAATTTGACCACCATGTGTCCACAGTGGTGATAAACTCCTTTTATGTGGCACAACTTATAAGTAAAGGTATGGCATACAGATGCAATGAAATTACAATCCCACTGTAATCACCCCTCATTTGATCAATAACAGAGTACAAGGCAGCATTTGGCATGTACTTTACTAGGCACTTGCCGCAGCTGCAGAAACCTCACAGGTCCCTTACAAAGAAAAAAAAACAGGGTGAAAACAACATGTCCTATGAAGTCAGGCTAAAAACCTTATCCCTTTACTCTGTCTCCTGCAGACTATTAAGGAGAGACCTATGTGTGATCTACAGGGCACTCACAAATCTAGCCCTGATGGAGCTGCTACACATCTGCAAATCAAACAGCACTCCGGTCACCTGATCTAGGGATCTAAACTTAGTCAGAGACTCAAACAAAACATGCTGGCGAGACAGATGTGTTTCAGAGACTGCCCTTTCTCTGGAATAGGCTTCCTATTCACATTAAGTAAAGGCCATCCCTGGCCCTCTTCAAATGCAATTTGGATCAATGGTTCAGGAATTACAAAATCACATCTGGGTCAGTGCCTATGTGCCTTATGGAGAGGGAGACTCTAAGATAATCAATGCATAGGCACAAATCCATGCCATCCTCATCCTAAGAACCACATACTGGGTAAAAGCAGGTTATATTGGCTAGGCTTATAAGAGCTCTTAAGCTGTTAGCCTAGTAATCTCCTATGAACCTATGACACCTAAAGTTAATGGGGATAACATCATAATGGTAGAACAAGGAGACATGGGGGATACTTGATTTAAAGAAGTACTTTAATGCTATACAGTTAACGCTATTATGTACAATGTAAGAAAATGGATATGACACGAAGTGTAAAAATATGACGATTAGGTAGGAAGGGACTGCCAGTGATGATGAGAGATTGTTTTAATTAAAGCAGGTGGTAGGAGAAGGAGGCAGGCAGAAAATATGTATATAAAGTAATAGAGAGTTAACTGAAAGGTAAGACAGTGAAAGGATGTAATAAGGACACTTAAGGCTTCCAAACGCAGGGATAGAGGATAGGCAAGAAACAGAAGTAAGAAACTGGAAAAACTTAGCAAAGGAAATGGGGTACTAGGAGCAAATTACTGAAGAAACTAAGAGAATGGTAGGAAGCAAAATAACTGCATGGATTACAAGATAGTGACAGGCTCCTGCATCAGGAATAACAGCACAATATAGACTGAAAGACAGAGAAGCAACATTTAAGAGTCCACCTCTGGTGGAATATTTGGTGGAACTGAGAACAGACAGGACTATAAAAAGTTGATAATTAGTAGGGCATACATAATTACACATGATAATCATAAAAATCAGTTAGAGGAGCTTAGGCAGGATTCAGAGAAATGGCTTGGCAGTTAAATTAAAACATGCTAACGGTGAAGTGTGCAAGGCTTCAAAATATGTATCTAAATTGAGACTTTGTAGGCTATTCGCATGGAAAGGTTTAGACATTTTTTTACCCCAAGCAGATTACAAAGGATCTTCCCTCAGGTATAGAGAAATGGCTGGAATGTGTCAGATGTTGGACAAAAAACTCGAAGCTTGTCCTTGGGAGTGTGCAGAGCTGATGGAGATTAATGTTACACAGCAAAATGCTCTATGGCAAATGTTGGGTGAACATGTGGAAGTTACAAAAGAGTTGAGGCTGTTAAGGTGGAGAAAGGAAGGTGGAATGTTAGGATATAAAATTACTTTGTTAAGTTTAATTATGTTAGCAGCAGAACAATAACCAGAAACTGAAAATCAGAGATTAAACCAACCTTGGAAGATGTGCTAGAAATTATAAAGCAAATAAAACAGCTGTGTAGGGCTTGATAAACAGCAGAAAAAAACATGATACATATTCAAATGGAATGTGTGGGACAATTACCTTCACTGCAGCAAAGATGGGGAAGAAAGGAATGTTGGGGGAAATGAAAATGGCAAAAAATAAATTAACATAGAAATACATGTTTTTACTTGTTTGAAAAGTGTTAATATTTTGAAATGGTAAAATGTTTATGAGGAAAAAGGGAAAGTGAATATGCAAATTCAACAGGTATGTTATTGTAATATGGTGCTGAAGATTATTTTGGATACATACTGTTTGACAGAGTGAGAGTTGAATAAAGCTGTGTTAAAAAAGGGCAGACTAGTATTTGTGAGTTTAGATGCAGAAAAGATTTTGACAGAACAGAGTTGCCTTACCCATTGAAATTTCTGCTAGCACTTGGTTTTAAGCAGATTAGCTAATTTGATTTGGTTTGAACAACTGATATAAGGTCTAATGCACAGATGAAAATGTGTGTGGGCTTCTCAGTGTCATTTTCACTAAGTAGTGGAATCTTATTATTTCAGTCAACAAATCCAAGTGGACTTTATCAGAAAGTACAGTTTTGTACCTACCGTAAATGTAGATGTTCTAGTGTTCACCCTGCTGCAGTCATCACACTTGAGTTATCCTGCCGTCAGGCGGTCCCGCAGTCAGCCAGAGTTCCAAAGTCCCGGTCCGGCGTCGGTTGCTCTCACCTCCTCCCTGACGTCAGTGCACCAGGGGTATTATATAAGAGGCATCCAACGCCATTTTCTTCAGTTTTTCTTGCCCCAGATGTCAGCTGCCCCCAATAGGTAGGCAATACTTATTGCTATATAAAAATATACAAGTAAAAATAAAACAATACTTTCAGTCACAAGCAAATACACCACAGAGGCTGTATAGGATAGAAAGGTATGGATAAGTCCAGCTAGTTCAGAGGGGATGGAGGGAGGGTAACCTGGACTGCAGCAGGGTGAACACTCGAACATCTGCATTTATGGTAGGTACAAAACTGTACTATGTTCATCGTGTTACCCTGTTGCAGTCATCACACTTGGGTTGAATCCCAAAGCTAAGGATGGGTGGTGGAGTTAAACAGGGTCAGAAGAAGCTAGTAGGCCCTGCAAAACTGCAGTGGCAAAGCCAGCTCTAGTCTTAGAATATAGAGATAAGTGACAGTGTTTGGTGAAGGTGTGCACTGAACTCCAAGTTGCAGCTTCCAGAATATCCTTGGTTGGCACCCCCCTGAGAAAGGCTGCTGATGTAGCTGTAGCCCTGGTGGAGTGGGGCCTAATGCTAGCAGGTACCGGTTTCCCATGATGCGTGTAGCAGAAACGTATGCAATGTCCTATCCATTTTGAAATGGTCTGTTTTGAGAGAGCTTTTCCTTGTGATCCTGCAGCATAGGCTACAAAGAGCTGGTCAAAGTTTCTGAAAGCCTTAGTTTTATCCAAGTAGTAACGTAATTGTCTGTGAATGTCCAAAGAGTGCAGGAGTCTTTCTCCTTTGTTTTGGGGATTTGGAAAAAAGGTGGGCAAATGAATGATTTGGTTTAGGGCCACACTAGATACCACCTTTGGTATAAAGGAAGGTTTAGTTCGCAGAGAGACTCTGTCTTGATGAAAAATGAGGAAAGGCTCCACTGCCATTAGTGCCTGTAGCTCTGAGACTCTTCTAGCTGAAGTTATTGCTAGCAGCAGGGCAGTTTTCCATGAAAGAAACTTTAAATCAGCTGAGAAAGCTGGTTCAAAGGGCGGCAGTGTAAGTTTTTCCAGAACAAAATTGAGATCCCAAGTAGGTATTGGTGCTCTCCAGGGCGGTCTTATGTTCTTATCCCCTCTGAGGTACTGTCTTAGGAGTGGATGTGAAAATAAAGGAGGATCCGTGTTGTAATGAGCTGAAATTGCTGAGGCGTGGATCTTAATAGATGAAAAGGAAAGTCCTCTGTGCAACATCTCAGTTAAATATTGTAGAATCTGAGGAATGTTTGGATCAAGGGAATTTTGGCCTTTAGCCTGGTTCCAGGCGCAAAATCTTTTCCATTTGTCTGAATAGGTTTTCCTGGTGCTGGGCCTCCTGGCCTCCAGAATGACATCCATAACAGCTTTGGATAGAGGTGTTGGTTGATTGTTTAGGTAATTAGCCATGCAGCCAGGTTTAAAGTCTTCAGCTGGCTGTGTAGAATTTGATTCTCTCGCTGGGTGAGCAGGTGAGGAATTTGTGGTAAAATCCATGGTGGGCCGTGGGCCATGTTCTTTAGAATTGGATACCAGTGCTGGCGTGGCCACTCTGGTGCAATGAGTATCATTTGTGGCCTCTCTAATCTGACTTTCAGCAGCACCTTTGCTAGAAGAGGCAGTGGAGGAAAGGCATACACGGTTAATGTTTTCCAAATGAATGAGAGGGCGTCCACTTTCCAAGCTTGTGGGTGGAATGTCCTTGTACAAAATTTTTGAAGTTGGTAGTTTTGGGGGTTGGCAAACAGATCTATCTCTGGGCATCCCCGTTTTTGAGTTATCATTGCAAATACTTGTGGATCCAGTTTCCACTCGTGGGGATCCATGATGTTCTGCTTTAGGTCGTCTGCCAATGTGTTTTTCTTTCCTGGCAGGAATTGTGCTTGTAGTTGAACTTGGTAAGACAGTGCTGTGTTCCACAAGGTCATTGCTTGCCTGCATAGAGGGTAGGAATGTGTGCCCCCTTGCTTGTTGATGTACCACATTACTGTGGTATTGTCCGTCTTTATTATTAGTTGTCCTGGGTGTAAGAAGTCCTTGAAAGCTGTTAGGGCATTCTGTGCTGCTAGCATTTCCTTTTGATTGATATGCAGATGCCTTTGATCTGTAGTCCATTTGCCCTGCATGCACTGTCCTGCCATGTGTGCTCCCCAGGCATAGTCCGATGCATCTGTTGTCATAGTTTGCCTGGCTGTGGGTAATGTGAAAGGCTGACCCTTGTTGAGGTGACATGCCTGTGCCCACCACAGAAACTCCTGTTGAAGGTAGGGAATGAGTGGTATCACTGTTTCCAAGCTGTGGCTGTGCTGAGTCCATACGCTTTTCAGGTACCATTGTAATTTCCTCATATGCAGTTTTGCATATGGTATTAGTAGTATGCAAGATGCCATGAATTCCAAGGCCTGCAGAATTTTTCTTGCAGGAAGTTGGGTCTTTGGGTCTTTGTTGCCATTATTTTGAAGTATTGAGTCAGCTGTTATTGTCTGGCGTGAGATAAGCCATCTGGGCCGTTGTATTCAAGCTGGCACCCAGGAATATTATGTTTTGTGAGGGCACAAGTTTTGATTTATTTTCGTTTACTGTGTACCCTAGGCAACTTAGAAGGTGTTTGACAAATGCCAGATGTTTTAAAAGAATGTCCTTGCTTTCTGCTTGAATAAGGCAGTCGTCCAGGTATGGGTATATTTGAATTCCTCTTTGTCTGCAGTATGCAATTACTGGTACCAGGCATTTTGTGAAGTCCCTGGGCGCAGTAGATAAGCCAAAGGGCAGTGCAGAGAATTGATAATGGGTTGAACCTGCAATGAAGCGGAGGTATCTTCTGCAAGTTTGTCTGATAGGGACATGCAGGTATGCCTCCTTGAGATTCAACGTTACTAGCCAAGCCTTCTTGCCCAGCATGGGAAGAAGCTGCTGTAGTGCTAGCATCTTGAATTTTGGTACTTGCAGATAGGTGTTCAGAATTGAAAGATCCAGAATGGGTCTCCATGCTTTGTCCTTTCTGGGGACTAGAAAGAGTCTTGAGTAAAATCCTTGTTCTTGCTCCTGTGTAGGTACCTGTTGAATGGCTCTCATATCCATGAGAGCTGTAATTTGTTTTTGTGCCTCTGCCCATTGATTTGGTGGCAGGTTTGGCATTCCTTTTATCCTTGGCAAGGTATGAAAAGTGGAATCTGTATCCTTGTGAGACAATGTTTAGGACCCATTTGTCTTTTGTGATGATGTGGCAGTTGTCTGCAAAAAGTGCTAACTTTCCTCCCAAGGGAGCTGCCAAGACAGATTTGCTTGGTAGTTGGAGGGTTGAGTCATTGTGTTTGTCTTCTGCTAGCTTGGGGCCTGTCCTCACCTCCTTTCTGGGTTGTGGCACCCCATTGGCGAGGTTTGTAAGGGCCTTGTGACTGACCTCTGCCCCTTGGGTGTCTGTATTTGCCCCTCTGTGGTCTGTCAGAAGCTGGAAAGGACTAGTTTTTTGTTGGCCAATTTCTGCTGAAACAAGGGGGTTGTACCTGTAAAAAATCCTTGACCATCTGCATAGACTTTGCCTTATCCTCCATTTTCTTTAAAACCTCTTCTGCTTTGACACCAAATAAGACATCCTGCTGTAAAGGTGCATCCAATAATTTTGATTTAACATGATCAGGTAGGGTTTGTTCTTTTAACCAAGCATGTCTGCGTATGACAGACCCAGTAACAGCTGCTCTACAGGAAGCTTCCAATGAATCAAATCCACATTGTAAAGTATGTTTGCCCACCTGTTCAGCTGCATGCAACAAACAGATCCTGCATTTCCTTGAATTCAGCCTGTTCAAAATGTGTGCTCAGTTTTTGTTTTAATTGAGACATTAGGATTTGCTGATATTTCAGCATGTGAAACTGACAATTTAATGCTCTCATAGCCAGAGTAGCTGAGGTGTATATCTTCTTTCCCCATCTATCTAAAGCTCTGAAATCCCTTTCGGAGGGTACAGGATTTTTAGCCATAGAAGCTTTAGCCCCTTTGGCACCCTGGGAAATTGTTTCTGGGTCAGCCAGAAGGCTTTTATAAAGGAATTTGTGTGTGTCAGGTACTCTGTAGTATCTGTCTGGTTTGGCTGGAGCAGGAGGTAGGGAGTCTGGATTTAGACTAGACTCTAAGTAAACATCATCCACAATATCTAAAACTGGAGGGATAGCAAGTGGTCTGTGCTGGGGTAGTAAAAGAAACTCTCGGAGCCTTTTCTTAGAATCAGAGTAGTCCTGGCCTTCCCAGTGGAAATGTTCCCTCATGGTATGTAAAGTTTCCCCATAGGAGTAGTCTTCAGGGGGAGATGCTGAGGGAATAGAGTCTTCAGCATCAGAATCTTCATAAGGGGGAAAAGCATAATCCTGATCCTCAGAAGAATCTGAGGAAATAGAAACCTGGTCAGAGGAAGCATAGTCCTCCTCTTGTCTTGGCCTTTTATCAGGAGGGGGATGGGAACCCCCTGATTAGGGAAATCAAAACTTCAGCCATCTTAAGCATCTGTTTCTTAGGCATGGGGCCTTGAACAGGAGACTGATGTACAGTCTTTTTTGGTTTTAATGGAGTTTTTAGCTTAGCATAAGATTTAATGGTGAGTGTAGTCGGTCTGAAGACACCTTCTGAAACTGAAGGCATTTCTACTGCACCGGGATCACCTTCTGCTCCGGTGTCGGAAGGGCCTAATGAAGATGGTTGCGACGGCCTAGTACACTTCGTTTCAGAATCTGAAGCTGTCTGGGGTACTATTTCCGCGGTTGTCAGGGACTGCGTAGGCACCTCACTGAAAACCAGAGAACCGGCGACAGGTCCAGCAGAGGCCTCGGAGTCTGGCTTGGTTCTAGGCTGCCTGTCCTTATACTTGCGTTTTTTTATGCATGCCAGTCGTCGGCTGCTCCGACGGCATGATACAATTAAATTTCCTACCAAAATAATGTCGTGCACAGTCAAAACGGTGTTTGATAGTTCGTTTATTAAACCTAGCACAAAACCGACAACCTGCGACGTCGTGGTCTGGGCCTAGGCAAGGAATACAATAAGAATGGAAGTCCTTATGAGGTATTTGCTTCCCACAAGAAATGCAATTGTTAACTTTTTCTGACATCGGACTGAGGCAAGAAAAGGTTCCCCAATGGGGTACTTAGCTTTATTGAAGCCTTCAGACTGAAATTCGATTCGAAAATCACAGGTGTCGGCCGACCGGCACTTGCGAATTGCTTCTGCTTCGGGCACTGCGCGGCAAGAAAGACTGAAGAAAATGGCGTCGGATGCCTCTTATATACCCCTGGTGCACTGACGTCAGGGAGGAGGCGACAGCAAACGATGCCGGACCAGGACTTTTGAACTCTGGCTGACTGCGGGACCACCTGACGGCAGGATAACCCAAGTGTGATGACTGCAGCAGGGTAACACGATGAACATTTAAAAATATCCACCTTGGTGTACATTTAAATCACACCTGTGATCATATGAAGCTGTGGCTTTACCAAACCATATTGGTGACGTTTATCGATCCCAGACAGTGAGGTCTTTAGTTCAAAAGAATTGAGGTACTGTGAGTGATGTTAATAATGAGAATGCTGCATGCTTTACGGTACTGACCAGCTGACTCCATTGTTAATTTTGCTGGCTGATTTTCAGAAAGATTTTCTTTTACCTCAGAATATTCAGTTTTAAACAAAGGTTCAGTTGCTGGACAGATGTCTGGAGAAGAAGCTTCTGAAAATCAAGATATGAAAAAAGACGGATTTTTAAAATAATATATAAAGATTAAGCATGTGCAGAGGGGTTTCTGACTAAGGAAATTTCCCAATGGAATTTCAGAGTGAGACACCTTAATATTTAGCAAGCTAAGGAGCAATACACTGCTATATATCTATATAATATAATATTTCTTTGAGAAAGTGCTAAAAGGGTAGGTTTAAAGCATTAAAGGTGGGAATTTTGTTGCCTGCAATTAAATGCTGTACACAGCTACAGTTTCAATTTCACTATTCCACTGTTTAAGAGGAAATTTAGTTGTCACTGAGCACCAAAATATGACACACCACATTCAAATACTGTTTTGTAAATATTAGGTGAAATGTGCTCATGGATGTCACTACAAGTCAGATGAGGCTCACCAGCTGAGGCTTGACAGAATGTGTAGTCATTACAAAAAATATGTCGCATTACACAACCATGATAAGCTTGAAGAATATAAAAGCTAAGGATAGTTATTTCTGTTACTCTTCTGTATACTAATTAACATCATAATTAAATCAATTGAAAGACAGTAGATTCTCAACTAACGTTTCCTCTGGTTCAAAGATCACCTTAATAAAAGAACAATTTCTGTAGTAAGACTCGAGCATGTGACTGAAGCATGTAGAATTATTTGTGGTTAAGCATGATTACATGCTTGGTCCCCTATTAGTCTCCTTATTTATAAATGACCTGCCCTAAAGTCTTCCAAACCTAAACTGTACACTGTATGCAGATGAAATGGTTATAACAAGACTGGGTAAAGGAAGTGCTATCAACTACACTCTACAGTCCAACTCTGAACCATGCCTCACGACTGTCTGGATTTTTGCAGAACATCCAAATTTTTGCCTCAGATTTTTGGTCTATTCCTTGTAAAATGTGTGTTTTTCGGGTTTTTTTTTTTTTTTTTTTTTTTTTTTTGTGGCAAAACAGTGATGATTGCAGGGTAACACAAGACCTTTTATTCTAGCAACTTTCTACGTTTATAAGAGCAGTATTTAAAAAGTGTCCATATTTTGGGGGCTTTATCCCCCATTATTTTTGGCTTTGTCCAGATGTTTTGCTCTAAATGGTTGAGAGCTATGCTTTGAACTAATATGGAATTGGCTTTCCAATAGTTTGGCAATTACAGTAACATAAGCAGGACCAGTGTAAGGCTATACGGTACTAGTCAGACACTAAAGTGTATGTAGGCCATTCCTATGACTGATCCCTTAAGTAAAATTCTCTTATGGACCACTAACCACAACTATTTGATCAGATGTCTTTTATTCCACTCAAATACTGGTCAAAAAAAGTTCTGGCAAAACTGAAAGAGACCTGCATGACTTCTAATCTTATTAATGAAGCCAGACATTCCAAAGCAATTAATGTTCTCATCCCAGACTGTCTACCCATAGCCACCATAAACTCATCTGTTAACACCAACCGCCTACAAACCAATGAAAACAAAATACTCAGTTTCATACATTTATCAAATAAGCAGAGATCTCCACTTATAACTAAAAGAATTTCACTTAAATCATTACTCCTCCTTAGCAAGATTACATTTAAAGTTCTCAACATTTCCTACTGTCCTCCACTAAAGTGCAAACCTTTCAGGCAGAAATAAGCCGAAAACCTAAGAAATTCTGACTTCCAACACTTGCAGAGGACTCCATTCAAGTTACGTACCACAGAGAAGGCATTCTCAAAATGCACCATAGTATGTTCAAACAATATTCTTAACACCACATCTACAAAAAATACATTTTTCAAGAAGAAATTAAAAGAATTTCTGAGAAGCAAACACAGCTGCAAATGCTTCACAGACAGTGGCTAAAACTAGTGTTTTAACATTCTGCATAACAACTGCTGCCTACAGATCTGCTTAACATATCTCATTAGCAACCTATCTGCACATTATTCCTATAGACTTCTATGTTTATTTTTTTACCAGACTCTTGTACAGACTACTAAAAACTCAGTTACACACACACAAACACACACACACACATATATATATATATATATATATATATATATATATATATATATTTTTTTTTTTTCCAGAACTGTATATGGTATTTTGTACTTTCATTACATAACATTTGAAAACAGTATTCGTTTTCTGTATTTTCTACTAGTGTCTTGATGTGAAAAAGCATGTTTAATCAAATGCATAGTCAGTTGTCTTTTTTTTTTTTTGTTCTGAACAAAGGTGTTAGTTTTGCTCTTTAATTTTTAAGTAAAAAACTAGACTGATTAAGTGTAGATATTACTGGTTAAAATGCATCATGCATGTGAAACACTTGCATGTCAATTAAATGAAGTAACATAATGCGTGTTTCTACTGGGAAACAACAGCCCTCTCACACACGCCACTTTACCTAGTATGTTCGTATTCCAAGGTTGCACAACTTCATAAATTGGAGTGCAATGCTTGCATGAAACCAAACACTATAATCATCTTAAATATTATGTGACCTCTAGGTAAGAAACAAAGAATTTGCAAACCATGAAAATGGTTTGAAAATCAGTTTAATATTGCAATGTAACATTAAGCGTTTTCATCTCAGAAAAAAGAGACTTCATCAGAATAACTATGTGCCAACACAGAAGCATTATATACTAAGTAAGCAAAAATTTCATTGGCTGTTAGTCAATATATTAATTAAACCCTTTTCTCTCAAAGAACCAGCGTAAAACAGCCAGGTATCACAAAAGAAATGCCATCCTGTTACAGAAACACTCAATCATTTTTTAAAAACAGTATTATGATATACAATCCAACAGCCACATAAAATAACAGTCTATAATTTCTAAGCTTTGGTATTCAGGACAGGAGCAATAAACACATTGTCATTCAACCAGGGGAGACCATTGCTCCCAGTCTAAGTTGACACTTCATTTCCCTTACTTTTAAAAAAAGTCTTCCAATCTCCCTCTTTGATCTAACTTGATTTCTTCCAGAACACCAAAACAAAATTTACTAAATCCTTTACAAACATTAGAATGCTTGTACAGAAAAGTTGAAGTTATGGAGTGCCTGTGAAATGAAGGATTTGATATGGAAGGTCTAACACAGGTTATATGACAGCATGATGGAATGAGTCCCCAAAGTAAGGAGAAAAACACAGGAATCAGGAGACATCTGAATAAGAAATATGGACATGGGAAAGAAAAGGAGATTGAACATGGTATAATATCTATGCAAAGGAGAAAGCAAAACTAATCAATACAAAAAGAGCAGCACCAAAAGATATCTGAGAAGGAATACAGGCAAAGGAATCCGGATATGGAAAACTTTACAATAAAAACATAAGAAGACCAAGAGGAAAAGTAGAAAAGGAGATAAGTAATGGAGAAGTTAAAGAAATAGAAACTGAGGTTATGGAGCACCTCTGAAGTGAAGGATTCAGTGCAGAAATTCTAATTCAGAAAGCACCACAAAGTACAGTTGTGTACACTTAACACAAATGCAGTTGTTCGAGCGTATTCACTGTTTCAGTCATCACATTTGGGTTATCCCTGCCAGGGTAGTCCTCGGCCGGCCCAAATACCAGAGGCTTAGTATTTCTGCATTGGTTGCTGTCGCTTAGGACTGACGTCAGGTCGTCAGTAGTATAAAGTAAGGCAACCGACTCCTTTACATCAGTTTTTCTTGCCCTAACCTGTCAGGAGCCCCCAAGTAAGAGGCCAGGTTCTGATGGAAGAACTCAACCAGTGGAAAATAAATACCAAAATGTCCCTTGTAAGGAAAGGAGAACAACAAGGAAGAAATGTAACAAAAGGAGAACGAGAAGAAAGGGGGATGGAGGGAAACCAGGACTGGAACAGTGAATACACTCGAACAACTACATTTATGGTAAGTGCACACAACTGTACTATGTTCTTCACGTTTCACTGTTGCAGTCATCATATTTGGGTTGATTCCCAAAGCTGAGGAAATGGGTGGAGGCAGTCAAGAAAACTAGGAGCTGGCTAGGATACCCTGAAAGACTGTAGAGGCAAACCCTGCCCTGGATTTGGAGAACAAAGGCAGGTGATAATGCTTGGTAAAAGTGTGAACAGATGTCCAGGTGGCAGCCTCCAGAATGCCCCCTGGTGGGGACTCCTCTGAGGAAAGCTGTAGAGGTGGAGGCTGCTCTGGTGGAGTGTGTCTTGACCCCCTTGGGGGGAGGCTTTCCATGCTGTTTGTAGCAGAAATGGATGCAGTGCGCTATCCATTTGGAAATGGTTTGTTTGGAGATGGCTTTGCCTTCTGTCCCTGTAGCAAAGCTAACTAGCAATTAATAAGACTTTCTAAAAAATTTAGTCCTGTCTAGATAGAATATGAGCTGTCTGTGCACATCTAGAGTGTGAAGAATTCTTTCTCCCTTGTTCCGGGGATGAGGAAAAAAGGTGGGAAAATGAATTGATTGGTTGAGAGCCACACTGGACACCACCTTGGGCATGAAGGATGGGTTAGTTCTGAGGGATACCCTGTCTGCATGGAAGATGATGAAGGGTTCCACAGCCATAAGTGCTTGCAGCTCAGAGGCTCTCCTGGCTGAAGCGATGGCCAGAAGGAATGCTGTCTTCCAGGAAAGAAATTTTAGCTCTGCAGATGAAGCTGGTTTGAAAGGGGGCAGGGTGAGCTTTTCAAATACAAAGTTAAGGTCCAAGCTGGTGTTGGTGCCCTTCTGGGTGGCCTTAAGTTGCTAACTCCTCTTAGGAACTGTTTGATCAAAGGGTGTGAGAAAAGGGGCTGCTCTGTGAGAATGAGCAGAAACAGCAGAGGCATGAATTTTTATAGAGGAGAAAGAGAGGCCACTGTCTGGTAGGTCAGCCAAGTAATCCAGGATGAGAGGGAGGGGGGGCTGTGCCGTATTGGCTCCCTTAGCCTGGATCCAGGTACAGAACCTATTCCATTTATCAGCATAAGACTTTCTGGTGCTAGGGCATCTGGTCTCATGAATAACATCCAGATCCTGTTTACCAAGGTTGGCAGATTGGTTCAGGGTTAGGGAATAAGCCAAGCTGCCAAACTGAGTGTCTGCAATTGGGGATGCAAGAATTCCCCTTCCCTCTGTGTCAGGAGGTTTGGAATATGCCATGGAGGCAGCAGGGACAGGCTGCACAGCAGGGGGTCTGGAGCTTTAAGAATGGTCCTTGGTTTTTCCTCCCTTATTTTGAGCAGTACCCTGGGGAAGAGGGGTAGGGAAGGAAATGCATAGGCCGACACATTGACCCAAGGGAAACACAGAGAACTGAAAGTGTTGAGATCTTACCCTGAAGCAGAGATATTTCCTGCATGATTCCCTGATAGGAATGTAGAGATAGGCCTCTTTTAGATCTAGGGTGGCTAGCCAAGCGCCCTTGAACAGCATGGGCAGCAGCTGCTAGAGGGTGAGCATTTTGAATTTTGGGATCACCAGGAAGGTGTTTAGAATGGATAGATCGAGGATGGGATTCCAGGTGCTTTCTTTTCTGGGTACCAGAAAAAGTCTAGAGTAGAAACTTTGGCCTATCTGTTCTGCAGGAACGTGCTCTACTGCCCTCATAGAGAGCAGGGAAAGGATTTGCTTTTGAGCTTCTGCCCACTGATTTGGTGGTAGATCTGGTAACCCTTTTGGGGTTGGAAGGGTGTGGAAGGAAAATTTGTATCCCTGAGACACAATGTTCAGAACCCAGTGGTCTTTGGTAATGGTGGCCCAGGTGCTTGGGTGAAAGGAGAGTTTTCCTCCTAGGGGTAAGTGAAGGTGGGCAGAGGTAGGGGGGTGGAGGAGGTGAGTCATTGTGAGTTACCATAAGGTGGTGGCTTAGAACTCCCTGGTTTTGAAGTGGAGGTAGTCCCCTGCTTAGATCTCTGCATTCCCTGTGGCTGTTGTCTGAGGGGTCTGTTTCCACAGGGCCTAGGCTGGGCCGCTTTACTGGGAGCAAGAAAGGACCAGTGTTTGGAGGGACAATGCCTGCTAAACCTGGGGGGCTGGACCTGCAAGTAATCCTTAATTGTTGGCATAGATTTTGCTTTTTCTTCCATCTTTTTTAAGACCTCTTCTGCCTTAGTGCCAAATAAGTTATCTTTATGCAAGGGGCATCCAACAACACATGGTCTGGCAGGGGCTGTTCCTTAAGGCATGCATGCCTTCTAATGACAGATCTAGTGACCGCTGCCCTGCAAGAAGCTTCCAGAGCATCAAAACCACAGTGCAAGGTGTGTTTAGTTACTTGGCTTGCAGAATGCATTAACTCTTGTAAAATTCTGCCCAAGCAGGAAAAAAGACATTTTTTGTTTAAGGAGTTGCAAGGTATGTTGCTGAAATTTCAGCATATGGAACTGACAATTTAGTGCCCTGAGAGCAAGAGTAGCTGAGGTGCATACTTTTTACCCCATCTGTCCAATGCTCGTGAATCCCTGCCTGAGGGAGTGGGATTCTTAGCAGAGGTTGATTTAATCCCTTTTGGCCCTTGAGAAATGACCTCAGGGGCAGCTGTAGGATTTTTAAAAAGATATTTGTTTGAGTCAGGGACTCTACAGTACCTGTCTGGTTTTCTGGGAGTAGGAGGAAGGGCGTCAGGAGTCAAGCTGGATTTGAGGAAAATATCCTCCACAACATCCAGGACTAGGGAGATGGGCAAGGGTCTGTGTTGTGGAAGATCTAGGAATTCCCTGAGTCTCTTTTTAGACTGAGGGTAGTCCTGACTCTCCCACTGGAAATGCTCCCTTAAAGTATGCAGGGTTTCCCCAAAGGAAAATTCCTCTGGGGGAGAGGCTGAAGGAATGGAAAAGTACAGTTTTGTACCTACCATAAATGTAGATGTCCGATAGGCATGCATCTGCAGTCCTTACAAATGGGTTGTCCTGTCGTCAGGCAGCCCTTCGGTCGGCCGGATTCCAAAGTCTGGGTCTGGCCTCGGCTGGTGTCGCACTTCACCCGACGTCATAGCTGCAGTTTTTCGGGTATAAAGGCATCAGCCGACACCATTTTCCTCAGTGTTTCTTGCCCCAGATGCCAGGTGCCCTCTAGAAAGGCTTAATTTGGATAAATGCAAATGGTTCCAAATAGTAGAGAGCAAACAAAAAATAAGCATGTATGTACGTATATACAAACAAATACACCATAATAGATTCCCCCAGCTAGCTACAAGATGGGCAAATACCCTAGGAGTACCACAGAGGGGAAGGAGGGTGGGTAATCCTGACTGCAGATGCATGCCTATCGGACATCTACATTTATGGTAGGTACAAAACTGTACTATGTCCTTCAAGGATGCATCTGCAGTCCTTACAAATGGGTAGAATACCATAGCCAAACTGGGGGAGGAGGAGAAATAAGATTATGGTGTAGTTAAGATCCCTTGCAAAACAGCAGTAGCAAAACCTGCTCGGGATCTGGAGTATAAAGGTAAATTATAATGCTTGGCAAATGTATGCACGGAGCTCCAAGTAGCAGCCTCTAAAATGTCTTTGGTAGCCACTCATCGTAAAAAAGCTGTGGTAGTGGCTGTAGCCCTTGTAGAGTGAGGCCTGATGTTTTCTGGAGTTTTCTTCCCATGGTAGGAGTAACAGAATCTAATGCAATTTCCTATCCACTTAGAGATGGTCTGTTTTGAAATTGCTTTTCCTTCCATTCCTGTTGCATATGCTACCAGTAGCTGGTCAGTTTTTCTATTGCTCTTGGTCCTGTCCAGGTAGTAACGTAATTGTCTATGTACATCCAAGGTATGTAACAGTCTTTCTCCCCTGTTCTGTGGGTTGGGGAAGAATGTAGGTAGGTGGATAGCTTGATTTAAAGCTACCCTGGAGACCACCTTTGGCATAAAAGTAGGATTAGTTCTCATGGACACTCTATCTTGATGGAAGATCAGGAAGGGCTGTACTGCCATTAATGCCTGTAGCTCAGATACCCTTCTTGCTGAAGTGATTGCAAGCAGGAAAGCAGTTTTCCATGATAAGTACTGTAAATCTGCTGTAGCTGCTGGCTCAAAAGGAGGGAGTGTCAACTTTTCTAGCACAAAGTTCAAGTCCCATGCTGGCAATGGTGGCTTCCTAGGTGGTTTTACATTTTTAATTCCTCTCAGAAACTGCCTGAGCAGAGGGTGAGAGAAGACTGGAGGATCCAAGTTGTATTCTGCTGAAATAGCTGATGCATGAATCTTAATGGAAGAATAGGACAGGCCGTTGTGGAAGAGCTCTGCCACGTATTCCAGGATGTTAGGCATGTTTGCAAGTGACACATTCTCTCCTTTTGCAGTACTCCAAATGAGATATCTTTTCCATTTCGCTGAATAATTTTTTCTTGTTGAGGGTCTTTGAGCCTCCAAGAGAATGTCCTTGACCCTTTGAGATAAATCCGGGTCATTTGGCCTTAGGCAATGTTCCAGGCAGCCAGCTGCAGTGTTTTCAGGTTTGGATGCAGGGTTTTGAAGTTGTTCTGTGTTAACAGCAAGGGAACCAGGGGTAGAGGCCATATTTGTTCCCGAGACATGCTCCTCAGTAATGGGTACCAATGTTGCCTTGGCCAGTCTGGAGCTATCAGGATGATCCTTGGACGGTCTTCTTTGATCTTCAATAGCACCTTGTGCATCAAAGGAAGAGGTGGGAATGCATATGCTGTCAGGTTTTTCCAACTGAAAGATAGGGAGTCCACTTTCCAGGCAAGTGGGTGGTACGTCCTTGTGCAGAATTTTTTCAGTTGGTGATTGTGTGGGGATGCAAATAAGTCTATTTCTGGTAGTCCCCATTTCCCTGTAATGGTTTTGAAGATGTCCAGATGCAGCATCCATTCGTGGGCATCCGTGGTTCTGCTTAGGATGTCTGCTAGAGTATTTTCTTTTCCTGGCACAAAAATTGCTTGTAACTGAATGTTGAAGGTCAGTGCCACATTCCAGAGGTCCATTGCCATCCGGCATAGGGGGTATGAATGTGTGCCTCCTTGTTTGTTGATGTACCACATAACTGTGGTGTTGTCCATCCTTATCAGCAGTTGACCCTGTCGAAGAAATGGTCGGAATGCCTGAATTGCCAGTTTTACTGCCAGCATTTCCTTTTGATTTATGTGTAGGTGCAGCTGGTCTTGTGTCCATAAGCCTTGTATGCACTTGTCCAGCATGTGTGCCCCCCAACCGAGGTCTGAGGCGTCTGTTGTGATGGTCTGGTTTGGTTGAGTGCTGTGGAAGGGTAGTCCCTTGTTTGATTGACAGGCCTGAGCCCACCATTGGAATTCTTGCTTCAGGCATGGGATTATTGGAATTTGGGTTTCTAGGCTGTGCTTGTGCTGAGACCATAAATTCCTTAGATACCACTGTAACTTTCTCAAATGTAGTCTGGCATGTGGAATCAATATTATGCAGGATGCCATGTAGCCGAGAGCTTGCAGGACTTTTCTTGCTGTTAGCTGGTTCTGCTTTGTTAATGCCATGAAGTAGAGAGGGAGTTGCTCCTGTTTTTCTACTGTCAGGAATGCCATTTGTTTTGATGTGTCCAGGTCTGCACCCAAGAAGGTTATCCTTTGGGATGGTATCAGCCTTGACTTTTTTATATTGACTGTGTATCCCAGGGCTTGCAGTAGATGAATGACCCTTTCCAAATCTTTTGTTAATTTGTTTTTGTTGTCCGCTTGTAACAGGCAGTCGTCCAGGTAAGGGTAAATTTGAATTCCCTGAAGTCTGCAATGAGCAATTACTGATGCCAGGCATTTCGTGAATACTCTGGGCGCAGTAGATAAGCCAAAGGGCAATGCTGAGAATTGATAATGCTCTGATCCTGCAAGAAATCTGAGGTATCTTCTACAATTTGGTCGTATGGGGACGTGCAGGTATGCCTCCTTGAGATCTAGAGTTACCTGCCAAGACTCCTTGCCCAGCATGGGAAGAAGCTGCTGTAGGGTCAGCATTTTGAATTTCGGAACAATGAGGTATGTGTTTAAAGCGGACAGGTCGAGAATTGGTCTCCATTGGTTTTCTTTTCTAGGTACCAGGAAGAGTCTGGAGTAAAATCCTTGTCCTTGTTCCATAGATGGTACCCTTTCTACAGCTCTCATCCTTAGTGAGTGAGTTATTTGTTGTAGAGCTTCTGTCTTCTGATTTGGAGGTAGGTTTGGCATTCCTGTCTTCCTTGGCAGAGTATGGAAGTGAAACCTGTAACCTTGGTCTATTGTCTGTAAAATCCATTTGTCTCCTGTGATGTAAAGCCAGTTTACTGAAAATAAGGCTAGCTTCCCGCCTAAGGGTGCCTCTAGTTGTTCCCTGGTAGGCGGTGCCAGAGCCAAGTCACTGTGATTGTCCTGTGGAAGTGGTGGTGGCTGGATCTGTGGCTGTACCTCGCTGGTTGTTAGCCTGCCACTGACGACCCCTGTAGGCACCTCTGGATTGACCCCTGCCTCTTGAGCGCCTATTCCTGCCTCTCGGAGCTCTGGAGGTGTCTGGAAAGGACCAATTCTTGGAAGGCCAGTTCCTGCTAAACCTTGGAGGCTGGACCTGCAAGAAATCCTTGACTGTCTGGACAGATTTTGCTTTCTCTTCCACCTTCTTCAGCACCTGCTGTGCAGGGGAGCCAAACAAATTGAGCTTATCCATGGGAGCATCTAGGAGCTTTGATTTTACATGGTCTGGTAAGGACTGTTCTTTTAACCATGCATGTCTTCTGATCACTGTGCCAGTCATGGCTGATCTAAAGGAGGCCTCCAGTGCATCATAGCCGCATTTTAAGGAATGATTACTGACCTGCTGAATGTTATGGACCATTTCCTGTACAGATTTTTTGTCTAATGGTTCATCCGAGGACAGTTTTTTAGTTAACTGGTCTAACATAAATTCCTGATACTGTATCATGTGGAATTGACAGTTCAAGGCCCTAGCTGAAAGAGTAGCAGAAGTGTAAACTTTTTTACCCCATCTCTCTAAGGACCTAGATTCCCTTTCAGAGGGGGGTTTTGGTAGAGGTAGCTGCTACAGCCTTGGGTCCCTGGGAGATAGTTTCAGGATCTGCAAAAGGGGCCTTATACAAATGATAATGTGTGTCCGGAACCCTGTAGTACCTATCGGGCTTAAGAGGGGCCGGAGGAAGAGAATCAGGAGCAGTACAAGCATCATTAAAAGCATCATCCACAACAGTAAGTACTGGAGGAATGGCTAAAGGCCTATGCTGTGGCAAATGCAAAAAGGTCCTAAGCCTTTTTCTAGAGTCTGAAAAATCCTGGCCCTGCCATTGAAATTGTTCCCTCATAGCATGCAAGGTTTCTCTCTGGAGGTGGGTGAGAGGCCCTGTCTGGATGTCGTTGGGATCCCCGGATCAAAGAAATGAGATCCTCTGCTAGACTAAGCATTTGTGAACTAGAACTAGGCCTGTGAGAAGGGGTCTTAGCAGGCCCAGTTTTGGTAGTTTTTGCTGCTTTAGCCCTGGCAAAGGCCTTAATCGACATGGATGCAGGAGGCCTAGCAGCTCCACGTGCAGGGGTAGAAATATCCAAAGGAATAGTATCAGATAAATCCTGTGAACCTGTAAGAGCAGGTGGGATTTCAGTAGCAGTTTCAACCAAGCTGGAAGAGGCCTCGGTAAGTGGCAAGCTTTCGGCCGAAGGAAGAACCGTGGACTCGGTTTCAGCCGAAACCGAGACACTCGCGGTAGGCTTAACCGCGGTTTCGGCTGAAACCGTGGACCGCGAGTGTCGGACCTTTTCCTTGCGTTTTTTAGAAATTTGCGCAGTCGGAGCATCCGACGGCATAATGTAAGCAAAAGCGGAGCCGAAAAACTCTTCAGCAAATTCCGACCGACGTCTAAGCGTCCGTCGGTTGAAAGAAGCACAGGCTAGACAAGCTGCTACGTCGTGGTCTGGGCCTAAGCAAGGTAAGCAGTAAGAGTGGAAATTTTTATGAGGTATTTGTTTCCCACAAGTTAAACAGTTATTCACTTTTTCTGACATCGGCTGAGGCAAGAAAGTCCCCAACGGGGTACTTAGCTTTTTAGAAGTCTTCGGTACTTGTAGTAGTAATCTCTGGTTCTGACCGACTGGCACTTGCAAACAGCTTCTGCTTCGGGCGCCACGCGGCAAGAAAGACTGGAGAAAATGGCGTCGGCTGATGCCTTTATACCCGAAGAACTGCAGCTATGACATCGGGTGAAGTGCGACACCAGCCGAGGCCAGACCCAGACTTTGGAATCCGGCCGACCGAAGGGCTGCCTGACGACAGAACAATCCATTTGTAAGGACTGCAGATGCATCCTTGAAGGACATCCTCTGCATCAGAATACTCATAAGTGGAGAGGGGTTGCATGTCTTCATATTCAGATGCATCAGATTCATCTTACTCTTGTTCAGACAAAACTACAGGGGACAGATCTCTTCCTTTTGGAAGGGGTAGCTTGGCTTCCCCTGATCAGCATGATAAGGTCTTCCACCATTTTAAGCATTTGAGACTGAGGCAAGGTAGCAGGCTCCTGAAAGTGGGTCGCCAGTTTCTTGGGTGTGGTTCATACCCTGGGCCTAAGAAACTCGGTCGTTTTTGAAAAAATGGTAGTTGCGAAAGAAGACATCGGATTGTATTGAGATTTGGTAGTGTGAAGGACTTCCTTGGAAGTCAGTGCCTGCTCAGCTGCTCTGGACCCATCCAAGGTAGAGACGACCACAGGGATCCTTAGTCGAAGAAGAGTTTTGGGGCATACCGGACTCCGAAAGGGTCTCGGTAGTGGCCTGCAAATCAAGAGAAGCGGGCATCAGGGGCTGCAAAAGCGCCTCACTGAGTACCGGAAAACTGATGACTAGCTTAACGGAAGGGTCATCGGTAGGTTTGGACCTGTGCGGTCTGTCTCTGTCTATATCTTTACATTTTTTCAGAAGAACTGCTGTTGGATGGCTTACTGAAGCCATATCGGAATTCGAGGACTGTAAGCGAAAATCTCTGGCTACAATAAGGGCCCGACGACGGACAGTTCTGGTGTTGATCAAAGCACAGAAGAGACAATGGGAGATGTCGTGGTCTGGGCCTAAACAAGTGATGCAGTAAGAGTGAAAGTCTTGGTGTGGTATTTGCTTTCCACACGCAAGACAATTATTAACTTTTTATGACATCGGTTAGTGCAAGAAAAAAGGATCCCCAACGGGTTACTTAACTTTAGAAGACTTCAACTTCAATTCGGTACACGAAAACTCAGGTAGCGGCTGACCGGCACTCGTACAAACTGCTTCTGCTTCGGGCTCCATGGTGAGAAAGACTGATGTAATGGTGTCGGGTACCTTACTTTATACTAATGACAACCTGACATCAGTCCTCAAGCGACAGCAACCGATGCAGAAATACTAAATCTCTGGCATTCGCGCCGGCTTAGGGCTACCCTGGCAGGGATAACCCAAATGTGAGGACTGCAACAGTGAAACACGAAGAACATCAGGCTAGAACAATGGACCTCCAAATTAAGGAGAAACCAGTGGAACAGAAAGCAATTAATCAGGTGCCATATGAAGATATTTTGAAGCTTTCCACAAAAAAACACTATAAATGTTCACTTCAGGCTGGACAGCAAGGGAAGGAGCAGGATACTGTGGAAACTCTGAATTTTGAGGAGTGGTAGGCTAGTGAGTTCCCATATGACAGAGCAACGGATGACACAGGATGAAATTGAAGAGAATGTGCCACAGGAAGGTGCAATAGAACTTTATATTGAATGCCCACAGGAAATGGAAAAGAAAAAAATGTGCCCTCAGTTTACAAGAAAACGAGCTAAGAGAAGAGTTAACTGACTTAATAGAGATAGACAGACATGTTAAGATCAATGAAAGAAATAGACCGCAGAAAGTCAATAAAACGCAGAAAAAACAGAAGCTTGACAAAACAAATGAACACAGTAATTAGGACTGTCCACAGAGATCCATGCGATGTAACAGAAGTAAACAGGATATACTACTGTGCAGCTAAATCAATAACTGATAAAGTTCTACCACAACAACACAGGGTAGCCGATGACTTGACGGCTACAAAACTAGGATTTAATAAACACAGTACTAGAAACAATTTCTTTAAGCGCTTTTCGTCCAGCGCAGTGGCCAGACTTCCTCAGATAATTCAATACATTCGAATCACTGTTTAAAAATCTTTAAAAACATCATGTGACTAAACTTTATCAGATAATTATTGTTAATTAATTAAGTTAATTTAATTAATAAATAAATACATACACCGAGTAAAATTTTTTACATGAATTTATTTTGCACATGAATATATTTTCTAAGTGAATACTTTCTATGTGAGCACTGTTCGGTTTGGAAAGGTCAGGGTTAAGATTTTGCTTGGTGTGTGTACTTATTAATTAAATTAAATTAATTAATTAATTAACAATAATTATCTGATAAAGTTTAGTCACATGATGTTTTTAAAGATTTTTAAACAGTGATTCGAATGTATTGAGTTATCTGAGAAAGTCCAGCCACTGCGCTGGACGAAAAGCAATTAAAGAAATTGTTTCTAGTACTGTGTTTATTAAATCTAGTTTTGTAGCCTTCAACTCATCGGCTGCTACATTTTTATTATTTATTGCTTAGTTTGGTATTTTCATTCCTTTGACAATAACACAGGGTAGTGAGGGAGAGAAAAGGGAGAAATCGAATACGATCATGGTAGTATCGAACAGAGAAATATATAAAGCAACTAAGACAAGAAGTGTTACTGTTAGAAGAGTTTAGAAGAGGGAATACTTTAACCAAAGAGAAATTTCCCACCATCATTATTATATTTAATGACATTTAGGAGGTTCTGATTACTAGATCTTAAAGTTCTTGCAGTAGCATAGGGTTGAATTAGATTTTGGAGTGCTGGGATTTTATCAGGATAGTAGTATAATTTGTGTGCAAGTGACGACTGATTGAGTTGCAGTAGCCAAGGCAGCTCAAGCTAGTTTAGCTGTTTAAGTGATACACAGTGATGGGTCCTATATGAGGCCTCTGTAGCAATCCTGGCAATTTTGTTATAACAAGATTTTAGTTTGTTTAAGTCAGCCTTGCGAAGATTAGTTAGAACTGGGGATGCACAGAGGAGGGTAGATAAGAGATGTGTCCTAGCTATTGTAGCTTTAGTGTGTCTAGTGAGAAATTGCTTGTTCCTATACAGGAGTCCACGTTTTTTTATGAACTTTCTTGATGGTTTGTGCTATGTGGATGTCAAATCTCAGGTTGTTGTCAATTTCTATGCCTAACAATTTAGTGTGGGTGGTTAGGGTGATCTGGGTACTGTTTTGGATCTGATGTTCAAATCATCATTTAGAGGGGGGGGTCTACGTGGGCTGAGAAGAAGTAGTTTTTTTTGGGGGGAGGATTAAGAATAAGCTGGGAGTTAGTGAACCAAGTTTCAGCTAATGAAAAGCAGTTTTGGGTTAGGGAGTGAAGATCTTTTAATATGGGGGCGGCACATATAAGGGTGGTGTTGTCTGCATATTGTACTACTGAGGCAGTAGGTATGGATGAAGAGAGATGGTTGGTAAATAGAGATAAAAGTAATGGGCCAGGGATGGATCCTTGAGGGACCCCTAAGGAAACTGGTAAAATAGGGAACAATTGGTTTTGCTATTGGATTTCTTGCTGGCATTCGGATAGGTAGTTTTTGAACCATGCGATAGAGGAGGTGCTAATGTTTAGGGTGGATAGTGTATTAAGAAGCATATTGTGGTTGACCATATTGAAAGCTTTTGATAGATCTAAAATTATGGTAGAGACAAATAGCCCACTGTTTCTGTAGTGGTTAACTGTGTTGGTAAAAGATAGTAGTGCTGGGTTGGTGCTGTCGGAGGGTCTAAAACCATGCTGTGATTTAGATAACAAATAGTTTTTTGGAGGTAGTGCATTTGTTGAGTGTGAACAACTCTTTCTAATATTTTTGATAAGGGGAATAGAATAGCAATTGGATGATAGTTAGTGAGTTCTAAGAAGTTACCTCCTTTGTGTAGTGGTATAATATGAGAGGTTTTCAATATGGTAGGTACCTTGCACTCTGATACAGATCTAGTAATGAGAATAGCAGAAATATGTGAGGATGGCCTAATGGTTAAGGTGTTTGCCTTACAAACGCAAGATACAGGGTTTGAATCTCACAGGGGATAACTGGCTAGGCTTAAAATGGCTCGCAAGGGCAGTTAGCCTAGTACTAACCTATGAACCTATGAACAGATCAACAAAAATACTTAGAAAGAAAGTTAGACGTGATAAAAGCAATGTGCAATATTAGAACAGATCAGGATCTATCATGAACTATCGCAAATAAACTAAAAATCTCAGTTGGTGGAAAAACCTAGAAGATACGCAGATAAAGATAAAGGAAAAGTACAAAATAAGCAATTTAATGATATCCCAAAAACGTTTTATAGAGAATTGGGAAACAAGGTAAAAGGAACTGAAAGACCACCAAAAAAAGAAGAAATAGATACATTTTGGAGAAGTATTTATGAAGATCCTGTGGAATATAACAAAGATGCTAAATGGATGGAAGAAGTAAAAAGAAATAATAAGTTTAAAGGTACAGGATATGAAATGGGATGAAGCTAACAGCCATAGAGATTGAAAAAAGTTAAGAAATGCCTCAAATTGGAAAACTACAGGCCCAGATGCAGTACCTAACTTCTGGTTAAAAGTATTAACATCTTTGCAGGAAGATTTAGCCATGAGTAAGAACCATTTATATGAGCACCCTGAACAGACACCAACTTTGTTAACAGCTCCTACTTGAGAGTGAACCTGGAAGCTACCCAAAAAGTATAAACCAATAACTTGCCTTCCGACAGTGTACATAAACTATACACTGGAATTGATGCTGACAGAGTCTACAGTCATTTAAAAGAAAACTCAGTTATGGCAATAGAACAAAAGGGCAATAAAAGAAACTCATATGGAACAAAGGATCATTTGCTGTTAAATAAAGTCATAGTGGAGAACTGTAAAAAGGGGAAGTATCTAGCTATGGCATTGACTGACTACAAAAAAGCATTTGATAGTATCCCACATTCATGGATAAAAGAGTGCTTAAAATGTATAAGATAAATCCTACATTGATTGACTACATTACAGTGACCACTTTGCAATGAAGCAATGATAAAGGACAAATTATTACTCCGGGGATAAAAATTCAAACAGGGATAATCCAGGATGACTATGTCACCTCTGCTATTCTGTCTTGCCCTTAAGCCATTAAGCTATCTACTTAACTTAGGCCATGGCTATAATTTGGCTCCTAGAAAATAAAGTGCAAAGACTTCTCATCTTCTCTATGTCAATTTAAAACTGTACAGCTCATCAGATGAGCTGAAAGTACAACTTCAAGCTGTCAAAACTTTTTCAGATGATATAAGAATGTCACTTGGTCTTGATAAACATGCAAAAGCAACCTTTAAAGCAGGAAAACTGCAGCACTAAGAAAACATCAGTTTGGGACAAGAATGCGATATAAAAAAACTTGAGCAAGAGGGAGTGCATACATATTTGGGAACGGATGAAGGATCAACAATACAACATGAACAAATGCAAATAAAACTTAGTAAGGAATACTTTAGAAGACTTAAAATGATCCAGAAAGCAGCAGTGACATCTAGGAACAAAATCCAAACTATAAACCAATTTGCTTGACTGGCCCCATAAGGTGTTGGATAGATTAGATAGGAAAACAAGAAGGGTGCTTCATGTTCACCACATGATCTATAAAAATCAGTGCATACCAAGATTATATATTTCCTGTTCTGAAGGAGGGATGGGCCTCTTTGAAATTGATTACATCTATATATCTGCAATTGTGGTACTCCACACATTGCTGGCCTCACAAGACCCAAATGGATTGAAAGTTTTGAAACATGTGAAGAATAAATCTAAGATGACTTTCCTATTTAAGCTAACAGAAGCATATTGGTGTCAAGCAGACATGGAAATCAAACCAGAAGTATATAAAAATCAGGCAGCAACTGAATGTGCCCAAAAATGAAAGAAAGAATATAAGATGAAAAGCCAGATGAGAAGGCAAAGAATGTGGAAAATGCATAAATATAGTTGCAAGTATAGAAAACTTCTGGAAGAACCTCACGCTGATCAGGGATAGTTAAGGCGAGGTGAATTCAAACCAAGAGATGAAAGGTTAATATTGGCAGCACAAGATAGTGGACTGCGTACACACTGGTTTACAAAGTCCATTGAACATGTGGGAGAAACAGACAAATGAAGGTTTTGTAAAACAGAACTGGAAACAGTTGCACACCTCGTTGCTGGTTGTGACATAATAATGGCAGAAGGACTGTATATTGAAAGGCATAAATAATGTGGCGAGACTGTTGCACTGGGGATTGTGCAAAAATTATGGTACTGAAGTTGCTGTAAAACACTGGAAACAAATCACAAAGCATCACTGAAAATGATGGTCCATGAAAAGAAGACAAAAGCAGCATTGATCATTGAAATCACCACACCCATTGACTACAGTGTCCTGCATACAGAGAGAGACAAATTCATAAATCAGGATTTGTATGCAGAAACAGCAATGTGGAAGAAAGATACCCAGATAGTTCTAACAGTAGTAGAAGCAATGGGTCTTATAAAAAAGAATCTACAAGCATATTTAGATATGTTACCAATAGATGCATCTCCGTATGAATTGCAGGAGAAGTCATTATTGGGGACGTGCGGGTGCTACGAAGAGCACTTCTGGCTGACATCAAAGACAAACAATACTAACTAATTTCATGAACTTTAACCAATCATACTTTGATTTAGGAATGGCATCCATTCCTGTCGTGGTATTAGAAACCCAAAAGATCTGGAGAAATTTAAAAAGGCAATATTTCATTTTTGCTGGCAAAATCGAAAGGAGTATTTGTAAACGCATGTCCTTAGGGCATGCTCAGTCTTGCCAAAATAGAATGCTAAACATTCTACACAATACGCAAGGTACGCCACTGTTTGGGTGGTGCAGTTACCATCCTGAAATGTGATTCTACTTTACAAAGTGTTGCCTAATACTAAGGTCTCACTTTTTGTAATATAGATACACTGCTTACAACAACCACACTTCATAATTCCTTTACAGAAGGTGCCCTGTTTGTTCTTCAATAGTCTCATGAAATTAGCTGCCATTTTAGAAATAAAGGTGGGGTCAGACACCACCAATTGAAATAATTCAAAATTGGTTTTAAAAATGCACCAATTTCTTTTAATGATGTCTTTAGCAACTTTAGAGAACTGATTGTGTTCTACTGTCAATGCCCAGTCATATTTGTGTTCCACAGGATTTAGTAAATGTTGTTTACAATTTATTTATTTATTTATTTTTATTTTACATTTGTTGACTAGGATAGTCCAACTGGATATATGTCCATTTTCAGCGGCCCAGGGAGAAAAGCTCCACATATCAAAAAAGAGATAGTACATACATCACTGAATGAAAAACTCAGGCAGGCATGTTTAGAAAAATATTGACAAAGAATACAGGTAGATACACAATGTGCAGGCATTACATCTGCTTGGCAAAGACGTATCAGAAAATGTGAACATAGAATACAATCAGATCTCATAATTCACGATGCTTAGACATTCAAATGCTATGAGAAGTTGTTACTCAGGTTTAGAACAAGAGTACAGCCAATGAGATGTGAGGGTGTTTTTGAGTTCTCTTTTAAATAGTGGTAGTGAGGTTTCCTTGGTAATGATAATAGGGAGTAGATTCCAGATTTTACTGGTTGAGTTGGCAAATATAGCATTGCCTGCAGAGTTGTTGGATTGTTGGGTCAGTATCATTAGCTTATCAGTTGAGCGTAATGGCCTGGGGGCACTATGAGGGGTGAGAATATTTTTGAGGGCAGGGGTGTTATCAGATTGATGGAGTATTTTATGCGCTACTATAAGCTGGTTGAACTGTAGAAGGGTATGATACTCTAGCCATCCCAGTGCTTTGAGGTTCTGGCAAGGGTGGATCCCAAAAGCCATGTCAGTAGCGACTCTGGCTATATGATTGTAGCATCCTGATAATTTGTTGAGATCATTTTTGGAAAGGTTGGTGAAAACAGGGGAGGCATACATAAGGGTAGAGAGGAGGTGTGATCTTGCAATAGCTACCTTTGCTAGGGGGGTGAGGAAAGGTTTGGCTCTGTGCAGGGAGCCAAGTTTTTTGTTGACAGACTTAATAGTGTGATTGACATGCTTATCAAATTTAAGGTTGTTGTCTATTATTACTCTTAGAAGCTTTGTGTGGTCATCAGGGGAGATAATGGTGTCACTGCTAGATTTGATGTTGAAGAAAGGAGGAGAAATTCTACAGTTAGCAGAGAAAAGTAGTAGCTTGGTTTTGTTAAGATTTAGAAGCAGGCGGCCCTTTAGCTAGCCATGTTTCTACCGTGGTGAAAGTGGTCTGGGTGAGGGTTAGAAGTTGTGTAGGAGAGGAGGCGGAGCATATTAGCATTGAGTCATCTGCATATTGGATGCAGGTAGCTCCTGAGATGGTGGTGTGCAGATCACTAATAAAGATAGGGAAAAGAAGGGGACCTAGTATGGACCCTTGTGGGACACGTAGGGTTAGAGGAAGTTGGAATGACAGCTTGCAGTGGCATAAGACAGCCTGCTGTCTATCATTTAGGTAGGAGTGAAACCATTGTATTGCGTGTTGGTCTAAACCAATGGTTTGTAGGGTATTGAGCAGTAACTGATGGTTGACCATATCGAAAGCTTTTGAGAGATCTAGGAAGAGTGCTGAAGATAGTTTTTTGTTGTTGTTACAATGAAGATTGATGACATTAGAGAAATATAGAAGAGCCGTGGTGGTACTGTGGAATGGCCTAAAGCCGTGCTGAGAGTCGGCGAGCTTTCTGTTTTGAATAAAAAGTGCATGATTTGTTTGTGTATGCATCCTTCCATGATTTTAGCTAGTGGTGAAATAATTCCTTTAGGTCTAAAGTTAGATAATTCTGTGGAATTTCCTCCTTTATAGAGAGGTATAACGTGACATTTTCCATATTGCTGGGATGGATCCTTCTGAGATGGATCTGTTGATCAGAATAGAAATGGGAAGTGCTATGGCATCAGCTGCTTTTTGAAGATATTCAGCTGGGAGGTGGTCAGCAGCTAGTGTAGTAGGTCTTAGCTTTTTGAATAACGTCCAGATTAGGTTGGTAGGTACAGTTTGAAAGGTAAAAGTGGGTTGGGTGCTGGGTGGATCAGGGCTAGATGTGCCAGAGCTGGTGCTACAACCACTTGTGGACTCTCCATGGCATTCATTTTCATAGTCTGCAAGTGTATCTGGTTGCACTGTTCTTACAATAAACAAAGCATTGCATTGAATTCCAGAGCTATGCAACCTAAGTACACAGAAGTTTGAAAATGAAACTACGCTATTCCTTGCATAAAGAAAAGTGCCATTTACCTTTCTTCACATTAAACAATGTGGCATTTCTTTACAAAATCTGCAACAGAACTCTTGAATTCTACTTCTCCTTATAGTCACTTAAAACTTTCCATTTTCAGAGATAAATATTCAATCTCTCATTTATACCAGTCATTTAATTCCAGTTTATACAACAGAAGAGGGAACAAGAACAGAACCAGAGTGTATGCAGCCTGTCATATTTAAGAAACTTACACTTAAGCACTAAGTTAATAAAAATGAATAATTCAAAAAATCTATCAAAATATATATCAATGGAGCAACAGTAGTTCCAAAATTACTGGGGAAGGGACCATCTTTACAAAGAAGGATTTTAAAAGGATACTGTCATCCATACAAGAATTATCCTTAAAAATAGACAGTATGGATAAAAGGTAGATTATACACAAGAGAATGATAACTAGTTTGAACTTCTTCTAAAACCTACGGTCCAACATCAAAATGCTCATATAGTCGGCAAAGAAACAAGTTTAAATGACATCAGCGGAAGACTCTGTGAGCAGAAGATCATACTAAATTTTTGTGAAAACAAAACAGACTACTGGATACAGTGGATGATCAAAAAAACAGGGAGAAAGTAAATAATGTGAGTACAGCTGGTGTGCTTGAGAAAATGGAAGGAGATAATATGATTAAATTCCTCACCAGCTTGATTCCAAAAGTATTACTCCTCCAGGAAGTTTTATCACATGGTATTGAGCAGAGACCTCTGACAAAACCTCCAGCTAAGGAAGGAGTCCCCTTCCCAGACCTATAATTGTCAAATTTATCTCACATTTAGATAAAGAATTCATTATTAGAACTGCTTGGGTAATCTGTCATTGAAACCTGGTAATTCTATCATTATCTTTGATAATGCCGATTTACAGACTTAATGGGAAAAAAAGAAAGGCACATTTACCAAAGGTACAGTCCCTAGAAATATGGCATTAAGTGGCATGTTTTATTTCCTAAAAAAATAAGATTCCTTTCATGGGGAACAAGTTATTTTGACTCTTTAGGAGACGCATTTTTCCTTCAATTAAATCTACAAAGATAAAAGATGCATTTTCCTTCAATTAAATCTACAAAGATGAACAACTATCCAAAAGAAAGGAATGCTGTGAAACAAGCCTAAAGATACAAGCCATTGAGACCTGGAAGGAAGACTGCTCTAACAAAAGACTCATGAAAATTGAACATTAATACAATGGACTAGTGTGCTTACCCAAATAAAAGGTAAGTATTGCCCATCTAGTAGTACAGATACAGAAGTTCACACAAGACTATATTATTTCCTGACTTTAGTGTGAAATTATTTCTAATGCACATTTTCTCCGAGGATTTAAAATACATGTCCTGAAAATAAGTATTATTCCTTTAAATGGTCAGCGTTGGGTATAACAGCTTTTCAAAAGTAATCATTTACTCTTTAGAACAAAGACTACATTGTATATATCACACTGTCTGATAAGTTCTGCCCCTGGCATGTCTTTTTCCTTGATTAAACATATTTTATTTACATATGCATGCTTGCCCAAAGGATGTACTGTATGTTACCTAATGTGCAAAACATTTTTGTGGCATTTTTAGCATTTTCTGTCGTGTAGAAATTTTCAGTTTCACATTTACAATTTAAAAAATACTACTGTCACCACACTGCTGGTTTAAACAATTTGCATATTTAATATGCAAACCGGTTTACTAATGTGCATATTGTTCATGATTTTGTAAGTTTTCTGCTAATGCAAATCTTTTTCTCAGACTAAGCTTAAGTGCTCTCACTTGCTTAAACAATAAAAGTCAGTTTAGAATGTTAAGCTTGAGGTATAAAACATACATTGTGGAATCACGCACTGACTTTTCACAGCACAGTAGGACGAGCCTCTGGGATAAAGGTTCCTGAGAAAGAAAACAGTCTGCCTGCTTTAAACACTCGTTATTTAACTGAAGATAATCATGTGTCATAAAATATGCCTAGATCTGCTTACTTGTAGAGATTAGCTCCTTAATGGTAGAGGAAACAGAGCAGTTAAGATGGCAGCATGTTATGTAATGCTAAAAGGACGGAAACATTGTTTTATTTTTATTCCTGATGAAACAAGATATGCACATTAGTAGTTTTATATAAAATAAAGAATACTCTGATTGGATTATAATGGCTAAACAAAGTCAATATCTGCTTTGTTTTATATGAATGTCGAACTAATATTTGATTTTGAATGCTGAGTCACATGCTCTTTAAACAGTTATGTATTTTCTTTCCCACTTTCACAAAGTTCTGATTTTACAAAGACTGTATTATGCATATTATTGCCACTTTTCAGGATTTTTTGAAAGACAATAAAGCAATACTGACATTTTAATTGTGATGCCAAAATAATCTTTATCTTGTTTTATCTGGCAGCTTGGGAGTGTGACTATGACCACGTGAAGTCAGGACACTCAGAATGATCAAAAGTATTCATATTTCTGTTGGTACCAAAGAAAGCAACCGTATTTTAAGCTACAGGTTACTTGTTTAGGCTCTGAATTTTAATAAAATGTTTTGAAGTAAATTATTTTTAAGCTGTGCAATATTGTTAACACATATTTAAAGCATGAATGTGCATGCTTTCAGCCTTCAGATAGGGTTATTAATGAAATGTCACGGAAAAATCTCATGTATTATACTGACTATTTCAGAACATGTAACTTGGACATTCTTGACAAAGCTAATAATCCAAATGTCAGGAAAATACAGTTGTCTAAGATGAAATTATTATAACAGAAGATGTTTGAATGATCACTGCTGCAGTAGCCTTAGCTATATGGGTTATAACCTGCCAGTAATATAACAGCTGGCCAGCTTCCAAATCTTCAATGCACCTTCCATGCACCCAAACAGTCAAGCAGCTCAGGATGAGCTGACTAAAAGCCAAGTTTGGATACAGAGCCCTTCAGAGCTATTCTGCCCACAGAGAAAGGGAGGCTGACCCCTGAAAGGACTAAGCTAGGAATACCAGAAAATAAATGCCTGCACCATGTCAATAAAAAAACACACCAAAAACAAAGGGGATGAAGGGAAGGAGTAAGCGGTTACTGCAGCAGTGATCATTCAAATATCTACTTTTATGAAAAGTCCATCATACACAACTGTACTATGTTCTTCATACTGATCACTGCTGCAGTAGCCTTAGTGATATAGGCAGTTTACCACACCTAACTGTAATTGGGAGCAGGAAGGAGAAAGCTCCAGGAGCTCATGGAGAATGGTCCTAGCAAAAGCTGATCTAGACCTAGAGAAGGACTCAAACTTATAGTACTTCTAGAATCCAACCCTTTCCAAAAAGCCAAGGATGAATTCAAAGCACTGGTAGAGTGGGCCTTGACCCGTCATGGAACAGATCTGTCATGGTGAGTATAACAAAAGTAACAACCTTAGACAAACATCTGGAAATAGTCTGTTTTTACACAGGTTATCCCTTTTTATCTTCACAAGAAATGAACAACTGATCCAAAGAGCTGTAAGATTTAGATCTGTCAGGACAGCACCTGAGTTGTCTGTGGACATCCAATGTATGAAGTATTCTCTCCCTCGTTTTTTGGTTCAGGAAAGAAAATGGGGAGATGGATAGTTTGGCTTAAAGTAAACCTGAATACCAATTTTGGCATAAAGGATTATTTCTCAAAGAAAATCTGTCCTTATGGAAAATGGGAAAGGGCTGACTCACCATAAGAGCTTGCAACTCAGATAACCTTCTTGCAGACAGATATCAAGGCAGTCAGTAAAACTTATCTATGTTAAGAATCTCAAGTCAGCCAGATTAGTTAGTACACAAATGGAACAAGCCTTAGCTTCGCTAACACAAAATTAAGATCCCAGGGAAATGCCACCATTTTACGTGGAGGCCTCTTATGCAAAACACCTTTGACATGAGACTGCCTTGAAAGAGGAGGATCCATGGGCAGACATGCTGAAATGGCCAATAAATGAATCTTGATAGAGGAATGAGAAAGGATGTACGATAATAACTCACACAAATACTGTAAAACCAGAGAACAACTAGCTCTGAATGGGTGCTGGTCATGCTGTTGGCACCATTTGCTAATATATGACTTCGCAGTAACAGATTGTATCACCTCCATTAGTACTTGCTGCATGACCTCAGAAAACAGGTGTCAAAGGAATTAAGGCCATTCCCTAGGCGGTCAACTGAAGATGATTGACAATGGAGTGTATCAAAGACACTGTTCTTGTGTGAGCATATCCATTCTGTGAGGGAACTTGTGGTATTTACCCCTGGTCTTTTCCAAAAGAAGGGAGAACCATGGTTGCTTGGGCCAGAAGAGAGTCAACACACTGATTTTATGAGAATACTTCTGAATCCTTAGAAGTACCCTAGATATTAATAAAAAAGGGTGGAAGGGAATACAGGAACATTCCTGTCAAAAGAGAAGAAAAGGCATCTATCTTCCAGGCCTTCTTACATGGAGTCTTGGAACAGAATTTTGGCAACTGATTGCTCAGACAGGAAGCAAAGAAGTCTACTTGAGAAACTCCCCACAGATGCTCAAATCTTGAGAGACCCCCCCCCATCTAGTTTCCATTCATGAATGTCTGCCCTGGTCCACCTCAGACTGCTTGCCACACAATTTTTCTCTGACAGAATGTAGCATGTCTGCAGAGTGAGAATGTACTGCAAAGCTATACCCCAAGCTAACATTGCTAGTCTGCAAAGGGGGTACAACCTGGTTCCCTCTTGCTTGCTCACGTACCATGTGACTGCTGTACTGCCTGTAACCACTTGAAGAGGTCCAGGGACCAAAGATGATTCAGACAGTCGAGTGCCTTGATCAAAGCAAGCATCTCCTTGATATTTATGTGCCTGTATCTGTTGTTGGTGTCCCTCACTCCTAGCACTTTTATCCTTCCCAAAAATGCTTCCCAAGCAAAAGGCAAATTGTCTGTGGTGACTGACTGCTTTGCAGCAGGGATGGAGAAGGGGAGGCCTGGATTTAATGATATCTATTGTCTCAACCAACAATTCTATTCTGACAACCCCCAGCACTAAAATCTGAAAAGATAAAAGATGTTGGTGCTAGGACCAAAGAGATTTCATATACCACTGCATCTTTTTTATGTTGAGTCTAGCAAGGGGTACCATGAAAATCACAAATGCCATGAGACCCAAAATTCAAAATTCAGAGGTATACCCTCAGAGTAACCAAAATCTGAGTAAAAACCTGAGAAATATATCTAGATCAAGATTTATTTTTCCTGTAGAAGGAAAGCTCTTTGAACTGAGGTGTCTAGTTCACATCTCAGGAACACAATCCTGTGTAAGGGAGACGAGAAAGACTTTAGAATGTTATCTTGGAATCCCAGCTTCTGCAAGTGATCTCTCACCCAAGAGAGAGACTCCTGACATTTTGAATAAGAGTGCGCAAAGACAAGCAAGCCATCTAAATATGGAAAAATGTGGATACTTGGTTGCCTGCAATGAGCTATAATCGGAGCTAGCCACTTTCTGAACACTCTTGATGCAGTGGACGGTCCAAAAGGTAAAGCACAAAACTGATGATGTGATCCTGACACACAAAACCTTAAGAAATATCTGAAGTCTGGATTTATAGAGGCATCTATATCAGATTATTGAAATATGAATCCACCGAACACCTCTTTATCGACCTGTCTTAATTGAAACCTACCATCCTGGAATGATGGTTACAATGAAATTTTTTCCACGATAAGTAACCAGTGGGCCATCATCGGGAATTTGCCATTCTGCCCACTGTAGTGTGATCTCGGAGCTGGTATATTTAGTTAGGGGGGTGAGGGTTGGGATGTAGCCCCCACCAGGGTCTGTTTTAAAACTGTGTGTTTTTTTATGCAATCATTATGTTGGCCCACTGGTTACTTACTGTAGGAAAATTTTTGATGCAATGATCGTTCAAGGACATTAGGTTTAGATTAAAACGGGTCAATGATGAGGTGCTCGGTGGATTCAGATTTCGATAATCTGATATAGACCTGAATAGAGATGTGATAAGCATCTTTAATTTTAGTGTTACCAGGAAACTTAAAGAAGGAGGAAGACGATGTAACAGAATATGAAGTGACATAATTTTGAAATTGGGCAGTATCACAAAAAGGTTTAGGGAAGAAAGATTCAGAAGGGATCTTCAAGCATTTTCTTTCTTTGGCACTAAGAACATCATTGATCATAGGAGGTTATTGTCCATTGGCCCTGAGGCCCTTATAAGCCTAGCCAAGAGTTTAGCCCATGTAAACGATTCAGCACCCAGAGCACCTGTCCAGCAGGGACACAGGTGGAATCCCAGGGGTGTACTTTCTGTTTCCCATCCAGTTATCCAGGTTGCGCTTAAAAAAGGATAATGAGGTACTCTGCTTGATGTCCTGCCAACAAATCCTATTGATATCACAGACCAGGTTGAGGTCGCCCATATGGGTTGCCCGAGTGGAGCTTGACTTGCGGATGTGCAGCAGTCCCATCAAGGCGGGGTCTGGGATTGCTTTGTACGCCAGACAGATGTCACCTCTGAGGAGTCTGTATGAAACTGAGTAGAGGGACAGGGCTTTTAGCCTATCTGTGTAAGGTAGGTGTTTGAGGCCCTGGATTCTCCTGGTGAGGAACCTCTGTCGTCTCTCCAGCTGCTGCATGTGATTTGTGAGGTACATGCCATAGAGGGCATTGTACTCAATAATTGGCCTTATAAGGGAGGAATACAGGGATGTTATGACCTCTTTGTCCCTGGACACGATACCCTTACTTATGAGGTGGGCCATGTAGAAAGCTTTCCATACAATGGAAGCAACATGGTGGTCAAAAGTCAGGTTGCTATCAACCTGTGTGCCCAAATACCTCACTACTGATTGCGTACTTAGGACGTTGTTATTAATGTGATAATATGTGGGGACGTCACTCTCCCCAAAGGGGATGATGATGCATTTTTGGCATTTAGCTCAAGGCCATGTTTCTGGCACCAGTCATTTGTTTGGGTGAGACCCACTTGGAAGACATCCACATCACTTGGGGAACTGATGACTGCACCCAGCTTGCAGTAATCTGCAAACTTGGTCAGCCAGCCATAGCCCACTGGTTTTGGCCTGCACCTCAGAGAAGTATATCCCGAATAACAGAGGCCCCAAGACCTTCCCCACCTGGGAAGTAGGAACTTGTTTTACCACTCCTTTGGACAGTATGTGATGAAGAAAAGGTGGAAATAAAACAATCTAATCTGCAGGATGAGGAATGACCTTCTTGAAAGGGGCAATTTCCACCTAATGCCATCTGTAACCCTCGTGAATGATTTTCAGAACCCATTTGTCTGAAAAAAATCTGTTGCTGAAGAGAAAAAAATGGAGATTCAGACTTTCTGGAAAAGAAGAGGGGCCAGGGTGGGGATGGGATCACAAGGTCCCTCAAACAGCTATTTAGACTTGTTGGACTGTCCTTGGTTTTGGGAGATTTGAAACTTCTTTCTGGAACACTTTTTGCCACTTATTCTTAAATGTCTGTTTACATGAATTGTGTTGCGCCTTTACCCATGTTTTTTGTCAAAATTGGATATGGACAAGGAAATCCCTTAAACAACTTGGAAAAGGTAGGCCTGAAAAATCTTTAAGAGATTCACTGGAACATCTTGCCCCTTTCATCACACGTTTTGACCACCTCTGCAGCAGGGGGGTCAAAACTGAAATCTCTACCTAAGGGAGAATTTAAAATCTCATTTTTTTAAATAATCTGGAAGGTTCCGATACTGCAGCCATGCAAACCTCCTTAAAACAGTACCAGTAGCCATAGCACTGGAAGAAGTATCAACAGAGTTATACACTCACTACAAACAATAAGTAGAGACCTGTGCAACAGAAAAAACTAAGCTATTTAAAGCTGTTTTGAAACTTCAGATGCAACATTCTTTATACTTCACAATATGTCAGAACAAACTAACATATGAGCCTGACAATTTAAAATTATGAAAATCATATGAGCCTGACAATTTAAAATTATGAAAATTAAAATTGTAGATGTACACACTTTTTCCCATACCTATCAGCTTTCCCATCCTTCATAGTAGGACTGAAATTAACTAAGTGCTTAACAGCAGTGGAGGCAACTAAGGCTATAGGTGCTGGGTCAGGTTTGGGAATAGTGTATAAACATTTAAAAGACTGAGACACTTTATACAGCCTATCTGCCTTTCTAGGGACAGCTAACTATCAGGAAAACTGCAGATATTAGTACATACAGCCCCTAAAGCATACGGGACAGGAGGAATGAGTGTAGGTTCTGGAAAATCATAAAAAGCAATCATAGTATTTTCTGAGGGAAACAGTGGGACATTCTAGCAATTAGTCTTGGAGAAAAAAAAAACACAGGAAGAATCAGAAACTGAGCTCTCCTCTGAGTCTGAATCAGAAGTCTGAGGACAAAACCCCAAATATGGCCTTGCATTTTCCTGTTCAGATTCAGAATCATGAATGTCTTCAGGAAAAGAGGCATTTCTCTTTCTTTTACCAGAAACTACTCTACAAGAAGCATCAATAGCCTCAATTAAATCTCAAGCCTGTCCCAGTAAACTACTACTATCCAAAGAAATTTAAGGAGGAGAACACGTCTGGTTTTCTGTTTCTTTTTGACATAGAAAATGGGCCCAATAGTGTCATTAATGGCAGCTGCTGCTTCCCCAGGGATGGGCACAGCATTCTGGCCTAACAGGGAACAATTCCCTGTTCCCTCTCCCTTGCCCACTGAGGGGACTCCAACAGCTACAGAGGATGTGGCTAACCTCCTGTCCATAGTGGCTGTCGGTGCTACACCAGAGGGATATGGGGGTAAAAGATGAGTGGCCTGAGGAACAACAAATGAATACAGTATAGTCACCTACCTGTGGCTGAGGCAAACTGCTAGCCTGCTATGTGGCAAATGCTGTTTGCTTAACATTTTCTTTTTGTGGTTGGAAGAAAGACTGATCTTGGGACTGACAACCTGTTCGATGGACAAGCTGAAAATGGTACACCTTCCCAGGGAAGAGGAGTAGGAAATGCCGGTAAAACTACCAGTCTACAGAAATTTCTGTTTTGAAAGGAAAAAACATAATAAAACACACTTTCAAACACTGGCAGCCCCACAGCAGTTTGTTTACACTACTTTAAAACTGAAAGAAAAAAAAGAGTGCTTCAATTAAAAGCAAGTTACAGTCATGACACATTCCATTAAAATACAACACTCCTAGCTTTAAATTATCTTTCTGAAGAAGAAAGTTAATACAACATCATTAAATAAGAAGAAAATGGAAGTCTTCCCCAAAAGGGAACTTATCTGTCTAGTAAAGGAAAGCACAGGTTGACCCATCAATGTTTGAAGGCCTCAGAGGTGTGCACTCTTCAGTGGCAAGAAAGCTCTGAAGGGCTTGGATCCCAGACTTGTCTTTTATTCAGCTCATGTCGAGCCGCTTGACAGTTTAAATGAGTGGAAGACCGCCTTAAACTTTGAAAGCTCACTAGCTGTTATATCTTCAGCAGGATATAACCCAAATAGTTGGCTACTGCAGCAGTGATCAATATGAATTACATCAGTTTAAAGTCCAGCAGTTACTGTGAAACTATGAGCTGTTTGTTATGGCCCAGGGTTTCATTCCATTAGACTTCACCCATCTTTCACCCATCTACTTTGTGGTTGTCAGCAGGTTATTTAACTACACGGTGTTTGGGGGCTTTTGAAAAATTGGGATAATCTTTGCAATAGTCTCCTTGAATTCATATCTGGTAACTTAAAAGACTAAACATACATTTAAATGGAAACAAATGATTAAAAGGATAATAATGGAGATGGTGAAACATTGTTGACCATTGTAATTCAGATATTTTTTAAATTAAATTTACCTGTTTACTGGTTAGGTGAGCTGGTCTACTGACCTTTTGCAGTCACTAACTGAGAACTTACATAAAGGTGAGTAAGTAGGTAGAATGGTGCAGTAATATATACCTACTGTATGATTAAATATCAATCTGCATAAAATAAGTGTTGACAAGTATGACTACTGTATAACTGTAACAAACAAGAACAAATGAGTGCACCATAGGCTGTAGCATCAGCTTCAATAAAATCCAATGAGGTCTTCTTTAGGAATAAAACTCACGTTTAATATAGAAAACAAACGAATCAACAAACTGCAGCAATATGTGATTGGCCAAACATGTTGGGGACCAAGGTGACACTCATATGTTCAAGTTTTTAGTTCTTGAAATGATATCTGTAGATGGCAGACTAGGTAATATGAGGAATAAGGTTGAAGAAAGGGAAGGCAAATGGATTTTAAAGCTACAAGCCTATAGATTTGGGCTTAATGATAGGTTTACCATCAAGCCATTTTTAGCTTCTAGACCCTTGAATCATTAAGCATCAAGATATTTAAATCATAATAAATGTAGTTGATTTCTTTTTATCTGCAAGAATTTTATATTTTACATTTATTTTAGATGTATTTTTATGTTATATTATATCTTATATGTTTGTCTCTTTAAGAGTATTATGATGTCACCACAAACAAGATGTTTAAAAAGGGAGCATTTATTAACTGCTTTTATGTCTGATGAAGCGATATATGATAACGCGAAAGCGCTCACACATTGCTGCAGTTTGTTTATTCGTTTGTTTTCTATATTAAACGTGAGTTTTATTCCTAAAGAAGACCTCATTGGATTTTATTGAAGCTGATGCTACAGCCTATGGTGCACTCATTTGTTCTTGTTTGTTACATTTTGTTTAATTTGAGTGCTTCGCTTGGTGGTGCTGCTTTTTTCTCTTACTGTATAATTGTAAGCAATACCACTATTTGCAGTTATTTACAATATTTACAATTGCAAAGATGAAGAAAGTAGACAGGAATACAAGGAGATGAGGCATATGGCAAAGAGACAGGTGGCAAAGGCTAAGGATAAGGTGTACAAAAAGCTGTATGAAATGTTGGACACTAAGGAGGGGGGAAATGACCTGTATTGATTGGCAAGACAGAGTGTCCAAGCAGGGAAAGATGTGCAGCAGGTTAGGGTGCTAAAGGATAATGAGGAAAATATACTCACAAGAGAGAAAGGGGGTTGAGCAGACGGAAAGAGTACTTTCAATGACTGATAAATGAAGAGAATGAGAGAGAGAAGGTAGGATGATGTGGGAATAGTGAATCAAGAATTGCAACAGATTAGCAAGGAGGAAATAAGGACAGATATGAAGAGGATGAAGAATGGAAAGGCTGTTGGTCCAGATGACATACCTGTGGAAGCATGGAGGTGTTTAGGAGAGATGGCAGTGGAGTTTTTAACCAGATTGTTTAATGAAGTCTTGGAAAGTGAAAGGATGCCTGAGGAGTGGAGAAGTGCTTTGGTACCGATTTTTAGTAGTGGAAGCTAGGCTAAGAAGGGAGGTGATTAGTGAGCAGCAGTATGGTTTCATGCTGGGAAAGAGCACTACAGATACAATGTTTGCTCTGAGAGTGTTGATGAAGTTCAGAGAAGGTCAGAAGGAGCTGCATTGTGTCTTTGTGGATTTAGACAAAGCATATGGCAGGGTGCCTAGAAAGGAGTTGTAGTATTGTAGGAGGAAGTCGGTTGTGGCAGAGAAGTATGTAAGTTTGGTACAGAATAGGTACGAGGGTAGTGTGACAGTGGTGAGGTATGCAGTAAGAGTGACGGATGCATTCAAAGTGGAGGTAGGATTACATCAAGGATCAGCTGTGAGCCCTTTCATGTTTCAATGGTGATGGACAGGTTGACAGACGAGATCAGACAGGAGTCCCTGTGGACTATGATGTTCGCAGCTGACCATTGTGATATGTAGTGAGAGAAGGGAACAGGTTGAGGAGACCCTGGAGATATGGAGATATGCTCTAGAGAGGAGAGGAATGAAGGTCAGCAGGACTAAAACAGAATGCATGTGTGTGTGTGTGTGTGTGTGTGTGTGTGTGTGAATTTGAGGGAGGATAGAGGAAAGGTGAGAATGCACAGAGTAGAGTTGGTGACGGTTGATGAGTTTAAATATTTGGGATCAACAGTTCAGAGTAATGGTCAGTGTGAAGGAGCGGTGAAGAAGAGAGTACACACAAGGTGGAGTGGGTGGAAAAAAGAGTGTCAGACTGATTTGTGACTGACGGGTACTAGTAAGAGTGAAAGGGAAGGTCTACAACAGGGTAGTGAGACCAGCCTTTTTATATGGGCTGGAGATAGTGGCATGATGAAAAGACAGTAGTCAGAGCTGGAGATGGCAAAGTTAAAAATGTTAAGATTTGCACTGGGTGTGATGAGGATGGACAGGATTATGAATCAGTATATTAGAGGGTCAGCTCAAGTTGGACGGTTTGGAGACAAAGCCATAGAGGAGAGACTGCTTTTGTTTGGACGTGTTGAGGAGGGATGCTGGGTATATTGGGAGAAGGATGCTAAGGATGGAGCTGCTAGGTAAGAAGAAAAGAAGAAGGCCTAAGATAAGGTTTATGGATGTGGTGAGAGAAGACATGCAGGTGTTGGTGTGATAAAGCAAGATATAGAAGACAGGAAGAAATGGAAATAGAAGATCTGCTGTGGCGACCCCCTAACGGGAACAGCCAAAAGAATAAGAAGACAATTGCCAAGTATGGTCAGTTGCAAAGATGAAATATCCTAGGTATTGTGAAATGCATTGGTATATTATGTTGTCTCATTTTAAAGGTATTTTCTTAATGCAGATTCAAACTGTTGTAGAGCCATCAGGACCAAGTATCGAGAAGGCTCTTTTCCCTGTAGTAATTTTAAACCATGGTCTAGTGAGCAAAATGTAATTTCACTGGTGCCTCTTAAGGTATATATTTGTTCCCTTAGACGAAGTCAATTTTTACTGGTGGGCAGGATCCTTGGTGGGGGAATATAAACTGTACACTTGTGTAGACTGGTATTGCTGCCATTTGTGAGAGGGCATTGCACCTACTTGGGATGTCTGTCATCTGTTGCATTTGCCATGCAGTAAACACTATAACCTCTATAAAGTATTCATTTGATGACATATGGAGCAGTCTACATATTTAAAGTTAGGTAAATTAGCATCCAGGATGTAAGAGAGAATTTTAATGAATAGTTTGAATAGGATTTCTCTTCAAACTTTGAGCTCTGAATTCCATGAAAGGGAATTTGTTTACTTATAGATTAGCTATTTTTAATATTAACTATTTGCTTTTTCTGTCTATGTCAAATAAGATAAGATTTCAGTTACCAGATTTCCCTGTTTTTTATACAGCAATTACTTAAAAGACCTGGATTACTATGGAAACCACAGAATGGCAATTAGTAATATCTAGTATTTACTTCATTGATGTCAATGCCAACATCAATGGCCTGTGGCTGACCAAGTTTGGAGCTATCATTTACTCCCCATCAGACTTCCAAATTCTTCAGGAGGAATTAACATACACCAATAAGAGGTTCCTGGAACACAGCCTAGGACTAAAATTTAGCATTGTATTCTTAAGAAAAACTGGACACCAATGCTCTTACCAACAGAAGAGACACCCCCTTTGGAAATTTAATCTGCTATTAGGGACATGCGAAAATTTTACATAGGGGGGAGTATGCATCCACAACTTTATTTTGAAAAATGTTCGAAAATGTCAAATCTGTAAGACTGTCTCAGCTTACTATACAAGATCCTGTTATCTAAAATGGAAATATCATTGCTACTTAAAGCACTTGAATGCCATGGATATACACAGAATGAAATTCAAAGTGCTATTATGGTGTCAAGTATATAAAAGCAACTGGGGCATCCTTATAATTATTCCAGATATGCAAATAATAGTTGGTACGACTCCTAGATTTGTCTTTAAAAATACATTCCATTTAAACCAACTATGCTACGCTATGTATCCATGTCTAGAAGACTACTGTTGTAAGAGTGCATGTACTACTACTAACGCTGAATATCTTATCCTCTAACGGGAAATATCATCTGGATTTGTATGTTACTTGTAATACTATAAAAGATATTTATTTTGACGAATATGTACAATGTTCTGCTTTTATATATATAAAACTAATACAAATTTTAGCAAATATATAATGCATTTGTGTGATATAAAGAAAAGAAATATTAAAAAAGCCACTTTAAATATTATAAATGCTCTTGCGAAGCATGTATATTACAGTGACAACGAAGACCCACTTAAATTCCTTTTCTACAGTTGTATACTCTAATATAAGTAAACAAACAGTAATCCAGAAAGCTTGAGTCAAATCTGGTATCCTACCACTGATGAGCATTTGTCCAGTTACCTACTTAACTGAATAAACTACTTGAAACTTGGGCATCTTTATTCCTCCAACAGGGGGGGTATCAGAGAGAAAGTCCCCTAGATCTGCTAGTTAAAATGATTTTATCTGGACTAATCCTTTGTGTTCTGTTTTTAATATAAAAGGCAAAGCTTCCTTCGCAAACTAGGACCAAGACACAACTGCAAGGTAATAAGTGTTTTTGTTCCCTTTATAACATGAAACAAAACTTCATTAGATAAAACCACCTTACAAACTTCCTTCTTTTATACAGCCATCAATTCACATCAACCAATGAAAATTCTTTATAAATATACCTTTTTAAAAAATACCATTTCCATTGATAAAAATACTTAAATGTATGTACAACAGTGTTTTATACTTTTAACACCGTAAAAACAAAATTTACGATGGTCTTTAGTGTAAGCAGTAAACACTGTCATATCCGCATACTCTCATAATTAACTCCAAAATGTGTTTTATTTTTGTTTATTTATTTATTTATTATAACAAATGGTGTGTATCCTACACTCTTCCTGCTTATTATAAAGTGCTCCTCTCTAATCTGCTTTCAAAGCCAGTAAACTACTAATGGACACCCCAATAACGGGAAAACATGTGGCATTTAATAAAACCTGCCAATGTGTTTCCCTGTATTCCAAAAAGCTTGACCAATTCCCCACCTCGTTCCTGCCTCAACACCTTTTCCAGCACACAAAAGAGGAATTTTCTAAAGTTATTACAATTAGCACTATGTCTGTATAAAGCATTAGACCTATCCTGTTAAACGAAATCAAGAGGAGTACTAACAGAAGAGGGTTATCCACTACCAAAGAATAATTTTAACCAGAGGGTGTCATTTGTAGAAACGGATGAGACAGTTATGGAGCAACTGCCCAGAGACATCAAAGAGATGGAGGTATTTGGGGATCAAGGTGACAATATTCGGCAGGATTTTTCACCTCTACCAATAAGGTTGGCAAGGTTAAAGAACAAAAATGGTTCCTGGACACCAAGGAACAAAGGACAGAACCACCATGGTTATCGATGACAGGGTGGAGGCAAAATGAAGAGGAACGGGAGACCACCATCCTACCACCAGTGGTAAGACTGTCTGAAAGAGACTTGCATGATAATTGTTATTCAAACAATGACTGTTTCATTAATGACTGTATCAATGTGGTGTATGAGTACCAAGGACTTAAAATTTACAATCATAGTGATTTGTTAATTGATGACTGAAACAGGGAGTTATTTTCTAAAGGGTTTAATTTTATTCCTCAGAAACGAAATAACATGGTTAACACCATTTTGGACTTAAAGGTGTTTGTAATGAACATTAACCTGAGACTATTATTAGATAAAGGGAAGGAAAATAATGAGGTTAAAGAACAAATGGTTAGAAAAAGTATGTACAACCCCCCCCCCCCCATTGTTGCCCCCGATTGGCTTGTTTGAAAAGTTGAGTCAAGTTGAGATTAGAACCTTACATGATAACGGGGCTAATTTTAGGTGTTAACAACTTGACTAGTGAGGAATATAAAGTACTGTTAGATCTAACAAAGAATAACACCATAAGAGTTATGAAAGCGGATAAAGGAGGTGGGGTGGTCATCATGGGACAGCACGACTACAATGCCAAAATGTTAGAATACTTAAATTATAGTGCATTTTTTACAATAGCTTCCCTTAACAAGATTAACATCTTTAACATCAGGCGTGATATGATGTTAGAAGGACTTTTTCAGGAATATAAATTTAATGAAGCTGAGATGAAATATCTAAGGGTGAAAACCCCCTTGATTCCAGCCTTCTTTGGGATTCTGAAAATCCACAAGTCGGTCGAAAATCCACCAATAAGACCTACAGTGGCAGCAAGGGGTGTACGACCGAACCTCTAGCCAAGCATGTGGATTACCGCTTAAAGGAATTCTTTACAGGGAAGGAGCATGTACTTAAAGATTAGTGGCATTTGCTAAAATGTTTAGCCAAAAGTGAATACAAGGAGAATATCATATTTCTCAGCACTGATATTAAATATCTGTTTTTGACAATTCCACATGAAGAGGGGATGGAATTCTTTCAGGAAGCTTTGAATATGGGTTCCAAATTTTCAAAAGACACCATTTACATTTTGTCCACCCTGATGGAACTGGTTTTAAAGAACAATTTTGTACTGTTCCAGGGAGAGTACTTCAAACAAATTTGAGGGGTGGTGATGGAGGGAAGCAACGGCCCCCATTTTTGACAAAATTATTTTATGGCAATGGGAAGCCAAATTTGTGTTTGGTTCGGACGACATGAAGTACATTTATAAATGTTATAGGTTTTTGGAAGACATTTTGGTGTTATATGAAGGAGGAATGAATGAAATCCCAAACGTTGTTAATTACATTAATAATATCACACATTATTTAACATTTACTAGTAGTGTGGAAGAGGAGAGCACCAATTATTTGGACATCCATATTTATAAAAATAGGAGTGAGAGACATCTTGAGTCATCCATTTATAGGAAACTGACCTTCTCAAATAGCTTCCTACATTTTGGAAGTGACCACCCTTTTTGGCAAAAAAATTAAAGGGAAAATGATTAGATTATCCAGGTTAATAACAGAGGAACAAAAGTTCAGGGTAGCACTTGAGAAACTGAAAGAAATGCTCAGGTTAAGAGGATATCCTGCACCACGTTTAGAGAAGTAGGAATCTTAGGTTATTAGCAAAAGAGCGGACATGTATACCCACCTATTGAGAAACCCAGAGAGTGAGATGGGAGAGAACAAAAAACAGTACAATTCCACTTGCTGTGTGTTAACATATGACCACTATTCTCCAGTAGCGAGACAAATAGTTCAACAGAATTGGAATTGTGTGTTTTGGGCATTCGGGTTAACTGAGAAATTGTGACAAAGCCTGAAAATACTGTTTAGAAGGGGACTGAACATGAATATGTTTGAAAAGAACAAAAATAAAGGTTGGGTCCTAATGGGGAAGATGAGTAACTGTAATGCATGCAAGGAATGTAGGTATATTTATGAAACTAGAAATGTGGTCATCGAAGGACACAAAAGGGTGCTGCCCATACAGGGAAATTACAATTGTAATAGGGGAGTGGATTATGTGGCTTTATGCCAGACATGTTCCGCTTTTTATATTGGGAAAACCGAATGTAAGTTGAGGAAGAGGATCTATCAGCAAACTTACGCATTAAAAAACAGTATAGGTCTAATGCTTTATACAGACATAGTGCTGATTATAATAACTTTAGAAAATTCCTCTTTTGTGTACTGGAAAAGGTGTTGAGGCAGCAACGTGGGGGGGGGGGGGGGTTGGTCAAGCTTTTTTGAATACAGGGAAACACATTGGCAGGTTTTATTAAATGCCACATTTTGCCGGTATTAATGATAGCGTGTCAGGCTTTGAAAGCAGATAAGAGTTTCGATAGGAACTCTTTACAATAAGTAGGAAGAGTGTAAGATACACATCCATTTGTTATAATAAATAAATAAAAACAAAAATAAAACACATTTTGGAGTTAATTATGAGAGCATGAGGGTATGACAGTGTTTACTGCTTACACTAAAGACCACTGTAAATTTTGTTTTTATGGTGTTAAAAGTATAAAACACTGTTGTACATACTTTTAAGTGTTTTTATCAATGGAAATGGCATTTTTTAAAAGAGTATAGTTATAAAGAATTTTCATTGGTTGGTGTGAATTGATGGCTGTATAAAAGAAGGAAGTTTGTAAGGTAGTTTTATCTGATGAAGTTCCATTTTGTGTAATAAAGGGAATGATGTGCTTATTACCTTACAGTGGTGTCCTGGTCCTACTTTGCGAAGGAAGCTTTGCCTTTTGTGTGTGTGGTGAATTTATACGTTGTGTTTTGCATTTCTGTTTTTAATATATGAAAAGTAGACATAGTTAATACAAGTGGACAACTACAATGAATGTACTATGTTATCCGTGTTTAATGACATTTGAACTTTAAATCCTGTATTAAGGATCAGAGGTATAGATCATTGATCATATTGTATTTACATATGTGCATCTGTCTTGTGTATGGCTCTTGTAATACCTGAAAAGCATTTTTAACATGAAAGCTTATGAATATTTTATTTCATAAAATTATTGTTATACTAATTTGCTGTTATTTATTTCATGTTATACAGTAAGTTTGTTAAGTCAGTATATGGCTTATGACTGCAAAGTTGTATAACCCTTTTGGGAAAGAAATTCATGTGTCTTGCAAATGTTGTGATCTGATAAATTTATATTAACTAAACGTTTGGTGCTATTTATTGCTTTAATTCCTGGAGATGTACCCAAGTCTCAGTTCCCACTTCTCCAGTGCTTATTAGCAACAGCTTGAAAAATGACTTCAAAGAATTAGTAAAATAATGTTAATGCCTTCATTTACAGAATTTATAGATACTGACATAGTTGTGAGTCACACAAAAATATCTAATATTAAAATGAAAACAAAAATGCCACAGAATATAATTACTGGATAAAAGTTAACTTACTAACACAAAAATATTCACCTATGTTCTACGGTCAGTTTATTACTGTTTGATGAAGTTTAATGTGTACTACAAGAAGTGATGTAGACACTTGCATAAACAGTCATTTGTTATACTAATTACTTTTTTCCTCTACATCAGACGTGTCCAACCCATGGACCGCATGCGGCCCTCAGATCTCTTCAATGTGGCCCCAGACCTCTAACTGCAACATCGATGTACGCATGCCCCAAAACACTTTTTTGTTTTGTGTTTTTCATGCCCGTGGCCTGTAATTCTTATGTCGGTTTGTGCATGCGCCAAAGCACCCTTCTAGTTTTGATTTTCTTGCGCCAAAGAAGTATCTGTGTGTTCACGCCATTATTTTGTGCCAAAGAATCAGTGTGTGGGTGTTCTTGCTGAAGAGGGACTCGTGTATGGATTTGCCGTCATTGCCTTTGAAAGGGACAGCACTTATCTGTGTTAATAGGTAAGTAGAGGGTGTGTGAGTGAGCGCATGCATGAAAGCAGAATGTTTGCGTATGTGAAAGTAGAAGAGTGTGTGTCTGTATGTGTGTGTGTGTGCATGACAGAGAGATACACATGCACAAAGAGGCTAATAATCAATCTTCCTACTGAACACAAATACGTTAGCTCACAAACATATCATACACTAAAAGTACACTTTCATTAAATTGCAGCTTTCCTGACAGAGAGAGTGTTGTATTGAATATGAAATCATACCACTCAACTGTATGGATTTTCACCTCATCTTCCAATTTGTGTCTTTTGCTTAGGAAATAAAAATAAAAGTAGTCATCCAAGGTTATGCAGTTCCAGGGAGTAAGAATGAGACAGCAGCCTAGGGCTAATGCCGCAGTAGTGGATTGACTTTGCGGGACTGTAGCATATAAAGTTATATTGTTTTTTTCTGACAAACAAAAAAGCACTCAGTACTGTTTTGTCATCGGTGAGTTCTAAGCAGTGGCAGATTGGACAAAAATAAGCATAGCTTTTGTGAATCATCAATACTGGCAAATCAGGTGGGCACAATGTCATTTTTTAAATGTTGGGGGTTTTAGTGTACGGTTTTAAGACATAGCTTCTTGCCATTTGCAGTGGATGGATATTTACATTTAATGCACAATGCTAGCAGTATGAGTGTGGTCCTGCAGGGATGTGGGGGATGACAAGTCTGCTACTGCCAATGTCTTGTAAAGTGACCTGGAAATGGATACTGGGCTGTGACTGAAAAGATGTTGTAAATGGGCTTAGAAATATAGTTTAATTAAACAAAGTGCACTTGCAATTTGCAGGTCATAATTTAATTTATTTCAGGTAGTCCAGATCCTGGTAGATTGCATACCATTAGACTTAATTAGGGAAAGCTGTCACTCTGGGGAAATAAGCAGCCGTGTTTCTGTGAAAGCTCTGTGGTTGTTTGCAGGTAGGAAGTTGCAGGATGTGGATGCAATGTGTTTTATTTGTTATTTTTAATTCATTTGTCATTTCAAAGCATGGTTTTCTTTGTTGCAAAAGAAGGCAGGATTGAATGAACCATATAATGCTTAACTGACAATGATGGGATAGAAAGATTATAAGTGATGAATAATGTTTGCAGCTACAGTTGTTTCGATGGTGTCTGTGATGCATAACTATTTTTGGGGCTGTGTCCCACTTTAATTTTTTGCTTTGTCCAGATTTCTTGCTCTAAGGTTGACAGGTATGGTTCCATACTAACTCAGATGGTTGTATTTACCATGGAAGACTTTTCATCATAATTACGAGAAACAGAGCCTTTTTAATACTTCTGCTTATCTCCAATATAAACTGCCATGTACCTTCTTAAGCTACATTAATTCTTTTGGAAATGATAGTTATGCTTCATTGGTTCAGACGTAAGCATAGAGTGCTAATATGACAGCTCAGTAAACTGTCAGTCTGTGAATAACTTCTGCACACATTAAAATGTCTGAATGTCAAATGGCTTTAGATTGGAGGGAAGTTATGTGTTTACTCCAGTATGTAGTATGATCTTGGAGAGTTTATGGATTTCTTATTGACTTACTTTTTGCTGAGCAGTTGTTTGTTGATTTAGTGATCCAAAGTGTTCCAAAGACATGCATCTGGAGCATTTCTCTCCGGGCCTCCGCTGAAAACAGGCTCTGTGGAACCTAGTCGGACTTTCCCAGTCAACAAATGATAAATAAATAAAATAAATAAAAAAAATAGTGATGGTCCTTTTGGTGGTGGGAAATTGCATGGATGAATCCATCTCTATTATGATTATTTTTTCAGATATTTTGACTTCCAGACAATTTCATTCAGTGAGTGTGTGTCATGTGATTACTGAGGTTGTCTATTTTACAAGTAGGGGCTCCTTTTGTGTGTGTGTGTGTGTGTGTGTGTGTGTGTGTGAAAGAGAGAGATTTAATATGTATTCTGAACATATTTTTGCAAATGGAATTCTTAGTTAAAAAGGCCCTTCTTCTTGGGCAAGTAGACTCGAGTAATAGCCGTCCAGCTAGGAAAGTTTAGTATGTGGATTTTCCATCCGGTTTGATGAAGGTTATGCTACTTACTCAAGGAGTACACTACTCATGGCTATCCATCCAGTTGTTGTGTTGCTGAACTACATTGTTTGCTAATGAGAGGAGCTTTTTACAGAAGTTTACGTTTTTGTGTCAAGAACCTGTCCATACAAAGTGGCTTGTTTATGCTATAGTGAAGGCTATGGTCTTTGTGGTGAGCGTTTTAAGTATAATCAGTATTTCTGAGGTGGAGGAAGTCTCTTAAGGCAGGATCTTTCTTAACCTGGAAAGCAAGCCAGTGGTGAAATTTACAGGGGCCAGTGAGAGACAGAGGAAAGCAAAAAGCTTTTTAGTCTGCTTGGATAACTAAGTGAACTTAGTTCTTTGACCTTTTTTGTCAGAAATGGCTGTAGTCTTTCTTTTGGCAGGATGTTTTGCTGAGGCACATGCCAAAAGGGGCGTTGCCCTCAATAATGGCTCTTATAAAGGAAGAGTACAGGGATATTATGACCTCCTTGTCCCTGGATGAGATACCCTTACTAATGAGGTGGGCCATGTAAAAAGCTTTCTGCACAATGGAGACAACATGATGGTCAAAAGTCAAGTTTTTATCAACCTGGGTGCCCAAGCACCTCACGACTGAATGTGTGCTTACAACATTGTTAATAATGTGATAACTTGTGGGGACATCACTCTCCCCAAAGGGGATGATGATCCATTTTTTGGCATTTCGCTTGAGGCCATGTTTCTGGCACCAGTCATTTGTTTGGGTGAGACCCTCTTGTAGCTTATTCAGAATTGTTTTATTAAGTCATTAATGTGAATTCTTTACTTTATTGCAAAATTGTTGGCTTATTTTTGTGGATTATAGTACTGTAGGACTGCTAATGTTGACATTTTATGTAGCTGGACTGCTGGTGTAGTTTTCCCAGTGAGAAATGCTAGTGCTGTAGTGAATATCTATTTATTTGTAAAAAAAAAATATATATATATATATTAACTAAGATGTTAGAGTTAACTGTTAGATTAGAAAATTAGAATTAGAATCAGAATGAGAATTAGAATTTTAAGGCAAATATTAGGCATTTATTACATTCATTCATTGTTCGAATGTACCTACAGTACAGCCAGGAGGTCGACTTTTGTCGCCTGTGGCACCGAAAGAGTTAACTATATGATATATTTTATATGCGGCCCCAAGACAATTTCTGTTCACTCAATGCAGCCCCGGCAAGCCAAAAGGTTGAACATCCCTGCTCTATATAAAACTTCACTAAAAACAGTAAAAATAGGAAAATGGTACAACAAACCTAAAGAGCTTGCAGAGACCATGTAAACACAATGTTGACAGGAAGGAAAAAAACAGGAAGAGGCAATCATAATTTCCATATATAATGTCCATACTACTGTAATACGTCTGATGTAAGCAAAAGCAACTAACATTTTCCAACAGAAGGCTCAGAAGCACTACTACGGAAAATATCCATGCAATTTTAACACTATCAAAGTGAATATATTATCGTTTGCACGACTTGCTGTTTGAAGTATTTCTGAAAATAATCAAATGAGAATACTCTCAGGCAGAGACATTAAGCCTTCACAGAGGCTCAGGAAGTATGTTGGATATAACAAGTGTTCTGAGGACATGGATAATAGTGCAGCACCATTAAATGGGGAATCCACCTACAAATCTGCAGAGCGGAATTTTTCTACATGAAGAGATAAAGAAAGAATCCACTTATAATTCAAATGCACAATGCAGAAATCCGAAGGTACAGTGAATGAACCAAAGATAACTGATAAAGTATACAGCATGTCAAAAACTTTCAAATAAAGCCAAAAAAAATAAAAAATGCATCATATAAGACTAAGCTGATAGATGTCATATGCCTTACTATGATGTATGATTCCAGCAGTGTTTACTGGCTTGATTTCCTCATAATCCTATAAAATGTCTTTCACACTATACAAAATAAGTGCCAATTAAAATGCAAATAATTACTAAAAAGTTAGAATTAAGTCAGAAAAGTTCAAAAAAGACATGAAACTTCCAAGGGGGTCATATGCTTCCGTTGAATTTTACTTTCATAACTTCAGTATGCCGACAACTTAACCATCCATTCTAGAATACTAAATTGATGTTAACTTGCTAAAATCAATGTGCTACTTTGTTCACAGAGAATAACTATTACCTTGCACGGTATTACTTAGCAGTACGGTCTAAGCTTACCAATTGGGTGTCATTGGAGGTGAGCGAGATGGCAGACTTTTGGTTTCCAAATGTTCAGCAGATAACGATCTTCTCAGATTGGAATTCCAAACCATTCCTCCCATTACTTTTTTGCAAAACTGACTGTTCAACCCTCTGAAGGAAAAACGCATGCAATAATTCCAGAATTATTTCAAAGAATTCAATTTTAAAGCAATTTTCTTCACAGCCAGGCCAGCAATGGAAAAATACAGTTTCAGTACTAAATATGCACACATAACTTAACTCATCTAACATCTGTAGTGCAACTAAGCTAAAAGCAACAACACAGATTATCACCAGTAGGTCATGTTATATATGGGCATGCTGAAACCATTAGCAAAAGGAATAAAGCACAAATGGGAAAGAGGAAAGACAAGATTACATGTACACCAAGAAAAAAAAGATGTCTCTAAGAAAACTTTGAAAAAAGTTCAATTTAATGTAATCATAACTACCAAAAATTAGAGAGAGAACAATGGGAGATCCATCGATTTCTATCTACTGAAAGTACAGTTATCTAAAATCTTACCATAACAGTAAATGTCCTCCTCTTCACTGTTGTGGTCTTCTTTACATAAGGGATGTCCTGCCAAGGACAGCCCAATGTTGAGCCAGTACACCAGATCCTTTAGCTTCTTACATCACACATATGGCCCCTACATAAAATGTAGGGCATAAAGGTGATATATGAATGCAAACACTCAGAACAAGAGAAAAAGAGTACCTTCATGGACAGAACAGAACATGTACATTCAGAAGGAAAAGGAAGCAAGAGACCCTCGTCTGGGAGGTTAACAAAAGTAAGGGGACAAGGGCTACAAAAGAGAAGCAAAAAGGGAAGGACTATATACTGCAACAGTAAAGAGAAGGACATCTACTGTTACAGTAAGATCTTACACAACCATAAGATGTCCTTCCATATCACTGTTGTAGTATTTTAACATAAGGGAGAGTACAAGAGCCAAGAAGGTGGCTGGGAGGAGGACTACACAGAAAGCCCTCTACAAACCCATGCAGAACAGCCGTGACAAATTTACCCTGGCCCTGAAAATAAAAAGAAGTTATGTGCTCACCATAACGTTCCATGTTTGTAGTCCATCTTGCTCTTCATTCTTACATATGGGATTGGAGCCGATCCTCGGCACCGACTCGGCCTATTTACAAGCTGGAAGTCTTCTAGTTGGCTCGTGGCTAGGTAGGTATTCCATGGAGCACCAGTACAATCCCTAAGATCTTGTTTGCTGCTAACTGGGAGAGACTAACAAATATACAAAAGAAGCCAATACTAAAAGGTCTCCATAAAAAAGGTAATAATATTTTTCTGTCTCCATGTACTTCCAGGATGGGGGTAGGAGGGTGGGTTCGTAAGAATGAAGAGCGAGATGGACTACAAACATGGAACATTATGGTGAGTACATAACTTCTTTATGTTCTGTAGTCCTATCTCGCCTTCATTCTTACACATGAGACAGCATCCCTAGTGTCTTATTCTTGGGTGGCTCAAGGAAAAATACTCCTGAGTACAGTGGAACCAAAAGACACCCTACCCCTGGAGGTTAAATACAATTTGTAATGAGTAATAAAAGTGTGAGAGGTAGCCCACATTGCTGCTGCACAAATATTATCAAGTGGGACCCTGGCTTGAAAGGCTGCAGAGGTAGACTGAGATCTGGTAGAATGCGCCTTGACTTTTAAGGGTAAAGGTCTACCCTCAGAGTTGTAAATGTAAGCTATAAAGCTAGAAATCCAATTAGAGTGTGTTACTTTGGAAACTGGTAAGCCTAACCTGGATTCAGAAAAGGAAATAATTGATCTGATGTCCTGATTTCCTTAGTTCGGTGCAAATAAAAACGTAATTGTCTATGAACATCCAGCTGCGTTGGAATGATTTGGAAAGAACACCGGAAGTTCTACTGATTGATTCAAGGTGGCATGGGAACAGACCTTGGGGACAAAGGAAGGATTATTACGAAGGGACACCCTGTCCTTGTAAAAAATCAGGTAAGGGGGTTTCACAGGCAATGCTTGTAACTCTGACACCCGTATGGCCTACGTGATAGCCACCAGAAACAAAGTCTTCCAAGACAGGAATTTCAAAGGGGATAAATGAGAAGACTCAAAGGGCGGAGAAGTTAATTTGGATAACACAAAACTGAAATCCCATGAGGCAACAGGTTCTTGAAAGGGGGGTCTTAACAAGGTGGCACCTTTAAGGAAAGTTTTGCATAGCCTATGTGACATCAGATTAGAATCTTGAAAGCCTAGATAAAAATTTGAAATCGCTGCCAACTGAACTCTGATAGTGGCAGCCGCAGATCCCTGGTGAAAAAACTCAGACAGGAATTCCAAAACCACTGGAATAGAGGCAGTGTAAGGGTCAACATTCATTTTCTCTGCCCAGATAGAGAATCTTCTCCATTTACTGGAATACAGTCTCTTGGTAGAAGGTTTATGAGAAGACGTAAGGACATGAGTTACGGAGGGTTGAGAAGTCGTGAAGCCTGACTAGGGATGGAACTGGAGCAGCCACGCTGTCAAATTGAAGGTGTGCAAGGAGGGGTGAAGTGAACATGACATGTGAATCAACAGGTCCGGAACTGAGACCAGAATCCAAGGATCATCGAGGAGGGCCTGAGGAAGGGAAATCAAACCTGACGAGGCCAATAAGGAGCAATGAGGATCACTTTGCTTCCCAGCCGTTTCGCTTTCTGAATAACTTTGGGAATGAGAGGAAAGGGAGGAAAAGCATAAAGGAGACCCAGGGGTCAATCGTGAACAAGTGCATCTCTCTGTGACTTCCCCGGAGGGGGGATGAGGGAGAAGTAGCTGCTGCATTTGGCATTGATTGGGCTGGCAAAGAGATCACAGCAAGGCTGTCCCCATCTGCGGAAAATCTGTTCTGCTGTTTCCTGTTTCAGAGACCACTTTTGAGGCATCAGGATTGCCCGGCTGAGCTTGTCGGCTATCATGTTGGTTGTCCCTGGAATGTGCATTGCCACCAGAAAACGCTGGGAAGATATCACCCATTTCCAAACTCGAATGGCCTCTCAACAGAGTGGGTAAGATCTGGTTCCGCCATCTGTTGATATACCATACTACCGACATGTTGTCTGATTGTATTGCAATAGTCCCCAGAGGCAGAAGGTCGTGAAGTGCTTGCAATGCCAGGAGCACTGCCCTCATCTCTAGAACGTTGATATGCAGGTGAGCCTTATGATCTTGCCATGTGCATTGGACAGTCCTGCCTAGATAATGCCCCCCCCCCCCACCTTATCTGTGGAGGCATCCATGGTCACAGTGGCAATGGCTTGAGGAGGAACAAATGAAATGCCCCTGGTTAACTGATTGGGTAGAGTCCACCAATGGTGGTCTTTTTTGCAAAAGTCTGCCAGTAGAATGCGATGAGATAATGGCAGGTGCTGAAAAGACCACTGGGACGACAGGAGCCACTGAAGAATCCTCATGTGTAGTCTGGCTAGTGGCACTAGTAATATGGTGGAAGCCATGGTCCCTAGAAGCTGCAGAATAGTCTTGGCTTTGACCTTTCATAAGGGGAGCAGATGTTGAATTTGAAGAACAAGATTCTGCGCCCTTTCTACAGAAAGACGAGCCAAAATGTCTACTGTGTCTATCTCTGCACCTATAAAAATCACAGATTGAGAGGGCAATAAGGCAGATTTTTCCCAATTTATAGAAATTCCCCATTGGGCACAAAGCTGAATGGTAGCGTCCCTGGTCTGAGGAAATAGATGCCTGGTGGGGGCGGTCAAGAGCCAGTTGTCCAGATACGGAAGCACCTGGAATCGTCCACGTCTCAGGTGAGCTGTCAATACCGCCATACACTTGGTGAACATCCTGGGGGCTGTGGTGAGACCAAAGGTCAGAGCACGAAACTGGTAATGACTGGCTCCCAGCAGGAAGCATAGATGACTCCTCAACGCCCTGTCCATTTTTATATGGTAGTAGGCGTCTTGGAGATCTATTGAGCACATCCAATTGTCTTTCCCTAATAAAGGGAATACTGACTGCAGTATCACCATCTGGAACTTGTCCTTCTGTACTGATTTGTTTAATCTGCTGAGGTCCAAGATGGGCCTCCAGTCCCCTGTACGTTTTGGCACTAAAGAATCTGGAGTAAGTTCCGGATCCTATTTGGTCTGCTGGGACAGTTTGGTTGACTCTTTCTGACAGCAACTTGTTGACCTCCACAGTTGCCTGATCCCTGTGATTGGGTAGAACATCTGGGATCTTTTTGGGAACAAAGGGTGGAAGAGAAAAGGGTATGACATAACCTTTGGTAATAATTCTTTGCACCCACTTGCCTTGAGTGATACCCAGGCCAGGCTTCTAGATACAAAGAAATGCGACCCCCGATCGGCACCAGAGAAGCACAGTCGGGCCCTATATCAGGAGCGCTGGTAAGACCGGCCCAAAAGGAATGATGACCTCCCTGGTTTTGTGGACCGCCCCTGCCTCTAGGGTGACATCCACCATTTCCTCCTCCTCCTCTGCCTCTGAAGGAGGAGTCACCCTGTGCATCCTGGAAAAACTCTGGGACTTCTTGAACCACATTTTACCGTCCCTCTGACCCTTTTGATATGGTCTAGAGGGAACAGTAAAATATACTCCCACGGCAGAGAGCACTTTTCCTTCTTGCTCGCACCAGGTGAGAGTGTCCTTTACCTTGGATCCAAACAATGAGGAACCGAAGGGGGCATTGGTAAAGGTAGACTTGAATGGTTCCACAAAGTTACACAAATGCATCCAGGAATGACGCCTTAGGGGCATTCCTGAACCCGCTGCTCTACTCACTCCATCGGCTGCATGTTAAATAAGCCGCATGGATGAGTTGACGATAGAGTTCAAGGTGGACAACAGGATAGACACCTTGTCAGGGATTCGCTCAGTACATGCACCTTGTAGAGAATCTCCTAATTCTTTAAGGAAATCTCTCTGAAGCCTCGTGAAGTGAGTCAGATAGTTCAGCGATCTAAGGGTAAATGCCGCTGAAGAGAAGATATGCTTCCCGTATCTGTCCATTGTTCGACACTCCTTATTCGGCAGATGGACAAAAGAAAAAGGAGGAATTACCGAAGGGGGCTTAGCGGATTCAAGGGGCTCCGAAACAGACTGGGTCGGAGCCAATAAAAATTTAGGTAAAGCAGATGACTTCAAAAGTCTCAGCACTACCCCCTCCACATTTTCTTCTGATAAACTCCTGGAAGACCTGGAGGACAGAGTAGGAGAGTAGGATCTCTGCAGTATTGGAGACTTCAATACAGGGGAGACCGGTAGAGGATCCATAGACCGGCTCTGAGAGATACTCTCAGCGGTCAGCTCTGAGCTACTTGGGGTCGACCCTGTAATCACAGTACTGCTCTTAATCTGCACCGAGCTCTGTGGAGCCGATGAGACAGTGGACCTGTCCGATTTAGTGATTTTAAGAGGTGGCTCTGAGACATCAGCTGGTGCTGGGGAGGGCCTCTTAAAGGACTTAAGACATTTCCTTTTTAGATCACTGAGATCTAGAAGAGGAGGAACAGCTAGCCAGATCTTCCTCAAAGGAAGGTTTAAGAAGACCTTTTAGGATGAGCTTATTTTTTCTTTCTTGCAACACCCTAGCACTGAACAAGTGGCAAAATAAGCAAGTTTCCTGTAAATGGATAGGCCCCAAACAGTAAATGCAGTTAATGAGGCCATCTGTTATAGACATCTTCTGTGAGCATTTAATACATTTCTTAAAGCCAGATGGCTTATGGTCCTTATTTTCTTTAGAAATTCTCACAGAGATGAGCACACATACACACAGAGAAAAGGGGTGAGGACTAGGTCCTCTAATTTAAATGGGCCTATCCCTGCAGGAAAGAGAGAGACCAGGAGGACTAGGCCCCCTAACTTAAGCAGGCCTAGTCCGGGCAAGAAAGGAAACGGAAAAAAATAGGTCTTTAACTAAAACAGACCTACTGGAAGTCACACACTCAAACAGGAATAAAGTGTAAACTATCAAAATACTCAACACTACCAATGTAGCAAGTGGGAATCCGCAAAAAAATCAGACTTATGACTAAGGAAATAAAACAGAACCTTGTTCTGTTAACAACAGTAACAATTTAGCAAGCGGGAATGCAGAAAACTTTGACTTATGCCTAATAACAACACAGTCTAACTGAGCACAAAGGTGCCTACAAATACTAACTATATTAAACACGAAAAAGAGCACACAGAATACCAATACTATGAGGTCAAAAGGCCAATGTACCAAGAGATTGCACACAAATGGCGCAATTATAAAGACCAACTATTCTAAATTGCAACTACGCTAACTATGACTAAACAATGATACAACAGTTTCAACTAAAACAGTCCAAAAAATTTTGAATAAATTTTGAATAAATGCAAAACTTAGCCAGAGCCAAAGAGAAGCACAACCAAACTCGTCGGCGTGGCAAACGATATCTGGGGATTGTACTGGTGCACCATGGGATATCTACCTAGCCAAGAGCCAACTAGAAGATTTCCAGCTTGTAAATAGGCAGAGTCGGAGGGCCGATCCCATATGTAAGACTGAAGAGTATACTACAAGCAGGCAAAGGTACAGAACCCTCGAGAGCAAATTCATCATCTAGTGTTCAGCCACTGTTCTGCTATCTACAAGGTCAAAATATGCAAATTTGCTACAAACATGTATCTTGTCCACAGAACTGAAAACAAAGTCACATAGTTGTCTAAAAAAGATAACCTTCAAAATGACAAAATGAGACAGCATCTATATGGATCCATATTATAAGCTTGCAGTCCCACAAGTGCAAGCCTTACAAGATTGAGCCGGGACGATCAAAAACCTGGAAGCTCAACCAAGAGACTATAAACACACCGCCTGCTTTTTTGCAGGTAGGCAAGCCCCCCCCCACCCCCCCACCCCCGTGCTCCCCCCACACTCCCTGGTAACTACATATACAAACTACTGATATTGAACTACAGTGCAAAATCTCAATCCCCATTGTACCTTAATCCCACAAAATTACATCTCATGCCATTCAAACTTCTTGGTCCTTAATATTCACAGCACATCTTGTAAGGTTTATGTTTGTGGGACTTCGAGCATATACTAAGGGCTCCATATGTACACCAGTCCCTCACAAACAGTCAGTCTTCTACAAAGCAAAATAAAAAATATGACTAGTGGAATACTTTCTGGTAGCCTCTATCACCCCCAAGACTAAAAATCTAGTGAAGCAAGGGATTTTGTTTTTAATTTGTTACTCAGGTAAACTCACTAAGCACAATTCTTTTCTCAGGGTGAGCCAGGAGCACTGTCTACTTAGGTCACTTGCTTACTCACAGAGGCAAATGAGGGGTTGACAGGATCAAATCTAGGACTAAGATCAACTCCAGGAATACATGATGAAACCCATTTGCAGTCATAGTCTTATTTTAGATGAGAAGTCAGACCCAGAACTGCAGCCATATGTTTTGTCAAACTGAAACTTCATCTCCACAGAACAAACCGGTTGAAGCTTCAACTTGGTGAGACAAAAAATATTTTTTTTTTACAGTACCTGAACCCGATCACATCCTTAAATTTATTTATATATATTACAGTGGGGAGAAGGAAAAGCCAAGCACTTTGGATCAGCGTTGATGTACAAACAGAAACCATACAAGCAGTGACTTTTTTAAGTTAAAAAAGGGTAAATGGGCAGTTTCAGTATCACTGAGCATAAAATGACACATTTAAACTCATCCTTTTTATACTCCACTCAACCAAGTAAGGGGAAACCAGCAGGTTATCACCTCAACTGAGTGGGGCTTTTAACTTTACCAGGGCAATTTTCTGCAGTACGAGCCTGAAACAGCATCCACTTCGGCATTCTTCAGCTTAAAGTGGTTGTTACATGGTTAACACTGCAACTCACCAAATGTAATCTCTCACACACAAATGTTGCCTGCAGTGTTTCTATTACACCAGCAGTGAATCAAATTTCTTGTTTTTTCTTATTTTCCTCTGCAGTTGCTTGACTGCTGAATTAGTAGGGGGTTAAAGGATGATGTCCTCCACATGATGAAGGCAGTGGGCTTGCCTCCCTTATTTATTTATTTATTTTTTTTATATAAGGATTATACTTTGCGTAGCTGCTTATCTGGATGTAACTCAGTGATTTCTAGACTTCTCTAAAGCCTTAGCCACAGTTTGTCAAAGTGAACTACTTCAAATGTCCTCACTAGATCTCTCTCAGCCCACCCTTCTGTGGTTGAAAAGCTACCTTTCCAATTAGCAACAGTCAGTAAAATGGCATTCCACGCTCTCTACCTCAAAGTTACCACCAGTGTACCACAAGTCTATATCCTTGGTCCCCTTCTCTTTAACATTTTCACAAATATCCTCTATGCTTCCACACAACAGACCACCCTACTACCATATGCAGAGGATTCCACACATTTGCACATCTCTCAACATGGTACAACTCCAAAAAATTACTCAGGAAGCTTTAAAACACACTGAAACATGGCTTTGTAACTCACAATTCGTGCTGAAACCAAAAAAGACCAAATGACTACTTTTTTCACCCAAATGTTTCTCTCATGAAAAAAAAAAACAAAATTTAAAACCTCTTTCTTGATAATACAACCAGTGAAGTCACTTCTCATAGCAAACTATTAGTGGTGATAATGGATGATAATCTTATATTCAATCTCCATATACAAAACTGCATAAGAAAAACTCACCAAAACTAGGGATTCTTTACAGAGCTAAAAACCCTGAATAACACAACTAAAACTACACTTGCCACTACTTATCTCATCTCCACTCTCCTTTACGGTGCTCCCACCCTTACTAGCCTCCAGGCTTTACAAAAATTAAAGCTTGAAAAATGTTATAACAACGTTGTTAAATTTGCAGCACATATCCCTTTCAGAACCCAGTACTGTATAGCACTGAAAACCTAAGTTGATTATAACTGCCATATCGACTAACATATATACACAAGTTCTTACCACATGTAAAATTATCCAGCATCCATCTACCTGTCCAGCACTAAAAACATTCTACACAACAATGCTCCCAGTTGGTCACTGTGATCCAGTAACCAAAAACTCTTGTCTGTCTACAAACATAGCAAATCTAATGGGCATTGTCTGTACTTGTACAAGGTTGATACAGCCTGGAACTCCTTACCTGTATCCATCAGATCTATATTCTCCCTCCCATCTTTCAAAGCCACACTGAAAGACTTCCTAGCTAAAATCTGGCTCTGTTCTTGCTCAAAACCAGGATAAACTATATCCCTAAATGTGAACAAGTACATTTTCATTCCTTATACCTCCGTACTCTCCTTTCTTCACTTACTTCCTTACTGATAGTCATATTCCCTTCTCTGACTTTCACTCTAAATATACCATAGGCTTGTTTTTCCCTCACTTATAGGTTCAGAGGTAGGCACTAGGCTATCTGCCCGAAGGCATCCACAAGCCTAGCCAGTGTGTGTCAGCCCTCGCCGCCCCACTGACTAATTAACTGATCCTCTGTCAAGCAGAGCCAATGAAGTGATCCCAGGAGTGTATTTTCTGTTACCCATCCACTTGTCAAGGTTTCTCTTAGTGTTAGTGAGGGGATCTGCCTGATGTAATTTGGAATTTTGTTCCAAAGCATGGGGAGTCTCTGTGACAGGAATCTATCCCCTCCAGCATGTTCAATCTATTGTTGTGGCAGGTTTAGCTCACTACAGCGCATGGCTCGTAGTGACTTGGATTTCTTTGGGTGGAGCATGTCCATCAATTCTGAGTTGGACATGGCTTTGTAAGTCAGGCAGAGATCACCTCTGAGTAAGCGATATGCCACTGAGTACAGCCGGAGTTTTTTCAGTCGGGCTGCATAGGACATATGTTTGAGGCCAATAATCCTCTTGGTGAGGTACTTTTGTGGTCTTTCCAGCTGTTGGAAGTGTCTTGTGAGGTACATCCCAAATGGGGCATTGCACTCTATGATGGGTCTAATGAGTGACGAGTAGAGGGGCACTATAACCTCTATATTTCTAGATGTGAACCCTTTAGTAATTAGATGGGCCACATAGAAGGATTTCCTGACTACTTTGGCAATATGATTGTCAAAGGAGAGATTACTATCTACCTGGGTCCCCAGATCTCATTACCTCTTCTGTATTAAGGGGGCTGCCACCTATGTGTTAATTTGTGGGTGTTTTGTTTTTCCCAAATGGGATGACTATGCATTTTTTTTGGCAATTAGCTTGAGGCCATGATTTTGACACCAGTTGTCCATCTCAGTAAGGCCCTTTTGGAGGATGTCCGTGTCAGCCGGAGAGTCAATTATGGCTCCCAGTTTGCAGTCTTCGGTGAACTTGGTTAGCCATAGTCCTCCTGCATTTGCCTGTACTTCTGAGAAGTATAAGCAAAATAGTAGCGGTCCCAGGACTGAGCCTTGCGGGACACCACTTGTGACTGGTTTAGAGTCGGACCTGGAGCCCGCTATTCTTATCGTGTGAGTTCTGTCTGTAAGCCAGATGGCAACCCATCTCGTGACAGGAGTTTATGTTCAGGTTGGTGAGTTCTTCTGGAATACCAGAGTGGGGAATGGTGTCGAAAGCCTTGGCGAGGTCAAGGTAGGCTGTGTGAACCACCTTTCCCCTCATCTATGGCCTTGGTGACTGTCTCGAAGAAGTCAACCAGGTTTAGTAGGCATGATCTGCCCTTAACAAAGCCGAACTGGGTCGGGTCAAGTGTTTGGAGGCTCCCAATGTCTTTGTTAATGAGTTCCATGATGATGCGTTCCATAGCCTTGCAGACCAGGTTAGTCAGGCTTATGGGGCGATAGTTACTAGGGTCAGTTGTGGCCCCTCCTTTGTGGAGAGGAATAACCGTTGCTGTGCGCCATTATATGGGCACATAGCCTGTGGAAAGGCTGAGGCTGAACAGTGTGTTTAGGTGGGGGGGTTAGTTCGTTCTGTAGTTCGTGCAAGATGCAGCCCCCTGGGACACCATCTGGTGCCATTGACGCTGTGTTTTTGGCTTATGAAAGGACTGTTTTCACCTGTGCGCCTGTGATTTTTGGGAAACTACACTTTTCCGGTACTGTTGTGGGCCCTTTTGGAGGTGAGGGGGGTGAAGTTTGCAGTGAATCTATCTGCCAGGATGTTGGCAATATCAGAAGGTTCAGTATATTTTGTGCTATTTTGCACTAGTTCAGTGCATATCTGTGAGTTGCCACTTAGATTCTTAACATAGCTAAAGAAGGCTTTGTGGTTATCTTTTGAATCCTTGGCTATTTTTATTTCAAAGTTAGCCTTGGATGATTTCATGAGGGACCTTAGTTTCTTACTGATACTGATCAGGGAAGTCTTTCCTTCTTGGGATTTGCTTTTTTTCTGAACTAGTTTTCTCCTTTTATTATATAGCCTGTTTATTGCAGGGGTCCACCAAACTGTTTTTTTTTTCTCTTAGAGGAGTGAGTCTTGATCTTGCTAGGGATGGCACGATCCATGCATCCTTGTAGGTGCCCATAGAGTGCATTTGTAAAGGTTTCTGCATCTTGGGCAGCGTTACCCTTTAGCGTGGGGGATGTGAAACTTACCACCTCTGTCTTAAGTAAGGTGAAGTTTGCTTTAGAAAAGTTTTTTACTGTGGTTTCCTTAGTTGGGGGTGGTGGTGGGGTGTGGACATCCAGAGTGATTAGTTTATGGTCTGATCTAACCAGTGACGGGCTGACCTCTAGTGTGGAATACCTGTGGCCCCAATGTTGGTGATGACCAGGTCAAATATGTTTTCACGTCTGGTAGGGGAGTTTACCAACTGATCCAGGGCGTTTGAGTTGATGAATTCCAGGAAGCGCTGGGCCTGGGAATTTGTACTCGAGTAGTTTTCCCAGTGAAAGGTAGGGTAATTGAAATCGTCCAATATCAGGGTGTTCGGTAGGACCTTCATGTTTTCCAGTGTCTCCATAAAGGTGGAGTGGTGGTCCTGTGTCATGGAGGGTGATCGGTAGCAGGCCACAATTTGCATTGCAGATTTGCCCGATGTTAGCTGCACATGGATGATCTCAGAGGTATCACGCTGCGCCACTAACCTGGAGGTGTAGGTATCCTTGATGGATATGGATACACCCCCTCCTTTTGTGTTTCGGTCCGTGTTCTGTGGCCGAAACATGTGGTATGAGTTGTAGCCTGGTAGTGCTGGGGTGCTCTCTGGAGCCTTGAACCAGGTTTCAGTTACTGCACTTGATGTCGACGTTCTCCATACTGAGGAGTGCTTCGAGTGGGTGCATTTTGAGATTTAAACTCCTGGCGTTGAGTAGCATAACCCTCAGTTTTTTGTTAATTGTGCTGTTTATGGAGGTGGGTTTGACTTTTGAGCCTTGCCTTAAAAAGGCAGGGCAGCAAGAGCCTTGGCCAGTATTCGAAAGCCTAGGGGTGACAGGTGCAAGCTGTCTCTTGCGAAGCAACGTGGCTTGTCGAGCATGCCGTCCCAGGCTGACAGACACTGGATCCCCTTTGAATGACGCCAGAAGCTTAGCCAAATGTTGAAATTTATCATTTTTTTCTTTATACTGAGGTATCATTCTTGGTGAGGGCAGGATGCTACTCAGGGTCAGGGTCATACCAGCATGGGCTACATGATCAGAGAGTTCTTCCATGTCTCTTTTCATGTAGCCCAGGGAGGTACGTCTCAGGTCATTCACACCAACATGAACAATGACAGAGTCATAGTTGTACTTGTTCTGGAGTGACCTGAGTGCTTGTGTTCATAGGAGGGTACTAGGCTACTGGCCCTAGGGCCTATATAAGCCAAGCCAAAAATGTACCCTGGCTTTCGCCACCCAAGAAAATTATTTTCCTGTGCCCCTGTCGAGCAGAGCCACAGAAGTGATTCCCGGGGTGAATTTCCTATCTCCCATCCAATCATCAAGACTTTTCTTGAAGAGTGCTAATGAGGAGCTCTGTTTGACATAGATAGGTAGACTGTTCCAGAGTATGGGAAGTGTCTGGGACAGGAATCTATCCCTCCAGCATGTTCTGTTTATTGTGGTGATAAGGTTTAGGTCCCTAGAGCATGTAGCTTGGAGGGATAGGGATTTCTTTAAGTGGAGCATGTCCAACAGCTCTGGGTTTGACATAGCTTTGTATGTTAGGCAGAGATTGCCTCTGAGTAGGCGATATGCGACGGAGTAAAGCTGGAGTTTTTTGAGACGGTCTGCTTAGGGCATCTGTTTGAGGCCAGTAATCCTCTTTGTGAGGTATTTCTGTGGCCTTTCCAGTTGTAGATGTCTTGTGAGGTACATACCAAAAGGAGCATTGTACTCTATAATGGGTCGAGTAGAGGGGAACAATGACCTCTTTTTTTCTAGATGAGAAACCTTTTGTGATGAGGTGAGCCATGTAGAAGGATTTCCTGACCACTGTGGCGATGTGATTATCAAAGGAGAGACTACTGTCCACCTGTGTCCCAAGGTTTCATCACATTTTCGGCATTACGTAGACTGCCAGCTACGTGGTAGTTCATGGGTACAGAGTTTTTACCAAAGGGGATGACAATACACTTTTTGGCATTGAGCTTCAGGCCATGGCTTTGACACCAGGCATCTGTCTCAGTGAGGCCCTTTTGTAGTATGTCCACATCATTGGGAGTTTTGATTATGGCTCCTAGTTTGCAGTCATCTGCAAACTTTGTTAGCCAAAGACTTTCTGTGTTAGCCTGTACTTCAGAGAAGTAGACACCAAACAGGAGAGGACCCAGGACTGAACCCTGTGGTACTCCACTTGTCACTGGTCTGAAGTCGGATTTGGAGTCTGCTACTTTCACATTGTGGGTTTTGTCCGTGAGCCAGTTGGCAACCCATCTTGTGACATAGGGATTTATACCTAGTTTATTGAGCTTATCTATAATTCCAGAGTGGGGGATGGTGTCGAAAGCCTTGGCGAGAGTTAGATAAGCTGTGTGAAAGTGCAGTTTTGTACCTACCATAAATGTAGATGTTCGAGTGTATACCCTGCTGCAGTCATCACACTTGGGTTATCCTGCCATCAGGCGGTCCCGCAGTCGGCCAGAATACCAAAGTCTTGGTCTGGCGTCGGCTGCTGTCGCTTCTTCCCTGACGTCAGAGCGCCAGGGGTATATCAGGCATCCAACGCCATTTTCTTCAGTTTTTCTTGCCCCAGATGTCAGGTGCCCCTAATAGGCAGGCAAAAAAAAAAAAATATATATATATATATATATATATATATATATATATATATAGCTATCTTGAAAAAAGTAAAACAAAACCCTTAGGCACAAGCAAATACACCACAGTGGTAGTATAGAATACAGATAAGCTCAGCTAGTTTTAGAGGGGATGGAGGGAGGGCAACCTGGACTGCAGCAGGCTATACACTCGAACATCTACATTTATGGTAGGTACAAAACTGTACTATGTTCATCATGTTACCCTGCTGCAGTCATCACACTTGGGTAGAATCCCACAGCTAAGGATGGGCGGAGGAGTCAAACAGGGTTAGAAGGGGCTAGAAGGCCCTGCAAAACTGCAGTGGCGAAGCCCACTCTAGTAAGTGATAATGTTTGGTGAAGGTGTGTACTGAACTCCAAGTTGCAGCTTCCAGAATATCCTTGGTTGGTACCCCCCTGAGGAAGGCTATAGATGTAGCTGCTGCCCTGGTAGAGTGGGGCCTTATGGTAGCAGGAACTGGTTTTCCATGGTGGGTGTAGCAGAAACGTATGCAATGCCCTATCCATTTGGAAATGGTTTGTTTTGAGATAGCCTTTCCTTGTGATGCTGTAGCATAGGATATAAGAAGCTGGTCAGATTTCCTGAAAACCTTAGCTTTATCCAAGTAGTAACGTAGCTGTCTGTGAATGTCCAAGGAATGCAGGAGTCTTTCTCCTTTGTTCTGTGGATTTGGAAAGAAGGTGGGTAAATGGATGGTTGATTTAGGGCCACACTGGATACCACCTTAGGCATAAAGAAGGGGTTAGTTCGTAGAGAAATCCTGCCTTGATGAAAAATGAGGAAAGGCTCTACTGCCATTAGTGCCTGAAGCTCTGAAACTCTTCTAGCTGAAGTGATTGCTAGCAGCAGGGCAGTCTTCCATGATATAAACTTTAAGTCAGCTGAGAAAGCTGGTTCAAAAGGAGGTAGCGTGAGTTTTTCCAGAACAAAATTGAGGTCCCAAGTAGGTGTTGGTGCTCTCCTGGGAGGCCTAATGTTCTTGGCCCCTCTGAGAAACTGCCTTAAGAGTGGGTGTGAAAATAAGGGAAGATCCGTGCTGTAGTGAGCAGAAATGGCTGAGGCGTAGATTTTAATAGATGAAAAAGAAAGCCCTTTGTGTAACATCTCAGTTAGATATTGCAGAATCTGAGGAATGTCAGGCTGAAGGGTATTTTGGCCTTTAGCTTGGTTCCAGGCGCAAAACCTTTTCCATTTGTCTGAGTAGGCTTTCCTGGTGCTGGGCCTCCAGAATAACTTCCATAACAGCTTGTGAGAGAGGAGCTGGCTGGTTGCCTAAGGTGATTTGCCATGCAGCCAAGTTTAAGGTTTTGAGCTGGCTGTGTAGAATCTGACTGTCTTGCTGTGTGAGCAGGTGGGTAATTTGTGGTAGAATCCATGGTGGGCCCTGGGCCATATTCCTTAATAGTGGGTACCAGTGCTGGCATGGCCAGTCTGGAGCAATGAGTATCATTCGGTGTCTCTCCATCCTGACTTTCAGTAGCACCTTTGTGAGAAGGGGTAGTGAAGGAAAGGCATATACTGTTAGCATTTTCCAACTGAATGAGAGTGCATCCACTTTCCAAGCTTGATGGTGAAAAGTCCTTGTGCAAACCTTTGTTAGCTGATAGTTTTGAGGGCTGGCAAACAAGTCTATGTCTGGGAGCCCCCACTCTTGAGTTATCATTGCGAATACTTGTGGATCCAGTTTCCATTTGTGGGGATCCATGATGTTTCTGCTTAGGTAGTCTGCCAATATGTTCTTTTTTCCTGGCAGGAACTGAGCTTGTAATTGAACTTGGTAAGCCAGTGCTGTGTTCCACAAGGTCATCACTTGCCTGCATAAAGGGTAGGAGAGTGTGCCCCCTTGTTTGTTTATGTACCACATTACTGTGGTGTTTTCTGTCCTTATGATAAGCTGTCCTGGATGCAAGAGGTCCTTGAAGGCTGTCAGAGCATTTTGTACAGCTAGCATTTCTTTTTGATTGATGTACAGATTCCTTTGATCAGCTGTCCATAAGCCTTGAACGCACCGTCCTGCCATGTGTGCCCCCCAGGCATAGTCCTATGCATCTGTTGTCAAAGTTTGCCTGGCTGGGGGTAGGGTGAAAGGCTGACCCTTGTTGAGGTGACAAGCCTGTGACCACCATAGAAACTCTTGTTGAAGGCAGGGAATGAGAGTTATCATTGTTTCCAAGCTGTGGCTGTGTTGAGTCCATACGCTTTTTAGGTACCATTGTAATTTCCTCCTATGCAGTTTTGCAAATGGTATTAGTAGTATGCAAGATGCCATGAAGCCCAAGGCCTGCAGAATTTTTCTTGCAGGGAGATGGGTCTTTGTTGCCATTGTTCTGAAGTATTGAGTTAATTGTAGTTGTTTGTCTGGTGTCAGATAAGCCATCAGGGCCGTTGTATTCAAGCTGGTTTGTGAGGGCATTAGTTTTGATTTCTGTTTGTTTACTGTGTACCCTAGGCAACTTAGAAGATGTTTTACAAAAGCTAGGTGTTGTAAAAGAATGTCCTTGCTTTCTGTTTGTATGAGACCATCGTCCCGGTATGGGTATATTTGAATTCCCCTCTGTCTGCAGTATGCAATTACTGGTGCCAGGCATTTTGTGAAGGCACTGGGTGCAGTAGATAAGCCAAAGAGCAGTGCTTAGAATTGGTAATGGGTTGAACCTGCAATGAAACTGAGGTATCTTCTGCAATTTTGTCTGATAGGGATATGCAGGTATGCCTCCTTGAGGTCCAACGTTACTAGCCAAGCTTTCCTGCCCAACATGGGAAGAAGCTACTGTAGTGTTAGCATCTTGAATTTGGGTACTTGCCAGAAGGTGTTTAAAATTGAAAGGTCCAGAATGGGTCTCCAAGCATTGTCCTTTCTGGGGACTAGAAAGAGCCTTGAGTGAAATCCTTGGCCTTGCTCCTGTGTAGGTACCAGTTGGATGGCTCTCATGTCCATGAGAGCTGTAATTTGTTTTTGTGCCTCTGCCCACTGATTTTGTGGCAGGTTTGGTATTCCTTTTATCCTTGGCAAGGTGTGGAAATGGAATCTGTATCCATGTGAGATAATGTCTAGGACCCATTTGTCCTTTGTGACGATGCGCCAGTTGTCTGCAAAAAGTGTTAATTTTCCTCCCAAGGGAGCTGCCAAGAGGGTTTTGCTTGGCAGTTTGAGGTTTAAGTCATTGTGTTTGCCTTCTAGTGGTTTGGGACCTGTCTTCTCCTCCCTTCTGTGTTGAAGTGCCCCATTGGGGAGGTTTGTAAGGGATTTGTGTTTGTCCTATTCCCCTTCGGCACCTGTATTTACCCCTCTGTGGCCTGTCAGAAGATGGAAAGGACCAATTTTTTGTTGGACAATTTCTGCTGAAGCGTGGCAGCTGTACCTGTAAGAAATCTTTGACCATCTGCATAGATTTTGCCTTATCCTCCATTTTCTTTAAAACCTCCTCTGCTTTAACCCCAAATAAAACATCCTGGTGTAAGGGCGCATCCAGTAACTTTGCTTTAACATGATCAGGCAGAGATTGTTTCTTTAACCAAGCATGCCTACGTATAACAGACCCAGTAACAGCTGCTCTGGAGGAAGCTTCCAAGGCAGCAAAACCACATTGTAAAGTATGTTTGCCCACCTGTTCAGCTGCATGCAACAGATCATGCATTTCCATGAGTTCAGACTGTTGAGGGAGCGTGCCCATCTTGTTTTATTTGAGACATAAGGAATTGCTGGTATTTAAGCATGTGAAATTGACAATTTAGTGCTCTCATAGCTAGAGTAGTTGAGGTGTAAACCTTCTTCCCCTACCTGTCTAGTGCTCTGGAGTCCCTTTCCAAAGGTACAGGATTTTTAGCCATAGAAGCCTTAGCCCCTCTGGGACCCTGGGAGCTCTGGATCAGCAGCAGGGCTTTTGTAAAGGAATTTGTGAGAGTCAGGCACTCTATAGTATCTATCTGGTTTGACTGGAGCAGGAGGCAGAGAATCTGGATTTAAACTAGATTCTAAGAAAACATCATCTACTATGTCCAAAACTGGGGGGATAGCAAGAGGTCTGTGCTGGGGAAGTAAAAGAAACTCCCGGAGCCTTTTCTTTGAGTCAGAGTAGTCCTGTCCTTCCCAGTGGAAATGTTCCCTCATGGTGTGTAAGGTTTCCCCAAAGGAGTAGTCTTCAGGGGGAGAAGCTGAGGGAATTGAGTCTTCAGCATCAGAATCTTCATAAGGGGGAAAGGAGTAATCCTGTTCCTCAGAGGAGCCTGAGGAAACAGACACCTGATCAGAGGAGGCATAATCCTCCTCTTGTCTAGGCCTTTTGTCGGGTGGGGGGGGTATTGGGAACCCCTGATCAAAGAAATCAAATCTTCAGCCATTTTAAGCATCTGTTTCTTAGGCATAGGGCCTTGACCTGGAGACTGAAGTGTAGGCTTTTTTGGTTTTAGAGGAGTCTTAAGCTTAGCATAAGATTTTATGGTGAGGGTAGTCGGTCTGAAGACACCTTCAGAAACCGAAGGTGTTTCTGCAGCACCATCTTCCCCTACTGCGATGTCGTCGGTAGGGCCTAAGGAAAAAGGCTGCGTCGGCCTAGAAATCTCTGCTGGGGGATCTGATGCGGCTTGGGGATCCAATTCAGCGGTAGCCAGGGGCTGTGTAGGTGCCTCACTGAAAACCGGAGAACCGGCGATCGGGCCAGCCGAGGACTCGGAGTCTGGCTTGGATCTAGGCTGCCTGTCCCTATCCTTGCGTTTTTTATGCACGCCAGTAGTCGGTTGCTCTGACGGCATAGTGTAATTAAATTTTCTACCGAAATAGTGTCGTGCGAAATCAAAGCGACGCTTTATAGTTCACTTATTGAACCTAGCACAAAACCGACAACCGGTGACGTCGTGGTCTGGGCCTAGGTAAGGTATACAAAAAAAATGAAAGTCCTTATTAGGTATTTGCTTCCCACAAGAAATGCAATTGTTAACTTTTTCTGACATCAGACTGAGGCAAGAAAAGGTTCCCCAACGGGGTACTTAGCTTTGAAGACTTCGGACTCAGGTGTCGGCCGACCGGCACTTGCGAACTGCTTCTGCTTCGGGCACCGCGCGGCAAGAAAGACTGAAGAAAATGGCATCAGATGCCTCTGATATAACCCTGGCGCTCTGACGTCAGGGAAGAAGCGACAGCAACCGACACCGGACCAAGACTTTGGAATTCTGGCCGACTGCGGGACCGCCTGACGGCAGGATAACCCAAGTGTGATGACTGCAGCAGGGTAACACGATGAACATCCACCTTGCCCTCATCTATGGCTTTGGTGACTGCATCAAAGTCGGTTTAGGAGACATGATCTGCCTTTTACAAATACGAACTGGATAGGGTCCAGAGTTTGGAGATTACCAATGTCTGTTTATGAGTTCCATGATGATACGTTCATTGGCCTTGCAGACCAGGCTCATCAGGCTAATGGGGCGGTAGTTCGAGGGGGCTGTCGTGGCTCCACCTTTGTGGAGTGGGATAACCGTCGCGGTGCGCCATTCAGTGGGCACAAAGCCTGAGGTGAGGCTATGACTGAACATGGTACTTAGGTAGGGTACCAGTTCATTCTGTAGTTCGTGTAGAACGCAGCCTGGGATGTTGTCAGGTCCCACGGATGCGGTGTTCTTGGCTTTGGAGAGTGTTTTTTTTACCTGTGCAGCTGTGATTACAGGAACTCTGCATTCTTCCGGCATAGAGATCGGCCCTCTAGGGGGTGAGAGGGGGATAAAGTTAGCAATGAACCTATCTGCCAGGATGCTGGCAATATCAGTTGGTTCTGTATATTTAGTGCCATTGTGCTGTAACTCTGAGCAGATCTGAGTGTTGCCATTGAGATTCTTGACATAGCTATAGAATGCTTTGTGGTTGTCTTTAGAGTCAGTGGCAATTTTGTTTTCGTAACTAGCTCTGGAGGATTTTATGAGGGATCTCAGCTTCTTACTGAGGTTGACCAGGGTGTGTTCCTCCAGTCATGGGATTTTACTGTTTTTTGCAACAGTTTCTTTCTTCTGTTGTAGAGTTTGTTTATGGCAGAGGACCACCAGATCGGCTTCCTTTTTTGGAGGATAGCATCTTGGTTCTATTAGGGATAGCATGATCCATGCACTCGTGTAAGTGCTTATAAAGTGCATTTGTGTAGGATTCAGCAGTCGTAACTCTATTGTCCGTCTGCATGGGTGTCATGAAGTTTGCCACTTCTGTCTTAAGAAGTGTGAAGTTGGCTTTGGAGAAGTTTTTTACGGTGGTTTCCCTAATTGGGGGTGGGGGCAGGATGTGGATGTCTAGGGTGATCAGCTTGTGGTCGGATCTGACCAACGAGGAACTGACCTCTGGTGTGGAACATCGCTTGCCCATGTTGGTAATGACGAAGTCTAGTACATTACTGCCCCTGGTGGGGGTGTGAATAAGTTGATCCAAGGCGTTGGAATTTATGAATTCCAGAAAACGTTGAGCAAAAGCATTGGTACATGAGTAGCTTTCTCAGTTAATGGTGGGGTAGTTGAAATCGCCCATTAATAGGGTGTTAGGTTGTACCCTAATACTTTCCAGTGCATCAAGAAATGAGGAGTGGGAATCCTGGGGCATGGTGGGAGGTCTGTAGCAAGCTACAATTTGAATTGCGGTCTTGCCCAGAGTTAGTTGCACTTGGATAATCTCGGATGCATTATGCTGTTCAACTAGCCTGGAGGTGTGGATATCCTTAACGAATATGGACACGCCTCCACATTTTGTGCTTCGTTCTGGGTTAGGTGGCCAAAAGGTGTGGTATGAATTATAGCCTGGTAATGCAGGGGTGCTCTCTGGAGCTTTGAACCAGGTCTCTGTCACTGCACAGATGTCGATGTTCTCCATTTTTAAGAAGTGCCTCGAGTGAGTGCATTTTGAGGTTTAGACTTCTAGCATTGAGTAGCATTACCCTCAGATTTTGCTTGCTTGTACCTGTTACAGTGGTGAATTTGTAATTTGAACCTTGCCTAAAAAAAGCACTGTAGGGGTGGCAAGAGCCTTAGCCAGTATACGTAATCCCAAGGGCGACAGGTGCAAGCCATCTCTGGCAAAGCATCATGGTCTGTCGATCATGTCGTCCCTGGCAGACAAATACTGGACCCCCTTAGAATGACACCAGAAGCTTAGCCAATTGTTGAAGTTAATCATTTTGTCCTTGTACTGTGGCATCATTCTGAGTGAAGGCAGGATGCTACTCAGGGCCAGGGTCATACCTGCCTGGGCTACAAGATCGGAGAGCTCCTCCATGTCTCTTTTCATGTAGTCCAGGGAGGTACGTCTCAGGTCAATCACACCAACATGGACAATGACAGTGTCATATTTGTACTTGTTGTGGAGTGACCTGAGTGCATGCATTATGTGGCGGATCCTGGCACCTGACAGGCAGCTGACAGTAACTTTCAACTTGTTTAGCCTGGTGAGTGGAACATCAGTGTGCCTGACTATAGAGTCACCTATGACTAGAGTGTTGGGTACGTTGTTATGCCTTATGGGCTGTGGTTGAGTGGCACACTGAGTTTGTGGGCTATGTGTCATTTGGGTTGTGTTGGGGGGTGGAGTTTGCTTGCGTTTCTGCTATGGAGGTCCCCGATGCTTGGGCAGGTTTTTATTGAGAGCATCCGCGAATGTAGGTGTGTGTTTTGTGTTTCTATGTATGTGTTTTGGTGGTGTAGGTTTTGTTATGTGGCGGATTCTGGCTTCCGACAGGCAGCTAACAGTAACCTTCTGCTTGTCCAGCCTAGTGAGTGGAACGTCAGTGTGCCTGACTATAGAGTCACCTATTACTAGTGTGTTAGGTATGTTATTTCGCCTTAAGGGCTGTGATTGTGTGGCACACTGATTTTGTGTTTTATGTGTTGTCTGGTTTGTGACAGGAAGTGCAGGTTATTTGTGTGTCTGCTTTGGAGGTCTCTGATGCTTCTGCAGATTTTTAATTAGAGCCTTCGAGTATGATTTTTGTGTATTTATGTGTATTTTTTGCCAGTGCTGTTTTAGTAGGTCTGTGTGCAGCTGGAATTGTGGTGCAAGTGTTAACCTTCTCCTCTTGACTGTCCGTTCCAGTCTTAGGTGGAGACAGCTTAGCTTCCAGTTTGGCTGTATAATTGCATCTCTCGCATATGTTAGTGTTTTGTGGTAGGAGGAGAGGGTTGTCTGTTTACATGAGGCAGTTGTAACATTGCCTCAGTATACCCAGATTCACCAGCTGGACTGGAGAGTGCACTTGAAGTTGCCCTTTGGTCATGCCTGATTAGTAGGGTGAGCTGCTTAGTCGCTTGGTTGGTGAGGGGTGAATAAAGAGCTTTGCACTACTGGGCAATCAGTGTCAGGATATATTAGTGCTTGCTATTAGGTCTGAGCAAGTGCTGGGCTGTAAGATGCTTTTTGAATGCTTAGGTTGAGAGTTAGACTAGTTTCAAGGGAAAAACTGAAGAGGAGACTTAGTGGAGCCGGGAATAATTTAACCGTAGCTAACTGGTACTGTCCGGTGCGCAAAACTGTGCAAACGCGTTTTTTATAGTAGAGAAATGAAAGAGATAAAAATTAGCCCAAAATGGCCAATAAGCTACTAACTTCTGGGCTGGAACCACTCCTCCAAGGACAGTTAGGTTGCTCAAAGCTCCCCTCTTTCACAGGTGAACAGAGAAACTTCCTTTTATCCAAGCAAGGTATGGGCAACTCAGACACTAGTATCACAGCCCTGAATTCAGCACTAGCCTGAAAACTGGACTATACAAGCTTAGAATGGTGGAAAATAAGGAATATTTTTTTTTTTTTTTTTTTGAAAAGATAAGGCAATAACAGTAAAACATACACTTAAAACAGCTTTAAACAACTACTAACAACCAGAAAAGGCTACCACACTTTAGTGTGTATCCTACAACAGTTAATCAAATTAAACAAAAAACAACTTTATAAAAGTGCAGGCAGTCAAATAAGTACAATATGTGAAAAAAAACAAGCTTTTAAATCACAATAAACGCTGGAAAACCTGCGTTTAGGCAGAAACCAGTTAAGTACAGCAAGAAAGTACAGAAAGAAAGTACATAAAACTGATACTTAATCTTCACCAAGTCACATTGCATTTCCTATTTCTATTAGACTAACATGCCTTTAATTTCTCCACAGACTGTCTAAAATTTCTCTAAATATTAAATAATTGTCATATACCTTGTACAGATTCTTTAATCAATGTTTTTTTATTATGTCTAATTTGTTATAAATCATCTAAACTACAAATTTTTTGAAGATTGTAAAATTACCATTCTTAAAATGTTTTGTAATTATTTGAAGCTCTTCTCCTGGGGCAGCTGTTGAAAAAAAGAAGTTATGTACCCACCATAACGTTCCATGTTTGTAGTCCATCTCGCCCTTCATTCTTACATATGGGTTCGGAGCCAATCATCAGCTCCAACTCAGCCTATTACAAAGCTCAAAGTCTTCTAGTTGGCTCATGGCTAGGTAGGTATTCCCATAGTGCACCAGTACAGTCCCCAGATCTTGTTTGCTGCTAAACTATAGAAAGACAGAACTAAGGCTATCCAGAAAGAACAACAATAATGAAAGGTCTCCACCTTATTATGGAAAAATTATCCTGTCTTCAGATCCTTCCAGGATGGGGGTAGGTGGGTGGGTTCGTAAGAATGAAGGGCGAGATGGACTACAAACATGGAACGTTATGGTGAGTACATAACTTCTTTATGTTCTGTAGTCCTATCTCGCCTTCGTTCTTACATATGGGACAGCATCCCTAGCACCTTATTCTTGGGTGGCTTATGGAAAAATACTCCCGAGTACCGTGGAGTCAAAGGAGGCTCTAACCCTAGAGGTCAGGTCCAATTTGTAATGAGTAATAAAAGGTATGAGGGGTAGCACAGGTTGCTGCTGCACAAATATTGTCAATTGGAATCCTGGCTTGGAAGGCTGCAGATGTAGACTGGGATCGTGTAGAAGGAGCCTTAATTTTGAACGGTAAAGGCTTTCCATTAGAAGATTAAACTAAGGAAATATAGCTCGAAATCCATTTCGAAAAGGTTACTTTGGAGACTGGGAAACCTAATCTGGAGTCGGAGAATGATAAGAATAATTGGTCTAACTTCCTGAGTTCCTTAGTCCTGTGAAGATAGAACCATAATTGCCTGTGAACATCCATCTGATGAAATTTGTATTCTGCTGTGCTGGAATGATTAGGGAAAAACACCAGCAGCTCTATAGTTTGGTTCAAGTTATTATGAGAGCAAACTTTAGGGATAAAAGATGGATTTGTGCGAAGAGAGAGACTGTCTTTGTGCAAAATCAAGTAAGGAGGCTTGATAGACAGTGCTTGTAACTCTAATACTCGTCTAGCAGATGTGATGGCCACTAGAAACAAAGTCTTCCAAGACAGAAACTTTAGTGGACACGAATGAGCAGGTTCAAAGGGTGGAGAAGTTATTTTGGACAGGACAAAGTTTAGATCCCAGGAAGCTACCAGTTCCAGAAAGGGAGGTCTCAGCAAAGTAGCACCTTTAAGGAAAGTTTTACACAACCTGTGTGACATCAGGTTAGACTCATGTCGACCCAAATGAAAATTAGATATAGCTGCTAACTGAACCCTAACTGTGGTGGCAGCAGATCCCTGGTGGAAAAGTTCAGACAAAAATTCTAAAACCACTGGAATGGATGCGGTGTAAGGGTCAACATTCCTTTCTTCAGCCCAGATAGAAAACCTTCTCCATTTGCTAAGTACATGACTTTCTAGTGGAAGGTTTATGTGAAGATGTGAGAATGTGGGTCACAGCAGGTGAAAAATCATGATGCTTGACTAGGGATGGAAGTGGAGCAGCCACGCTGTCAAGTTGAGGGTGTGGAGGTTGGGGTGAAGAGAGCCTGACGTGTGTCAAGAGGTCTGGCACTGGGTCCAGAGTCCATGGATCATTTAGTAGATGAGGACCAAGAAAGGGGAACCAAATCTGACAAGGCCAGTAAGGAGAGATGAGAATCAGTTTGCTTCCCAGCAGCTTTGCTTTCTGAATCACCTTGGATATGAGAGGAAAGGGAGGGAAGGCATAAAGAAGACTCAGAGGCCAATCGTGAACAAGTACATCTCTCGGTGACTCCCCCGGGGGGGGGGGGTAAGGAAAAAGTAGCTGCTGCATTTGGAGTTGATTGGACTGGCAAAAAGATCACAGCAAGTCTGTCCCCATTTGCGGAAAATCTGTTCTGTGACTTCCTGCTTCAGAGACCACTTGTAAGGCATCAAGATTGCTCAGCTGAGTTTGTCAGTTATCACGATGGTTGTCCCTTGGATGTGCACTGCCACTAGAAAGCACTGGGAAGATGTAGCCCGCTTCCAAAGAATCGCCTCCTGGTGAAGGGGGTACGTTGCTTGTTGGGACACCATACCACAGACATGTCTGACTGGATTGCTATCGTCCCAAGAGGAAGAAGGTTGTGAAGTGCTTGCAACGTTAGAAGCACCACCCTCATCTCTAGGACATTGATATGCAGGTGAGCCTCGTGATCTTGCCATGTGCCTTGCCTAGATAATGCCCCCCCCCACCCTATCTGTGAGGCAGCCGTAGTCATAGTGGCAACAGGTTGGTGAGGGAGGAATGGAGTGCCTGTCGTTAGTTGGTCGGGTTGAATCCACCAATGGAGGTCCTTCTTGAAAGACTCTGCTAAGATGATGTGGTGGGATAGAGGCAGCTATTGAAAGGACCACTGGGACAATAGAAGCCACTGAAGGATTCCATGTGTAATCTGGCCAGAGTGACTAGCATTACAGTGGAGGTCATGGTCCCTAAGAGTTTCAGCACTGTCTTTGCCTTGACATTTTGGAGAGGAAGCATACGTAGAACTTGCTGTATGAGGTTCTGTGCTCTTTCTGCAGGAAGAAGAGCTAACATGGTGACTGTGTCTATTTCTGCGCCTATAAAAGTCACAAATTCAGCGGGCGATAAGGCAGACTTTTCCCAATTTACAGTAATCCCCAACGGGGCACAAAGAAGGATAGTGGAATCTCTGGTTTGAAGGAGTAGATGCCTGGTGGAGGTGGTCAGGAGCCAGTCGTCCAGGTATGGAAACACTTGGAAACCTAGATATCTCAGGTGAGCTGTCACTACTTCCATACATTTGGTGAACACCCTGGGGGCTGTGTTGAGACCAAAGGGCAGAGCATGAAATTGGTAGTGACTGGCTCCCAGCCAGAAGCATAAGTCGCTCCTCGACGGTCTGTCCATTTTTATGGTAGTACGCATCATGGAGGTCTATTGAGCACATCCAAGTGTCTTTCCCTAACAGAGGAATCACAGACTGCAGTGTCATCATCCGGAACTTGTCCTTCTTTATGGATTTGTTTAGTTTGCTACACTCCAAGATGGGTCTCCAGTCCCCTGTATGTTTTGGCACTAAAAAGAATCTGGAGTAAGTTCCGCATTCTATCTGGTCTGCGAGGACGGTTTGGATGACTCTGTTTTGCGAGCAACTTTTTCACTTCTACAGTTGTTTGATCCCTGTGACTGGGTGGAACATCCGGGATCCTCTTGGGAACGTGAGGTGGACAAGAAAAGGGTATGGAATAACCTCTAGTGATAATTCTTTGTACCCATTTGTCTGGGGTGATGCTTAGCCAGGCTTCTGGATACAAAGAAATGTGACCCTCCACTGGCTCCAGAGAAGCACAGCCAGGCCCCACATCAGGAGTGCTGATAGGGACGGCCTTGAAATAAATCGCGGCCACCCTGGTTTTGCGGGCTGCCCCTGCCTCTAGGGCGACATCTACCAATTGTTCCTCCTCCTCTTTCCTCTGCCTCTGAAGGAGGAATCATCTTGTGCATCTGGGGAAAAATCTCGAGGACTTCTTGAACCACATCTTACCACCTCTCTGACCCTTGGGGTATGGTCTAGAGGGGACGGTAAAACGTACTCCCATGGCAGACAGCGTTTTCCCTTCTTGCTTGCACCTGGGGACGGTAAAACGTACTCCCACGGCAGACAGCATTTTCCCTTCTTGCTTGCACCTGGTGAGTGTGTCTTTTACAAAACACAGAACAAAATGAAGCAGCCAAACTGGAATAAAATTTTCTTTACTAAATTCTTCTGGTACCTCGGCCTTCGCCTTCACATGGAATAATAATGCTATGCAAAAACCAGTATAAATACACACCTCAATTACATCAATTAAACAATTAATCAATTGTATTACATTTTAAATTTTAAAGAAATACTGCATTAAATTCATACAAAATAATACATATAATATAATATTTATATTAATAATTATACATCTAAATTCATACCATTGGGAAATAAAGTTCCATAATTAATAATAAATTTAGATGAATTATTATTCCATGTGAAGGCGAAGGCCGAGGTACCAGAAGAATTTAGTAAAGAAAATTTTATTCCAGTTTGGCTGCTTCATTTTGTTCTGTGTTTTGTTGGAGCTTCTATTTGGATACTTTGTGATCCAGAAGTGTTTTTCTTGAGTGTGTCTTTTACCTTAGATCCAAATAATGAAGAACCGTCAAAGGGGGTGTTGGTAAAGATAGACTTGAACGGCTCCACAAAATTACACAAGCGCATCCAGGAGTGTCTCCTAAGGGAAACTCCTGAACCTGCTGCCCTGCTCGCTCCATTGGCTGCATAAGAAATCAGCCTCATGGAGGAGTTAACAATGGAATTTAAGGTGGACAACTGAGCAGACACCTTATCAGGGGCTCCTTCAGTAGATGTACCTTGTAGAGTATCTTCCAACTCCTTAATGAGATCTCTCTGAAGGCTCGTAAAATGTGTTAGATAGTTCAGCGATCAGAGTTTGAATGTCACTGACACAAAGATATGCTTCCCGTATCTATCCATCGTTCGAGACTCCTTGTTTGGCGGATGGACAGATGGAGACGTCTCCGCTAGTTCCTTCTTAGTGGCTGCCGCTATCACCATGGCATCTACAGGCGCACCCTTGGATAAGAATTCCTTCTCCTTGGGAGCAGACAGAAATTTCTTGGGTCTCCAGGGAACTGGCTCGATGGCATCTGGAGTCTCCTACACCTTCTGACTAACAAGGTCTAAAAGTTCATCAAAAGGTGGAGACACCCAAGAGGCTGACGGTTGAGAACCGAAAGCCTTCAGGTACACAGACTCCTCATCAGAAGGGGTAACAGTGGGCCAGCCGCCCCTCTGCTTAAGGATCTCCAAGATGTCTACAAAGGAGACATCAGAGGACGACTTGGGGACCCTTCTGACTCTGAGGTCAGTGTCTGAGGTAAGAGACTCATCCTGGGAGTCTATATGCTTCCTCTTGCATGTCCTCTTTCGAGGGGGCTCCTCAGAAGGATATTCCGAGGAGGTCCTGGAAGACTGGGGGCCACCCACCAGGGGCTCCTGAGGCTGCAGGTCTCTGCTGTTGAGAGAGAGAGAGTAGGTGCTGAGACGGAGGTCGGTGCCCGAGGGGGAAGAGTGTTGGTACCCTTGAATGGAGCTGATGAGCGGGACAGCACACTCCTCATCCTGAAAGCAAACCTCTCTGGCTCCGAAGACCTCCTTGGCTCCGAGGAGACAGAGGAAGTCATCGGCTCCAAGACAGATGTAGGATCCAAGCTCACCCTAGCCTACGTACCGAGAGGGAGATTCAGAACTGAAGAGGTTCGGGTCCAAGTGTCCCTGTCGGGGCCGACCGGTAACCTTCAGCTCCTAGACACCACGGATGGCACCGAAGGTGTCGGAGCAAAACTCGGCTCCAAGACAGCCGCAAGGGGAGCTAGAACAGAGGGTTCCACAAGTGGTACCGAACACTCCGGCTCCGAAAGCCCGACACTGCTCAGGAGAAAGAACCCCAGCAGGGGGGAATAGACTCCGGTGGCTCCAGAACCAACAACATTTTAGGCAAGGCAAACGACTTCAGGAGCCTGAGCACTACTCTGTCCACATCTTCCTCTGACTGGCCCTGGAGGATCTGGAAGACAGTGTGGGTGATCTGAACCTCTGCAAAATTGGGGATCTTAAGGTTGGGGAGACCAGCAAGGGATCTCTGGACCGGCTCCGATGCAGTCTCTCAGTAGTCAGCTCCGAAATGCTTGGGGCTGAAAGTCCCAATATCAACAACCTTGACCGGCTCCGAGGACAGTGGAGCCGAGGAGGTAGAAGTCTTACCTGGCTTGGAGAGTTTTTGAGGCGGTTCTGATGCCCCGGACGGTGCCAGGGAATGCCTCTTGGTCGCCTTAATCCTCTCTTTTTTGGAGGAATGACATTTAGAGGAAGAAGAACAACTAGCCAAATCTTCGTCGAAGGAAGGCTTGAGGAGACCTTTCAAAATTAGCTTGCTCTTCCACTCCTGGAGAACTCTGGAGCTGAAGGAATGGCAAAACAAGCATGTTTCCTGCAAATGAATGGCTCCAAGACAATAAACACAGTTGCTATGGCCATCTGTAATTGACATCTTCTGGGAGTACACTTTACACATTTTTTAAAACCCGAAGGTTTATGGTCTTTAGCCCCTTTAGACATGATAACGGCCAAGTAGAAACACACAGCACAACGAGGACTAGGTCTTCTAACTTCAATGGACCTAGCCCTTACCACACTAACACACACACACAAACACAAACACACACACACCACGAAGACTAGGTCCTCTAACTCAAACGGGTCTAGCCCTGGGAAAAAGATAAGGGGGAAAGAGAATTAGGTCTTCTAACTTAAATGGGCCTAGGTAGAAGGATAGGACGTAAAATATAGAAACTATCAACTACACTACACACACACACAAAATATGAAATATCGAAAGGACCAACTTTTTCAATAGGAATCAATGGCTCAAAATGCTAAGTCGTAGGAACGAAAAGGGTCAGAACTAGCAAAAGACCTGGCACACAAGCAGAATATCGAAATATCTAAATATCTAACTATCTGTCTAATTTCCTCACTCTCTAGTAACAATAAACACTGCACACAATAATCAGAAAGGTTAAGCGCAAAAGCTCACGCTAAATAGGATAGGACTAGCACACAGGATACCAACAGGAAACAACAAGGGCCAGTGGCCAACCAGTTCTCAACAACTAAGTAATTTGTAAAGTCAAAAAACACCTCAAGAGGTCTGAAACTACTGCAACACTAGTAGATTCTACGTGGAACTAAACAAAACTCTAAAGTTAAACAGTAATGTATTAATAATAGAAAAAGTTTTAAACTTAGAAACGGCCAAGCAAGAAGCACATCTGAACTTGTAGACGTGGCAAACGAGATCTGGGGACTGCACTGGTGCATTATGGGATACCTACCTAGCCACAAGCCAACTAGAAGACATTCGGCTTAGCAATAGGCCGAGTCAGAGCCGAGGATTGGCTCCAAACCCATATGTAGGAATGAAGGTGAGATAGGACTACAGAACATTTGGCGTCTATCCAGTCAGACTTTCCAGGTAATCAAATGTCAATAAATAAACAAACAAATAAATAAATAAATGATTTCTAATGGATAGTTGATCATTTTCTTCTATGTAATTCGTAATCAGGTGTCAAATCAGTGGAAGGAGTACAAAGGCGTACAGGAAAGTTTTCTGACAAAGTAAGCAGAATGTGCCCACCACTAATATGGCTGATTCTCCACAGAGGTCAGAACGGAGAGGTGATAAAATAAGTAAGCGAAGAAGAGTAGTATTGCTGGAACTGAATTCATCCTCAAGTCTTAGTGAGTACCTTCACGAGGTGGACCCTGCTTTTACAAAATCTCACCAAGATGGCACTGATATGTATACACTGTATTTTATCATGGACAGAAGTAAAATAAAAAATAAAAAAAAAAAAAACAGCTGGGTGCACAAGTCCCACAATAAAAAAGTGCCCAATCCTGGTATGTGCACTAGGGCCAAGTCTGGAAAAAAGGAAAGTGTAGAATCCTCAAGACATGGAAACATTCAGACAATGGGGTCATGCCAGGCTCAGGGGGAGGATGGCCTCCTTGTTGTAGAAAGTAGTAGTCCACAAAAGCACAAAAACAAAGAGAGGCCTAAAAGCAGCCATAATGATGGACTATTGAGAATAAGAAGGAAATTGTGTGTTGTTACTATTATGCAAGAATTACAGAATTTCCAGATAGAAGCTGCTCAAAAAGATTAGGATAGAAATCAGAACGAAGAAAAATACTTGCACAAAAAAAAAAAAAAAAAAAAAATTGTCAAAAGCTTCAAATGCAAATTTGTGTTCATTAATACAACAGATCCATGAAAAGCATTACACAGACCGAGAAACTTTGGGCCATTTGAAAAAAAGAAGTGAATGAGGAAGTGACAAAGTATATAAAGAACAAAACCTAGAGATATATAAAAGGTTAAAAAAAAAGCAACAAAAAAAACATGGACATGGGAAATAAAGCGAGATCTGACATGCTGTAATATTTATGCACGGAAGAAAGCCAAACTAATCAATACAAAAAAAAAAGCAGCTCCAAAGATATTTGAACAGAAATACTGGCAATGGCACCCAGATATGGAAATTTTCACAATGCAAAAAATGAGATTATAAAGGAGGGAAGTAAAAAAGAGGATTAACAATGGAGAAGTTAAAGAAATAGACATTGAGTTTATGGATTACCTGCAAACTGAAGGATTTAGTGTAGAAAATCCATCTCTTGTAACATTTCAGCATGATGGAACAATGAGCCTCCAAATTAAGGAGAAACAAGTGGAACAGGAAGCATCTGATCACTTGCCACATGAAGATACTCTGCAGCCTTCAGTAGGAAAATCAGTACAAAAGTTCAGTTGGAGTTGCACAGCCAAGGAAGGAGCAGGAAACAGTGTCAATTCTAACAGTCAATGATGTGGTGTGATAGGCCAGTGAATTCCCATATGAAAGAGCAATGGATGACACAGGATGAAGCTGAAGACAATATTTAACTGGAAGATGTTCTTGAACCTTCTGTAGAATGCTCTCAGGAAACAGAACAAAGAATGTGCCCTCTGTTTAGAAGACAATGATCTAAGGAAGAGTTGCTTGATTTAATTGAGATGGACAGACATATTAAGATCAATGAAAGAAATAGATTACAAAAAGCCAATTAAGACCAAAAATATTAGAAGTCTTAAAACAAGTTAACACAGTAATGAAGACTATTAGCAGAATTTCATGCAATAAAACAGAATTAAATATGATGTATTACTATGCATATAAATTAATAACATATAATTATTACCACAAAAACACAGGACAACTAAGGAAAGGAAGGGAAGAAAGCAAAAGCCACCACAGAAGTATCAAATAGAGAAAACTATAAACCAATTAAGAAAAGAAGTGCCACTGTTAGAAGACTCCAAGAGGGGGATCAGATCAATAAATACACTTAGAAAGATAGGCATGATAAAAGCAATGCACAGTATCAGAACAGACCAGGATCTACTGTGCACTATTTCAAATAATAAACTAAAGATATGAGCACAGGCAAACAAAAAAGGCACTTAGAATATATGTAGATAAATATAAAGGAAACTACTTAATAAGCAATTAATTGACCCAAAAAAGTTTTATTCAGAATTGGGAAACAAAGCAAAAGTTAGTAACAGCCTGCATTTAATTGCTGGAACCTGTGTTCTGAGAGACTGCCTTCCAATCTATCTGCAAATATACAGAGCTGAGTATATTTTTTTGGTTTTAGAGTTTGCACTGTTAATTGTTGCTTAGATCTCTGTTAAAACTGTTTTGTCCCACCCACCTTCCTTATTTCTGACTTGCAGTTTAAATTTGGTGGCTTTTGCAGATGCCCGCCCAACTGTAGATTTGATCTGGGACACTCCCTCAGTCCCATCTCTTTACCACATTCTACCTAATAAACTCTTTCTGCACTTCCTTTTAGACCTTTTTAATTTAATTGCATTTTTTAAACTGTGTTTGGTCTAATATTGCTACATACTCAAGTGTGCTAGCTTGCACTGCATGTGAATTGTTTTTACTACTGTTTTAGCTACTTTTTTGTAAAAAAAAAAAAAAAAAAAAAAAAAACTGTAAGCCTGTTTCCTGCCTTTCCTGTAACTAGTGTTCCAGATACAGATTTGCTGTATCCAGGACTGTATGTAAGCTTCTGAGCCCCGCATGCCTTTCTGTGTTGGAGGAAAGCTTATCAGTGGGAGTGGTAAGGACTAGGTAACCTGTCTACCACATAAGGAGTGGTTCTGGCCCAGAAATTGTAGTTATTAGCCGTTTGGGCAATCTCTTCCACTCAACTTTCTGATTTGAAAGCCTGCATTTGCACTTGTTTCTGTCCTGTAACTCGTCTAGTGCAGATACAGATTCTTAGTTTTAACACTTACATTTGCTTATTCGTGCTCAGCACTTGTTCAGAACTTGTAAGCACTAAATAAGCTATTAATTACTATAGCACTCAACCTTCCTCAATACCTAGAGGAAAACAGTTTTTGTACTTACTTTTCTCACTTGCTTAGAGAAAAACAGCTCTTGTACTCACTTTCCTCACTTATCCAGAGGAAAATTGTTTTTTATTCAGGCATGTCCAAGGGTCAGCACCCAGTGTTCTCTCCTGTCTATCTGATGAATCGACATCTTAAGGCAATGTAGAAATTGCCTCATGTACGTAAACAACCCTCTCCTCCTACCACCCAACACTACAACCTGTGAGAGATGCACTTATCTAGCCAAACTGGAGGTAAAGCTCTCTCCAACCAAGACTGAACTTGACAGTCATGAAGAGAAGCCAAACATTTGCACCACACTACAATCATCACATAGTCTCACTAAATCTACACCACCAAAATCCACACATAGTAAAACAAAAACATTCGTGGAGGCTCTCAATAATTATCTGTTTAAGCAAGAGTCCTCCAAAGTAGAAATGCAAGTAACCTACATCCCCCAACACAACCCAAATGACACATAGTCCACAGACTCAGTGTGCCACTCAACCCCAGCCAAAAAGGCAAAACAACGTACCCAACACACTAGTCATAGGTGACTCTACAGTCAGGCACACTGATGTCCCACTCACCAGGCTAAACAAGGAGAAGGTTACTGTCAGCTGCCTGTCGGGTGCCAGGATCCACGACATAACCCACGCACTCAGGTCACTCCACAACAAGTACAAATATGACTCTGTCATTGTCCATGTTGGTGTGAATGACCTGAGACGTACCTCCCTGGACTACATGAAGAGAGACATGGAAGAGCTCTCCGATCTTGTAGCCCAGGCAGGTATGACCCTAGCCCTGAGTAGCATTCTACCATTGCCCAGAATGATACAGCAGTACAAGGACAAAATGATTGACTTCAACAATTGGCTAAGCTTCTGGTGTCATTCTAAGGGGATCCAGTATCTGTCTGCTTGGGATGACATGGTCTACAGACCACGATGCTTTGCCACAGATGGCCTGCGCCTGTCGCCCCTGGGATTCCAAATACTGGCTAAGGTTCTTGCTGACCCTATAGTGCCTTTTTTGGGAAGGTGCAAATGACAAATTCACCACCGTAGCAGGAACAGGCAAGCAAAAACTGAGGGTAATGCTACTCAATGCTAGAAGTCTAAATCTCAAAATGCATTCACTCGAGGCACTCCTTAAAATGGAGAACATTGATATCTGTGCAGTGACTGAGACCTGGTTCAAGGCTCCAGACAGCACCCCTGCACTACCAGGCTATAACTCATACCACACGTTTCGGCCATGTAACCTGGACCGAAACACCAAAGGCGGAGGTGTGTCCATATTCATTAAGGATATCCACACCTCCAGGCTAGTTGCTCAGCATAATGCATCTGAGGTTATCCAAGTGCAACTAACTCTGGGCAAAACTGCAATCCAAATTGTAGCTTGCTGCAGATTCCCCCACCATGCCCCAGGATTTCCACTCCTCTTTTCTTAATGTACTGGAAAATAATAAGGTTCAACCAAATACCCTAATAATGGGAGACTTCAACTACTCCACCATTAACTGGGAAAACTACTCATGTACCAACTCCTTAGCTCAATGCTTTCTGGAATTAATAAAATCCAATGCCCTGGATCAACTTATCCACACCCCCACCAGGGGCAACAATATCCTAGACCTAGTCATTACCAACATGAGTGATCGGTATTCCACAACTGAAGTCAACTCCTCGTTGGTCCGATCCAACCATAAGCTAATCACCCTTGATATCCACATCCCGCCCCCACCCCCCCATTAAGGAAACCATAGTAAAAAATTTGTCCAAAGCCAACTTCATGCTTCTTAAGACAAAAGTGGTGAACTTCATGACACCCATGCAGATGGACAATACAGTTACGACTGCTGAATCCTACACAAATGCACTCTATAAGCACTTACACGAGTGCATGGATCGTGCTATCCCAAACAGAACCAAGATGCTATCCTCCAAAAAAAGTAAGCCAATCTGGTAATCCCCTGCCATAAACAAACTGTACAACAGAAGGAAGAAACAGTTGCAAAAGAGAGTAAAATCCCAAGAGTGGAGGAGCTCCCTGGTCAGCCTCATTAAGAAGCTGAGATCCCTTATAAGATCCTCCAAAGCTAGCTACAAAAACAAAATTGCCACTAATTCTAAGGACAACCACAAAGCATTCTATAGCTATGTCAAGAATCTCGATGGCAACACCCAAATCTGCTATGAGTTACAGCACAGCGGCACGAAAATTACAGAACCAACTGATATTGCCAACATCCTGGCAGATAGGTTCAGGGCTAACTTTACCCCCCCCCCCCAAAGGGCCCATATCTATACAGGAAGAATGCAGAGTCCCTGTAATCACAACTACGCAAGTAAAAGCTCCACTCTCTAAAGCCAAAAACACAGCATCCATGGGACCGGACAACATCCCTGTCTGCATTTTACATGAACTTCAAAACGAACTGGCTCCCCACTTAAGCACCATGTTCAATAATAGCCTTGCATCAGGCTTTGTTCCCACTGAATGGCGCACAGCAACAGTTATCCCACTCCACAAAGGGGGAGCTATCACTGATCCCGGGAACTATCGACCTATTAGCCTGATGAGCCTGGTCTGCAAGGCTATGGAACGTATCATCATGGAATTCATATACAAAGACATTTGTAACCTCCAAACTCTGGATCCCACCCAGTTTGTGTTTGTGAAAGGCAGATCATGCCTCCTGAACCTGATTGACTTCTTTGAGGCAATCACCAAAGCCGTAGATGAGGGTAAGGTGGTTCACACAGCCTATCTTGACCTCGCCAAGGCTTTCAACACCATCCCCCATTCTGGAATTATACCTAAACTCACTAAACTAGGTATAAATCGCTACATCACAAGATGGGTTGCCAACTGGCTCACTCTCAGAACCCACACTGTAAAAGTTGCAGGCTCCAAATCTGACCTCAAAGCAGTGACAAGTGGAGCACCACAGGGTTCCGTCCTGGGACCTAATTGTTTGGTATCTACTTCTCTGGAGTACAGGCTAACACAGAAGGCCTCTGGCTAATGAAGTTCGCAGATGACTGCAAACTAGGAGCCATAGTCAAGTCCCCAAATGATGTGGATATCCTACAGAAGGGCCTCGCTGAGACAGATGCCTGGTGTCAGAGCCATGGCCTCAAGCTCAGTGCCAAAAAGTGCAGTGTCATCCCCTTTGGTAAAAACTCTGTACCCATGAACTACCACATAGGCAGCAATCTACTTAACACCGAATGTGTGATAACAGACCTTGGTACAAAGGTGGACAGTAGTCTCTCCTTTGATAATCACATCGCCACAGTAGTCAGGAAGTCCTTCTATGTGGCACACCTCATCATAAAAGGGTTCTCATCCAGGAAAAAAAGAGGTCATTGTTCCTCTCTACTCGACACTCATTAGACCCATTATAGAGTACAACGCCCCTTTTGGAATGTACCTCACAAGACATCTGCAGCAGCTGGAAAGGCCACAGAAGTACCTCACAAAGAGGATTACTGGCCTTAAACAAATGCACTATACTGACTGTCTCAAAAAACTCCAGATTTACTCCGTAACATATTGCCTACTCCGAGGTGATCTCTGCCTAACATAAAAAGCTATGTCAAACCCAGAGCTGTTGGACATGCTACATGTAAAGAAATCCCAAACCCTCCGAACTACACGCTCTAGGGACCTAAACCTTGCCACCACAATAAACAGTACATGCTGGAGGGATAGATTACTGTCCCAGAGACTTCCCATACTCGAACAGGCTACTCATCTATGTCAAGCAAAGTTCTTCATTAGCACACTTCAAGAAAAATCTTGATGAGTGGATGGGAAATAGGAAATACACCCCGGGGATCACTTCTGTGTCTCTGCTTGACAGTGGCACAAGAAAATAACTTTCTTGGGTGGCGTAAGTCAGGGAACCTTGTTGGCTAGGCTTACATAGGCCCTTGGGCCAATAGCCTAGTACCTAACTATGAGCCTATGAAAAGTAATTAAAATACCACCAAAATAAAGAAGAAATAGACACATTAGACACATCTTGGAGATATACCTATGAAGACCCTGTGGAACATAACACAGACACTGAATGGATAGAAGAAGCAAGAGAAAGAATAAGAAGTTCAAATGTACAGGATAAATGAAATGAGATGAAGTAATGGCAAGAGAGACTGAAACAAAATTAAGAAAAGCTCTTAACCAGAAAACCCCAGGCCCAGATGAATTAACTTCTGGCAAAAAGTATTAACATATTCACACAAATATTTAGCCATAAGTACTACTTGTATGTGCATCCTGAACAGACACCAACCTTGTTAACAAGAAATATGGTACTACTCAAGAGTGAACCTGCAAGCCATACTGAAAACTATAGGCTAATAACTTGCCTTCTGACAATGTATAAACTATACACAGGAATTGATGCTGAGAGAGATTATAGTCATTTAGAAGAAAACTCAATCATGGCAATAGAGTCATATGGAACAAAGGGTCATTTGTTGTTAAATAAAGTCATAATAGTGAATTGTAGAATGGGGAAGAATCTGAGTATGGCACAGATAGATCACAAGAAAGCATTTGACAACATCCCATATTCATGGATAAAAAATTACTTACAAATGTAAAGGATACACTCTACGTTAATGAATTCCATTTCAGTGACCATGAAACAGTGGTAAACCAATTTGCTGCTAAGTTATGATAAAGGACAAACGACTATCTCACGGATAGAAATTCAAAGGGGGATATTCCAGAGTAACTCCGTCGCTGCTGCTCTTTTGTCTTGCCCTTAACCCATTAAGCTGTCTACTTAGATTACTTCATGGTTACAATTCGGTTCCCAGAGAACACCAAAGTGTACATACTTACCATCTGCTTTTTGTGGATGATTTAAAACTATACAGCCCACCAGATATGCTATCGAAAGTACAACTGCAAGTGGTCAAAACTTTCTCAGATTATAAAAGAATGTCATTTGGTCTTGACAAATGTGCAAAAGCAACATTTAAAACAGGAAAGCTGCAGCACCAAGAAAATATCAGTCTGGGGCAAGAATGAGACATAAAGGAACTTGAGCAGGAGGGAGTATAAAATACTTGGGAATTGATGAAGGGCTGACAATAAAACATGGGCAAATCTGAACAAACCCAGTAAGGAATATTTTAAAATACTAAAATTAATACTGAAATCAGCCCTGATAGCTAGGAACAAAGTCCAAGCTATAAATTCAAGCTGCTCTTCCTGTTCTAACTTACAGTTTTTGGGTATCTGATGTCCAGAAGGTACTGGATAAGCTGAACATGAAAACAAAAAAAAAATGTTTCATGTTTATGAAATTATACATAAATATCAGCATATATCAAGATTATGAAGGAGGTATGGACCCCTTGGAATTGATTAAATGTATAGATTTGCAATCATGGGACTGCATACATACCTGCTGACCTCACCAATCCAAACACAGATAAAGTTTTAAAACATAAGGTGAACAAATCTAAGATGACTTCTATGCTTACTTCAGGGAAATCAAACCAGAAGTAGACAAAAAAAATCAGGCAGCAAATTAAAGTGCCAAAAAAACAAAAGAAAGAATGTAAGAAGGATCAGATGAGAAGGCAAGAAATGTGGAAAAGGTATAACTGTAGTTGCATATACAGAAAACTCCTGAAACAATCAGACGCTAATCAGGATCTGACACAGAAATGGTTAAGGAGAGATGAATTTAAACCAAAAGGTGAAAGTTGAATACTGGTTACAAAGTCCACTGAAAATGTGGGAGAAACAGACTAATGCAGGTTCTGTAAAACAGAACTGAAAAGTCTCGCATCTTGTTGCTGGGTGTGATACACTAACGGCAGAGGGCTTGTGCACTGAAAGGCATAATAATGTGGCAAGACTGTTGCACTGGGGAATTGTGCAAACATTACAATACTAAAATAGCTGAGAAGCATTGCAAACATGAGCAACAAAGCATTTTAAAGAATGATGAAGTTTATATCACAAGATCACCCATTACCAACAGTTCAAAAAAACAGACGTGAGAAAACCAGATACAGCAGTCCATGAAAACAAGACAAAACTAGAATTGATCACTAAACTTTCTACACCCAATGATTACAGTGTCTTCCTTATAAAAAAGAATTTACAGTCATATTTAGATATGTTACCTAAATATGACTGTAAATTCTTTTTTATAAGGAAGACACTGTAATCATTGGGTGATACGTTACCTAGATTGCAGTGGTGGTGCTGCGGTAGCGTTGTCGCCTCACAGTAAGACACTGTCCTGTTAGATTCTCAGCTAAAGTGTCTTCTGTGTGGAGACATGCGTGAGTGGGCGTACCTTTATTGAAGGTTGTACGCCAGGGCTGGCAACTCGGTACATAAAAATCTACTGCCAATCATTAGCGGACCGGAGTTCCGCTGTGGCGACCCCTAACCGGGAAAAGCCGAACGATACAACAACATTTAGATACGTTACCTATACATGCACCTGACTGTGGTGGTGGTGGTGGTGCTGAGGTAGCATTGTTGCCTCACAGTAAGATGTTGTCCTGTTCGATTCTCAGCTAAAGTGTCTTCTGTGTGGAGACATGCGTGAATGGGCGTACCTTCAGTGAAGGTTGTGCGTCAGGGCTGGCAACTCGGTACGTAAAAATCTACTGCCAATCATTAGCGAACCGGAGTTCCGATGTGGCGACCCCTAACCGGGAAAAGCCGAAAGATACAACAACCTATACATGCAACTCCATATGAACTGCAGAAGGAGTCAGTTCTGGGCACACTGCAGGAGCCGTAGAAAGCACTTTTGGCTAACATCAAACACTGAAACAATACTTATTTCTCTAACTTTAATCATACTTTGAATTAGGAATGGAGTCCATTCATGTCATGGGATTAGAAACCCAAAAGACTTGTAGAAATTAAATCAAAACAATACCAAGAGAAACAAATTAGTACAATTCCAGGGTTTAACCACAAAGAAGAGAAATGTGGAAGAAGATACTTGGACAGTTTCAACAGTAGTAGGAGCAATAGAATTATAATACTTAAATTTACTACCAATACATGTAAGCCTTAGGAACCGCAGACGGGAGTAGTAATGGGTACATCATGGGGGTAAAAAAGGCACTCTTGGCTAACATCAAAGGCTGACAGTACTAATTTCATGAACTTTAATCGTACCCTTGACTTAGGAAAGGGGCCTATTTTAATCATGGTATTAAAAACCCAAAACATTTGAAGAAATAAAAAAAAAGATAATCTTAAGGACAGCAAACATGTTCACCACTCCAGAGAGAGATTTCAAGTCTTAATATGCTCATGCTTTATGGCTATTTCTTACGCTTCAATCAACATGGGCTTCACCAACACTTTTTACTTGTTACTGCACAGGCAGCTGCTCATAAAAATGCACATGTTGCAGGCAAGACTGTGACTAGGGAAATGGAGTGATGTCATACTGAATGGTGGGACAACAGAGGTTGTTGTGAGAAAAACAATGTCAAAAATAAGGAACATATCTAGTGGAGTATGATAGAAGTCAGTACTAGACCCAGTATTTCTCAGAGTTCAAAATGTTTGAAGTTTAATGCACATCTTAGTTTGTTGTTTTTATGTTGCTTTCTTGTAATTTGTATTGCTTTATACTTTGTATATTGTGATGTGTTTTCATTACACAGTGCTTTAATTGCATGGCTTTACTAGAAAAGCTCAGTCAGACTCTGCTACAGACCACTGTGAAGGAAAGGTTAGTTTATTTTTCTTACATCGCTTTCTTGTAATTTGCATTTCCTTATTGCCCTTTATTTTTTATACTGTGGCATATTTTAATTACACTGTGTTAATTGTGTTCTGTTTTCTATTGCATATTCAAACTAGGAAACACACCAGAGTTACATCTCTTGTGAATCGCATACAAATTAGAACAGGTCTCTTAAGGTTAATTACCTGTGAACTGAGGGAGACGCTAGGAACTAAACATTGTATTTAAGGGATAAAATAAAACATGCCAAGGTTTTACTGGAAACATAGCCGGCGTTAGGGACCCATGGAACCTGCGGCCGCAGGGAGCCTCTGATCATCTGCCAGTGAAAGAGGGCTCCCATGCAGCAGCTGCGAGTTTCTCCTTCTCCATCATTCATTCCTCCCTCCTCTGCACTTTGTAGATGTCCGCACGGCTACATGATGTCACTGCGCAATGGCAAACTTTTTTTCCCGCTTTTTTTTTTAAAACTTGTCTGTAAGCTGCCCTCAATCAGGTCCGCTTCAGTGAAGCAAGGGATCTGATTGGCTACAACAGACAAGGAAGTAAGTTGTCATTTTTTTTTTTTTAACTGAAGTGATTCTAGGTCTTTTCTGCCTAACATTAAACTACAGACACTTGCACCCCCCCCACCCCCACGCTGAAACATTTGGTATGGAAGAAACTAAGCATCATCTCCCCGGACCTACAATTACTTCCTCCTTTGAAGTATGCGCCACTTGACCATACATGCACTCGACAAAATTAATGTTAGGAAACAAAATGCTGAAGTTTGGTAAATATGTAAACCACAGCATTCTACATCGGGCCGATTGTTGCTGTCTGTGGTGTTTGATTTATTTGTATATTGTCCAAAATGATGCAGTTTATCCCCAAAAGTTCAGTGCTTGCACTGAAGGATTTCTGTCAAAGCCGTGCTCATACTGCATTTCCTGTATGTAGGAGATTAATATTAACGTTGTGCTGACACTTTCTGCATTTTAGGACTTGACAGTGACATTAAAAGCCCTTAATGCATTCATCAAATATATGAATAGGTTGTATTCTAGTGGAAGAAAACACACACACGAGAAGCACTTAGGATGCAGTATAATAAATTTGGGGAAGGACATTAAAAATTTTTCATACTTAAATGTCATATAATTTATATTTAAATGAGTCAAAATATTCTTTTATCGAAACAGTATGCAGGTGTAATAGAAAATGATGCTTTGCTGCTTAGCTAAATAACTTTAAAGAGTAATTTCAAATAAGCAGCTATAAATGAAATTCATTCTACTTTTAATAAAAGTAAAATATGGCTGAGGAAGAAATTAGTTAGAAACAAACCTGCTTATTGAAGCCAAAGGGCATTTCTGATCAGGCATTTTAGTTTGAAAGACAAAGTCAAGTGGTTCAGGGCCTACTAGATAGAGCAATCCAGCATGAACTGATGATGAGAATGGGTAACTTGAATGCACATATGGGGACAGACAGAACAGGATATGAGGATTGCCTGGATCCACATGGGTGGGGCAACAGGAATAACGAAGGAGAGGCCATTCTAGACTTCTGTATGGAAAATGGCTTGATAGTAGCCAACACATGGTTCAGAAAGACGGACAGTCACAAGATCATATACAAGACTGGCCAACATGCAACTCAGGTAGACGTCTCCTAATAAGAAGCCACTGGGGTAGAATCAGTGATTGCAAAGTCATCCCCTGTGAAACAGTCAGCTAACAGCATAAACCACTGGTTGCCACAATCAGCTGAAAGCAGTGGTCAGAGAAGGCTCTAAGGTCAACAGAGACCAGGCTGAAGACCTGGAAGTTGACTGGACAGAAAATACATTTCAATGAATTATTCAGGTCTCTAGCACCCTAAGAAGAAGGGTGGTAGGATGTACACTGTAGGACAGATTAAAAAATGTGAACATAAGATCGGAAGCCAAAGTAGCTCCTATTCCAGAAAACATCAGAGAGAACAGATTACTGTGGTATGGGCACATGTGCAGAAAAGCAGAAGACAGTGTGGTGAAAAATATTTGGGACAGACAGGAAGAGGAAACGAGGGCATCCAGCAAAGAGGTGGATGGATTGTGTGATTGAAGATCTGTGACAGTCTGGCATGAGTGTTGAAGAGAGCAGGAGTGTGACATAATTGAGAGAAATGGCAACAGTTAACATGATAACATGGCCCCATGTAAAAAATGTGAAAAAGGGGGTTGATGTTGATGAAATGAAACAATAAATTTATTGAACCACATTGGCACTTCCCTACTCATGTAGCAGGGTGCATTCTAGCAATGGCTTTAGAGAATAATGACTGATACGCTTGGTGCCATAGATGGAGTAGATCAACACTTGGGGAAGCCTGGGAAAACGGTAAGGAAGAAGTAAGGATTTTAACTATGGTAAAGGGAAAAGAAGGCAATCATGGGAAATAAGCAGGCATAAACACTTAAAGGCCTTTAATGATCACCCCCATAGTGATTTTTAAATGGTGCTGGTTGAGCTTGGCAGGGAAGGGGGTGTGACGGCAATGTGGTCACACATTATATTCTTCTGGGTAGGGCCTCCAACTTGAAACTTGCTGGGGGACCCCAAAATGCTAGCACCAGCTCTGACTGAAAAAGTTAAATCAGTCTGTTATAGACTGCTCTGAGGAAAAAGGTTAGTTGATTTTTCTTGTACTGCTTTCTTGTAATTTGTTTTGACTTATTGCCTTCTTCTGTTTTGTATTTTCATTACACTGCGTTTTAATTCATTTTTTCTATTGGATATTTAAACTAGGAAAGACACTGGAGCCATGTCTCGTGACTCGCACAGAAATACATTTTCCACACCATCCCACTGTGGTGCTATTCTGTTTTTAAACTCAACTGTCTTCTCTAATTGCCTGCCCCTTTACGTAAAATTGGCCATATATTTCCCTCCCTCTTCCTTTGTCATTGGCTACTGTCAGTAAGCAAAAAAAATAATTTTGTTAAGTCACTCCCCCCCCCCCCCTCAACTACTTAAATTTACTTCCCCGCCACTGTATTCTACAGAGTCAGAATAATAAGTACCCCCTCCCCAACTAATCCTGCTCTTTTAAAATTTGTGGGTCTTTCCCTAGATTGTTAAAACTAGACTTAACCCTTCTTTAATATCCAACTGTTTAGTGCACACTGCAACTCTTAGATTACTAACCCATTTTCCACCTTACCTTTAAAAAATGTACAGCATCTGGTCCAAGACCACCAATCATTGGAGAGCCCACATTCAGCCTTTCACTAGTTATCTTGGGATTAGTGTTTCTATTTTGCTCCTTGTGACAGAAGGAACTGATGGCACTGGTTCCTAAATGTCTGATTGGGCAGTGAGTGTCTGTGTTGGACATTCCTGATTGTTCTGGTTACTATTTAAGGCATCTACTATGAAAAGGCTACACCAAGCCTAAAAGTCCCTGCATCATCTGGGACAAGACTGTTGACACCAAAGAGCCTGTGGCCTGATTCTCATCTTGGAAATGGTGCTGCTGTTTTGCTGAGAAGCAAAGGAGCACTGTATCCCAGAAATGTGAAGCGGTAGCAAGACCAGCACAAGTAGCCAGGTAGTAGCCAATTAGATGACTCTCCTCTATTCATCGTTCTTGACAAAGCTAATTTTTTTTTTCTTTTCAGTATGTACTGCTTGATTAACTACTGTCTAACCTAACTTCAGAATATATCCCTAAATATTTCATCCATAAATCATCAGGGTCTATTTTAGTTGTTCCCCTCAAGTGTTTGGTAGTGCCCTGTATAGATGCAGGCACCGTGATTTGACATGTTTCCTGTAAAACCACACTTGGAATGTCATTAATAGCAAACTGCACACAGAAAAACAGATATACAGTGACAAGCACTGTCCCCCTAGAGTTGCAAACCAGACATTCCAGACTTTACTTTATATTCTCATCTCTACTGACTAATCAATAAAAAAGGGCATGTTGCCATGGATATGAACTTTCCCATTATCTCCATTACCAGCATGGTGGATATGGGTATCCGGAGGCAATGGAGAAACATCCTTAGGTTTACTGACATCCAGCTAATTCTCAAACTGATAAGGTATGTTGAGAGATGTATTTACACAAATTCATTGGAGGCAAAGTGCTCACATAAAAACACTCGATGTCAATCAGGTTGTCAGTCATACACTCACTACACCCATCACACACAGTACAAAGCAGACACATAGACCCACATATGCTGAGGCAATTAAATGTAACCTTCCTAAACCCCAAAGATGTCCTAGATGAACACAACAAATGCCCTCAGTAGCCCCAAATGTACTCTTTCAAAACAGCACAATTAACACATACAGCCACATCTCACGGAGCCTCTACTTCAAAGCTTGTAAGACAAGCCAGCACCTAATCTAACATTCTGGTGATTGGAGGCTCCATTGTGAGACACACTGATGTCCCTTTCAGCTGGTGGTGCAAGGAGAAAGTCACAGTCAGTTGTTTATTAGGAGCCAGGATCTGCAACACTACACATGCACTAAAGTCCGCGGACTCAACTAACACTATACCTCAGTCTCAGTCCATTTGGGTGTAATTGAACTGAGATGTACCTCCCTAAACTATATGAAGATAGACATCATGGAGCTCTTAGAATGTGTGCCTTGGGCTGGTATCAGCCTACCAATGAGCAGAATTCTACCCTCTACAAAGAAGATGCTACAATACTAACAGGAGATAACTGACTAACAATCTGCTTAGTTTCTGGTATCATTCTAAGAGGTTGTAATATATGTCAGCAAGGAAGCAGATGATCTACAAACTCTACAGGCTACACTGCTTTGCCAGAGATGGTCTGCATCTCTCCCCTCTAAGATTTCAAATATTAGCTAAAAAAGTGCACTCCCTCATAGTGTTATGCAAAGCCAAACTGAAAATACTTCCAACACAGCATATAAAAAAATAAACATCTGAAGCGGTTGCTGCTTAATGCTCGTAGTCTAAACATGAAACTCTACTCCCCATAAGCTCAACTCACCCTATAAAATGTAGATGTCTGTGCTGTCACTGAGACATGGATTAAAGCTGAGGAAAGCACCCTGCCAGTGCAAGGCTATAATGCCTTCCACACATTTAGACCAACTACTACAGAGGCATGGAATAAAGTTGGTATGAGGTGTCTCGATTTATATGAAAAATAAATATATATCAACTCTGGTCAAACAGGGCAAAGCAGTTGACCTTCTCCATATTCAAATCACCACAGACAAAATCCCATACCACTTCCTTGCAAGCTACAGGTCCCCCTCTATGACCCAGGAAACCCATAACATGTATTGTACGCATACCAGGAACACTTACTATCTAAGCCAATACCATATTCATGGGTGACTTTAATTACCCCATTATTAACAGGCAATCACATATGACACCAAATATGCAGGCACAAAGTTTGCTGGACTTTGTGAACACAAACTCCCTGGACCAGATCAGAATACCGACCAGCGATGCCAACATACTGGATCTGGTTTTCACTAATATGAAAGATCACTGTACACCCCCCTAGTATGATGTCCTCCCTGGTAAGGTCATCTGAAGGAAGCCTGGAACCACAGCTAACTCTGGAATGTTCAGGAACTACTCTAAGTCTAACTTCTTATGCCTACGAGATAACCTGGCAAAATTTCATGACCCTCTAAACCCTGACAAAGTACAGTTTTGTACCTACCATAAATGTAGATGTTCGAGTGTATACCCTACTGCAGTCATCACACTTGGGTTATCCTGCCGTCAGGCGGTCCCGCAGTCGGCCAGAATTCCAAAGTCTTGGTCCGGCATCGGTTGCTATCGCTTCTTCCCTGACGTCAGTGCGCCAGGGGTATATGAGAGGCATCTGACGCCATTTTCTTCAGTTTTTCTTGCCCCAGATGTCAGGTGCCGCCCCCCAATGGTGGTCAGTAGATAGTACCAATAATAAAAAAGGGTAGCGTAAACAAAAAATCCCTCCATCTATAAGCAAATACACCACAAAGGTTGTAATAGATTTTAAGGTATAGAAAGGTCTTAGTTAGGTCAGAGGGGATGAAGGGAGGGTAACTTGGACTGCAGCAGGGTATACACTCGAACATCTACATTTATGGTAGGTACAAAACTGTACAATGTTCATCATGTTACCCTGCTGCAGTCATCACACTTGGGTAGAATCCCAAAGCTAAGGATGGGAGGTGGAGTCAAACAGGGTTAGAGGAGGCTAGGAGGCCCTGCAAAGCTGCAGTGGCGAAGCCAGCTCTAGTCTTAGAGTAAAGTGGCAAGTGGTAATGTTTGGTGAAGGTGTGCGCAGCTTCCAGAATATCCTTGGTTGGCACCCCCCTGAGGAAGGCTGTAGATGTAGCTGCTGCCCTGGTAGAGTGGGGCCTTGTGCTAGCAGGAACTGGTTTTCCATGGTGGGTGTAGCAAAAACGTATACAATGTCCTATCCATTTGGTAATGGTCTGTTTTGAGATAGCCTTTCCTTGTGATGCTGTAGCATAGGATACAAAAAGCTGGTCAGATTTTCTGAAAGCCTTAGTTTTATCCATGTAGCAACATAGCTGCCTGTGAATGTCCAAGGAATGTAGGAGTCTTTCTCCTTTGTTCTGTGGATTTGGAAAGAAGGTGGGTAAATGGATGGTTTGATTTAGAGCCACACTGGATACCACCTTAGGCATAAAGGAGGGGTTAGTTCGTAGAGAAACTCTGTCTTGATGAAAAATGAAGAAAGGCTCTACTGCCATTAGTGCCTGAAGCTCTGAAACTCTTCTCGCTGAAGTAATTACTAGCAGCAGGGCAGTCTTCCATGATATAAATTTTAAGTCAGCTGAGAAAGCTGGCTCAAAAGGAGGTAACGTAAGTTTTTTCAGAACAAAGTTGAGGTTCCAAGTAGGTGTTGGTGCTCTCCTGGAAGGCCTAATGTTTTTGGCCCCTCTGAGAAACTGCCTTAGGAGTGGATGTGAAAATAAGGGAGGATCCGTGTTGTAGTGAGCTGAAATAGCTGAGGCTTGGATTTTAATAGATGAAAAAGAAAGCCCTTTGTGTAACATCTCAGTTAAATATTGCAGAATCTGAGGTATGTCAGGCTGAAGGGTATTTTGGCCTTTAGCTTGATTCCAGGTGCAAAACCTTTTCCATTTGTCTGAGTAGGCTTTCCTGGTGCTGGGCCTCCTGGCCTAAAGAATAACATCCATAACAGCTTGTGAGAGAGGAGCTGGCTGGTTGCTTAGGCGATTTGCCATACAGCCAAGTTTAAGGTTTTGAGCTGGCTGTGTAGAATCTGATTGTTTTGCTGTGTGAGCAAATGGGTAATTTGTGGTAGAATCCATGGTGGGCCCTGGGCCATATTCCTTAACAGTGGATACCAGGGCTGGCGTGGCCAGTCTGGGGCAATGAGCATCATTCGGGGTCTCTCCACCTGACTTTCAGCAGCACCTTTGTGAGAAGGTGTAATGGAGGAAAGGCATATACTGTCAGCATTTTCCAACTGAATGAGAGTGCGTCCACTTTCCAAGCTTGATGGTGAAATGTCCTTGTGCAAAATTTTGTTCGTTGATAGTTTTGGGGGCTAGCAAACAGGTCTATGTCTGGGAGCCCCCATTTTTGAGTTATCACTGCAAATACTTGTGGATCCAGTTTCCACTCGTGGGGATCCATGATGTTTCTGCTTAGGTCGTCTGCCAATGTGTTCTTTTTTTCCTGGCAGGAATCGAGCTTGTAATTGAACTTGGTAAGCCAGTGCTGTGTTCCACAAGGTCACTGCTTGCCTGCATAGAGGGGTAGGAGTGTGTACCCCTTTGCTTGTTTATGTACCACATTACTGTGGTGTTGTCTGTCCTTATGATAAGCTGTCCTGGATGTAAGAGGTCCTTGAAGGCTGTCAGAGCATTTTGTACAGCTAGCATTTCTTTTTGATTAATGTGCAGATTCCTTTGATCTACAGTCCATATGCCTTGAATGCACCGTCCTGCCATGTGTGCCCCCCAGGCATAGTCCGATGCATCTGTTGTCATAGTTTGCCTGGCTGGGGATAAGGTGAAAGGCTGACCCTTGTTAAGGTGACATGCCTGTGACCACCATAGAAACTCCTGTTGAAGGCAGGGAATGAGAGGTATCATTGTTTCCAAGCTGTGGCTGTGTTGAGTCCATACACTTTTTAGGTACCATTGTAATTTCCTCATATGCAGTTTTGCAAATGGTATTAGTAGTATGCAAGATACCATGAAGCCCAAGGCCTGCAGAATTTTTCTTGCAGGGAGTTGGGTCTTTGTTGCCACTGTTATGAAGTATTGAGTTAATTGCAGTTGTTTGTCTGGCGTCAGATAAGCCATCTGGGCCGTTGTATTCAAGCTGGCACCCAGGAATGTCTTATTTTGTGAGGGCACTAGTTTTGATTTCTTTTCATTTACTGTGTACCCTAGGCAACTTAGAAGGTGTTTTACAAAAGCCAGGTGTTGTAAGAGAATGTCTTTGCTTTCTGCTTAGATGAGGCAGTCATCCAGGTGTGGGTATATTTGAATTCCTCTTTGTCTGCAGTATGCAATTACTGGTGCCAGGCATTTTGTGAAGACCCTGGGTGCAGTAGATAAGCCAAAGGGCAGTGCAGAGAATTGGTAATGGGTTGAACCTGCAATGAAACGGAGGTATCTTCTTCAATTTTGTCTGATAGGGACATGCAGGTATGCCTTCTTGAGGTCCAGCGTTACTAGCCAAGCTTTCTTGCCCAACATGGGAAGAAGCTGCTGTAGTGTTAGCATCTTCAATTTGGGTACTTGCAAGAATGTGTTTAAAATTGAAAGGTCCCGAATGGGTCTCCAAGCATTGTCCTTTCTGGGGACTAGAAAGAGCCTTGAGTAAAATCCTTGGCCTTGCTCCTGTGTAGGTACCAGTTGAATGGCTCTCATGTTCATGAGAGCTGTAATTTGTTTTTGAGCCTCTGCCCAATGATTTTGTGGCAGGTTTGGCATTCCTTTTATCCTTGGCAAGGTGTGGAAATGGAATCTGTATCCTTGTGAGATAATGTCTAGGACCCATTTGTCCTTTGTGACGAGGCGCCAGTTGTCTGCAAAAAGTGCTAATTTTCCTCCCAAAGGAGCTGCCAAGAGAATTTTGCTTGGCAGTTTGAGGTTTAAGTCATTGTGTTTGCCTTCTAGTAGTTTGGGACCTGTCTTCTCTTCCCTTCTGTGTTGCAGTGCCCCATTGGCGAGGTTTGTAAGGGATTTGTGCTTGTCCTCTACCCCTTGGGTGCCTGTATTTACCCCTCTGTGGTCTGTCAGAAGCTGGAAAGGACCAATTTTTTGTTGGCCAATTTCTGCTGAAGCGTGGGGGCTGTACCTGTAAGAAATCTTTGACCGTCTGCATAGATTTTGCCTTATTCCTCCATTTTCTTTAAAACCTCCTCTGCTTTAACCCCAAATAAGACATCCTGCTGTAAAAGTGCAACTAGTGACTTTGCTTTAACATGATCAGGCAGAGATTGTTCCTTTAAATAAGCATGCCTACGTATAACAGACCCAGTAACAGCTGCTTTAGAGGAAGCTTCCAAGGCATCAAAACCACATTGTAAAGTATGTTTGCCCACCTGTTCAGCTGCATGCAACAGATCCTGCATTTCCTTGAATTCAGACTGTTGAGGGTGCGTGCCCATCTTTTGTTTTATTTGAGACATTAGGAATTGCTGGTATTTAAGCATGTGAAATTGGCAATTTAGTGGTCTCATAGCTAGAGTAGCTGAGGTGTAAACCTTCTTCCCCCACCTATCTAGTGCACTGGAGTCCCTTTCAGAGGGAGCAGAATTTTTAGCCATAGAAGCCTTAGCCCCTTTGGGACCCTGGGAGATTGTCTCTGGATCAGCAACAGGGCTTTTGTATAGAAATTTGTGTGAGTCAGGCACTCTATGGTATCTATCTGGTTTGGCTGGAGCAGGAGGCAGAGAATCTGGATTTAGACTAGATTCTAAGAAAACATCATCCACAATGTCTAAAACTGGGGGGATAGCAAGAGGTCTGTGCTGGGGGAGTAAAAGAAACTCTCGGAGCCTTTTCTTTGAGTCGGAGTAGTCCTGACCTTCCCAGTGGAAATGTTCCCTCATGGTATGTACATTTTCCCCAAAGGAATAATCTTCACGGGGAGAAGCTGAGGGAATGGAGTCTTCAGCATCAAAATCTTCATAAGGGGGAAAGGAATAATCCTGTTCTTCAGAGGAGCCTGAGGAAACAGACACTTGATCAGAGGAGGCATAATCCTCCTCTTGTCTAGGCCTTTTGTCAGGGGGGGAGGTTTGGAACCCCTGATCAAAGAAATCAAATCTTCAGCCATTTTAAGCATCTGTTTCTTAGGCATAGAACCTAGACCTGGAGACTGAAGTGTAGTCTTTTTTGGTTTTATAGGAGTTTTAAGCTTAGCATAAGATTTTATGGTGAGAGTAGTCGGTCTGAAGACACCTTCAGAAACCGAAGGTGTTTCTACAGCACCGGCTTCTCCTTCTGCAATGTCGTCGGTAGGGCCTAAAGAAAATGGCTGTGTTGGCGTAGAACTCCCTGCTGGAGAATCCAAAGCGGTCTGGGGATCCAGTTCAGCGGTAGCCAGGAGCTGCGTAGGCGCCTCATTGAAAACCGGAGAACCGGCGACCGGCCCAGCCGAGGCCTCGGAGTCTAGCTTGGATCTAGGCTGCCTTTCTTTATCTTTGCATTTTTATGCACGCCGGTAGTTGGTTGCTCCGACGGCATAGTGTAATTAAATTTCCTACCGAAGTAGTGTCGTGCAAAATCAAAGCGTCGCTTTATAGTTCGCTTATTAAACCTAGCACAAAACCGACAACCAGTGACGTCGTGGTCTGGGCCTAGGCAAGGTATACAAAAAGAATGGAAATCCTTATGAGGTACTTGCTTCCCACAAGAAATGCAATTGTTAACTTTTTCTGACATCGGACTGAGGCAAGAAAAGGTTCCCCAATGGGGTACTCAGCTTTGAAGACTTCGGACTGAAACTCGATTCGAAAATCTCAGGTGTCGGCCGACCGGCACTTGCGAACTGCTTCTGCTTCGGGCACCGCGCGGCAAGAAAGACTGAAGAAAATGGTGCCAGATGCCTCTCATATACCCCTGGCGCACTGACGTCAGGGAAGAAGCGACAGCAACCGACGCCGGACCAAGACTTTGGAATTCGGGCCGACTGCGGGACCGCCTGACAGCAGGATAACCAAAGTGTGATGACTGCAGCAGGATAACATGATGAACATCACTGCTGCCTACACAGTACTGTTAATATAAACCCTATAAAAGTATGTTAATGGCTGCATAGAGGCAGCTGTACCAACCAGGGATAAGTACAGAACTAATTCAAAAAACAAGACACCCGGTAGAATCACATCATCAATAGGTTATATAACAGAAGGAAGAAAAGCATGCCAAAAATTAGGAGGTATAGCACCCATCATGATAAAGTACTCTCAAACTAAGCAAACAACACAGAGGACAAATAAAGTCTATCAAAACAAAATTTTACGTAAATTTGTCCTCCCAGGCCAAGGACAACCACAAGGCATTCTTTAGCTACACATACAACCTCAAAAGCAACAGACAATAGTGTGCAGAGCTTACTGTTAATGGAGCCACCTACACTAAGCCATTAGATATAGCAAGCCTACTGACAGACACATTCATCTCTATTTTTACCCCAGCCTCTCCTCAGGAAATACAATCAAATATAATGCTCCCTACTATCACCTGTGAACAGGTTCTCAGTGCTCTCTCTTTAAGGCCAAGAATACTGCATCAATGGGCCCAGACAATATCCTGGGCTGCCTTCTACATAACATGAAACATAACCTATTAGGTCCTTTGTATACACATTTTAACTGTAGCCCCAAACAGAATTTATGTCTCATGAATGAAGAAAGTACATTTGTGTACACTTACCATAAATGTAGATGTTCGAGTGTATTCACTGTCGCAGTCATTACATTTGGGTAATCTGCTGGCAGGTTGCCCTCAGTCGGCCTGAATTCCAAAGTCTTGGGTCCTGCATCGGTTGCTGTCTCCTCTTCCATGACGTCAGGTCATCAGGAGTATAAAACAAGCAGCCAACGCCATTTTCTTTAGTTTTTCTTGACCCAGATGTCAGGTGCCCCCAAAAAGGTAGCAAAAATATATATACATCCATTAATATAAACTTTACCTTCATCTACAAGCAAATATACCACATAGGTTGTAGAAGATAGAGAAGGAAAGATAAACTCCAGATTGAAAGGGGGATAGCGGGCAGGTAACCTGGACTGCAACAGTGAATACACTCGAACATCTACATTTATGGTAAGTGTACACAACTGTACTATGTTCTTCATGTTTCACTGTTGCAGTCATTACATTTGGGTAGAATCCCAAAGCTATGGTTGGGTGGCTGGAGCTAAACAGCATTAGGTGCGGCTATAAGGCCCTGCAGAACTGCAGTGACAAAGCCTGCCCTGGACTTAGAGTAGAGAGGCAAATTATAATGCTTTGTAAACGTGTGAACAGAACTTCAAGTAGCAGCCTCTAGAATGTCTTTGGTTGGTACACCTCTGAGAAAGGCTGCTAAAGTAGCTGCAGCTCTGGTGGAATGAGACCTAATGCCCTTGGGCACAGGTTAACCATGGTGTAAGTAGCAGAAACGAATGCAGTGGCTTATCCACTTTGAAAAAGTCTGCTTTGAAATAGCCTTTCCTTCTGATCCTGCAGCATATGTCACTAGTAATTTCTCAGTTTTTTTTAGAGCTTTAGTCCTGCTCAAGTAGAATCTTAGCTGTCTGTGTACATCCAAGGAATGCAGAATTCTCTCCCCTTTGTTCTGCGGATTTGGATAAAAGGTTGGCAGATGAATAGTTTGGTTAAGAGCCACAATGGAAACCACCTTAGGCATAAATGTTGGATTTGTCCTCAGAGACACCCTGTCTGGGTAAAATATGATAAAAGGCTCCACAGCCATGAGGGCCTGTAGCTCTGAGACTATGAAGTAATTGCTAGAAGCACAGCTGTTTTCCATGATAAGAATTTTATATCAGCAGTAGCAGCTGATTCAAATGAAGGCAGGGTGAGCTTTTCCAACACATAATTGAGGTCCCATGCAAGTATTGGTGATATTATAGGAGGCCTTAATTTTTTGTCTCCTCCAAGATATTGCTTTAGTAAAGGATGAGAAAAGATTGGTGGCTCTGTATTGTAATGAGCCGAAATGGCAGTAGCATAGATTTTAATTGATGAGAAAGATAGGCCTTTGTCAAGCATCTCAGTCAAGTATTGTAATATCTGAGGAACATTTGGTTCTGCTGTATCAGTTCCTTGTGCTTGATTCCAAGCACAGAATCTCTTCCATTTATCAGCATAAGATTTTCTAGTACTAGGCCTTCTGGCTTTCCAAAATGACATCCATCACAGTTTTACTGAAAGGTGTTGTTTGTATAACTACATGATCAGCCCTGCTGCCAGGTTCAGTGTCTGGAGTTGATTGTGGAGGATCTGATTGTTTTGCTGGGACAGTAGTTGAGGTCTTTGAGGTAAGGTCCAAGCTGGGTATTGAGACAAGTTCCTTATGATTGGGTACCAGTATTGGCGGGGCCAGACTGGGGCAATTAGTATCATCTTGGGTTTCTCTTGTCTGACTTTTAGGAGGACCTTGGGAAGAAGAGGCAGTGAAGGAAAGGCATAAACTGATAGGTTTTTCCAACTGAAGGAGAGGGCGCCACTTTCCATGCTTGTCTGTGATAAGTCCTTGTGCAGAATCTTTTCAATTGATAATTTTGAGGGGAGGCAATAGATCCATGTCTGGGCTCCCCCATTTCTTTGTTATCATGCTGAAGACTTGTGGATCTAGTTTCCACTCGTAAGGATCCATAAGGTTTATGCTTAAATTGTCTGCCAGAGTATTTTGCTTTCCTGGCAGGAATTGAGCTTGAAGATGCATTTGGTAAGTCAAAGCTGTGTCCCACAGTGCCATGGCTAATCTGCAAAGGGGGTATGAGTGTGTGCCCCCCTGCTTGTTTATATACCACATGACCCGTGGTGTTGTCCGTCTTTATCAGTAGTTGTCCTGGATGAAGTAAGTCCTTGAAGGCTGTCAGGGCATTTTGAACAGCTAGCATCTCTTTCTGGTTGATATGTAGATTCATTTGTTTTGGGGTCCATATGCCCTGAATGCATCTTCCCACCATGTGGGCCCCCCAGGCATAATCTGATGCGTCTGTTGTCAAGGTTTGGCTGGCAGGGGGTAGAGTGAAAGCCCGTCCCATGTTTTGGTGACATGCCTTTGCCCACCATAGAAACTCCTGTTGTAGGCAGGGAATGAGAGGAATCATTGTTTCCAGACTGTGACGATGTTGACTCCATAAACTTTTTAGGTACCACTGAAGTTTCCTAATATGAAGTCTTGCATATGGAATCAGTAGGATGCAGAATGCCATGAAGCCCAAAGCCTGCAGAATTTGTCTTGCAGATAACTGGGTTTTTGTTGCCATCAGTTTGAAGTAAGTAGTCAGTTGCCTTTGCTTGTCTGGTGAGAGGTAAGCCATCTGGGCAGTTGTATTCAAGCTTGCACCCAGGAATGTTATCTTTTGAGAGGGTACCAGTTGTGATTTATTTTCGTTTATTGTGTACCCCAGGCATGTTAGAAGCCTTTTCACAAATGCCAGGTGTTGAAGAAGAATGTCCTTGTTCTCTGCTTGAATGAGACAGTCATCCAAGTAAGGATATATTTGAAAACTTCTTTGTCTGCAAAATGCAATTACTGGTGCCGGGCACTTTGTAAAGACCCTGGGCGCAGTAGATAAGCCAAAGGGCAGTGCAGAGAACTGGTAATGCATTGAGCCAACCTTGAATCTGAGGTATCTTCTGCACGATTGCCTTACTGGGACATGCAGGTATGCCTCTTTTAGGTCTAATGACACCAGCCTAGCATTCTTGAGTAAAAACCTTGTCCTTTTTCCTGTTCTGGTACTGGCTGAATGGTCCCCATATCCATGAGGGACGTAACCTGTTTCTGTGCCTCTGCCCATTGATTTTTTGGCAGATCTGGCCAACTGTTTGCCATTGGCAGAGTATGGAAATGGAATCTGTATCCCTGTGATACTATGTTTAGCACCTGCTTGTCCTGGGTTATTAACTGCCAATTTTGAGCAAAAAGTGCTAATTTTCCCCCTAAGGGTGCTGCCAAAAAAATAAGTGCTTGGTGAAGGCAGAGGGAAGTCATTGGGACTGTTTTCTGTAGGTTTGCGCTTTATCTCCTCCAGATTTGGAGGTAGAAGTGCCCCATTGCTTTGACCTGTATGAATCTTGTGCCTGGTATCTGGAACCCTTAGGGCATCCGGATTTGCCCCTTTGAGCTCTGTCTGACACAGGAAAGGACCAATTTTTTGAAGGCCGGTGTCTGCTGAATCTTGGTCGCTGCACTTGTAAGAAGTCTTTTACAGTTTGCATAGACTTAGCTTTGTCTTCCATTTTCTTTAAAACCTCTTCTGCCTTAATACCAAACAGAGTATCATGCTGTAAAGGTGCATCTAGTAATTTAGCTTTAACATGATCAGGCAAATTTTGTTCCTTTAGCCAGGCATGCCTCCTAATCACAGATCCAGTAACTGCGGCCCTGCAGGAGGCCTCTAAAGAATCAAAACCACATTGCAAAGTATGCTTTCCAACCTGTTCAGCTGCATGCAATAATTCCTGTAATTCTTTATTTTCTGCACATTCAGAAATCAACATCATTTTCTGTTTCAGCAATCCCATAACATGTTGTTGATACTTCAGCATATGAAACTGGCAGTTTAAGGCCCTAATTGCCAAGGCTGCAGATGTATAAACCTTTTTCCCCCATCTATCTAGTGCCCTTGAATCTCTGTCAGAGGGGGTACGCTTTTTTGCTGTTGAGGCCTTAACTCCCTTTGGACCCTGTGAAATAGTTTCAGGATCAGCAGCAGAGTTTCTAAATAAAAATTTGTGTGAGTCAGGGACCCTGTAATATCGGTCAGGCTTGCTGGGAGCTGGAGGTAAGGAGTCAGGGGTCAAGCTTGACTCCGAAAACACATCATCCACAATGTCTAAAACAGGGGGTATGGCTAAAGGCCTGTGCTGAGGGAGGAGGAGGAAATCCCTCAGCCTCTTTTTTGATTCGGATAAATCTTGACTCTCCCAGTGAAAATGCTCCCTCAAAGTATGCAAGGTTTCTCCAAATGAATAATCCTCAGGAAGTGATGCAGATAGTATAGACTCCTCTGCATCAGAATCCTAACAGGGAGGAATAGATAATTCCTGATCAGAAGAGGACTCAGAAGAAATAGAAACCTGATCTGAAGATTCATAATCAGTGTCTTGCCTAGGCCTCTTATCTGGAGGGGGATGGGAACCCCTGATCAAAGTAATAAGGTCTTCACCCATTTTGATCATCTGTTTTTTAGGCATAGTGGTCTGTGCATGTGTCTCATGAGTTGTTTTTTTAGTTTTAGAAGTTGCTTTTGTGTCTGGTTTTGCAGCTGTCGTCGGTTTGATATAAAAATGTTGAGGCCTGAATACACCCTCAGAAGCCGGTGCCTGCTCAGCAGATCCGGACCAATCCGAGGGAGATACATCCGTGGGTTATCTTGCGGCATGCCGGACTCCACATGGGTGTCGGTAGGGGCCTGCGATTCGCAAGTAGCAGGTATCAGGGGCTGCGAAAGTGCCTCACTGAGTAACGGCAAACTGGCGACTGGCTTAGGAGAAGCTTTGTCGTCGGTTTTGGACCTCGACTGTCTCTCTCTGTCCTTTTCTTTGCATTTTTTATGTACTCTGGTAGTTGGATTGCTATCCAACGACATTTCTGGGTAGTTAAATCTGTTTCCAAAATACTTTGAGGAAAAACTATACTGACGCTTAATAGTGCATTGGTTAAATCTAGCACAAAACCGACAGCCAGGCACGTTGTGATCAGGGCCTAGGCAAGGAATACAGTATAAATGGAAATCCTTATGAGGTATTTGATTCCCACAAGTAATACAATTATTAACTTTTTCTGACATTGGTATGGAGCAAGAAAAAAGTTTCCCGAACAGGGTACTTAGCTTTAGTGAAGACTTTGGTTCTGAAACTCAAACTAGAATATTTCTGGAGTCGGCCAACCAGCACTTGCAAAATGCTTCTGCTTCGGGCACCTCGCAGCAAGAAAGACTAAAGAAAATGGCATCGGCTGCTTGTTTTATACCCCTCACGACCGGACGTCATGGAAGAGGAAACAGCAACTGATGCAGGACCCAAGACTTTGGAATTCAGGCCGACTGAGGGCAACCTGCCAGCAGATTACCCAAATGTAATGACTGCAACAGTGAAACACGAAGAACATCAGCAACAGTCATCCATCTGCACAAAGGCAGGCCATCTACACATCCTAGAAACTACAGACCCATACGTCTTACTAGTCTCATAAGGAAAGCTATGGAAAGAAAAATCATGGACAAGATCAATAATGATATAAGAAACCTCCAGACACTGGACCAACTCAATTTGGTTTTGTCAAGGGTAGGTCATGCCTGCTCAACCTGGTGGACTTCTTTAAGAAGGTCACCAAAACAATGGATGAGGGAAAAATGGTTCACACTGCCTACCTTGACCTGGCCATGGCATATGACAAAATACCACACATGGGCACTACTGACAAACTCAAGAGGTTAGGTACAAACCCTTATGTCACCTAGTGGATAGCTAGCTAGTACACAGACAGAAAACCTGAAGTTAGAATTGGGGAGTCCACCTCTACAAACAGATGCTGGTCACCAGTGGAGTCCCTCGGGGATTGTTCCTGGGACCACTCTTTTTTGGCATCTACTGCTATGAAGTCAAAGCCAACATCAAGGTTCTCTAGCTATCCATATCTACAGATGATTACAAATTGCGAGCAGTCACAGAATCCCCTGTCAACATTAATGTTCGCCAGGAAGGCCTGACACAGACAAATAACTTGTGTCAGAGGCATGGACTAAAACTAAATGCCAAGAAATGCATAATCATACCCCTCGGGAAGTTACCCACCCCTGGTAATTATCATATTAAAAACACACACCTAAGAGCTGACCCAGTAGTCAGGGACTTAGGGACACACTCAGACAGTAATCTAACCTTTGACTATTTTGTGTCTACAGTAGTAAAGAAACAATTCTATTTTGTGCAACTTATAAACAAAGCTATGACATCTAGATCCAAGGAGGTCACGGTTTCACTGTGTTCTGCATTCATCAGACCTATCAGTGAGTATAATGCCCCCTTTGGTATGTACCTAACCAGGCACATTCAACAACCAGAACATTTACAGAGGTTCCTCATTAAAAGAATACAGGGCATAAATAACATGTCCTATGCAGACTACCTAAAAGCCCTATCCCTGTATTGTCTCCTATAGGCTGTTGAGGGGAGATCTAGGCCTGGCATATAAGGCACTGTTTGGCCCCACTCTGATGGGCCTCCTGCATATCTGCAAAACAAACAGCACCAAAACTACCTGTTCTAAAGAATTAAACCTTGCCTGTGATATAAATAGGACCTGGTGGAGAGATACGTATGTCTCCCACAGACTACCCCATTCTCTGAAATAGGCTTCCCATCCAGTGAAACAGAGTTCCTCCCGAACCCAATTCAAGTGTAAATTTGACAAGTGGATGTAGAACAGGAAATTCATCCCTGGTTTGGCACTTATGTCTTTAATAGACACAGGCAGCCTGTAAATAGTTAAGCTCCCAAGCTCCTATGTACACTTATCAGGGATATAAGAACTGGTCACAGATTTGAGTTGTATGGCCTAGCGCACACTGATGAACCTATCTGAAAGGACAAGGAACAAGACTGGTGCTTCTGCTAATGAGCAAACAAAATACCTGCACGTGTGGCTGGTGCACGGCTATACCATGTCACCAGAACAGCAAAGAAAAAAGAGCCAGCACGCAATGATTCCGGTGTAGCCTTCTGGCAAAGGAATATTTTATTCCATGAAGACGGAGTAAAAAATTACTGGGCTAATTTTTTACTCAGTCTTCATGGAATAAAATATTCCTTTGCCAGAAGGCTACACTGGAATCATTGTGTGCTAGCTCTTTTTTCTTTGAACTTCTGCTAATGATCCATATACAGATGCAGCAATACAGATATAAGAATAATCAAAAGAAAGACTTAGAAAAGCTGCCCAAGTGAGCAGAAATGTGGCAACCAGGTTCACTGCATACAAAAGCAAAGTACAGCTGGACCATAACAAACTGTACGATGTATTACATGCAAGAACAGAACTAATGGCATCAGTCATGGAAAACCATCCTTGGGAGCTGGGGAGTATCCTCAAAAAGACAGACTTCAGACACAAATAGGAAATGCTAATACTCTACTGCACTCTGGTCAGGACACATGTGTGCAGTTCTGGAGGGTAAGCATGGAAAGGACTGTGAAGAAATTAGACATGGTCATCTGTGCTAGCCTGTCTAGCTGAATTTTTGTACATAATTTCGGATTAACCTGTGTATTATATGTCAGCATGACATTTGTACAGAATGTTTTAAAGATGAACAGTGTTCCTGTATATTTCTAACTGCACATTTGTAAAGAAGATTCTAACTGCAGACATTCTCATAATCAACTGATCTGCATATGATGTCATCCAAATGTTGACAGTTGCTATGTGTTACTGTCAGAGGCTGAAAGACAGGAAGAACTTAAGTAAACAGCTGTTAGTTTAACTTCAAAAATATGAACTGAAAATTAGAACTGGAACAGTTCGGACAGTTAAGCTAGTCTAAAAATAGCCTGCTGAAGTCAGTTACAGCTACAGCTGATGACAGTTAACAGCCAGATGCAGTTGTCATTTGTTCACAGTTGTACTGTGTGCAGTGGATACCTAAAAGGGACTCATCAACAACTGTAAGCCTGCCTTTGCTTTGTTGTAATAATTTAGTTTAGATCAGAGACAGTGTTCCTTAATCAGATAGTAAAATTATAACTAATCAGTTAAAGTTTTTCTAAATGTTGCATTTCTATCCTTCAGTACTGATTTCATTTTCCTGGTGACTAAGTTCTGTTTCTTTACTGGAAATTACTGTTTTACATTCTTAAACATTTTGCTCATTAAATAATTTTTATTAACTTACATTGTGGCTGGTCAATCAGCGTTTTCTTTAGTCATTTGAGAGTGCTTATACCTTGCTTTCACACCTTCCCAGGCCACTCCAAAAGGCTGACTGCTTTAGGTCATTTTTATTGTTTATTTTTATTTATTGTACATTTGTTTACCAGGAAAGTCTGATTGGACACAGGTCCTTTTTCAGCAAAGGCCCGGGGAGAAAAGCTCCAGCAAAAAGTATACAGCATTATAAGATTAAAATAGCATAAAGTACAAAAAATTGTAAAAACTACAAAAACTATCAAAAAGTATACGAGAGTAATGCCATAAAGAAATCATAAAAGTTGACAACATTATAAGATGTAATATGTACAGTGGAACTAATTGAAGCTATAGTTAGCTAAATGACTGACATAAATTACTACAGTTGGATATAATGGAAAACAAAGTTAGACATATTGTTATATTTAGCAACTTTCCTTTGGGTAAGAGTACTATGAACAACACAGACAGCCAAGCCTACAGAAGGCCAGAATGTTATAAGTTTGGAAATATCATGATTAGGAGTACTTGTCCAGTCAAACTAATGATCGATTTAAAAAAGTTAACTAAGAATACTCCACCAGGCACAAATGAATCGAAGCTCCAAGGAAAAATTGCTTTAATAAGCACTTAAAAACTCCACAGTAGAGACTGGATCAGTAAAAGAACAATAACGTATCCACAGAGACGTTTTCGTCGACAACTTCATCAGTTATACATCAATTTTAAAATGAGGTGGTTTTATATACTGTTTGAATTTAATCACAGATCTCTTGTCCAATCAAGCAGCACAATAAATTAAAATCACTTAATTGAGTAATTAATTCATGAAAGCCATGTTAAAAACACTTGCAAAAATGAATACAATTCACTAAAACCATTTATACTCAAATTGTTACATATTTAGTATATATTTAATGTAAGTTTTCCAATGCTTTAAAAACTTTCTATACTTTTAAATGAATCTCTTTGAAAATGTTACTATATAACATGTCATTCAGACTTGTAGGTTTAATGTTATAACCAGACACCATCTTGTGGTCATTGAGTTAATTACAGCCACACACTAAACTTTTTTTAAAGCTGAAAATACAAGACTTGTCTTTGAGAATGTATATAAAATTTCAAAACAGTGAAGATCATAAAAATAGACCAAGGAAGAACTTCATTAAATCAAAGCTTGGCAGCCCTCATCTTTAAAACTGGGGCCAATGATACCATGTCATTGAGCCCAAAATTACGATTCGCATCTAAAAAGAGCTGCCAGTACAACTCTTTGTAGTCAATAAGTGTCTCCCACATCCCCCCTCTTGGGTTAGTGGGAACAACTTCCAATACAAAAATGAGTAGCCTGTGGTGTTACATTTTGTTGAATGCCTACTCAATGCATTTTTTTCTTTCATCACCCTGACATCATATAAGTGCTCATATATTCTCTGTCTGAGCTTTCTTTCACTCTTTCCGACATAGAAAGAGGGACATTTTGCAAACGGCTAAATATATGATGCCTTTAGTGTCACAATTGGCGAATGTATTTAAACGGAGGGTCTTATTCCTTGCTTCTAATACCATACTATCCCCACAAATCAAATAAGAGCAATATTTACATTTCCCACACTTTTGTAAGCCCTTCTTGGATTTGTCATAATTGTTACACACATTGTTTTTCTTCCCCATTTCAAGATAATTCTTGATAGTTTTCCCTCTACGATATACATGGGTTAATTCATTGTCAAAAATGCATTCAAGATCTGAAAATTTTGAAAAGTTGTCCCATTCTCTAGAGAATATGTTCCTAACAAAGGCAGATTGTTCACTGAAGGTAGTGATTAACCCTGTCCCCTTTTCAGCAAGATGACCTCCCAACCCTGAAGTATGAGTGGTAGTTTCTTCTATCCCTAAGATTGGGGCAAAGGTGTCTGATCTTTTTATACTAACCTCCTCCAACACCTTGTTAAACATCTCTAAAGGGTATCCTCTCTGAATAAAGAGGAGACTGGGGAATTACGGAAGCTCATCGGGCAACTCACTCAGTTGGTTGCCCTGCTGACACCGCTTAGTCAGTCATTTGCTTCACTTGCTGTCCTTATGCAACCACCGGGGAACCAGGAAGCTAACCGGAAGCAGGTTGAATTAGATGCACTCATTACTAATGATGCAAGCAGCACTTCAATCGAGGAAGATGTGAACTGTGGAAATAGCTTAGATGGTTTTCCACACATTACAGTGGATTTTATCAATGCTAACAGCAATGGAGCTGAAGCGGCCTCTGTTAGACCGAAAAGTCAGCGTACACGGCAACAAACCCGTATGGACAAATCTAATCCTATTACAGGTACACAAAAACTGTTTTCTGACTGCTTCAAAGCAAGTATAGCTTTGAAACTCAAAGCAGTCCAACTAAATACAGTAATACAAGCTTTAGTACGCTTTTAAATGATTTGGAATTTTATTTAATAAAATTTAAAACGCTTGAAATTGATAATGATTATCTCAAGCATTGTATTACTTTAAATATTGTTCCTAAGGGCCTTAGGGTTTGCAAATACCCTAATAATGTTACTGAAGGCTCTGATTTTCATGGGGAACTTATTTCTATCTTTGACAATTGTGGTTTAAATGTTATGAGAGCTATTATCAACAACAATGAAATGTTAATGCAAAAGCTGCAAGGAGATATAGAGAACATTAATAAAGCTATTACAAATGACTTGTTATATACAGTAGATGCTAATAAGAAAAAATATGAGAATGTTTTTGAAAAAGTTGACACTAAGTGTAAGGAGGTTCAGAACAGGAAGATAGGGAAAATTAAAAGGGACCAAGGAGAATATAAAAACAAAACCCACTATCCCAGACCTAGAACCACCCACAGGAACGACTATGGGAAATGGAGGAAAGAAGATAATTTTGATGGAGAATGGGGGGAAACTGTTATGGAAGAACAACATGAAGAAATACTAGACACAGATGAGTATCCCCCCCTAAGGAGATCAGAGAGGCTCATGCAGCAGGGTAGGGTCTACTACAACTCAAAACTACAGGGGAGGGGAGATTTTATTAGATGACACAAGGATTGAACAGGAAGTTGACATTATCAACAGTTTGAATACCTGGAGTTTTAACGGTTCAATATATATAACTATTCCAGTGTTAGTATTGACAAGAGCTGGTTTAACCTTTTTCCAAAGGCTTCACTTTTGTGCCTACACAAAAACTGATATTTTCAAACTACTGGTAGACATTAAATTGTTTATTCGAAAAGAACTTGGAACTTTTTTCAAGGACAAAAGTCAGATTATCAGGGACAAGGTTTGAAGCGGAAAAGTACATTCAACCCCGACTCACCCCAACTTAGGAATTTTGAATTGAAAGTTGAGCATGAGATAAGGAATCACCTGACAACAAGAACTTTTCATTCGAACTTAACCCAGGAAGAGAAAACACTTTGAGAACTATTTGTGAAAATCACAACCTGAGAGTAATGAAACCAGACAAGGGGAGGGTGGTAGTCATGGACACAATACAGTCTGAAGGGAAAATGTTGGACTTACTTAATGATTCTGAAAAATACACCAGGGTATCCATTAAGTGAACATGGCCTATAGAAAGATTCATCTTTTATTATATGACATGTTAATGCAGGGTTCAATAGATCAAGACACTTACAAATTTTTGTTTGTAGATAAACCAAAGATTCCCTGCATCTTCGGATTCCCAAAGTCCACAAAATGCCTGTGACCCACCCTCAGACCTATTGTGTCGGCGGAAGGATCAATAACAGCCCTTTAGCAAAATTCGTTGATTACAAAATTAAACAAGTACTGAGGGAAGTGAAAATGTTCTAAAAGACTCCTGGGACTTGTTGAGAAGGATTAAACCTTCATTGTATAGTGAACGTCTTGGTTTTGGAACTATGGACGTGATTGATTTGTTTGGTTGCATCCCACACGAATTGGGGCTTTCTTGGTTTGAAGAAAAATTAATTGAAAGTAAAAAACTAACACACATTGATTTTGTCAATACTTTAACATTCATGGAAATAGTGTTAAAAAATAATTTCATCTACTTTCAAGGGGAGTACTTTAAACAAGAAAGGGGTGTTGCAATGGGGGCACATTGTGCACCCACATATGCCAATATTATCATGGCTTATTGGGAAGAAACTTTTCTTCTCAATTCTCCTCTGATGAAGGAATGCTCCTATACACTAGGTACCTAGATGATTTATGTTTTTTCTGGATGGGTAGTGAGGAAAACTTTAACAACCTTTTGGCCTTTGTTAACAACACCTCCACATTTCTGAAATTTACCAGCAATTTTGATGAACAAAAGTTAAAATACCTCGATGTTCACATTGAGAAACAAGAAGGAAATTGTCATCAAGAATTTTCAGGAAAGAAACTTTTCTAATTCCTATCAGACTTTACTAGTTGCCATCCCCCATCAGAAGAAGGGTGTGGTGAAAGGGCAACTGGTTAGGTGCAGTAGAATGACCTCGCACAACAAAGCTTTCCTGGAGGAAACAGAATTTTTAAAGAATCTCTTTATTCAGAGAGGATACCCTTTAGAGATGTTTAACAAGGTGTTGGAGGAGGTTAGTATAAAAGATCAGACACCTTTGCCCCAATCTTAGGGATAGAAGAAACTACCACTCATACTTCAGGGTTGGGAGGTCATCTTGCTGAAAAGGGGACAGGGTTAATCACTACCTTCAGTGAACAATCTGCCTTTGTTAGGAACATATTCTCTAGAGAATGGGACAACTTTTCAAAATTTTCAGATCTAGAATGCATTTTGACAATGAATTAACCCATGTATATCGTAGAGGGAAAACTATCAAGAATTATCTTGAAATGGGGAAGAAAAACAATGTGTGTAACAATTATGACAAATCCAAGAAGGGCTTACAAAAGTGTGGGAAATGTAAATATTGCTCTTATTTGATTTGTGGGGATAGTATGGTATTAGAAGCAAGGAATAAGACCCTCCGCTTAAATACACTGCCAATTGTGACACTAAAGGCATCATATATTTAGCCGTTGCAAAATGTCCCTCTTTCTATGTCGGAAAGAGTGAAAGAAAGCTCAGACAGAGAATATGAGCACTTATATGATGTCAGGGTGATGAAAGAAAAAATGCATTGAGTAGGCATTCAACAAAATGTAACACCACAGGCTACTCATTTTTGTATTGGAAGTTGTTCCCACTAACCCAAGAGGGGGATGTGGGAGACACTTATTGACTACAAAGAGTTGTACTGGCAGCTCTTTTAGATGCGAATCGTAATTTTGGGCTCAATGACATGGTATCATTGGCCCCAGTTTTAAAGATGAGGGCTGCCAAGCTTTGATTTAATGAAGTTCTTCCTTGGTCTATTTTATGATCTTCACTGTTTTGAAATTTTATATACATTCTCAAAAGACAAGTCTTGTATTTTCAGCTTAAAAAAAGTTTAGTGTGTGGCTGTAATTACCTCAATGACCACAAGATGGTGTCTGGTTATAACATTAAACCTACAAGTCTGAATGACATGTTATATAGTAACATTTTCAAAGAGATTCATTTAAAAGTATAGAAAGTTTTAAAGCATTGGAAAACTTACATTAAATATATACTAAATATGTAACAATTTGAGTATAAATGGTTTTAGTGAATTGTATTCATTTTTGCAAGTGTTTTAACATGGCTTTCATGAATTAATTACTCAATTAAGTGATTTTAATTTATTGTGCTGCTTGATTGGACAAGAGATCTGTGATTAAATTCAAACAGTATATAAAACCACCTCATTTTAAAATTGATGTATAACTGATGAAGTTGTCGACGAAAACGTCTCTGTGGATACGTTATTGTTCTTTTACTGATCCAGTCTCTACTGTGGAGTTTTTAAGTGCTTATTAAAGCAATTTTTCCTTGGAGCTTCGATTCATTTGTGCCTGGTGGAGTATTCTTAGTTAACTTTTTTGGTCATACTGTTCTTGGCTCACTCACTTTTTATTAATGATCGATTTAGCCAGGGCAGGTATAAGAACAGAGCCAGGTGTAAGTTAGGTGAGATTTTAGTAGTTTATTGAACTGGTTTATAAAGCAGTTGGATGTTATTGTGGCTGGTAGTTTATTCCAAGTTTTGGAAATGGTGTTTGAGAAAAGTGAGTCTCCAGCTGAGTTATTTGCTTTGGAAATATGAAGTTTGTTGCTGGATTGGAGGGGTACGACTGTTGGTATGTGGCTGCATGACACTTTTAAGAGATTTCTGAGTGGTGGAGGATTTTGTGGGCAAAGGTTATTTGATTAATGAGAAGCAATTGCGGTAGTTCTAACCAATGCAGCAGCTTAAGGGATGTGCAGTGACGTGTTCTGTAGTGGGAGACTGTGGCAAAACCTGGCAATTTTATTGTACTAGGATGCTAGTTTAGCTAGGTCAGTTTTTTGAGGTTTGTAAATATTGGAGAGGCATACAGAAGTGTTGCTAAGAGGTGGGTATGGGCGATGGTTGCTCTTGTGTTTGGTGTTAGAAACTGTTTATTTCTGTAGAGAAGACCTAGTTTCTTGTGGACTTTATGGTTTGGGAAATGTGAATATCAAATTTCAAACTGTTGTCAATTTTGACACCTAGAAGTTTGGTATGGGTTACAGGTGAGATGGTGGTACTATTTTTGGATGTGATATAGAATGGTTGACATGATGGGGGATTTAGTGGGGTAAAAGAGAAGTAGTTTGGTTTTGTTGGGATTTAGTATAAGTTGCGTGTCAGTGAGCCAAGTTTCTGCAGATAGAAAAGATTCTTGCGTTATGGTCTGTAGGACATTTCGGGAGGGGTGTGGAATCATCTGCGTACTGTATGATGTTAGAGTGTGGGGTGGAGGTATGAAGCTTGTTTGTGTAGAGCGAGAAGAGTAGGGGTCCAAGGATGGAGCCTTGGGGAACCCATAGGGTAATAGGAAAAGGAGGGGGGGGGGTTCCTGTTGCCGTTGAACTGCCTGTTGCAGTCATCACATTTGGGTTATCCCTGTCAGGGCAGCCATCGGATGGCCCTAATACCAAAGGCTTAGTAATTCTGTGTCAGTTACTGTCACTGCAGGACTGACATCAGGTCGTCAGTAGTATAAAGTAAGGCAGCCAACGTCATTACATCAGTTATTCTTGCCCTAACCTGTCAGGAGCCCCCAAGTGGGAGCCAGGTTCTGGTGGAAGAACCCCCACCAGTAGAAGGTAAATACAAATATGTCCCTTGTAAAGAAAGAGAAGAAAGAAGAGGGGGATGGAGGGAGGGAAACCAGGACTGCAACAGTGCATACACTCAAACATCTACATTTATGGTAAGTGTACACAACTGTACTATGTTCTTTTTGTTTCACTGTTGCAGTAATCACATTTGAGTTTATTCAAAAAGCTGAGGAAAAGGGTGGAGGCAGTCAAGAAACTAGGGGCTGACTAGCATGCCCTGCAAGACTGCAGAGGCAAACCCTGCCTTGGATTTGGAGAAGAGAGGCAGGTGGTAAGGTTTGGTGAAGGTGTGAACAGATGTCCAGGGGGCAACCTCCAGGATGTCCCTGGTGGGGACTACTTTGAGGAAAGCTGCAGAGGTGGAGGCTGCTCTGGTGGAGTGAGTCCTGACCCCCCTTGGGAGGAGACTTTCCATGTTGCTTGTAGCAGAAATGGTTGCAGTGTCCTACCTATTTGGAGATGGTTTGTTTGGAGATGGCTTTGCTCTTTACCCCTACATCAAACTGACCAGCAATTGATTAGACTTTCTGAAAGATTTAGTCCTGTCTAGATAGAATCTGAGCTATCTGTGAACATCTAGGGAGTGCAGGATCCTTTCCCCCTTGTTCTGTGAGTTAGGGGAAAATGAATGAATTGGTTGAGAGCCACACTGGACACCACCTTGGGCATGAAGGATGGGCTAGTCCTGAGGGATTTGGTAGAATTTTATTTACAAAAAACGTATTTTTTAGGGTTTGTTTGTTTATTTGTATAGACTTAGATTAATTTTAAGGTACACTGAGTGAGATTTTTTTCTGCCTGTTTTTATACCTGTGTATTTTGAATTGTTTATATATATATTTTTTTGTATGGGAGAAATGTAACAATTTATTTAAAGTGATATGGTGTGTTTTACTTGCAACTAGTTTTGCAGTGTGAGTTTTAGATTGGTTGGTTTGAATGATTAATTAATCAATTAACTACATAATTTATTACTTAAGTGAAGTGTTTGTAAAATACAAATGACTCTGAAGAAGCCAGTGTGTTCATCTGGTGAAAGCGCTTAGACATTTATGTTTTAGTGTGTTATTAAAATTTTATTTTTCACCGAACAAGACTACCGCTTTTGTCCTTGGTGGCTGTTTTTTAATTTTATAGTTAGTCCTGAGGGATACCCTGTCAGCATGGAAGATGACGAAGGGTTCCACAGCCATGAGTGCTTGCAGCTTGGAGACTCTTCCGGCTGAAGTAATGGCCAGAAGGAAAGCTGTCTTCCAGGAGAGAAATTTTAGCTCTGCTGAAGAGGCAGGATCGAAGGGGGGGATGAGCTTTTCCAACACAAAGTTAAGGTCCCAAGCTGGGATTGGTGCTCTTCTGGGTGGCCTCAAGTTGCTAGCACCTCTTAGGAACTGTTTGATCAGAGGGTGTCTGGCCTCATGTATCACATCTAAAACTTGTTTGCTGAGGCTGGCAGATTGATCGGGGTTCGGGAATAAGTCAAGCTGCCAAACTGAGTGTCTACAATTGCGGCTGCATGAATTCCCCTTTCCTCTGGTTCGGGAGGTTTGAAATCTGAGGGATATGCCAAGGTGGCAGAGGGGACTGGCTGCGCAGCAAGGAGTACCAGTGTTGGTGAGGCCAGTTTGGGGCTATAAGAATTGTCCTTGGCTTTTCCTCCTTTACTTTGAGCAGTACCCTGGGGATGAGAGGTAGTAGACGAAAAGCATGGACCGATAGCTTGACCCAGGGGAAGGACAGGGCATCCACTTTCCAAGCCATGCTGTGATACTCCCTGGTGCAGAACTTGCTGAGCTGATGGTTGGTGTGGGAGGCAAACAGGTCGACCTTCGGGGTACCCCCATTTCTCAGTTATTAGGGTGAAGGTTCTTCTGTTGAGCTGCTACTTGTGTAGGTCCAGAAGATTTCTGCTTAAGTGATGCACCAGAGAGATGAGAGAACCCAGTAGGAATTGTGCTAACAGATGGAGTTGCGTGGCAGAGGCTGTGTGCCAAAGAGTCATGGCCAGCCTGCATAAAGGGTAGGACTGAGTCCTTCCCTGCTTGTTGATGTACCACATCACAGCTGCGTTGTCTGTTTTGATCAGGAGTGCTCCTGGCGAGAGAAGCTTGAAAGCTATCTAGGCATGCTGGACAGCTATCATCTCATTTTGGCTGATGTGCAGATGGATTTGCTGTGGGCTCCATTGGCCCTGTATGCACCTGCCATCCAGGTGTGCACCCCAGGCATAATCTGATGCATCTGTGGTGAGGGTATCGGCGGAGTGGGGTGGTGGGAAAGGTAGTAATTTGTTGAGGGAGCATGCTGCTGCTCAACAAAGAAAATCTTTTTTGAGGCAAGGTATGATAGGAATAAGTCTCTCCAGGTCTTGAGAGTGCTGACACCAAAGGCTTTTTAGATACCACTGAAGTCTCCTCATATGCAGTCTGGCATATGGAATGAGCAGAATGCAAGATGCCATGAACCCCAGAGCTTGCAGGACTTTCATTGCAGACAGTTGGGGTCTGGTGGCTAGTTGAGAGAAGTAGGCTGTCGGGAAGGTTTGCTTTTCTGGTGTAAGGAATGCCATCTGGGATGCTGTGTCCAGGCTTGCTCCCAGGAATATAATCCTTTGGGTGGCTACCTGTTTGGGTTTCATTTCGCTGATTGTGTACCCCAGGGAGGTTAGTAGGGATTTTATAAAGGCCAGGTGCTTGAGCAGCTTTTCCTGGCTGTCTGCCTGAATTAGGCAGTCTAAGTATGGGTAAATCTGGATATTCCTTTGCCTGCAAAAAGGCAATGGCCGGAGCCAGGCATTTTGTGAAAACTCTGGTAGTAGTAGATAAGCCAAAGGGAAGAGCAGAGAACTGAAATTGCTGAGATCCTGCCCTGAAACTGAGATATTTCTGCTTGAGTCCCTTATAGGAATGTGGAAGTAGGCATCCTTTAGGTCTAGGGTGGCTAGCCAAATATCCTTGGAGAGCATGGGTAGCAACTGCTGGAGGGTGAGCATTTTGAATTTTGGGATCACCAGGAAGGTGTTTAGAGTGGATAGAATGAGGATGGGGCGCCAGAAAAAGTTTGTAGTAGAAACCTCGGCCTTTCTGTTCTGCAGGAACGCGCTCTAATGTCCTCATGGAGAGCAGGGAAAGGACTTGCTTTTGTGCCTCTGCCCACTAGTGTTGAGGTAAATCTGGGAACCCTTTTGTAGGTGGAAGGGTGTGAAAAGAAAATCTGTATCCCTGGGATACTGTGTTTAGAACACAGCGGTCGTTGGTAATGGTGGCCCAGGTGTTTGCATGAAAGGAGAGTTTTCCTCCTAGGGTAAGTGGGGGTGGGCAGAGGGAGAGGGTGGGGGAGGAGAGTCATTGTGAGTTCTTACCATTAGGGGTGGCTTAGAACTGGCTGGTTTAAAAGTGGAGGTAGTCCACTGGTTAGATGTCTGCATTCCCTGTGGCTGCTGTCTGTGGGGTCTGGTTCCCCCAGGTGTGGGCTGAGTTGACCTGGTGGGAGCAGGAAAGGACCAGTGCTTGGAGGGACTATGCCTGCTGAACCTGGGTGGCTAGACCTGTAAGAAATCCTTAACTGTCTGCATAGATTTTTCTCTTTCTTCCATCCTTTTTAAGACTGCTTCTGCCTTAGTGCCAAATAAGCTGTCTTCATACAAGGGGGAATCCAACAATTTAGATTCAACATGGTCTGGCAAGGGCTGTTCCTTAAGCCATGCATGCCTTCTAAGGACAGAACCTGCGACTGCTGCCCTGCAAGAAGCCTCTAGGGTGTCAAAACCATAGTGCAAGGTGTGTTTAGTTACTTGATTTGCAGAATACATTAACTCTTGCAACTCTTTAGATTCTGCACAAGCAAGAAAGGAAGACGTTTTTTGTTTGAGGAGTTCCAGGGTATGTTGCTGAAATTTTAGCATATGGAGCTGACAATTTAGTGCTCTGATAGCAAGAGTAGCTGAGGTGTATACTTTTTTATCCCATCTATCTAGTGCTCGGGAATCCCTATCTGAGGGGGTGGGATTCTTAGCAGAGGTTGCTTTAATTCCTTTAGGCCCTTGAGAAATTACCTCAGGGTCAGTAGTAGGATTTTTAAAAAGAAATGTGTGTGAGTCATGGACTCTGTAATACCTGTCTGGTTTTCTGGGTGCAGGAGGGAGGGTGTCAGGAGTTAAGCTGGATTCCAGGAAAACATCCTCCACAACATCCAGGACTGGGGGGATGGCCAGAGGTCTGTGCTGTGGAAGATCTAAAAATTCCCTGAGTCTCTTTTTAGACTGAGGGTAGTCCTGACTTTCCCATTGGAAATGCTCCCTTAAGGTGTGCAGGGTTTTCCCAAAGGAAAAATCCTCTGGGGGAAAGGGTGAAGGAATGGAATCCTCTGCATCAGAATCCTCATATGCAGAGAAGGGTTGCATGTCTTCATATTCAGATGCATCAGAGTCATCAGACTCCTGTTCAGACAAAACTACAAGGGACAGATCTCTCTTTCTTTTGGAGGGGGTAACTTGGCTTCCCCTGATCAGCATGATAAGGTCTTCCACCATTTTAAGCATTTGAGACTGAGGCAAGGAAGCAGGTGCCCGAGACTGGGCCGTTGGTTTCCTGGGTGTGGTTTGTAGCCTGGGCCTAAAACACTCAGTAGTTTTCAAAAGAATGGTAGTCACGAAAGAAGTAGTCGGTTTGTGTCAATAATCGGTAGTGCGAAAGCCTTCCTCGGAAGCCGGTACCTGCTTAACGGCTCCTGACCCATCCAAAGTAGAGACAAACACAGGATTCTTAGTCAAAGAAGAGTTTTGCGGCATACCGGACTCTAAATGGAGCTCGGTAGCGGCCTGCAAATTCACAGATGTGGGCATTAGGGGCTGCGAAAGCACCTCACTGAGGAAAAGAGAACTGACTACTAGTTTAACGGAAGCATCATCAGTAGGTTCGGACTGTGCTGTCCGTCTCTGTCTTTATCTTTACGTTTTTTTTGGAAGATCTGCTGTTGGATGGCTTACAGAAGCCATATTGGAATTCGAGGACTGTAAGCGAAAATATCTAGCTACAATAACTGTCCAACAACATACAGTTCTGGCGTTGAACAAAGCAGAGAAGCGAAAGCGGGGGATGTCGTAGTCTGGGCCTAAGCAACTGAAGCAGTAAGAATGAAAATCTTGGTGTTGTATTTGCTTTTCACAGGCGAGACAATTGTTAACTATTTCTGACATCGGTTAGTGCAAGAAAAAAGGATCCCCAATGGGGTACTTAGCTTTTTAAGACTTCAGCTTCAATTTGGAAGACAAAACTCAGGTAGCGGCTAACCGGCACTAGTGCGTACTGCTTCTGCTTTGGGCTCCATGGCAAGAAAGACTGATGTAATGGTGTTGGCTGCCTTACTTTATACTACTGATGACCTGACGTCAGTCCTGAAGCGACAGCAACCGATGCAGAAATACTAAGCCTCTGGTATTCGAGCTGGCCGAGGGCTACCCTGGCAGGAATAACCCAAATGTAATGACTGCAACAGTGAAACACGAAGAACATCTGGATATCTGTTCAGGCTTTCCCAGATGTGTGAGATTTACTTTAAGTGTTAATGCATGAGAGGTCTTAAACTGGAACACATTGCACTGAAGTGTGTAATAAGGAGTTATATTTGGGGTGGGCAGAAGTATACAGCCCAGTCCCAGGTTAGAGAGCATGTTTATGTTGTACTTTTAGGGGAAACTGTCAAATATTACTCCTGTTTAAGTGATGGTCTCCTACTGGAGTCAGTAGTGAGGACTGAAGCTCCTTGGTTTCTGACCCAGCATAGTAGGGGATGTCACATTATTTTTGGCAGTCTGGTGGGGTATTATAAGGGTATCACAAGGACCATCAGACTACTAGAAAGAAGCCACAAAAAAAATGTGTGGGATAGAAGGAAAAAGAAAAGACCACAGACTAGAAGAGACTGTGCTTTCAAATAGGTTCTTAGTTAACTAAGCACTAAGCCAGTTGCCCTTATGGGCCATTTTAAGCCTAATTTCCCTTCCAGTGCTAAAATTAACCTATCCAGTTTGGAGTTAGACTGGTTTTAACCATCCCGCAGACAATAATTATATATTACCCCTAGTGAGAATAACTGGGATTATATGATACAGGTTAAAAAATAATGTGTGACTGATTCTATACAGCATGAGACATGAACTTCTAAACTCTGTATATTAACTATTAATGCCACAGGTAAATTGACAAAATTATACAAGCACATATGGGACTCGAACTCACAGTCCCTGGCTTGGTAAGCCAATGCCTTATCCATTAGGTCACTGTGGTCTCATCCTGAGCAGGAAAGACACAAGATTAAAGAGGGGTGACATAGGCAGCAGACGAATGGGACCAACATCTCCTCTAGATCTGTAAAACTACTTTATGGAGAAGGATATGGACCCAAGAAATGGACTGCAATAACTTACAGTGGACAAAAAATTCAGGAAGGTATTAACAAGGGCATGGAAAAGTTGGAGAAAAGGTGAGGAGGATGGCAGGGCTAGAAAGGGTGGCAGAATGGTAAACCTACTTATTTCCTTATTGTCTCCTTCCACCATCAAGCAAAATGTCACATTATTTAAAATGCAATGCTATGCAATGCAAAACAATGCAACTCCCCTTGCCTAGTGGGCTCAACAAAACAGACAGAAGCCAATGTTCTCCCACAGCGAAAAAAAAAAATCATTCTGTGGGTTTTTCTGAGCTTATTTCCACAGAGCTCAGCAAATCTTGGCTACTCGCATGTGCTTCAAGAAGTGTTTCCACTAAATCCAATACTATGCAGGCAAAGATAAGTTCTCAACTGTATTACTGCACTTGTTTTTCACTCTTTAAGTGACTGATCCTTGTATTTTGCAATTCTCTGAGCATTTAACATATTTTTGCTACAAATCACCTTTTCTCCTTTATTGTTTGTTATGTGAACTATTTTGTCTTGTAACTGTCTTGTAGAGGGGCGATTTAGCTAGGGAATACGATTTTTGTTGTTACATTGCACTTGAAGGTCCTTTTTTGTTGTGCTTTTACATTAAGATGACTAATGTCATTCATCTTGTGGCAGCAGGTGTTTGCCTAGTCTATCAGAGGTGGGAAGTACTTCAGAGAGGCTCAAAATGTAGTCTTTCATTGGCCAGAGGGCTCAGGAGATAGATGTCCCATTCATTTCTGCTTCTACATATTAGAAGCATTTGCACAGAGTCACACCATACAGAGGAGGTTGGCAGTGCCCTCTAAAGATGCAAGTGCCTGGAAAGTTAAGTTTACCTAAAAAAAATAGTTCTAATGCTGTATACTGTAATTTAATGAAGCACTGTGTGAAGTTAAGCTCAGAACTGCTAGCTTGTGTGTGGGATAACACTAATACCATATCAGAGCACTATCTAATATCACATCCTAGTACTACTCAACTCTACTCCATTACTCCAGAATCCACCCTAGGAGATCTTTGTAAACCATAATAGCACAGCCTAATACAGGTCCATACAACATGGATATACAATTTCCAAATGCCTCTGTACCCAGCTTGGTAGATATGAGCATCTTGAAACAATACAGCAACTGTCTTATGTTCAAATACAATATTTTAATCCTTAAAGAAACCAACACAGTACTGAGAGATAGACATAAATCATTTCTTTGGAGGCAAAACTCTTGCTTACAAACAAGGCTGTCAAGAACATACACACTACATCCACCACAGTGTCTACCACACTTAAAAAAATCTTATTCTGAGGCTCTAAAAAACAATCTCCCCAACCCTCAAAGACCTCTTAAGTCCGCAAACTGTAATGCCTATTCTCAGGAATTTATAAAGCACACACTAACAGCAGCACCAAACACCACAAATAAGCCTGCACCCAATGGACCCCTAAAACAAAGCCCATAAGGCAAGTAAACTATTTTCATTTGATTCTTGTCATACAGGCCTCCAGTGAATGGCACAGAGATGCCCCACTCACCAGACTGGACAAGAATAAGATTATGGTCAACAGTTCATCTGGAGCTAGGATCCACCAAGTTAAACATGCATTCAGTTCTTTGCAACACAGAAACCAATGCGATTCACCATAATCCATATGAGTGTAAATGACCTGTGATACACCACTATGGACTAAACGAAGAGAGACATTATAGATCTCTCTGAATGTGCGTCTCAGACCGGTATGTGCCTTGGACTGAGCTGCATTCTACCTTTATCAGGGACGATGCCACAATACGAAAAAAAATGACTAACAATTGGTTTAATTTTTGGTGTCAATCTAGGGGAATTCAATAAAGTACAGTTGTGTACACTTACCATAAATGTAGATGTTTGAGTGTATTCACTGTTGCAGTCATCACATTTGGGTTATCTGCTTGCAGTAACCCTCAGTCGGCCTGATTAACAAAGTCTTGGGTCCTGTGTCGGTTGCTGTCCCTTCTTCAGAGACGTCAGGTCATTAGGGGTATAAAACATGCAGCAGACGCCATTACATCAGTTTTTCTTGCCCCAGATGTCAGGTGCCCCCCTAAAGGGAAGCAATTAAATCTATAAATAAACAAGGTTATACCTCCAATAAAAAGCAAATACACCAAAAAGCTTTTGAGCATAGTAAAAGAGAGTAGAGATATAGCCAAAAGAAGTAAGGGGGCTGGAGGGAGGGTAACCAAGACTGTAACAGTGAATACACTCGAACATCTACATTTATGGTAAGTGTACACAACTGTACTATGTTCTTCGTGTTTCCCTGTTGCAGTCATCACATTTGGGTAGATTCCGAAAGCTAAGGATGGGAGGAGGAATTTAGATAGCATTAGGACCAGCTATAAGGCACGGCAAGACTGCAGTGGCAAAGCCAGGTCTGGATTTAGAGAAAATTGGCAGATGGTAAAGCTTGGTGAAAGTATGTACAGAACTCCAGGTATCACCTTCTAGGATGTCCCAGGTAGGGACACATCTGAGAAAGGCTGTAGAGGTAGATGCGGCCCTGGTTGAATGAGGTCTGATCCCCTGAGGGATAGGTTTTCCATGGTGTCTGTAGCAGAAATTAATGCAATAGCCTATCCATTTGGAAATGGTTTGCTTTGAAACAGCCTTCCCCTCTACCCCTGCAGCAAATGCCACCAGCAGTTGTTCAGATTTCCTTTGAGGTTTAATCCTGTCCAAGTAGAATCTAAGTTGTCTGTGTACATCTAAGGAGTGCAGAATCCATCCCCCTTTGTTCTGTGGATTAGGAAAGAAGGTTGGCAAATGAATGGACTGATTAAGGGCCACACTGGATACCACCTTGGGCATGAAAGAGGGATTGGTCCTGAGGGACACCACGTCCGCATGAAAGATTATGAAAGGCTCCATTGCCATAAGGGCCTGTAATTCTGATACCCTTCTTGCTGAAGTGATTGCTAAAAGGAAAGTTGTTTTCCAAGAAAGGAATTTTAAGTCTGCAGTAGCAGCTGGCTCGAAAGGAGGAAGAGTGAATTTCTCCAATACAAAGTTAAGGTCCCAGGCTGGAGTTGGAGCTCTCCTGGGTGGTCGCAAAGTTTTGGCCCTTCTGAGGAACTGCTTGAGAAGTGGGTGAGAGAAGAGGGGAGGTTCTGTGTTATAATGAGCTGAAATAGCTGAGGCATGAATTTTGAAGGAGGAGAAAGACAGGCCCTTGTGAAGCATCTCAGTTAAGTACTGTAAAATCTGAGGTAAATTGGGCACTGCTATGCTCATCCCTTGAGATTGCTTCCAGACACAGAATCTTTTCCATTTTTCAGCATAGGATTTTCTAGTACTAGGCCTTTTTGCCTCTAAAATGATATCCATCACTGGTTTACTGAGGGATGGTAAAGGAGAGATTAGATAATTAGCCAGGCTGCTAAGTTCAATGTTTGAAGCTGAGGGTGCAGAATCTAGTTCTCCTGCTGAGACAATAGGTTAGGAATCTGGGACAGGTGCCATGGGGCCATCAGTGACACACTGCGCAAGAGGGGGTACCAGTGTTGGCGTGGCCAGTCTGGTGCAATCAAAATTGTCCTTGGTTTGTCTTGTTTGATCTTTAGTAGTACTTTGGAGAGCAGAGGAGGAAAGGCATAAACTGATAGGTTCTTCCAGTTGAAGGACAGAGCATTCACTTTCCAAGCTTGTTTGTGGGGAGTCCTTGTGCAAAATTTGTCTAATTGATAGTTCTGGGGGGAGGCAAACAGATCTATATCTGGGCTCCCCCATCTGCTTGTCAACATGTTGAAAATCCTTGGTTCCAGTTTGCACTCGTGTGGGTCCATGAGGTTTCTGCTTAGTTCATCTGTCAGTGTGTTTAGTTTTCCTGGCAGGAATTGAGCTTGTAAATGCACTTGGTAGCTCAGGGCTGTGTTCCACAATGCCATGGCTAGTTTGCAGAGGGGGTAAGAATGTGTACCCCCCTGCATGTTTATGTACCACATACCAGTGGTGTTGTCCATCTTTACCATTAATTGTCCTGGAAGAATGTAGTCCTTGAAGGCTGTCAGAGCATTCTGTACAGCTAACATTTCTTTTTGATTGATATGCAGGTGCATTTGACTTCAGTTCCATTTGCCCTGAATGCACTTCCCTGCCAGGTGACCCCCTATGCATAGTCTGATGCGTCTGTCAGGGTATTGGCGGCAGTGGGTAGTGTGAATGGTAGTCCCTTGTTCTGGTGGCAGGCCTCAGCCCACCAAAGGAACTCTGGACGTAGGCAAGGTATGATAGGAATCATTGCTTCTAGATCCTGAGAATGTTAACACCATAGGCTTTTTAAATACCATTGTAGTTTCCTCATATGCAGTCTTGCATATGGAATTAGAAGAATGCAGGAGGTCATGAACCCTAAGGCTTGTAATATTTGCCTTGAAGATAGCAGGGTTTTTGTGGCCACTTGTCTGAAGTAGGTTGTCAAATGAATTTGTTTCTCTGGCGTGAGGAAAGCCATCTGGGAAGTTGTATTCAAGCTTGCTCCCAGGAATATAATTTGTTGACAGGGTACCAGGTGTGATTTCTTTTTGTTTATGGTGTACCCCAGATAAGTTAGCACCCTTTGTACAAAGGCCAGATTTTTCAAAAGTATGTCCTGGCTTTCTGCCTGAATTAGACAATCGTCCAGGTATGGGTATATATGAATATGTCTTTGCCTGCAAAATACAATGACTGGAGCTAGGCACTTTGTGAACACCCTGGGCGCAGTAGATAAGCCAAAGGGCAGTGCAGGGAACTGATGGTGCGTGTAGCCTGCTTTGAAATGTAGGTTTCTTCTGCAAGATTCCCTGATTGGGATGTGCAGGTATGCTTCCTTTAAATCTAGTGTTGCCAACCAGGCGTCTTTGCCTAGCACAGGGAGCAACTGGTGAAGAGTCAGCATCTTGAATGTTCTGAGTTGTCAGGTCCAGGATAGGACACCATGAATTGTCCTTTCTGGGTACCAGGAAAAGTCTCGAGTAGAAACCTTGTCCCTTTTCTCTTCTGGTACCAACTGAATAGCTGCCCCATGCTTAAGAGAGAAAGTACTTGCTTTTGGGCCCCTGCCCACTGATTTGGGGGTAGATCTGGCCACCCGCTTGATGTTGGTAATGTGTGGAAGTGAAATCTGTATCCCTGGGACACTATATTTAAAACCCATTTGTCCTGGGTAAAGAGTTTCCAGTTCTTTGCATGAGGAGCAATCTTTTCCCCCAAGGGGGCAGTCAGTGGAGAATTGCTTGGAAGTTTCAAAAAGAAGTCACTGAAACAGTTTACTACGGGGGGGGGGTATTACTTCCAGATTTGGGAGTGGAGGCCCCCCCACTGCTTAGTCGTGAGCATACTCTGGGACTGAACCCTGGGAGCTCTGCTGGATCTGGGTTTGGACTGAGAAAGTCTGGAAGAGGCAGGAAAGGACCAATTCTTGGAAAGCCAATGCCTACTAAACCTTGGTGGTCGTACTTAACAGTTTGCATAGATTTAGCTTTTTCCTCCATCTTTTTAAGCACTTCTTCTATCTTGTTGCCAAACACGTGATCCTGGTTTAAGAGAGCATCCAGTAATTTCGCTTTAACATGATCTGGCAAGGACTGCTCCTTAAGCCAAGCATGCCTTCTAAGTACAGACCCAGTTACAGCAGCCCTACAAGATGCCTCTAGCGAGTCAAACCACATTGCAAAGTATGTTTTCCAACTTGTTCCACTGATTGCAGTAAATCCTATAAATCCTTATTTTCAGCACAATCAGGAATCAACATAATTTTCTGTTTAAGCAATCCAGTAATATGCTGCTGATACTTTAACATATGAAACTGGCAGTTTAAGGCCCTAATGGCCAAAGTTGCAGAAGTGTATACCTTCTTACCCCATCTATCCAGCGCCCTGGAGTCTCTATCAGATGGGGTAGGATTTTTGGCAGTAACAGCTGTAATGCCCTTGGATCCCTGTGAAATGGTCTCAGGATCCGCAGTAGGATTTTTAAAAAGGAACTTGTGAGAGTCAGGGACCCTGTAATATTCATAAGGTTTTCTGGGAGCAGGAGGAAAAGAGTCAAGGGCCAAGCTAGATTCCGAAAAGGCATCATCAACAATGTCTAGTGCAGGAGGTATGGCTAAAGGCCTGTGCTGGGGCAGGAGTAAGAAATCCCTAAGCCTCTTTTTAGAATCAGAGAAATCCTGACTTTCCCAATGAAAATGCTCCCTGAGAATATGCAAGGTTTCACCAAAAGAGAAATCCTCTGGGGGGGGGGGGGGCAGAGGGAATAGAGTCCTCAGCATCAAAATCCTCATAGGTAGGTAAGGGTAAATCCTGGTCATCTGAGGAAACAGAAAATTCAGAATCCTGGTAAGACGTATCATAAGCAAACTGAGTCCTAGATCTCTTAGAGGGGGAAGGCTGGCTTCCCCTGATTAAAGTAATAACGTCTTCAGACATTCTTATCATTTGTTTTTTAGGCATACAGGCTTGACCATGAGGTCTGTGTGACAGGTTTCTAGGCATGGTTCGAGTTTTAGGCCTTGAAGAAGAAGATGGCGTTGGTTTAATATGCAAGTCAGTAGGCACCCTCAGAAGCTGGTGCCTGCAAAGCGGCTCCGTACCCATCCAAGGTAGAGACATCCGCAGGTTCCAAAGTTGAAGCATATCGCGGCATACCGGACGCCGAATAGGTCTCAGTAGAGGCCTGCGAATCTGAAGTAGCAGGTATCAGGGGCTGCAAAAGCGCCTCACTGAGTACCGGTGACTGGCTTAGGAGAAGCGCTGTCAGCAGCTTTGGACCTAGGTGGCCTGTCTCTGTCTTTATCTTTGCGTTTTTTCAGATTGTCGGTAGTTGGATGATTTACCGAAGACATATTTGGATAATCGAACCGAGCACCAAAATATTTAGAAGCGAAAATATACCGATGGCGGATAGTTCGTGGCTTAAATAATGCACAAAACTGACAGTGAGGTACGTCGTGGTCAGGGCCTAAGCAAGGAATACAGTACGAATGAAAATCTTTATGAGGCATTTGCTTTTCACAAGTAATGCAATTATTTACTTTTACTGACATCGGTTTAGAACAAGAAAAAGTTTCCCCAATGGGGTACTTAGCTTTAAGTTGAAGACTTTGGTTCTGAAACTCAAAAACAAAAATTTCAGGAGTCGGCCGACCGGCACTTGTGAACTGTTTCTGCTTCGGGCACCGCATGGCAAGAAAGATGGATGTAATGGTGCTGGCTGCATGTTTTATACCACTGATGACCTGACGTCATGGAAGAAGGGACAGCAACTGACGCAGGGCCCAAGACTTTGTTAATCAGGCTGACTGATGGCTACTGCAAGCAGATAACCCAAATGTGATGACTGCAACAGTGAAACACGAAGAACATCTGTCAGCCTGGGAGGACATGGTAAACAGACCATGCTGCTTTGCCAAAGATGGCCTGCACCTGACCCCCCCCCCCCCCGACTTCCAGATTTCAGCTAAAACTTTATCCACCCCTTACAGCCTTCTTTGGGCAATGCAAAAGTATAAAACCTACTGACATAGCAAATAAAACTCTAAGGAACTTAAAGGTGCTATTGCTCAAAGCTAGGAGCCTTAACAAGAAATTCCACACCTTACAAGCTCTCCTCACCCTAGCAAATGCAGAAATCTGTGCCATTACAGAGAATGAGTTTAAAGCTACAGAGATTACTCCAGCAGTGCAAAGTTAAAGTGCCTTCCACAAATTTAGATAATCAGCCACACAGATAGGGACTAAAGTTCGGGGGGGGGGGTCTCAATCTACATTAGCAACAAGTATAACCTCAAGGTTGGTTAAACAGGATGATATCCTGGAGTTCATCCACTTGCAAATTACCCTAGATAGAATCCCTTACCTTATCTTAGCAAGCTATAGGTCACCACCTATATGACAAGAATCCCACAACTCTTATCTAGACCTACTGGAGGTACTCTCCAATCAAGCAAACATCTATTCGTGAGAGACTTTAATTACCCCTCTATGCACTGGGAAACATACACTGATTTCAACTTGCAAGGACAAAGTTTCCTGGACTTTAACACAAATGCCCTTCATCAGTGCATATTACAACCAGAGGTTCAAACATATTGTAGCTAGTCCTCACTGGTGATGTTGAATCACAAGGTTGTCTCCTTCAAAATAAAAATCAATTTAGAAAACCCAACAAAACCAGTTATAATTAGGAACTATTCTAAAGCAAACTACAGCCTATTAAGTAACAGTTTGTCAAAATGTAATGCCCCGCTTAAACAGTTCACAAAAGTCTGTACAGAATGATTCATAGAAACACTGTACAAATGTAAATGGCTGCGAAGAGAATGCTGAACCTGCCAGAAGTAAACCCATAACAAACTTCAAAAACAAACTACACTGGCAGATTCACAATTTTAACAGGATATATAACAAAAGGGAAAAAGTTATGGCCAAAATCAGAAACAGCAACTCTTATGATGACAAGAGCTCACTACTTAAACTAACTAAGAGAACTAATTATATCCAACATGGCCAAAATAGTCTGGCAGGCTAATGACAACCACAAGTCCTTCGATAGCTATGTCAAAAACCTCTAAGGTAACACCCAGCAGGGTGATGAAATGGTAGGAAATGGTACTACGTTCACTGAGCAGTGTGACACTGCAAAACTTCTAGCTGTCACCTCAAACCTCACCCTACTCCCTGCCACCACCAGGAAATCTTTACTATCATAACCACCCCAACTATTAGCAGGGAAAGCAGGTCACGGTGGTGCTCACTAATGCCAAAAATACAGGCTCATTAGGGCCAGGCAGTAACCCAAGATGTCTCGTAAATAGCCTAAAATATGATCTGTAAGTGCCACTTGGGTCCCTTTTTAACTACAGCCTCAAAACAGGCTACTTATCAAGCAAATGGGGGATGGCAATGGTAATACCCTTCACAACGGTGGGCTACCAACACACCTCAAAAACTACAGACCCATTAGTCTGACTAGTCTAATATGCAAAGCCATAGAACAAATTATTTTGGAAAAGATCAACAAAGACACTGGCACCCTACAGTCACTGGACCCATCTCAGTTTGTTTTGTCAAGGGGAGGTTATGCTTACTCAACCTGGAAGATTTCTTTGAGAAGGTAATCGAGGCAATGGATGAAGGGAAAATGGTGCACGCTGCCTACCTAAATCTGGCTAAGGGTTTTGATACAGTACCCCAACTCAAGTACTGTTAAACTCAAACAAGGCATAAATTCATACATAACTTGCTGAATTGCCAGCTGGCTTACAGATAGGACCCAAGAAGTCAAGATTGGTGAGACAGCCTCTACCAACAGGCAGGCTGACATATGAGTACCATGGCTGTTTGGCATCTACTTCTGGGAAGCCAATGTCAAGGGCCTCTGGCTCACAGAGGCCACAGACTGCAAATTAAAAGCTATGATAAATTTGCCGCATGACACAAACATCCTGCAACAGCATCTAACTTAGACAAATGACTGATGTCAAAGCCAAGGATAAAACTCAACACAAAAAAGTGCATTATAGCACATTTTGGGAAAATATCTACTCAGGCAAATTAATTCATTTATAAGAAACCCCTAAATGTTGACCCAGTAGTTATTGATCTTGGAATGTATAGAGACAGTAATCTGGCCTTTGCCCAAAATGTAGCTAAGATGGTAAGAAAATCATTCTATGTTGCCCAACTTATAAGTAAGGCTAAAGCACCCATGTCCAACGAAGTTAAAAAAAAAAAAAAAAAAACACTCTACTTGACCCTTGTCAGACCCGTCGTGGAGTGTAATGCCCCCTTCGGCATGTACTTGACTAAATATATGCAATAACTGGAACACTTATAGAGGTTCCTCACCAAGAGACTCTAGGGTAATAACACTGTCCTAGGCAGATTGCCTTACAAGCTCTGTCTCTACACTCAGTCTCCTACAGGTTGTTGGTAGGTGATCTGTGCTTAGATCCAGCCCTGATGGAGCTTTTGCACATCCACAAAGCAAACAGCACCAGAGACTCTATATCCATGGATTTAAACTTTGCTTGGGACATAAACAAAACATGCTGGTGAGACAGAAATGTCTCTCAAAGGATCACCATGCTCTACTATAAGCTCTCCATCTATATGAACAGAGTCATCCCTAACCCTATTCAAATGTAACCCTGACCTTAGGATATGAAATTATAAATTCATACCTAGGCAAGCCCCCATTTATCTTGCAGACAGAGACCTACAAAAAATATTTCATAACACCAGATGAGAAATTGCAGTCTCCAGAGCTGTGGACGAGGGCGAGGGTAAGGCAGTGCACACAGCCTATCTGGACCTCGCCAAGGCCTTCAACACCATCCCCCACTCTGGAATCATAGATAAAACTACTAAGCTGGGCATAAATCCCTACATCACTCGATGGTTTGCCAACTGGCTTACTGACAGAACCCACAATGTAAAAGTAGCCGACTCCAAATCCAGCTCCAGACAAGTGGAGTACCTCAGGGTTCAGTCCTGGGACTGCTCTTGTTTGGCATCTACTTCTCTGAAGTACAGGCCAACACTACGGGACTCTGGCTAACAAAGTTCGCAGATGACTGCAAACTGGGAGCCACTACTGAATCCCCAAATGATGTGGATATTCTACAAAAGGGCCTTACAGAAACAGATGCTTGGTGCCGGAGCCATGGGCTCAAGCTTAATGCCAAGAAATGTATAGTTATCTCCTATGGGAAAAAACATATACCCATGAATTTCTACACAGGTGGCAGTACACTAAACACCGAAAGTGTGATGGCAGACTTAGTGACACAGGTGGACAGTGGTCTCACCTTCAATAACTACATCGCCACAACAGTCAGGAAATTCTTCTATGTGGCACACCTCACTACTAAGGGCTTTTCATCCAGAAAAAAGGAGGTAATTGTCCCACTGTACTCATCCCTCATTACCCCCATTATAGAGTACAACGCCCCATTTGGTATGTACCTCAGAAGACATCTGCAGCAGCTGGAAAGGCCGCAGAAATACCTCACTAAAAGAATCACAGGCCTAAAGCAGATACCCCATGCTGACTGTCTAAAACCACACCAGCTATACTCTGTAGCATATCGTCTACTCAGAGGCGATCTCTGCTTAACATACAAGGCCATGTCAAACCCTGAGCTGCTGGACATGCTTCACTTAAAGAATCCCAATCCCTCAGAGCCACACGCTCCAGGGATCTAAGCCTTGTCATTACCATGAACAAAACATGCTGGAGGGATAGGTTCCTGACCCAGAGACTCCCCATACTCTGGAATAGCCTGCCCATACATGTCAAGCAGAGCGCCTCCTTGGCCTTCTTCAAAAGGAACCCTGACAATTGGATGGGAGATAGGAAATTCACAAAAGGGATCATGTCAGTCGTCCTGCTAGACAGGGGTCCAGGGTAGTAAATATTGTGGGAAGAAATATCCAGGGAATTGTTATGGCTAGGTTTGTATAGGCCCTAGGGCCAATAGCCTAGTACCAACCTATGAACCTATGCCTATGAACTTATGAATTATTACATAAGCTACTGACCAGAGAGGATTCCTGAATCCACAGCAGTGGAACATGTGACTCAGAAACTTTGCCAACACATTCCTTTCACTCTTGACAGGAAGGACTATAAGGGGATGTCTCCAAAGGCCCACTGACAGATGCACATCAGCTGTTCACACATTAAGATCCTCATGGGTGTATACTGTGCCTGCAAGAATGCACACATCTCTTCCTTACTTGTTTTAACTGTTTATCAAACATTCTCCCTCTCTCTAAACCCAAACCCATCTCTGGTCCTCTTCAAGCGCTCGAATGCTGCTACAATAAAATCTTTCAAGACGATGAAGAGTGGCTCCTGAGTTTTTCTTTTAATGCTGCTGTATACGATTTGTTTTAACCACCAAAAAAAAACACAAAGTTAGGGAGGGTCATATGGTACAAAACATTAAAAAAGAAGAGAGATTTGAATTATCACTACTTAGAGAGGCACCCCTACGTCTGATGAGACCTGACAAGGGGGGCGGTATTACTATAATGACATGTAGTGACTATAACAACAGAATGGAGAACATTCTCAGTAGTGATACTTATTCAAGGGCATCCCTCAATGAAATGAACAGAGCCCATTTCAGGGTAAAGTCGTTCATTGAAGAGATATACATTGAAGGTAGGATTAACAGGGATACATATATTTACATGCAACAACTGGCACCTAGAACTCCAGTATTATTTGGGATCCCCAAAATCCACAAAAACATCAACAACCCACCCATGAGACCATTAGTGGATGGGAGAAACAGTATAACTTATACCTGTGCTAAAGTACTGGATAGAACCCTCCAAAAATATGTGAAGGGAGAGAAGCAAATAACTAAGGACTCATGGACTCATGGTCTTTTTTACAATCTATCAACAAAGTCGGATTTTTTCCAGACTGCCAACTAGTCACCACTGATGTAAAAGACCTTTATTCCTCAATTCCTCACACTATAACTATAGAATGGGTAACTGATATGTTACGACTATTGGGGGCACCACCTGATGAAGTTCAATTGATGGGAGAACTGATCGACACTGTTCTCTCTCACAACTACCTGATGTTCCATGATGTCATCTACCACCAGGAAATTGGTGTAGCAATGGGTTCCCCATGTGGGGGAAGCATTGCTAACCTGGTGATGGCATTTTGGGAAAGATCATTTGTATTTCTAGAAGGTGTTCCCAATGCCAAACTAATTTACTACACCAGGTTCCTGGATGACATATTTTTGTTATTTGATGGAACTGACGTGGAAATCGAAAAAATGTTAATGGAGTTCAACAACTCTACTGACTTCCTTTCCTTCACATATAAATACAACAAACATAGGATTGACTACTTAGATGTAGATTTGAGGAAGGATTATGACAACAACAAGTGGGTATCTAAAATCCATCGGAAAGATACCTACTCTAATTCCTTCCTACACTATTCCAGCTGCCACCCTAAACATCACAACAAATCAGTGGTCAAAGGCCAACTGGTCAGGGCAGCTAGGATGGTAAGTGAAGATGTAGAATTCATTGAGGAATGTAACTTGTTGACCCAGATTTTTCTGAAGAGAGGGTACCCATTTAGTTTCTTACAAGAGATTGTTGATGAGGTGAAACTTAAAAGGACATTGAAAGTTTATGTTCCAATATTGGACAGAGACACTAGTACACAAATCGACTCTATAGCACATGACAGTAGAGTGGTGGATGGAACTAGTTTGTCTTGGAGATTCTGTAGTACCTTTAATATGGACTCTCATGCTTTATATAGGATCATCCAGAAAAACTGGGACCTTCTGTTGAGTGATAATAAATAACGAATGGTATTACCAGATAAACCCCTGGTAACTTATAAACGAGGCAACAATCTTAAACAACTATTGGAAAACAACAGGCAAACTCGTACAACCCAACCCGGCATGTTTAAGTGTAATATGTGCAAATACTGTCAATTTGTAGATGAGGGGCGCAACTTCCAGATAGGTGACTCAAACTTCAAAATCAACTTTAAAGCCAACTGTAACAGTATGCAGGTGGTGTATCTAGCAAAGTGCCTCCAGTGCCCAGCTTTCTATATCGGTAAAACCGATAGAAAGCTGAAAGAAAGGGTGTATGAGCACATCTATAACATCAGGAACAACAATCAGGTCAATGCACTAGCTAGACACCACAATGAACATACGGACCATGAATTTAGGTTCAAAGTTATAGACCAGCAAGTTAGGGACCCTAGAGGAGGTTACGACTCACTGAAGCTGGAGAGAAAGGAACTTCTCTGGCAGCTTCGGACAAATGCTAATCAGTGGCCAGGAATTAATGAAACAAGTTCCATAGCCTGCATTTTGAGGTTAAAGAACCTCAAGAGATAGATTTTAACAAACTAGGTGGCTTATTTTGGGCCACACACATTGGTAGATTGTGTTTGTATTCTACAAATCAAAAATAAAACTGAAACATAACAAAATAATTAAATTAAGTTGTTTCAGTTTGTATTTACAGCAAGTACCAACGAATACAAACATAAACTTGTCAACACTGATGGTCACTTATATTGCACATTTACATTACACACATTCACCATTAAAACTAAAACTTAAAGTAGTAGGTTCTAGTTATTGTTTGATCTACCATGGTGTGTTGGGTTATTGCTACACTGTCTTATAGTTCTGCTCAGGGGTCGACAATTGATATAGACAGTGACTGCTGTACTAATTAGCTTTTTGACACTTAAAGTATATGAAAATAATGGTTTCTATTCTAACAGGATTTTATTATTCACTAGCTGAAAAGGGAATTCGTTCTTTATGAATTTTATAGTAACCCTGTGAAATTTTATAGGTGTTGGATGTGTTTAAAAAACTTTTATTAAGTTTACAGGTTTATTAAGTCTATATATTTTGTACTAATTGTACATTTTTATATATTTTTATACCCTTATACACTTTTTATTCTTGGTACTGCTTCAATAATGTTTGCTATAACAATGTTTGTTTCACTAACGTTTGTTTAAGACGGGCATGTGTATCAGGAAAACTGAGCCCTTCTCTAATTAATTAATTAGGAACCTGATAGGTGTGGTTAACAATTGGTATATTAACTACACAGCCCATGGTTCTTTGTTTTAATGTTTTATCTTCTGAGGAAGTTGGGTCTGGTCTCAACGAAAAGTGTATTGGAACTATCGCACTTTAAGAATAAAGAACAAAAGTGTTTCGCAAGGATCCCTGCTGCTATTGTTTTTCTACAGTTGTTTTAACCACCGATTTTGGCTAACATTACTTTATTCCATAGATTCCTTACCACTGAAAGGAATCTGGACAAGCAGAGGCCTTACCACCAGACCAAAGGAATTCCAGACTAATGAAACTCTGACCTGGGCTTACATAGTTTTTTTTTCATTTTATAATTGCTTTTTCATTTGGAACACAATAAAAATACTGGTGCATATCAATTCCCCGTACTTGAGGCACTAGATTGATTGCAGTTTAACTACAACATTTTAAGCTAACAGGCTGGCTATTTTTCCTCACATCTGATTATATATTTGTGCGGGTGTTTAACTTTTTCTGGATTCAGGCACTGTTCAACAGATCTCCACGGTACCCAGAACTCCAGCCAGATTTCAACCATTGAGAGGATCTAGATGGACACAACCTCACCTCTTTGGCACATCCTCCAACTGACCAAGAGGTAAGTGAGTAGTCATCTTTGTTTCAAAGTAGTATGTGTCAAACATTACTTAGTGTTATCCAGATGTTCACATATGGGCTACTTTGAAACTTGCTTCTGCCAAAAAAGGATGAAGACAATCCTTCCATCAGATTAAGACAGATTGCTAAGGGCATTATAAGCCTAGATTAATGGCAGCTGCAAAAAAACTTTGTTTTAATCACTTCAACCAGAGGCCTCATTAAATGGCGATGAAACAGTGGGCTTTGATTTTGGTTGGAGTCTGGATAAAGCACTTAAGATACATTCACAAGTGACAGTCATACTGAGCAACGGAGAGAAAATTACATCCTGAATCATATACAGCATTTTAGAGGCATTCAAAACAGTCTTAAATATGAAGCCTGAGGTCAGAAATATACAACAGTTAAGAAAACAAAGCATAGGCTGATGATGTTTACAAAAGTAAAGTACAACAAATCTTGTTTTATTACTACAGAAGTAAAAATCACACTTCACAAACCTACAGTTATAGACATAATGGCACAAGGTACAGTTGTGTACACTTACCATAAATGTAGATGTTTGAGTGTATTCACTGTTGCAGTCATTACATTTGGGTTATCTGCTTGCAGGTAGCCCTCAGTCGGCCTGATTAACAAAGTCTTGGGTCCTGCGTCAGTTGCTGTCCCTTCTTCCATGACATCAGGTCGTCAGGGGGTATAAAACATGCAGCTGACGCCATTACACCAGTTTTTCTTGCCCCAGATGTCAGGTGCCCCCCTAATGGGAAGCAATTAAATATAAAAGTACAAAGATATACCTCCAACAAAAAAGCAAACACACCAAAAAGGCTTTTAAGCATAGTAAAGGAAAGTATCAGTATAGCCAAAAGAAGTTAGGGGGCCGGAGGGAGGGCAACCAGGACTGCAACAGTGAAGACACTCGAACATCTACATTTATGGTAAGTGTACACAACTGTACTATGTTCTTCATGTTTCACTGTTGCTGTCATTACATTTGGGTAGATTCCCAAAGCTATGGTTAGGATGAGGAATTTAGATAGCATTAGGGCCAGCTATAAGGCCCTGCAAGACTTCAGTGGCAAAGCCACCTATGGATTTAGAGAAAATTGGCAAATGATAATGCTTGGTGAAAGTATGTACAGAACTCCAGGTAGCAGCTTCTAGGATGTCCCTGGTAGGGACGCCTCTGAGAAAGGCAGTGGAGGTAGATGCGGCCCTGGTGGAGTGAGGTCTGATCCCCTGGGAGATAGGTTTTCCATGGTGCTTATAGCACAAATGAATGCAATGGCTTATCCATTTACAATTGGTGTTTGCTTTGAAATAGCCTTCCCACCTGCCCCTGCAGCAAATGCCACCTGCAGTTGTTCAAATTTCCTTTGAGATTTAGTCCTGTCCAAGTAGAATCTAAGTTGTCTGTGTACATCTAAGGAATGCAGTATCCTTTCCCCTTTATTCTGTGGATTGGGAAAGAAGGTTGGCAAATGAATGGACTGATTAAGAGCCACACTGGATACCACCTTGGGCATGATGGATGGAATAGTTCTGAGGGACACCCTGTCCACATGAAAGATGATGAAAGGCTCCACTGCCATAAGGGCTTGTAATTCAGATACCCTTCTAGCTGAAGTGATTGCTGAAAGGAAAGCTGTTTTCTAAGAAAGAAATTTTAAGTCTGCAGTAGCAGCTGGCTCGATAGGAGGTAGAGTGAGTTTCTCCCAAGACAAAGTTAAGGTCCCAGGCTGGGGGTTGGAGCTCTCCTGGGTGGTCTCAAATTTTTGGCCCCTCTGAGGTATTGCTTGAGCAGTGGATGAGAGAAGAGGGGAGGGTCTGTGTTAAAATGAGCTGAAATGGCTTAGGCGTGGATTTTAATGGAGGAAAAAGACAGGCCCTTGTGAAGCATCTCAGTTAAGTATTGCAAAATCTGAGGTAAATTGGGCGCTGCTGTGCTCATCCCTTGAGATTGGTTCCAGGCAAAGAATCTTTTCCATTTTTCAGATAAGATTTTCTAGTACTAGGCCTCCTTGCCTCTAAAATGATATCCATCACAGGTTTGCTGAGGGATGGTAAAGGAGAGATTAAGTAATTAGCCAGGCTGCAAGGTTCAGTGTTAGAAGCTGAGGGTGCAGAATCTGGTTCTCCTCTTAAGACAGCAGGGAGGAGTCTGAGGCAGGTGTCATGGAAATAACTGTGACACACTGCACAGGAGGGGGTACCAGTGTTGGCGCGGCCAGCCTGGAGCAATCAAAATCATCTTTGGTTTGTCCTGTTTGATTTTTAGTAGTACGTTGTTGACCAGAGGCAGAGGGGGGAAGGCATAGACAGAGCATCCACTTTCCAGGCTTGTTTGTGATGAGCCCTTGTGCACAATTTGTCCAATTGGTGGTTCAGGGGAGATGAAAACAGGTCTATATCTGGCCTCCCCCATTTGCTTGTCGACATGTTGAAAATCCTTGGTTCCAGTTTCCACTCATGTGGGTCCATGAGGTTTCTGCTTAGTCCGTCTGCCAGTGTATTTAATTTTCCTGGCAGGAATTGAGCTTGTAGGTGCACTTGGCAGCTCAAGGCTGTGTTCCACAATGCCATGGCTAGTCTGCAGAGGGGGTAAGAATGTGTACCCCCCTGCTTGTTTATGTACCACATAACAGTGGTGTTGTCAGTCTTTACCATTAGTTGTCCTGGAAGAATGTGGTCCTTGAAGGCTGTCAGAGCATTCTGTACAGCTAACATTTCTTTCTGATTGATATGCAGGTGCATTTGACTTGGGTTCCATTTTCCTGAACGCACTTCCCTGTCAGGTGAGCCCCCCATGCATAGTCTGATGCATCTGTTGTTAGGGTTTGAAAGGTAGTCCCTTATTTTGGTGGCAGGCCTCTGCCCACCAAAGGAACTCTAGGCATACGCAAGGTATGATAGGAATCATTGTTTCTAGGTCTTGAGAATGTTGACACCACTGGCTTTTTAGATAACACTGTAGTTTCCTCATATACAGTCTTGCATATGGAATTAGAAGAATGCAGAAGGCCATGAACACCAAGGCTTGCAGTATTTGTCTCGCAAACAGCAGGGTTTTTGCGGCCACTTGTTTGAAGTAGGTTGTCAAATGAATTTGTTTCTCTGGCGTGAGGTTAGCCATCTGGAAAGTTGTATTCAAGCTTTCTCCCAGGAATATAATTTGTTGACACGGTACCAGGTGTGAGTTCTTTTCGTTTATGGTGTACTCCAGATAAGTTAGAACATTTTTTACAAAGGTCAGATGATTCAAAAGTATGTCCTGGCTTTCTGCCTGAATTAGACAATCATCCAGGAATGGGTATAGTTGAATATTTCTTTGCCTGCAAAATGTAATAACTGGAGCTAGGCACTTTGTGAATACCCTGTGCGCACTACATAAGCCAAAGGGCAGTGCAGAGAACCAGTAGTGTGTGTAGCCTGCTTTGAAGCATAGGTATCTTCTGCACAATTCCCCGATTGGAATGTGCAGGTATGCTTCTTTTAAATCTAGTGTTGCCAACCAGGCATCTTTGCCTAGCATACAAAGTAATTGGTGAAAAGTCAGCATCTTGAATTTTGGAATCGCCAAAAGGTGTTTAGAGTAGACAGGTCCAGGATAGGATGTCATGAATTGTCTTTTCTGGGTACCAGGAAAAGTCTTGAGTAGAAACCTTGTCCCTTTTCCTCTTCTGGTACCAGTTAAATAGCCCCCATGCTTAAGAGAGAAAGTATTTGTTTTTGGGCCTCTTCTCACTGATTTAGGGGTAGGTCCGGCCACCCACTTGGTGTTGGCATTGTGTGGAAGTGAAATCTGTATCCTGGGACACTATATTTAAATCCCATTTGTCCTGGGTAATGAGTTCCCGGTTCTTTGCATGAAGAGCAATCTTTCCCTCCAAAGGGGGGGCAGTCAGTTGATAAGTGCTTGGAAATTTTAAAAGGAAGTCACTGAGACAGATTACCATAGGGGGAGTCTTATTATTCCCAGATTTGGAAGTGGAGGCACCCCACTGCTTAGTTCTAAGAGTCCCCTGGGACTGAAACCTGGGGTTTTTGCTGTGTCTGGGTTTGGCTTGAGAAGACCTGGAAGGGGCTGGAAAGGACCAATTCTTAGAGGGCCAGTGCCTACTAAATCTAAGAGGCTGAACGTGTAAATAATCTTTAACAGTTTGCATAGATTTAGCTTTATCTTTCATCTTTTTAAGAACTTCCTCAGCCTTGTTTCCAAACAGGCAGTCCTGATTTAAAGGAGCATCCAGCAAGTTAGCTTTAACATGATCAGGCAAAGATTGCTCTTTAAGCCAAGCATGCCTTCTGAGCACAGACCCAGTAACAGCAGCCCTGCAAGAGGCCTCTAATGAATCAAAACCACATTGCAAAGTATGCTTTCCAACCTGTTCGGCAGAATGCATTAAATCCTGTAATTCTTTATTTTCCACACAGTCAGGAATCAACATAATTTTCAGTTTAAGCAATCCAATAACATGTTGCTGATACTTTAACATATGAAACTGGCAGTTTAAAGCCCTAAAGGCTAAGGTTGCAAAAGTGTAAACCTTCTTACCCCATCTATCCAGCGCCCTGGAGTCTCTATCGGAAGGGGTAGGATTTTTAGCAGTAGAAGCCTTAATGCCCTTGGGCCCCTGTGAAATAGTCTCTGGATCTGCAATAGGATTTTTGAAAAGGAACTTGTGGGACTCAGGGACCCTGTAGTATCTGTCAGGTTTTCTGGGAGCAGGAGGCAGGGAATCAGGGGCCAAACTAGATTCTGAAAAAGCATCATTAACAATGTCTAGTACAGGAGGAATAGCTAAAGGCCTATGTTGAGGTAGGAGAAGGAAATCCCTAAGCCTCTTTTTTGAATCTGAAAAATCCTGGCTTTCCCAATGGAAATGCTCCCTTAGAGTATGTAAGGTTTCCTCAAAAGAAAAATCCTCAGGAGGGGAAGCATAGGGAATAGAGTCCTCTGCATCAGAATCTTCATAAGTAGGTAAGGGCAAATCCAGATCATCAGAAGAATCAGAAAAAAACAGAATCCTGATCAGAAGATTCATAATCAACTTCAGTCGTTGGCCTCTTAGAAGGGAGGGGAGGAGGTTGGCTACCACTGATTAGAGTTATTAGAGCTTCAGCCATTCTTATCATTTGTTTTTTTTTTTTTTTTTTTTTAGGCATAGAGGCCTGGGCATCGGTTTTTTAGACATGGATCGAGATTTAGGCCTAAGTAAAGAAGGAGGCGTCGATTTAATATGCAAGTTCGTAGGCCTGAATACACCCCTCAGAAGCCGGTGCCTGCACAGCGGCTCCGGACCCCGCCAAGGTAGAGACATCGACGGGTTCCATAGTTGAAGCATTTCACGGCATACCAGTCTCCAACTGGGTTTCAGTATAGGCCTGAGAATCAGAAGTAGCGGGTATCAGGGGCTGCGAAAGCGCCTCACTGAGTACCGGCGAATTGGCTTAGGAGAAGCGTCGTCGGCAGTTTTGGACCTCGGCGTCCACTCTCTGTCTTTATCTTTGCGTTTTTTCGGAATATCGGTAGTCAGATGGTTAACCAACGACATTTCTGGATAATAAAAACTGAGAACCGAAATATTTAGAGGCAAAAATATACCGACAGATAGTGCGCTGATTAAATAAAGCACAAAACCGACAGCAAGGTACATCGTGGTCAGGGCCTAGGCAAGGAATACAGTACGAATGAAAATCTTTATGAGGTATTTGCTTTCCACAAGTAATGCAATTATTAACTTTTACTGACATCCCCAACGAGGTACTTAGCTTTAGTTGAAGACTTCGGTTCTGAAACTCGAAAATGAAAATTTCAGGAGTCGGCCGACCGGCACTTACAAACTGCTTCTGCTTCGGGCACCGCACGGCAAGAAAGACAGATGTAATGGCGGCTGCATGTTTTATACCCCTGACAACCTGACGTCATGGAGGAAGGGACAGCAACCGACGCAGGACCCAAGACTTTGTTAATCAGGCTGACTGCGGGCTACCTGCAAGCAGATAACCCAAATGTAATGACTGCAGCAATGAAACACGAAGAACATCTGCAGAAAGCTGGGGATGTAAAACATGCATACCACAGTAAAAGTTGCAAGACTGCAATAAAAAAATAAATAAATAAAAATCACTGCCAAAGATATACATAAACTGGATGGATGAACAAGCATGTGAATGGCCATTAAATTACCAAAGTTTTGGACAGGTCCTCCAAAACAGAAATAATTGTTCAAATACAAAAAGGTGTAGCAGTAGCTACTGAACTTGAATTCATAGGTTTATAAGTCATAGGTTTATAAGTATGTACTAGGATCATGATCCTTGAGCCTTTACAAGCCTAGCCCATAGGATTACCCTGGCATCGTGCCACCCGACCTTAGTTCCCAGTGCCTCTGTCGAGCAGAGCGACTGGAGTGATCCCAGGGGTGAATTTTTTATTTCCCATCCACTCATCAAGATTTGTCTTGAAGAGGGCCAGTGAGGTGCTCTGCTTGCCATGTACGGGAAAGTTCATTCCATAGCATGGGCAGTCTCTGGCTTATGAACCTGTCCCTCCAGCATGTTCTGTTGATTGTGGTAATGAGGTTGAGGTCTCTGGTGTGTGTGGTCCACAGGGATTGGGATTTCTGCTACTTTTGTGGACTCTCCAGTTGTTGCAGGTGTCTAGTGAGGTACATGCCAAATGGGGCATTGTACTCGATGATTGGCCTAATGAGGGAAGAGTAGAGGGAGACAATGACCTCTTTCTTCCTGGATGCAACACCCTTAGTAATGATGTGCTACATAGAAGGAATTTCTGACCACAGTAGCAATGTGGTGGCCAGAAGAGAGGTTACTGCCAACCTGTATTCCCAGATCTCTTATAACGCCTTCTGTGTTCAGTGGACTACCATCGATGTGGTAATTCAAGGGAACCGGGTGATTCCTAAGGAGGATGATGACACATGTTTTTGGCATTGAGCTTAAGGCCATGGTTCTGACACCAGTCGTTGGTCTCAGTGAGGCCTTTCTGTAGGATGTCAACATCACTTGGGGAGTTAATAATAGCTCCCAACTTGCAATTGTTTGTGAACTTCGTCAGCCAAAGCCCCTTCGTGTTGGCCTGGACTTCAGAAAAGTAGATATCAAACAGGAGAGGACAGGGGACTGAACCCTGTGGGACTCCTCTCATGACTGGTCTGCACTCTGACTTGGAGTCAGAAGCCACAGTGTGAAAGTAGCTATCTGTGAGCCAGTTTGCAACCCACCAAGTGATATAGGACTGATGCCTAGCTTAGTGAGTTCTTCTATGATTCCTGAGTGAGGAATAGAATCAAAGACCTTGGCCAGATCAAGGTAGGCTGTATGAACCACCTTGTCTTCATCCACAGCTCTTGTGACTGACTCAAAGAAGTCGACCAAGTTGAGCAGGCATGACCTACGCTTCACAAAACCAAACTGTGTAGGATCCAGAGTTTGGAGATTCCTTACATCCTTGTTTATTAGGTCCATGAGGAAGTGTTCCATAGCTTTGCATATCAGACTCGTCAGGGTAATGGGGTGATAGTTCCCAGGGTCTGTAGTCGCTCCTCCTTTGTGGAGAGGGATGACTGTAGCAGTGCACCATTTGATAGGGACAAAGTCTGAGATGAGGCTGTGATTGAAAAGGGCACACAGGTGAGGTGCCAGTTCACTCTAGTTCATGTAGAACACAGCCTGGGATATTGTCAGGATCCATAGAAGCTGTATTCTTGGCCTTGGACAGTGCTGTTTTAACCTGTGCAGCAGTAATACTGGGTGCCTGGCAGTCTACTGGTACTGTGATTGGTCCTTTGGGGGGGGGGGGGTAAAGTTGGCACAATCTGTCGGCCAGTATATTGGCAATATCTGTTGGATTGGTATAGGAGGTACCATTGTGCAGTAGCTCCAAGGAAATCTGGGCATTGCCATGGAGATTTCTTACATAACTAATGAAGGCCTTGTGGATGTCTTTACTATCTGCTGCAATTCTGTTTTTATAGCTAGCTTTACAGGATTTGATGAGGGATCTCAGCTTTTTGTTGAGGCCGATAAGGGAGTTTTTCCAGTCTTGGGACTTTACCTTAATCCGCATCAGTTTCCTCCTTCTGCTGTAGAGTTTGTTTATGGCAGGGGATCATTCAGATTGGCTTCCTTTTTTTTTTTTTTGGAGGAGAGTGTCTTGGTTCTACTGGGTAAGGCGAGATCCCTGCATTTGTGTACATATTCGTACAGTGCACTGGCATATGATTCGGCGGTCATGCAACTATTCTGCATTTGCATGGGTGCAGTGAAGTTAGCCACCTCTGTTTTTAGCAGCCCAAAGTTAGCTTTGGAGAAGATTTTCATGGTGGTTACATTTGCGGGGGGGTGGGGGATGGATTTCCAAGGTGATTAGTTTGTGGTCAGATCTAACCAGGGCGGAGTTGACTACTGGTGTAGAGCATCAGTCACCCATGTTAGTAATGACCAGGTCAAGGATGTTGCTACCTCTAGTGGGGGTAAGAACGAGCTGGTCTAGGGCACTGGAATCAATGAATTCCAAAAAATGTTGGGCAAGTGTACTGGTACATGAATAGTTTTCCAGTTAATGGAGTGGTAGTTGAAGTCGCCCAGTAAGACAGTGTTAAGTTGGACCCTAATATTCTGCAGGGTGCTTACAAACGTGCAGTGTGAGTCTTGGTACATGGTTGGGGACCTATAGCAGGCTACTACCTGAATCTCTCTTACCCAATGTTTGCTGCACCTGAAGTATCTCAGATGCATTATGTTGGGCTAACAGTCTGGAGGTGTGCGCATCTTTTATTAATATGGAAACACCACCGCCTTTGGAGCTTTGGTCCAAGTTCTGGTGCCGAAAGGTGTGGAATGAGTTATAGCCTGGTAGTGCAGGGGTGTTTTCTGCTGCCTTGAACCACGTCTCTGTTACAGCACAAATACTGATGTTCTCCATTTTAAGGAGTGCTTCGAGTGAGTGCATTTTGAGATTTAGACTTCTAGCATTAAGCAGCATGGCCCTCATATTGCATTTGTCTGTAGTTATTACGGTGGTAATTTGGTCTTTGGAACACTGCCTATAAAGGCACTATGGGGTGGCAAGAGCCTTGGCCAGTATCCAGAAGCCCAGGTGTGACAGATGCAGCTTATCTCTGGCAAAGCATCGAAGTCTGTCAATCATGTCATCCCAGGCAGACAGATACTGGATCTCTTTAGAATGAAACCAGAAACTTAGTCAATTGTTGAAATCAATCATTTTTTGTTTGTACTGTGGTATCATTCTGGGTGATGGTAGGATGCTGCTCAGGGCTAGGGTCATACCCGCCTGGGCTACATAATCCGAGAGTTCCTCCATGTCTCTTCATGTAGTCCAGGGAGGTACATCTCAGGTCATTCACACCCACATGTACAATGACAGAGTCATATTTTTACCTGTTGTTGAGGGACCTGAGTGCATGCATTATGTGGCAGATCCTGGCACCTGACAGGCAGCTGACTGTTACTTTTTCCTTATTCAACCTGGTGAGTTGGACATCAGTGCGCCTCACTATCGAGTTACCTATGGCCAGTGTGTTGGGCATGCTGTTTTGTCTTAGCAGCTTTGGCTGAGCAGCGCACTGTTTAGGAGACTTGTGTGTCTTGGGATTAGTCTTGTGTTGTGGTGGTTGAGTGCATTTCTGCCTTGGAGGTCTCTGCTGTTTGGGTAGATTTTTATTGACAGCCTCCACGAAGGTGGGTGTGTGGTTTGTGTTTTTATGTGAAGCCAATGCTGGTGTGTCTTCTGTAGAGCTATGTGTTCCATGTGGTGAGGTGTAAGTGTTGACCTTCTCCTCTTGACCAGCTACTCCAGTCTTGGCTGGAGAGTGCATGGCTTCCAGTATGGATATGTAAGTGCATCTCTTGCAAGTCTGAGTGTTGGGAGGTAAGAGGAGAGTTTTGTCAGTGTACATGAGGCAGTTGCTACATTGCCTCAGGATGCCCAAGTTCACCAGGTTAATAGGAAAAAGCACAGGGCACTGACCTTTAGACATGCTTGGAGGGGTGGGCATTAATAATAAGTACAGTAGCGGTTTCCTTGTAGAACATTTACTGCTGGTAGCACTTTTGTGTTTTACAATAACTGCTACAAGAAGTCTGGTAAAGTGCTAAACTAATAAACTAGTAAAAGTGTAGTACAGAAGAGAGCTAGCAGATCTAAGGGAAAAATTGAAGGGCAGACTTTGGCATTGCTCAGAAGCTTACAAACTTTCCTGGATACAGCAAATCTCTATCTGGACTAGACTAGTTACAGGAAAGGTGGGAAACAAGTACAAGCACTGGCTTTTAAACCAGAAAGTTGAAAAAGATGGAAAAAAACTGCCCAAACGGCCAATAAGCTACAATTTCTGGTCCAGAAACCACTCCTCTTGTGGTAGATATGCTAGCTAATGCTTACCACTCCCACTGATAAGCTAGAAGGCTTCCCTCCAACACAGAAAGGCTTGGGGGGCTCAGAAGCTTACAAACAGTCCTGGATACAGCATATCTGTACCTGGAATAGACTAGTTACAGAAAGGGCATGAAACAAGCTTAGAATTTTTTTTTCAGAAAGCAGCTAAAACAGCACTAAAAGCAACTGAAAGTGCAGTGCAAGCTAGCACATGTGTGTGTGTATCAGTATTAAAGCAAATACAGTTTAAATAAATGCAATTTATTCAAAATGTATTCTGAACCAAATTCAACTGTTGTTTTATTCAGCTCAAAAATATACTTATCAGCTGAGAAGCACACTCAGTCAGAACACAAGGAGATTATTTTATTTTTCACATTACTTTCCAAGAAATGCTAAACAAATAGCAAAGTAGTACTACTACTATATTTTTAGCAATCAGCATACTTAATTTGTAGAACTGACTTGCTGGTGTCAGCTGGCACTGACTTGCAATCATCGTACTTAATCTATAGAACTGACTTGCTGGCACTGACATCTGACAGTTTTCCACTCTACTGTTCCTTTCTCATCAGGGTCACTGGAGTGTAGCATGCCTCTTAATAGGTAGGTTCTCTCCAGGGAAAGGAGCTTCTTACCCACCAGTATTGGATATTCCCCAAGATCAACGAGCGCAGTGAGAGCAAAATGTGTCTATACTACTGCAGCTGGCTGGTGAACTAACTGTTTTGATTGCTGGCCATACCTCCCTCAAATATGCTGATGATGTGGCCAGGGTGGGTATAGAAGCAGAATACATAAGAGAGTTGAGCCCATCTCCACAGCAATGTCATTCTCTAAATTCCTACTCACCAAGCTACCTGGCAATCACTAATAAATTCAGTCCTACCGTAACAACAGAAGTTAAACTAAACATACCCCCAACAAGCAAGCAAAGCTTCATCAAACTCTTCAACACCCCCCCCCCCCAGCACATTAGCTCCTCCAAGGTCATTAATAAAATCTGGGTTGACTGCGTTATAGTCAGGGCTTCATCTGTATTTGTTATACAGCCATCTAGACAGTACAACTGTGAAGTGTGAACTGTACACATTGGAAGAAATAACGGCTACTAAAAGAGCATTTTCTTTTAAATGTGATAAAAGGTGAAGGACCAGCTTTATGTAGCAGGAACTGACTGCAGAAATTAGTATTACACTAGAAACACAGCAATCATCCACATAAGATTGTGTAGTATTCCTGTGGAAGAAATGCTTCTTTTTCATAAGAATGTGTTTTGTAAGGAACTCAGAAAAATGAATGGTGTTACTGCAGTGACTGTGGTGAATCTGAGTGTTCACACCAAACTTCTATAAAAGTAGACTATTAGCCATTTGCAATGATGGAAATAGTGGATAAGCAGCTTTAGAAAGAAGGCATTAGATCAGTGAAGCACAAGAAACAGATTGTTCCTGTTGTATAAAAACAGACAATGTCATAATATACCTGTGGTGATTGTAAACTGACCTTTAACCAGGCTGCAAGCAAAGAAACACTCTTCTTCAACTACAAGAGCTGACAGCTATATTAACAGCCTGAAATGTATTATCTAAAGTATTACATGATAATTCTAAAAAGAGGTGATGATTAAAAGGCCAAGAAGCTCACTTCTATACAGAAGATAAACCTGCCAGTGGGATGTCAGTACCATTTTGCTTTTCAATGAATAATGGAAACTTTTTTTTTTTTTGGTTAAAAAACACACACGGAAGGCTAACTACTTTGAAAGTAACTGTGCACCTTGGATGATATGACATTTGGGAAGAGAGAAAGTGAGAACGTTACTTAATTATATAAAATGTTGCAAATACTGCAAAACAATGGACCAAGTTAAAAAAAAAATCAAAATGTGAGCTTGTTACATCACAAAAAAAGTACAGTTTTGTACCTACCATAAATGTAGATGTTCGAGGATCCACATTGCTGCAGTCATAACCTGTGGGTAGTCCGCTGTCCTCGGTCGGCCCGAATACCAAAGTGTTAGGCTGGCGTCGGTCACAGTCACTCAGATCTGACGTCAGTACGCAGTGGTACTAAAGCGCATGACCGACGCCATATCCTCAGTCTTTCTTGCCCCAGATGTCAGAAGGCCTAAAAAAGAAAAGGCCATAGCCAAAAATAGAAAATACCCAACCACCAATATAGAAAAAGTAAACACCCCAAAAACAACCCAGCAACCCCAAACTATAGAGGGGAAGGAGGGAGGGAAAATTGGACTGCAGCAATGTGGATCCTCGAACATCTACATTTATGGTAGGTACAAAACTGCACTATGTTCTTCGTCTCACATTGCTGCAGTCATAACCTGTGGGTAGAATCCCAAAGCAAAGGTAAAGGGAGGTTGGCAAAATTAGAAAGCATTAGGAGCTGCTAACATGCCCTGTAAAACAGCAGTGGCAAACCCAGCCCTAGACTTGGAATAAAGAGGGAGATTGTAATGTTTAGTAAAAGTGTGCACTGAACTCCAAGTAGCTGCCTCCAAAATATCCTTAGTAGCTACTCCCCTTAAAAAGGCAGTAGAAGTGGCAGTAGCCCTAGTGGAATGAGGTCTGATCCCAGCCGGAACATCCTTTCCATGATGAGAATAACAAAAAGCAATACAATGGCCAATCCACTTAGAAATAGTTTGCTTTGAAACAGCTTTCCCTTGTGAACCCAAAGCAAAAGAAATGAATAACTGTTGAGTCTGCCTGAACCCTTTAGTTCTGCTCAAATTATAGCGTAACTACCTGTGAATATCCAAAGAATGCAAAATTTTTTCCCCTTTATTTTGGGGATCAGCATAAAAAGTAGGCAAATGAATAGATTGGTTCAAGGCCACATTAGAAACAACTTTAGGCATAAAAGTAGGGTTAGTACGCAGGGATACCCTATCCTTATGGAATATCAGGAAGGGTTCAACTGCCATGAGAGCCTGTAATTCAGATACTCTCCTAGCAGACGTAATGGCCAACAAAAAAAGCAGTCTTCCAAGACAAAAACTTCAACTCAGATGTAGCTGCAGGTTCAAAAGGAGGTGAAGTAAGCTTTTCCAACACAAAATTGAGATCCCAGGAAGGAGTAGGAGCTCTACGTGGGGGTCTTATGTTCTTTGCCCCTCTAAGAAATTGCTTAACCAAAGGGTGAGAAAATAATGGTGGGTCACAAGCATAGTGAGCAGAAATGGCTGCAGCATGAACTTTCACGGAGGAGAAAGACAAACCCTTGTCTAATAATTCTGTAAGGTACTGTAGTGTGCTCCAAAGAAAAAATCTCCTCCATTTATCAGCATAAACTTTCCTAGTACTAGGTCGTCTGGCTTCCAATATGACATTCAAAACTTGTTGAGGAAGCTGCAACCCCCCCAGGGTCTAAAACAGAATATGCCAGGCTGTCAGATGCAGGGACTGTACCCTGACATTGAGGAAATGATTGCTTGCCTGGGACAAAAGGTGTGGAATTGGTGGCAAAGGCCAAGGAGGCTCCTGTACTAAACTCCTCAGCAGAGGATACCAGTGCTGACGTGGCCAATCTGGAGCTATTAGAATCATGCAGGGCTTGTCCTGTCTGACCTTCAAGAGCACCTTTGGAAGGAGAGGCAGAGGAGGAAAAGCATAGACGTGAAGGTTGTTCCAACTGAAAGATAGAGCATCCACTTTCCAAGCTTTTGGGTGAAACAGCTTTGTGCAAAATTTTGGCAGTTGGAAATTTAGTGGAGAAGCGAACAGATCTATGTCTGGAGTTCCCCAAGCCACTGTCAACTGTTGAAATACATGAGGATCCAATTTCCACTCGTGGGGATCCACCATCTGTCTGCTCAAAACATCTGCTAAGGAGTTCTGTGCTCCTGGCAGAAACCTCGCTTGAAGAGTGATATGCAAACTCAGAGCAGTCTCCCACAAAATCATAGCTTGTCTGCAAAGAGGGTACGAATGGGTTCCCCCCTGCTTGTTGATGTACCACATGACAGTTGTGCTGTCTGTTTGAATCAACACCTGTCCCGGTTGAAGTAGATCCTTGAAAGCCATCAGTGCAAATTGGACTGCTAACATCTCCTTCATGTTGATATGCAAATGCTGTAGTCTGGGAGGCCAAGTGTCTTGAATCCATTTCCCATTGAAGTGTGCTCCCCAAGCCTTGTCTGAGGCATCTGTCGTTAAGATCTGACTCGCCTCTGGTCGGGTCACAGATAGTCCCTTGTTTAGGTGACATTCCTGAGCCCACCACAAAAATTCCTTTTGGATGCAAGGTATTATCTGAATGACAGTGTCCAAATCGTGGCAGTGTTGAGTCCATACACTTTTGAGATACCATTGTAGCTTCCTCATATGCAGTTTGGCATTGGGAAGTACCAGAATACAAGATGCCATGAACCCCAAGGCTTGAAGGACTGTCCTTGCAGTCAGCCTGGACAGTAGGGATAATTGCTGGAAGTATATGGGAAGATTTCTTTGTTTGTCCGGGGTCAAAAAAGCCATCTGAGAGGCTGTATTCAGTCTCACACCCAGAAAGCACATGTCCTGAGAGGGTACTAGACTGGACTTTGTTTCGTTCACAGAATACCCTAGGCATCTTAAAACTGCCATGACATACTGTAGATGCTGAAGTAACACGACTTTGTCTTGAGCAAGAATCAGGCAATTGTCCAGATAAGGATAAATTTGTATTCCTCTTAGTCTTAAGAAGGCTATCACAGGAGCCAGGACCTTTGTGAACACCCTGGGCACAGTAGATAAGCCAAAGGGCAATGCAGAGAATTGATAATGAAAAGTACCAGCCCGAAAACGCAGGAACCTCCTGCAGCTGGGCCTGATAGGAATGTAAAGATAAGCCTCTTTGAGATCCAGAGTTACCATCCAGTGATCTTTGCCTAGCAGAGGTAGAAGTTGCTGCAAAGTAAACATCTTGAACTTTGGAATGTCTAGGTATGTATTGAGAGTGGACAAATCCAGAATTGGCCTCCAAGTGTTTCCTTTCTTTGGCACAAGGAACAGGCGAGAATAAAATCCTAGGCCTACTTCTGACGGAGGTACCACCTGGATAGCCCCCATTTGTAAAAGCAAAGAAATCTGTTTGTGAGCCTCCAGCCTTTGCTGAGGAGGTACGTCCGGCATGCCTTTGAAAGGAGGCAAGGTGTGAAAATAAAACCTGTAGCCTCGATTTATAATGTCCAACACCCATTTGTCCTGGGTGACCAAAAGCCAATTTTGCTTGAAAAGCGCCAACTTTCCTCCTAGAGGAGCTGCCAGACAGGAGGAATCTGGCAGCTGGAGATACAGGTCATTGGGTCTGTTTACGAAAAGGCTGACCCCTGCCCTCACCAGAAGATTGTGCAGGAGAACTCCACGTCCTAGGTCTGAAAGAACCCTGAGCATGAGCTCTGCCCCTACCACGTCTAGATCTGCCCTTAGACTGAAAATCAGAAGAAGGATAAGCCCATCCTTTTGCAGGCCAATTTCTGCTAAACTTAGGGGGCTGCACTTGTAAAAATTCCTTAACCGTCTGCATGGACTTAGCTTTGTCTTCCATTTTCTTCAAAACTGACTCCACAGGAAAACCAAAAAGAACTTCAGATTGAAGGGGAGCATCCAAAATTCGAGCTTTCACATGCTCTGACAAATTTTGATCCTTAAGCCAGGCGTGCCTACGAATAACTGAACCAGTGGCAGCCACCCTGGAAGAAGCCTGAAGAGCATCAAAGCCACACTGCAAGGAATGCTTACCAACCTGATCAGAGGCATGAACTAAGTCCTGCAATTCCTTGCACTCTATACCCTCAGCTAGAGCATCCACCTTAGATTTCAACTGGCTCAACAGAAAATTCTGATACTTCAGCATATGAAACTGGCAATTTAAATCCCTCATAGCTAGCGTGGAAGAGGTATACACCTTTTTACCCCACCTATCCAAAGCTCTAGAATCTTTATCTAGAGGAACCGGATTCTTAACTACAGAAGCCCTGATCCCCTTAGGTCCCTGACTAATAGTTTCCGGGTCTGCCCTAGGACTCTTATATAAATATTTATGAGCCTCTGGAACTCTGTAATACCTGTCTGGCTTGACAGGGGCAGGGGGTAAAGAGTCAGGATTAAGGGAAGCTTCAGAAAAAACATCCTGAACAACATCCAAAACAGGGGGAATAGCCAAGGGCCTATGTTGTGGTAAAAACAGAAATTCCCTAAGCCTCTTACGAGAATCTGAAAAGTCCTGACCTTCCCACTTAAAATGCTCTCTCATGGAGTGCAGGGTTTCAGAAAAGGAAAAATCCTCTGGAGGAGAAGCAGGACAGGAATCCTCTGCATCCGAATCAGAATAGGGAGGAAAATCCTGAATGTCCTCAGCAGAAGACTCAGAGTAATCTGAGGAATGCTCCAATCCCTCCACCTCTGTCTCCACCCTAGGCCTCTTATCTGGAGGGGGCATAGAACCTCTGATTAAAGTTATTAAATCCTCTGCCATTTTCAGCATATGTTTTTTAGGAACAGAGCCTGAAGAACTAGGGCTGATACCTGTGCCAGAAAGACCAGGTCTAGCTTTAGAAGGGGCTTTAGTGACAGAAGTAGAGGGCCTAACAACCTTATGTAAAGTAGGAGCCACAGAAACTTGAGAAGCCCCCTCGGCCTGACCTAACTCCTGAGAGGCCAAATCCTGTAGGATTAAAGGTTCCCCCTGTGATTCAGCCGAAACCTCGGCTGGATCCACAGATTCAACCGTAGTCTCCATAGAACCGGCGTCCACAACGGACGACTCATCCTGCTTAGACTTTAACGATTTATCCTTTCGCTTCTTAGCGGTAGCGGGCGTCGGAGGATCCGACGGCATGTTGTAGTTACACCGCTTACCGAAAACAAGTCTAGCACAATCTAACCTGCGTTTAATGGTGCGCTTATTAAATCTAGCGCAAAAGCGACACCCGACTACGTCGTGCTCAGGCCCCAAGCAAGGAATACAGAGAGAGTGGTAGTCCCTATGAGGTATCTGTTTCCCACAAGAAATACAATTATTAACTTTTTCTGACATCCGGATTTAACTGAGGCAAGAAAAGACAAAAATATTCCCCAACGGGGTACTTAGCCCAACTTGGTCTTCGGTCTGAAACTCAGAATACGAAAATTTCAGGACGCCGAACGGCACTTGCAAACGCTGCTTCTGCTTCGGACCATGCGGCAAGAAAGACTGAGGATATGGCGTCGGTCATGCGCTTTAGTACCACTGCGTACTGACGTCAGATCTGAGCGACTGTGACCGACGCCAACCTAATACTTTGGTATTCGGGCTGACCGAGGACAGCGGACTATCCACAGGTTATGACTGCAGCAATGTGAGACGAAGAACATCTGGGTATGTAGGATATGTAATGGACAAGAAATGGGAATAGCCTTCCAAAGAGAAAGTGAAAACCATTTGTGAGGCACCCCATGATGAGTGGAGTTGCAGGCACTCCTTGCCTTGGTTATTATGTTAAGTTTGTGCAGAACTAATCTACAGCGTAAATATGGCTTAAACAGACTTCTGAAAGGATAAAAGTCATGGAAATGACTTAAGCAGACCCCCTTCAGAAAATCCAAAGAAATGCTGACTTAAAATATGTGTTGATACACTGCTATCAAAAATTAGTAGCACTGATTTGACACGCCATGCATATGGGAGTGACAGACCAGATACTTATGCATCAAGAACTTTTTTCTACTGCTGAAAGTATTCTCAAACTAAGATGGAAGCTTCTGTTTTAATGCTTAGAGTATGGACGCTGTATTAACATAGCAATATGGTTACCAATAACAAACTGTCGCTTTCTCTGGCGAGTGCAAGAAGCTTTTGTGAAATACCAAAGTCTTTTTAGTTTTAACTTTTGTTTTAACCAGCAGATCAGGAAATGAGCCTTCTGGTCAGGCAACTAGCCAGCAAATATAGAAGTAAATCTTATTTTATTCAAAATTACGTGCTTTTTTAACTGTGCCTGGATCACCTCTTTGTGACTACAAATATTGCTGAAAAAAGCAAGTACAATAATTGTCACATATTTAAGATCATATGTGTATAGTAGGCTTAGAACTACAGAGGGCATTTTTAATCTTAGCCATACATCCCAAACATATCTGACAGGTTTTAGGAACCTTACAATTATTCTAAGGGGTATATGTAGGCTTGGGCTGAAGTGGTCAAGCATTTACAGCCTTCCTCTCTCTATTAACGATATAGATGTCAGATCATAGGTGAAATTTTAATTCCCCATCCACTGGGCCAAGTTACACAAACTGGATTAGGGAGAAACTCTGCTTTACAGAGAAGGGGTTAAGTCCTACCCTTTCAAACTTGCTCTTTCAACAACAAATCCTATTTATGTTGCAAAGCATGGTTTAAGTCCTTCGATTGGGTAATTCTAATGCTATTTACTATGTGAACATCCAGAAGGTCCATCTTAGTGGGATCCAACAATGTCCTGTACATGTTAGGCATGCAACATCCCTCAGCAGTCTGTAGGAGACGGAGAACAGGGTTAGGGCTTTGAGACTATACGAGCAAGACATGTTTGTACATCATGTATCCTTTTCATGAGGACTCTCTCTGGAAGCTGCAGTTGTTGCACGTGCCTAAATGGGTGCATACAGTGGAACAATGACTTCCTTGGACTTAGATGATATACCATTGCTTAAAAGTTGTGCAACATACAATGTCCTCTTTACTACAGTAGACACATGATGCTGATGGTCAAAGGAGAGGTTACTGTCTACATGCATCCCCAAATCCCTGACTATTTGGTCTTCTCATGGGGTATGTTACCAATAAGGTGGTTTCCAAGGCTATCCAAATTCCCACTGGATACTATTATGCACATCATGGCACTGAGTTTTAAACAGTGGCTCTGGCCCCAGTTATTTGTGTGAGTCAGCCCTTCTTGGCGGATGCTAGTGTCTTGCGAGAAATTCCATGACTGCATCTAGCTTACAATCGTCCACAAACTTGGTCAGCGTGAGGCCCTCGACACTGGTCTTGACTTCAGAGGAAATGATGCCAAAAAAGGAGCTGACCCAGCCTACAGGCCTTAGATACTCAACTACTGGACTGGCCTCTTGTGGAGGCAAACTCACTAGTCAAAACTTGATAAAAACCTTTAGTGAGTTTTCATCAAAAGTCTAATAGTTTACATTTTTCTTCTCAAAGGTTAGAAGGCATACCTCAGGAATTTGGAGGAATTAATAAATCATGACTTGCATGAACAGAATAAGGACAAATCAATTTAAGGTAGCACTTACTTTCTTCAGAAACATCATAATTAGTCCAGCCAAAATGCTCTGTTTCCAACTGCAGTGCAATCCTTAAAGTAGCAGAAGGAGGCATACCCTAAAATCTTCTCTTTTAGACCACCCTATACCTTTTATGTTCATATGTTCAGATACAGTGTTTAGGTGATTCTGCCATCAAAGAACACCAATTCCACAATATATGGCATGTAAACCTTATCACCTGGCCAAATATCCAGGTTCCTTTTAAAAGTAAACTATTTAAATTACTTAAGCTTATAGGGCGATAGTGGCCGCGGTGGTACATTTAAAAACACGCCTCACAGCAAGAGGTTCTCCCGTTTGATTCTCGGCTGGAGCGCCTTCTTTGTGGAGTCTGCATACCCTCCCCGCGGTCGAGTGACATTTGAAAGACATGCAGGTAGGTGCGTGCGTGAATGGGTGTGCCTTCTTTGAAGGTTGGGCACTGGGCTGGCAGCTTGGCACCGTAAAAACCCACTGCCAATCATTAGCAGACCGGAATTCCGCTGTGGTGAACCCTAACCAGGAAAGCCGAAAGATAGGGAAGATTGTTCAAAAGTCTTGTATTTTAACAGCAATAAACTGCTCTCTTATTTTGAGATTTCCCTTTTTTAGAACAAACATCATATTCTTATGTTTGTATGTTTTAATACATCTATTAACATCAATGCTATACATCATTTGTAATACAAGGGCATGAAAAATGTTATATGCTAATAACCACTTTTTGTGTACATACCTGTAACAGAGACTATACAAATTTAAAACTTACACAGAAGGCCATAATCCATAAATCTAGATTTCTGTATTCTTTTAGCAAGTCTCCTTTAGACTCCTTCAAGTTTTTTACTATTGCCCCCAAGTATAAATACAAAAAGTGTTGTTATACTTCAGTAATGGCCTTATATAAGTTTTAAATACTGAAGTCAATACATGTTCAACCCTAGTAGACAATCTCCTTAGCAGATACCCCATATATTTAGTTTCCTTTACAGAAATTTGATCTACATGTGCACTAAAAAACAACATAGATGTAATAAGTATACCAAAGTCTTTATATTCCTGTACCTCATTTAACGGAGAAGCCACTAAATATACAGGAAGCCTTGGCCACCTATTTGAAAAATACATGATCTTACACTTACTAAATGTTAAACCTGTTTCCAGTGCCCAGCAACTTACAGACTGTAAATAATTACTGAACTCATTTACATCAGAGGGATTTTGAATTGAGAAACCAGACTTGCAATCATCAGCATAATTATACATTTAGAATGTATTCTTGGGTAATACTGCAAACACCATAGTAAACAAAATTAGTCCCAAGTCAGAACCCTGAGGTACACCAGCTTTAACTTGAGAGTAATCAGAATAAGAATGTTGCATTCATACACACTGTCTTCCATGTAACCAATTGCCAATCCACCTTATGATGCATCTATTAACTTTATGTTCCTGTAAACATTTAATTACCTTGTGAGGTACACTGTCAAAAGCTTTCACAAGATCTAGAAAAATAACTCCAGGATATAGGCCCAGATCCAAGACCATGGTTGTCTGTTCATAACAGCTAATCAAGTTACTAAGAGCAGATTGCCCTTTTATGAAATCATGCTGATTAATATCAAGGATTTCTAGGTTTCCATCTGGTTTCTCAATAAGATCTAACAAACATCTCTCAAGATATTCACCCAATAAGGAGTTACACTGATGGTTCTCAAATTATCCATGTGATCCTTTGAGCCATGTTTATGAACTGGAGTTACAAAGGACAGTTTCCAGGACTTTGGAACAGTTCCGGATTCCAACAGTTTTATTAAATATTAAACTTAAAGGTAGGTAAAACAGTAGTTTTTACAGACTTCAACAAATGACTTTGGATCAGACCAGGGCCCAAAGAGGTAGTATCTTTTAACAGAAATGAATATTACCAGAGCACGTGCCAAGTTATCAGTGGGAATGACCCTGTTACGAAACAGCTGTAGAATTCATCCTTATCTGTACAATCTTGCCAAATGCTTAAGAAGAATAAATTAAATTTATTCTCACCATTAATCATCATTGGTAATGAGAAAGTATCACTATTAATTTCATTTCTATATCTATAAAAATCCTTTTATTTGCAGTATTATTAATTAATTCATTCTCAAAATGTATTTTGCAGTAACTTGCTTTTTCAAGTTCTTACATGATGCACTGAATTTCTTTCTGCTCATATTTGAAGAGAGCCTTACTGTGTTTTTAAGCTCTGTTCTTTCCTCCTGTACAATCCCAAATTTCTTTGTTCCACCAAAGTGGAAAATTGGAATTGTTTCTTTTATTTTGGTATAGTATTAACCCTCTCCAGAAGCAGCTTCTCCAAAACTCTATATCCATAGCAACTATAGTCATCCAATCACATCGCAACATATTTTTTAAATGTATATTTCCAATTAATACATTACCAATAATAAACATGAGACAGTTGTGATCTGATGACGCTAATGGTGGGAGTATCTTTATGGATTGAACTTTAGTCGGTACATTAGTCAATATAAGGTCCAAGATATTTTCTAGTGATATTGAATTTTATCAAATGAGTCATTCTATGTTGTGAAACAAAATCAACAAATTCTTAAATCACCCAATAATAGTAGGTCACCTTTACAATTCAGGCAGTCATCTATATTATGTCAATACTCCCTAGGCGAATTATTGACCCTATTTGGTGTACGATATAATACTACTAAACATGGCTGTCTTGTTGTACCTGTATGAATCCAAACAACCACCGTCTCACACATAGGCATATTCTTAAACAGGGATGATGTAATAGTTCTATGTACCCATAAAACTATCCCACCACCTCTTGGACCTTGTCTTAAGCATTCATATTTAATAAAATATTTTAAATGAAAAACAGAAAAACCTAAAGTTTCTGTTATTGCTATGTTTTATATTGTTCTACAACTATTAAACAGCTGAATTCAGGGAACTTATTTCCTAAGCTTCTAGCATTACTTAAAAGACATTTTTCTGGATCCTGTAAACATTTATATTCCCTTTTTGTTCTAATGTGCTTATGACTTGTTTCTTGGTCCTCTGTTCTCCTTGCTTTGTATTGATGCTATCTAACTGATTTGTATGTTGTAGGCAAGTCACATGGGGAGAGAGACATGATTCTTAGCATCCTCATACCTCTCAACTGTACAGATTTTTGCAGAATATCCAGATTCTGGCCTCATAATTTTGCTATGTTTTTTATAAAACAGTTTTCTGGCAAATTAGCAGCAAATCAAGACTGAAGTTAGAAAATAATGACAGACATTTGAATTTCAAATCTCATATAATTCAGATAATTTGTGCTAATGCAAAACCTGTTATTCTATCCACTTTCCAAGTTTGTAAGAACAATATTTAAAAATTATCCCTATTTTTGGGCCTTTGTCCCACTTTTATTCATGGCTTTGTCCAGATTTCTTTGTCAAAGGACAAATCCTTATAAAACCTGTTAGTGCTTCATAGTTTGCTTTCTGCATGTTCGGAGCTACCTTTGAAGGTGCTACTTTTTGTGAATTTTAATAAGGTCGAGAACAGTTTTTGGTAATGCAAAATAATTTCAACTGGATTTGCACATTTATAGCAAAAACACTTTATAAAACATTTCTGACTAAAATCATTGTGTAACTTCAAGTGTTGTGAATGACTAGTTAATGTGACTGCTTGCACAAGGCTCATAAAACTGATACACTCCTCTGTACTCTCTTGGAACTTGATTATGAAATACTACAGTTCTTGGAGTGAGGCATGCATATAAAAGAGAAAAACCTTTGGTAATATTAATGTGCCCCCCGCAAGCTTTGCAAAATGCAGTAAGTAGCCCCCCTGTAGGAAAAGCTGGACAGCCCTGGTATAAGTTGTACTGAGTGTGACATGCCTTGAGTGCATAATAGTATAAATATCACCTTGAGTCTTCCCTGAAAAGAGTCCACTAGTCTAGTGGGACTAACTGGGTCAAAAAAGGATAAATAAATAAAAATATATGGCAGTTGCAGTACTCTGTAGTCTACCTTTCATTGTGTTTTCAACAACTGCTTATTCTAGACTAGAAAATGAAGACCCTGGGTAAGGATTGCTATTATGATCTGGAGATAATGTCCCATCAAATGTGCTTTGTTAACGAATTTTCCTAGCTTCTGTTCTATATTTTTCCCATTTATATTACTATGGTAATAGGGACTTGGTGAATGCAAAGCATTTGAAAAGTACTCCAAAGCGTATATTTTATGTGTTACATGTATTAATGTGCAGTTATAATTTGGTTGAACTCTGAACAGTGTTTAAATTGAATGCTCTTTCTGTCTGAGTTTTTATTGTGTAATATTGAAAGGCTTCGCTAGAATAATAGATCCACCCATATACATTTAAGGATTACAGTTCTGTCTCCTGACAGCTTCTAGTTTCACCATAAATATTTCATGGCCAGCCAGGACAAGTAAGCACCAGTGAGATAAGTACATTGCTTTTCACTTTGGGTTTGTTTATTCAAGTTTTTTTTCCCCCAATATATCTTCATACAGTTTAGTAAAGAATAAGAGAATAGTCTTATGTTATGCAGTGGTGTTTGTATTGACAGAAAGTATTCTGTGCTGAATGACTGGCGGACTCCTAATATTCCATATACCTAGAATTGGTTGGCAAAGGAATCTTTAATGTTGGGATAACTGGGGTGCTTTTAATACAATTGTTGAAGTTGTTACTGGTTTCTTTTTTTGTGTCTCCAGATAGGAGAGGTGGGTAAAAATAATGCCTTTTTTATCTACACACTTTCTCAAATTGCTACCATTGGTCTTGTTTAAAAGTGTAAAAATATACAAATGTGGATTTGTTGATCAGAACACCTTTAGACATTGCGTTTGAATACTCAGTATGGTTGTGAAGTCTGTTTAAGAATGAGATATTGAATTTTAGGGCAAATTTTATGCATTTATTAATTTATTTATATTTATTAATTTATTTATTGTTCAAATTAACCTAAAATACAGCCACATTAGTCCGCATAAACCTAATGTGAGACCTTTTTTTTTTGGTCCTCACTTGCCGTTTGCCCCCAGACCATTTCCGTTGACTCAATGCGGCCCTTGCAACTGAAAAGGTTGGACACCACTGTTCTAATACTAAATCTTACTAGCCATGAAGCTCCCCCATAGGTACTTAGGTGAAAACGGTCTTGAGCAAACAGCCAATAATCATGAAAACTCTCTTCCCAGTATTTCAGTAATTGTACACTAAACATTAATGAAGTTTATCTTAGCCAGTTATTAAATGCAGGAGCCTTAGTGCAAGAAAAGGATGGAAAAATTTCACCCAGTATGGACATTAATCCTTTCTAAATATTCTATTATAATCAACACTGAATTCACCACATGCTTCAGGGATGTGTGTTTTAAATCATCAGTCCCCACATGTAGTACATATAGACTATATGCTGGTTTCACTAGTCTCAGTCTTTGCAAAAGTTTAAGAGTGTCCACTAATCTCAACCCCAAGAGAGCAGATACAACAAGACAGGACTTATCTATTTTGGAAGTTCTTTAATAACTTATTTCAGTAACGAGTCCCTCAAAATTAACACTTCATGTGATTCAGTTACCACTTGAGCTATCTTTTCACTTTCTTTATCAGCAGCAAAATCTAATGTAATATGAAATTAATTCTGTCTGACTACCCTTTTGATACAACTCCTGATAGTAATATTCTTACTACATACATCTGTTCAGGTTCCAATACAACACAAGTAGTACAAAATCTAAAGTTACAATGAAACTATTCCTAACCTCACTTAAAGCCTTTCCATCACTAGCTTCCCTTCCATTCTTAGATGAAATGACTTCCAGGTATAAACACACAGATGTACAAATGAACATGAATCAACACTATCCAAGCAGATATGTAATTCAGCTGAACTGAGGTTATCTGCGGGACCATTTTCTATGTCAGCTACCCCATCAGTTGTACTTAAATCCGACTGGAGTTCAGAAGTAACACCCACAACCTGCTTCGCTACCTCATCACATGCAGTATTGTTAATCTTTTTTGTAATACAATACTTTGTTTCCTTCATTTTCTTACCCTTGGCTTGTTTCTTCGTTAGAGAATCTGACTTAACTAAATTCCCATTCACAGCATTATCCAGAAGTAATTTCTGATCAATATTCTATTTATGGCAATCAAAACACTCATTGATTTCTAGTCAATTAAGTATTCAGAAATAGTAGTAAATGATTCTCGAAAATGACACATACACTAATCTTTATTATTATCACTAAAAGACTTTGTATCAATGACCTTTAAAAGTTCTGTTAGTTCAGTGCAATTTAAATAAGTATTAGCTTCACCTTGTTTCTAATAAACTTTACAATGCACATATACTTTGACATAATTCGATATTATAAGGTCTTCCAAACCATACAAATTTAGTGAATCCATGTTCTGCTGATTGTTTAACAAATAAAGTATATACTTAAATTCCTTGTAAAATTAACTGTACCAAGTTTAAAGCTCAAGATTTATGTACCCCTTTCCACACTCCTCACTCAGTCACTTAATCCCATGTTGCAAAGAAGTGAACATCCACTCTGCTCACATTCACTTGCTGGGTGAGAGATTTTAAGCAGTACAAACTCCTGCCCATTTGAATGGGAGCATCCACAGCCCCAATATCAACAATCCTCCAGGAAGTTAAAAGTAAACAAAATAAAACAAACAAATGTGATTCCATTGTCGTTAAAAGTACAGGAGATAAGACAAAGAGTCATAAAAAGAAACACCAACTGCTTACACTCAATTGAAAACATGGGTCCCAAGACAAGCTTTTAAGCAGTACCAGCTCCTGTCCAACTGGATGGGAGCATCCACAGCCCCGAATAACAACAACCCACCAGGGAGTTAGAAAAACAAAGCCAAGAAACAATGCTGGCACCTTCTGCCAACTAAACGGTTACCTCAGTGCAATCAGAAGCAGAAAGTCAGAAAACTCTACTGCAAAGTAAAAAAAAAAGAAAAAAAAATAAGGGCAGAAAGTTAGGAAATATTGCTAGCACTTACTACCAAATACACAATTATCTCAGTGAAAACAGAAGCAAGAAGATAAAAGCTCTAATCACAAAATAAAATAAGACAGAAAGCCAGGAAGGCTAGCACCTTTTACCAAATAAACAGTTACCTCAGTGCAAAGCAGGAGGGTGCAAAAAAAGTGAACTGTACCACAAAGTAAAATAAAACAAAAAGCACAAAACTTAAAAAAAAAATTGCTAGCACCTAATTCCAGAAGAACAATTACCTCAGTGCTAGCAGAAAAGTAAAAAAAAAAAAAAAAAAAAAAGAAAAATACAGAGAGAAAAACACTATCCCAAATTAAAAACATCATCATTACTTAATTCAGGAAAAATGCACTCTCAGCTTCATTAGACCATGCAGCATGACAAGATATCACTTTTCTTTACAGCTAAGCTGCATTTAATGCACAAACAGCTTTTGAGGATTGACTTCTGGTGGCATGTGGTGGATAAACAATGCCTATCTATTGTTATCTCATTCCCCCTGCAAAAAAAACTGAATAAAATAATTTGATAAGTACCATCTACTACTGCAGAAAGAAAAAGATGAAGACTGCGTGGAAGATCTACAGCTGGTGAAAGTTGAATGGCAAAACAAGAGAACAAAGGGCGAGCCATCTGATTCACAGAAATAAGAGGTAAGTTTGGTAATGCCAACCACCTCGGCCTCGAAAGTACAGCAGGCTAAAGGAGGAGATATAACATTAAGGAACATATTCCCTAGAAAAAAAAAACAAGATAAACACAAAATTGGAAGACTTTTAACAAAGAGAGTGATAAAACAATATTAGAGGTCACAGACCTGGTGAACAAGCATTCTAACCTAAAGAGGATGATTCACAAAAGTTAGAAGTGAAGCTAAGTGCCACGGATGCAAAGACTGAGTTATCATCTGAATTCAAGAACAGCCCTATCACAATGTTTTTGCTGTCCATTCTTTTAGAAAGGTATGTTTACAGCCATGTCAGAAAGTAAAGATGGCAAGGACTGCAAACAAGTCATGGCACAGCAGCTGGTGTAAAGGACAAATAACCCTGAACAGGAGATAAATATAAGATGATAAATATAGGAAGGACTCAAACTGCATGGAACGTGGTTGTGGAAAGGTGTGTAAGCCAATTTTAGTTCGGTTTGCTAAATATGAACATAAAGGATGGCAACCAGGAAGCAACCCTACACTTATCTGTCACCCCTGGGCTACCGGATACTGGCCAAGGCTCTTGCCACCCCTATAGTGCCTTTTTAGGTGGTGTTCCAAAGACCAAATTACCACAGTAACAACTACAAACAAATGCAATCCGAGGGCCGTGCTGCTCAACGCTAGAAGTCTAACTCTCAAAATGCACTTGCTCGAAGCACTCCTTAAAATGGAGAACATTGACATTTGTGCTGTAACAGAGACCTGGTTCAAGGCAGCAGAAAACACCCCTACCACTACCAGGCTATAAATCATTCCACACCTTTCAGCCCCAGAACTTGAACCTAAGCTCCAAAGGCGGTGGTGTTTCTATACTCATAAAGGATGCGCACACCTCCAGACTGGTAGCCCAACATAATGCATCAGAGATACTTCAGGTGCAGCTAACATTGGGTAAGACAGCGATTCAGGTCGTAGCCTGCTATAGGCCCCCAACCATGTCCCAAGCTTCACACTCCACGTTCATAAGCACATTGGAGAATTTTAGGCTCCAACTTATCATTAACTGGAAAAACTACTAATATACCACTACACTTGCCCATTTCCTGGAGTTCATTAATTCCAATGCCCTGGACCAGCTCATTCTTACCCCCACTAGAGGTAGCAACATCCTTGACCTCGTCATTACTAACATGGTCAACTGTTGCTCTACACCAATAGTCAGCTCCTCCCTGGTTAGACCAACCACAAACTAATCACCTTGAAAATCCACATACCTCCCACCCCCCACCCCGCAAAGGTAACCACAATAAAAAACTTCTCCAAAGCTAACTTTGTGCTCCTAAAAACAGAGGTGGCTAACTTCACGGCACCCATGCAAATGGAGAATAGTTGCATGATTGCCGAATCATACACCAATGCACTGTACGAACACGTACACAAATGCATGGATCTCTGCATACTCAACAGAACCAAGACGCTTTCCTTCAAAAAAAGGAAGCCAATCTGGTGGTCCCCTGCCATAAATAATCTTTACAGCAGAAGGAGGAAACTGATATGGAATAAGGTGAAGTCCCAAGACTGGAAAAACTCCCTTATCAGCCTCAACAAAAAGTTGAGATCCCTCATCAAATCCTCTAAAGCTAGCTATGAAAACAGAATTGCAAGCAGATAGTAAAGACACCACAAGGCCTTCTATAATTATGTAAAGAACCTCCACAGAAATACCCAGATTTGATATGAGCTACTGCACAATGGTACCTCCTATACTGAGCCAACAGATATCACCAGTATACTGGCTGACAATTTCAGTGCCAACTTTACCCCTCTCTCCCCCAAAGAACCAATCACAATACCAGTAGATTGTCAGGCACCCAGTATTACTGCAGCACAGGTTAAAACAGCACTGTCCAAGGGCAAGAATACAGCTTCTGTATGACCTGACAATATCCCTGGCTATGTTCTACATGAACTACAGAGTAAACTGGCACCTCACCTGTGTGCCCTGTTCAATCACAGCCTCACCTCAGGCTTTTATCCCTACCGAATGGCACACTGCTACAGTCATCTCTCTCCACAAAGGAGAAGTGATAACCGACTCTGGGAACTAACGCCCCGTTAGCCTGATGAGCCTGATATGCAAAGCTATGGAATGCTTCATCATCATGGACCTAATAAATAAGCTATAGGGAATCTCCAAACTCTGGATCACACACAGTTTGGTTTTGTGAAGGTTAGATGATGCCTGCTTAACTTGGTCGACTTCTTTAAGTCAGTCACCAGCATACCTCTCAACCTGGAAACATCAAAAATCTGGATAAGGCCCACGAAAAATAGGTACAAATCTGTACACTGTTTAGCATAAAATGCACATGCATAATTACATAACCCCGTCCACTCTAGTGGAATTGTGGGATACCAACATTCAAATGCAAACTGAAAAACAGACAACCAAAATATGACACCAGATTTCCCCTGCAGCCATTCAAATGTCCCATTACCTAGCTATTTCATCCCATTTACCATAAACACTAATGTGTGCATATGCATACTGCTTTACTTCTACAATGATCTGGATTTTATGTTTACATTTTACAGCACAATGCACAAACACTAACAGACATCTGCTAAACAAAGCAATACTGTCTCACAATTAAAATAGACTTGGCATTAAAACTTATCTGCCCTTGAAACTCACATTCATTGAAACCCACACCACATCCAAAGAAAATGCATCTGGCCAGTGGTGGATAAAGATTACCTTTGGGCTGTTTTCAAATCATTGGCCCCTTGCACACCAAACAAGAAATATACACTTGTTCTTTAATACACCTTCCTGACTTTATTAAATTATGTTCCTTGTATAACACAGCACAGTTGTTAGACTGCATTTTAAATTTATTGTTTGAACATTTTCCAGTCAGCAATAAAACAAAATGCATGAACCAATAATGACAAAACTGCCCAATTCAGAACATTTCCACCATAAAACTCTCATTCCACACCCAGACAATATATATCTATATTTATATAAAAATAGAATGACAGTAGTGTAAGCCATAGGCATCTTGCACAGGTTCTTGCACCTATTTTCAATTTCAGTTTTTTTTTGGTGTGGGTAGAAGGCCAAAAACCAGGGACACATTTTAAACACTGCTTGTATAATTTTAGAAAGTTGCTAGAATAAAATGTGTTACCACCATGCATTTCACTGCCAAACCTTGGACCCAGGATCCTGTGTACTACAGTGAGAGCAACATACTACTACGCTAAATCAGCAGTTTCCTGTAATATAGCCATTTAAGTTTCGGTCTTCCTATCATTTAGTGAATTCTGTGCTCACTTCTCACCATAGCTCTCACCTCTTAGCACAAAAAATCTGGACAAAGCCAATAATGGGGAAATACAGAACTCAGTTCTCACTTCTCACCACAGCACTCAACGTCCTAGGACAAAAAACACAGACAAAGCCAATAATGGGGGAATACAGCCCCAAAATAGGAACAAATTTCAAATACTGATCTTATAAACTTAGAAAATTGTTAGAATAAAATGTTTTGTGATACCATTTATTTTCTGAACAATATGAAGTCTGAAATTCAAATGCCTGTCATTATTTAGTGAATTCAATCCTTCAGTGATTTGCCACAAAAATACTGAAAACCACAGATTTTATGAGGAGCAAATAAAAATATGAGGCATAAATTCAGAAGTGGTGGTGGCTATGGGCTTAAGGCTCTTTTTACCCTGTACCCAAATTACAGGGTTTGAGCCTGAGTACTTCCAGCCACCATGTATTTACAATTGGGGCACACACACACACACACACACACACACACACACACACACACACACACACACACACACACACACACACACCATTTATTCAAGCCAGAATCCTATTGTTCAGTAAAAAATAAGCAAGTGCAGCAATAAGATAATTTGCAGCAGTCCTATTCAAGCCATAATCCTACCGTTTACGCAGTCCTTTCCGTTCGGAAAATGAAAAATAAGCAAGTGCAGCCAGAAGATAATTTGCAGCACTCCTACCGTTCACGTCAGACACACACACACACACACACACACACACACACACACACACACACACACACACACACACACACACACACACACTCACACGCACACACAGACACACACACACAGACACACGCACACACAGACACACGCACACACAGACACACAGACACACACACACACAGACACACACACACACAGACACACACACACACACACACACAGACACACACACAGACACACACAGACACACACAGACACACACGCACACAGACAAACGCACAGACAGACACACAGACACAAACGCACAGAGACACACAGACACACACTTTATTCAAGCCAGAATCATTCAGTAAATATAAAATAAGCAAGTGCAAAGATAATTTGCAGCAGTCCTACTCTTCATGTCACACACACACACACTTTATTCAAGCCAGAATCCTACCTTTTGTGCAGTCCTTTCCATTCTGTAAATAAAAAAATAAGCATGGCCATAGCTTGCAGGTGCAGCCAGAACATAATTTGCAGCAGTCCTACCATTCACGTCTCCTTTCTGAAATATGATAATGCAGTTGTCCTTCTGTTCAGCCAGAAAGTCTCGCAGCAGTCCTTTCAGACTTCTGAAATGAGGATAATGCAGCAGTCCTTCCATTCCATGCCGCCACATGATAAAAAATAGCAGCAGTCCTTTCCTTTTCAGTAAATATAACTGTGGTTTGCAAGTAAGTGCAGCCAGAAGATAATTTCCCTTCCGCTCCATTTGAACAGCCAGCAGGAAATGCATGCACACACAAACAAATAGTGTGCAAGTGAGCCTTTGAGCTAATTTCCGACAGGCTGGTAGCTCTGACGGAGCTGACGTCATCATGCACGTGATGACATCAGCTCAAAAAGCGAAAAAAAAAAATAAAAGTAAAAAAAAAAAAGCTGGGAAAATTCAGAAATGAAGGGGTGCCACTCAGGTATCATGGCACCCCATTATCTGGAACCCCAAACTCAGTAAAATCCGACTAATTCGGTACGGTTGGGAGGTGTGGTCACCAGAGCTGTGGATGAAGACAGGGTGATTCATACAGCCTACCGTGATCTGGCCAAGGCTTTTGATACCATTCCCCATTCAGGAATCATAAAAAAACTCACTAAACTAGGCATCAACCCCTATATCACTAGGTGGGTTGCAAGCTGGCTCACAGATAGAACCCACAGTGTGAAAGTAGCTGACTCCAAATCAGACGGCCAACTAGTTACGTGTGGAGTCCCACAGGGTTTGGTCCTAGCTCCTCTCCTGTTTGGTATCTACTTCTTTGAAGTACAGGCCAACACAAAGGGACTCTGGCTGACAAAGGTCTCAGATGATTGCAAGTTGGGAGCTATTATTAACTCCCCAAGTGATGTTGACATCCTACAGAATGGCCTCACCGAGACCAATGACTGGTGTCAGAACCATGTCCTTAAGCTCATGCCAAAAAATGTGTCATCCTCTTTGGGAAAAGCCTGAATTCCATGAATTGCCACATTGATGGTAGTCCACTGAACATAGAAGGCGTTATAAGAAATCTGGGAACACACGTTGACAGTAACCTCTCTTTTGATCACCACATTGCCACTATGGTTAGAAAGTTCTTCTATGTGGCACATCTCATTACTAAGGGTTTTGCATCGAGGAAGAAAGGGTCATTGCCTCCCTCTACTCTTCCTTCATTAGGCCAATCATCAAGTACAATGCCTCATTTGACATGTACCTAACTAGACACCGGCAACAACTGGAGAGGCTGCAAAAGTACCTCACAAAAAGGATCCAAGGCCTTAAACATGGACAGACTCAAAAAACTCCAACTATTCTATGTCTCATATCACCTACTTAGGGGTGGATCTCTGCTTGACTTACACAGCCATGTCAGACCCAGCACTGTTAGAAGTGCTACATTTAAAGAAATCCCAATCCCTCCACACCACACGCTCCAGAGACTGCAACATCATTACCACAATTAACAGAACATGTTGGAGGGTCAGGTTCATAACCCAGAGATTGCCCATGCTATGGAATAGACTTCCCATACATGTCAAGCAGAGCACCTCACTGACTCGCTTCAAGAGAAGTCTTGATGAGTGGATGGGAAACAGAAAATTCACCCCAGGGATAACTACAGTGGCTCTACTCGACAGAGGCACCGGGAACTGTTAGGTGGTACTATGCCAAGGTAATCCTATGGCTAGGCTTGTAAAGGCCCCAGAGCCATTAGCCTAGAACACACCTATGAACCTATGAAGAATATGCATTGACCAAGACTTCTTAGATGAGCTGTGTATTAACTAGAGTAAATAAAGTGCAGATTGCTGGGGCTTCTGTTCAGACTACTATATCCAGAAATGCTGACAATCTTTTTTCCCAATACACCGAAGATGTTCGAACAACCAAATTTGGCCATGTAGACCTTGGACTTAATTGGCAGGAAAAACAGGGAAGCAAATAATCGCAAGTGGAAAGGAGAAAGTGTGAGTCATAAACTCCAACTATGGAAATGACAAGAGGAATCAACACCAAAAAATCTTCTTTCCATGGTTTAAGAAATAAAGCACTATAAAGGAGAGAGTAGAGCTGTTTCCAGAAAATGCATGCAGAAAGGCAAAGGAAAATGAGAAATATAAATGCAGAAAGACCATCTCAAAGTTAAATTAAGTAAACAGTTGAGGTGTTAGGGAAGCAAAATTGCCTAAGCAATCCCCCCCCCCTTTTTTTTTTTTTTTTTAGAGTGGACATCAAGAAGAAAGTAAACTTTGTCAATGAAAGTAGAACCTGGCTTGACTTTTATTCAACTGATAACAAGAGCACTGCAACAGATGGCACATATAAGTAAAGCAAATGTTAAACTGTATAATGGACTACTTTGTGTAGAGGAGACTGGATAGGAATAAAACTTGAAATGACAATCAATACCAGTGTAAATGAATAAAAAATTATATAATGTAATATGTAAATATACTAAAATAAGAAACAAGCTATTTAAAGAACTACATTGTATATAATGATGCAGGAGGAAAGTGTGTGTGTGTGTTTGTGTGTGTCTATAAATATATAAGTAGCAATGAATATGCTACAGAATGTCAAAACTATGTCAATACAAAAAAGGCTCCACTAGTCAACCTGAGGAGATATCGGGCAAAGGGCATAAGCAAGGGCATGTAACAAACAGATGTATGTGTACAGAAAAAAGGAAAAGCTTTTTAGAACATGAACACTCAATGCTATCTAGGCCAAGATAAAGTGTGCTGGGGGAGTCCACCCTAAACAGGAGCAAGAATTAAGAAACATAAGACATAAAAAACTAAGAAAGTTGTTGAGAGGAGGGTACATTGCATAATAAGGTAAGGAAGAAAGAAAGGGAATGAAAAATCTCTTTGAAATAAATTCTAATTGCCAGCAAAGCGAAGTTGGATAGTATTTTTTTTAATAAGAAAAATCAACAATTAAGAGATAAAGAAGGAGAAAAGATGGAAAAAAGAAAGAGGTAGGGAGGGAGAGATGGAGGGAAGTAAGCCTCTAGAGGAATGGAATTGCTCCCCACTTAGTAGGAGAACTGCAATACTTTTTGCCAGCACACCTAAAACATGGTGACAGCCTAATACTTTGAAGCTCATTTTTTGTAAATAGTTTGGGGAGTGGTGAAAATGGGTAAATCAAAGCATAATGAAAGACCTAAATTAAAGTTGAAGTGAAAAAAAAAGTGTTTTTTATTATTATCTGAAGTGCATCAGTTTGGAAGCCCTGGACAGAAATACAAAAAATGTAAGAAGGGAAGAACAAGGGAAAAGTTAAAAGACTGGGAGTAGAAACAGAGAATTGGGAGAGAAGCAAAAAGAAAAATGTAAGTCAGGAATTAGACTGAAAAAGAAAAGAAAACAAAACTAAAAGGAGTGAAATGAGTTAAACAATGTTTTGCTTAATATGAATATAATTTTGAGACTGCGGTGGTGGTGCTGCGGTAGCGTTGTCGCCTCACAGTATGACGTTGTCCTGTTCGATTCTCAGCTAAAGCGTCTTCTGTGTTGAGACATGCGTGAATGGGCGTACCTTCGTTGAAGGTTGTGCATCAGAGCTGCCAACTCGGTACATAAAAATCTACTGCCAATCATTAGCGGACCGGAGTTCCTCTGTGGCGACCCCTAACCAGGAAAAGCCGAAAGATACAACAACAACTAAGGGATAACAGAGCCAGTAAAAAGAGAGAGGATATATAGTGTACTAAGAAAAGAAGAAGGGAAAGTATTAATGCAAGAAGAACACTTAAATCGAAATGAGCATTAAAAACCTGGAGAGTATGTTTTAGGGTGTTATTGCAAACAATCTTAAGAAAGCAAGATGGACAGGAATGATAATTCTAGTAGACAGTAGACTGCAGTTAAAAACAAGGTACTCATGGAATCTGAGGAAGAGAATTTTGCTATTTGGAGAGGGTGATACTTGGGAGAAAGGAAAAAGTTGGTGGTCTTTATGCATACAAATATACAGAGGGTTCCACTTTCAAGTCTCGAAATACTGAAATATCAAATTTAAGTATCTAGAGACGAAAAATAACAAAAACTAAAATCCAAACACACGTAGATTTTCCCAAGGCAGATAAACACTTGCTCAAAACTACAAAGTACATGTCAGAAAGAT